>NW_027182214.1:35480528-36680528 GCF_029961685.1 Aristolochia californica
AGCCTTTGTTATTATTCTTTAAAAGCTTTGGATCCATAGGTCATTTACATCTTTAACAAAATAGATCACAACAAAATGAAAATTTTTAGAGTTTATGTATAGAAAAAAATTTAAAACAATACCAAATGTCAGTAATGAAAATTTATTCACAAACCACAAAAGAACAAAAAATATTGTTATCCAAGTTCTTGAAAATTCCACTAGTTCAACCCTTATAACTTGGAATTTTACAAGAACAGATTTCTCTACACATGTTTTTTAAAAATGGATATGCATGCTTGAAACATTTTAAATATGAAAATGACCTAATGGATCAAAACCTTTTTAAAGAGAACGTGCATTGGCATATTTACCCGAGTCAAACCAGCCATATTTTGCCCATTTTTGCCCATTTTCAAAAAGCTGACCTAACAATCATAGATGATTCTAAAGTGATTTATCATGCGTAACGGGCTATATTTTTTAAGAAATTACCTATTGATTGGGGGTCAACACTCAGTTAAAGATCCCCTGCCGCCCCTCCCCCCCCCCCCCCCCCCCCCCCCCCCTTTTTTCGACGATTGCAAAACCTGAAACATAAAAACTACAAAGAGCTTCCAATCCCTAAAAATTATGGACATACTTTCGAATTATCTCTCTCTTCATTTGTGCATTGTGCATTTCCATTTTCAGAGTACACTTTTTTCATATATCAAAACTTTGAGTTTTCGCTCTCCCTTCATCCCATAAACAAAAAATGCAAAATAGATCACAACAAAAAGAACATTTTATATTTTATGTATGGAAAAAATTTAAAACAATAAAAAATGTAAGTAAAGAAAATTTATTCACACACCACAAATGAACACAAAATTTTTGTTATCCACATTTGGGAAATTCCAGTAGTTCAACCCTAATAGATTGGTATTTTACAAGAAAGAGATGAATATTTTAAAAATGAATATGCATGCTTGAAACATGTTAAAGATACAAATGACCTATGGGTCCAAAGCTTTAAAAGAGAATAAAAAACCCTCATTAAATTCTCAAGTGAATGTGCATTGGGAGATTTACGTGACTCAAACAAGCCATTATTTTGCTCATTTGCAAAAAGCTGACTTCACAATTATAGATGATTGTAAAGTGATTTGTAATGCGTAACGGGCTATATTTTTTTGTAAGAAATGACTTATGGATTGGGAGTCAACACTCAGTTATAAATCTCCCACCTACCCCTTTTCCCGACTTTTGCAAAATCTGAGATATAAAAAATAAAAAGAGCTTACAATCCCTAAAAATTACAAACACACTTTGGAATTATCTCTCTCTACTTTTGTGCATTGTGCCTTTCCATTTTAGATCTACACTTTTCTCTTAAATCAAAACTTTGAGTTTTCGCTCTCCCATCATCTCGTAAACAAAAAAGGCAAAATAGATTTGAACAAAATGAAAATTTTAGAGTTTATGAATGGAAGAAATTGAAAAAGAAAATGTAAGTAAAGAAAATTTATCTACACCCCACAAAAGAACACAAAAGTTTTGTTATCCAAGTTTGGGAAATTCCACTATTTCAACCCTAATAGCTTGGAATTTTACAAGAAAGAGATTTCTTCTACACGTGTTTTAAAAATGGATATGCATGCTTGAAACATGTTAAAGATGCAAATGTCCTAATAGCTTGAAATTGGATATGCATCCTTGAAACATGTTAAAGATGCAAATGTCCTATGGATGAAAAGCTTTTAAAGAGAATAACAAACGCTTATTAAATTCTCAAGTGAACGTGCGTTGGCATATTTATCTGAGACAAACAAGCCATTATTTTGCCCATTTTAAAAAAGCTGACCAAATAATCATAGATGATGTTAAAGTGATTTATCATGCATAACGGGCTAAATTTTTTTAAGAAATGACTTATGGATTGGGAGTCAACATTCAGTTAAAAATCCGCCGCATCCCCCTTTTCCCGGCGATTGCAAAACCTGAGTTATAAAAACTAAAAAGAGCATACAATCCCTAAAAATTACGGACACTCTGTGGAATTATCACTCTCCACATTTGTGCATTGTGCATTTCCATTTTAGATGTACACTTTTTTCTTAAATCAAAACTTTGGGTTTTTGGTCTCCCTTCATCCCGTAAACAGAAAAGGCAAAATAGATCACAATGAAATGAAAAATTTAGAGTTTTTGTATGGAAAAATTTTATTAACACACTAAAAATGAACACCAAAGTTTTGTTTTCCAAGTTTCAAAAATTCCACTAGTTCTACCCTAATAGCTTGGAATTTAATAAGAAAGAAATTTCTTCTACACATGTTTTAAAAATGGATATGCATGCTTGAAACATGTTAAAGATGCAAATGACCTTTGGATCATAAGATTTTAAAGAGAATAACAAACATTCATTAAATTCTCAGGGGAACGTGCGGTGGGATATTTTCTCGAGTCAAAAAAGCCATTATTTTTTCCATTTGGAAAATCTGACCTAACAATCATATATGATTGTCAAGTGATTTATCATGTGTAACATGCTATATTTTTGTAAGAAATGACTTATGGATTGGGAGTCAACACTCAGTTAAAAATCCCCCACCTCCTCCTTCTCCCGACAATTGTAATACCTGAGATATAAAAACTTAGAAGAGATTACAATCCCAAAAGATTATAGACACGCTTTGGAATTATCTCTCTCTACATTTGTGGATTGTGCATTTCCATTTTAGATGTACACTTTTTTCTTAAATCAAAACTTTGAGTTTTCGCTCTCCCTTTATCCCTTAAACAAAAAAAGAAAAATAGTTCGTAACAAAATGAAAATTTTAGAGTTTATGTATGTAAAAAATTTAAAACCATAAAAAATGTAAGTAATTAAAATTGATTCACACGCCACAAATGAACACAAAAGTTTTGTTATCCAAGTTTGGGAAATTCCGCCAGTTCAATCCTAATAGCATGGAATTTTACAAGAATGAGATTTCTTCAAAACATGTTTTAAAAATGGATAAGCATGCTTGAAACATGTTAAAGATGCAAGTGACCTATGGATCAAAAGCTTTTAAAGAGAATAACAAACGCTCATTAAATTCTCAAGTGAACGTGCGGTGGGATATTTACCCGAGTCAAACAAGCCATTATTTTTCCCATTTGCAAAATGTTGAACTAACAATCATAGATGATTGTGAAGGATTTATCATGCGTAACGGGCTATATTTTTGTAAGAAATGACTTATGGATTGGGCATCAACACTCAGTTAAAAATCCCTCGCCTCTGCCTTTTCCCTACAATTGCAAAACCTGAGACATAAAATCTAAAAAGAGCTTACAATCCCTAAAAATTAGAGACACTCTTTCAAATTATCTCTCTCTATATTTGTGCATTGTGCATTTCCATTTTAGATGTACACTTTTTTCTTTAATCAACACTTTGAGTTTTCGCTCTCCCTTCAACCCGTAAACAAAAAAGGCAAAATGGATCACAAAAAAAATGAAAATTTTAGAGTTTTATATGTGAAAAATTTTAATACAATACCAAATGTTAGTAATGAAAAATTTTGCAGACACCACAAACGAACAAAAAGTTTTGTTATCCAAGTTTGGGAAATTCCACCAGTTCCACTCTTATAGCTTGGAATTTTACAAGAAAGAGATTTCTTCTACACATGTTTTAAAAATGGATCTGCATGCTTGAAACTTGTTAAAGATGCAAATGACTTATGGATCAAAAGCTTTTAAAGAGAATAACAAATACTAATTAAATTCTCAAGTGAACGTGCGTTCGCATATTTACCCGAGACAAACAAGCCATAATTTTGCCCACTTCCAAAAAGCTTACCTAACAATCATAGATGATGATAAAGTGATTTATCATGCGTAACGGGCTATAATTTTTTAAGAAATGGCTTATGGATTGGGAGGTAACACTTAGTTAAAAATCCCCCACCTCCCCCTTTTCCTGACGATTGCAAAACCTGAAACATTAAAACTAAAAAGAGTTTAAAATCCCTAAAATTTATGGACACTCTTTCGAATTATCTCTCTCTAAATTTTTGCATTGTGCATTTCCATTTTAGATGTATACTTTTTTCATAGATCAATATTTTGAGTTTTCGCTCTCCCTTCATCCAGTAAAAAAAAAAAGGCAAAATAGATCACAAAAAATTGAAAATTTTAGAGTTTATGTATGGAAAAAATGTAAAACAATAACAAATTTAAGTAATGAAAATTTATTCACACACCAAAAATGAACTCTATTTTTGTTATCCAAGATTGGGAAATTCCACCAATTCAACCCTGATTGCTTGGAATTTTTCAAGAAAGAGATTTCTTCTACAAATGTTTTAAAGATGGATATGCATGCTTTAAACATGTTAAAGATGTAAGTGACCTATGGATCTGATGTTTTTAATGAAAATAAAAAATGCTCATTAAATTTTCGAGTGAACGTGCGGTGCGATATTTACCCGAGTCAAACAAGCCATTATTTTTCCAAATTGTAAAAAGATGACCTAACAATCATATATGATTGTAAAGTGATTTATCATACGTAATGGGCTATATTTTTGTAAGAAATGACTTATGGATTGGGAGTCAACACTCAGTTAAAAATCCCCCACCTCCCCATTTTCCCGACGATTGCAAAACCTAAAAAATAAGAACTAAAAAGAGCTTACAATCCCTAAAAATTACAGACACACTTTGGAATTATCTCTCTCTACATTTGTGTATTACGTATTTCTATTTTAGATGTACACTTTTTTCTTAAATCAAAACGTGGAGTTTCGTTGTCCCTTCTTCTCGGAAACAAAACAGACAAAATTGATTACAAAAAAATGAAAATTTTAGTGTTTATGTATGGAAAATATTTATAATAATTAAAAATTTAAGTAAAGAAAATTTATTCACTAACCACAAATGAACACAAAAGTTTTGTTATCCAAGTTTGGAAAATTCCACTAGTTCAACCCTAATAGCTTGATATTTTACAAGAAAGAGACTTCTTCTACACATGTTTTAAAAATGGATATGCATGCTTGAAACATGTCAAAGATGCAAATGACCTATGGATCAAAAGCTTTTAAAGAGAATAAAAAACGCTGATTAAATTCTCAAGTGAACGTGCGTTGGCATATTTACCTGAGTCAAACAAGCCATTATTTTGCCCATTTGCAAAAAGTTGACCTAACAATCGTAGATGAATGTAAAGTGATTTATCATGAGTAACGGGCTATTTTTTTTTAAGAAATGACTTATCGATTGGGAGTCAACACTTAGTTAGAAATCCCCCGCCTCACCCTTTTCCCGACAATTGCAAAACTTGAAACATAAAAACTAAAAAGAGCTCACAATGCCTAAAAACTATGGACACTCTTTGGAATTATCTCTCTCTACATTTGTGCATTATGCATTTCCATTTTAGATGTACACTTTTTTCATACATCAAACTTTGAGTTTTCGCTCTCCGTTCATCCCGTAAACATAAAAGGCAAAATAGATCACAACAAAATGAAAATTTCAGAGTTTATGTATAGAAAAAATTTAAAAAAAGACCAAAAGTAAGTAATTAAAATTTATTCACACACCACAAACGAACACAAAAGTTTAATTATCCAAGTTTGGGAAATTCCACCTTTTCAACCCTAATAGCTTGGAATTTTACAAGAAAGAGATTTCTTCGAAACATGTTTTAAAAATGGATATGCATGCCTGAAACATGTTAAAGATGAAAATGTCCTATGGATCATAAGCTTTTAAAGGGAATAACAAACACTCATTAAATTCTCAAGTGAACATGCGGTGGGATATTTACCCGAGTCAAACAAGCCATTATTTTGCCCATTTGTAAAAAGCTGACCTAACAATCTTAGATGATTGTAAAGTGATTTTCATGCATAACGGGCTATATTTTTGTAAGAAATTACTTATGGATTGGGTTTCAACACTCAGTTAAAAATCCCCCGCCTCTTCCTTTTCTCCACTATTGAAAAACCTGAGATATAAACACTAAAAAGAGCTTACAATCCCTAAAATTTACAGAAACTCTATGGAATTATCTCTCTCTACAATTGTGCATTGTGCATTTCCATTTTAGATGTACATTTTTTTCTTCCATCAAAACTTTGAGTTTTCGATCTCCCATCATCCTGTGAACAAAAAAGGCAAAATTGATCACTACAAAATGAAAATTTTATAGTTTATGTATGGAAAAAATTTAAATCAATACCTAATGTAAGTAATGAAAATTTATTCACACACCACAAACGAACCAAAATTTTTTGTTGTCCATGTTGGGGAAATTCCCTCAGTTCAACCCAAATAGTTTGGAATTTTACAAGAAAGAGATTTCTTGTACACATGTTTTAAAATGGATATGCATGCTTGAAACATGTTAAAGATGAAAATGACCTATGGATCCAAAGCTTTTAAAGAGAATAACAAACACACATTAAATTCTCAAGTGAATGTGTGGTGGGATATTTACCCGAGTCAAACAAGCCATTATTTTGCCTATTTGCAAAAAGCTATCCTGACAATCATAGTTGATTTTAACGTGATTTTCATGCGTAACGGGTACAAAAATGACTTATTAATTGGGAGTCAACACTGAATTAAAAATCCCCCGCCTCCCTCTTTTCCTGATGATTGCAAAACCTGAGATATAAAAACTAAAAAGAGATTACAATCCCTAAAAATTACCGACACTCATTACAATTATCTCTTTCTACATTTGTGCATTGTGCATTTCTATTTTAGATTTACACTTTTTTCTGAAATCAAAACTTTGAGTTTTCGCTTTCCCTTCATCCCTAATACAAAAAAGGCGAAATTCATCACAACAAAATGAAAGTTTTAGAGTTTATGTATGGAAAATATTTAAAACAATAAAAAATGTAAGTAAAAAAAATTTATTCACACACCATAAATGAACACAAAAGTTTCATTATCCAAGAATGGGAAATTCCAACAGTTAAGTCCTAATAGCTTGCAATTTTACAAGAAAGAGATTTCTTATACACATGTTTTAAAAATGGGTATGCATGCTTGAAACATGTTAAAGATGCAAATGACCTATGGATCCATAGCTTTTCAAGAGAATAACAAACGCTCATTAAATTCTCAAGTGAACGTGCGGTGGGATATTTACCCGAGTCAAACAAGCTTTTATTTTGCCCATACGTAAAAAATTGACCTAACAATCATAGATGATCGTAAAGGGATTTATCATGCGTACCATGCTATATTTTTGTAACAAATGACTAATGGATTGGGCGTCAACACTCAGTTATAAATCCCCCGCCTCTCCTTTACCCGACAATAGCAAAACCTGAGATATAAAAACTAAAAAGAGTATACAATCCCTAAAAATTACAGAAACTCTTTCGGATTATCTCTATCTACATTTGTGCATTGTGCATTTCCATTTTAGATGTACGTTTTTTTCTTAAATCAACCCTTTGAGTTCTCACTCTCCCTTCATCCCGTAAACAATAAAGGCAAAATAAATCACAACAAAATGAAAATTTTAGAGTTTATATAAGGAAAAAATTTTAAAACAATACCAAATGTTAGTAATGAAAATTTAATCTCAAACCACAAACGAACAAAAATTATTGTTATCCAAGTTTGGGAAATTCCATCAGTTCAACCCTTATAGCTTGGAATTTTACAAGAAATAGATTTCTTCTACACATGTTTTAAAAATGGATTTGCATGCTTGAAACATTTTAAAGATGCAAATGACCTATGGATCAAAACCTTTTAAAGAGAACGTGCATTGGCATATTTACCCGAGTCAAACCAGCCATTATTTTACCCATTTGCAAAAAGCTGACCTAACAATCATAGATGATTCTAATGTGATTTATCATGCGTAACGGGTTATATTTTTGTAAGAAATTACTTATGGATTGGGAGTCAACACTCAGTTAAAAATCCCCCGCCTCCCCCTTTTTCCGACGATTGCAAAACCTGAAACATAAAAACTAAAAAGAGCTTCCAATCCCTAAAAATAATGGACACTCTTTCGAATTACATCTCTCTACATTTGTCCATTGTGCATTTCCATTTTTGGCATGCATGTTTTTCATATATCAAAACTTTGAGTTTTCGCTCTGCCTCCATCTCGTAAACTAAAAATGCAAAATAGATCACAACAAAAAGAACATTTTATATTTTATGTACGGAAAAAATTTAAAACAATAAAAAATGTAAGGAAAGAAAATTTATTCACACACCAAAAATGAACACAAAAGTTTTGTTTTCCACGTTTCAGAAATTCCACTAGTTCAAGCCTAATAGATTGGTATATTTCAAGAAAGAGATTTCTTCTACACATGTTTTAAAAATGAATATGCATGCTTGAAACATGTTAAAGATACAAAAGACCTATGGGTCCAAAGCTTTAAAAGAGAATAACAAATCCTCATTAAATTCTCACGTGAATGTGCGTTGGGAGATTTACCCGACTCAAACAAGCCATTATTTTGCCCATTTGCAAAAATCTGACTTCACAATTATAGATGATTGTAAAGTGATTTGTAATGAGTAACGGGCTATATTTTTTGTAAGAAATGACTTATGGATTGGGAGTCAACACTCAGTTAAAAATCCCCCCCCCCCTCCCCCTTTTCCCGACGTTTGCAAAACCTGAGATATAAAAAATAAAAAGAGCTTACAATCCCTAAAAATAACAAACACACTTTGGAATTATCTCTCTCTACATTTGTGCATTGTGCCTTTGCATTTTAGATGTACACTTTTTTCTTAAATAAAAACTTTGAGTTTTCGCTCTCCCATCATCTCGCAAACAAAAAAGGCAAAATAGATCTCATCAAAATGAAAATTTTAGAGTTTATGAATGGAGAAAATTGAAAAATAAAATGTAAGGAAAATTTATCCAGACACCACAAATGAACACAAAAGTTTTCTTATCCAAGTTTGGGAAATTCCACTATTTCAAATCTAATAGCTTGGAATTTTACAAGAAAGAGATTTCTTCTACACATGTTTTAAAAATGGATATGCATGATTGAAACATGTTAAAGATGAAAATGACCTATGGATGAAAAGATTTTAAAAATAATAACAAATGCTTACTAAATTCTCAAGTGAAAGTGCGTTGGCATATTAACCCGAGACAAACAAGCCAGTATTTTGCCCATTTGCAAAAAGCTGACCTAACATTCATAGATGATGTTAAAGTGATTCATCATGCGTAACGGGCTAAAGTTTTTTAAGAAATGACTGATGGATTGGGAGTCAACACTCAATTAAAAATCCCTCGCCTCCCCCTTTTCTTGACAATTGCAAAACCTGAAACTTAAAAACTAAAAAGAGCTTACAATCCCAAAAAATTACAGACACTCTTTGGAACTATCTCTTTTTACATTTGTACATTCTGCATATCAATTTTAGATGTACACTTTTTCTTAAATCAATACTTTGAGTTTTTGCACTCCCTTCATCCCGTAAACAAAAAATGCAAAATAGATCACAATGAACTAAAAATTTAGAGTTTTTGTAATGAAAAACTTTTAAAAAATAACAAATGTAAGTAAATAAAATTTATTAACACACCACAAATGAACACAAAAGTTTTGTTTTCCAAGTTTGGGAAATTCCACTAGTTCAACCCTAATAGTTTGGAATTTAACAAGAAAAAGATTTCTTTTACACATGTTTTAAAAATGGATATGCATGATTGAAACATGTGTAAGATGCAAATGACCTATGGATCCAAATTTTTTAAAGAGAATAACAAACATTCATTAAATTCTCAAGTGAACGTGCGGTGGGATATTTACCCGTGTAAGAAAAGCCATTATTTTGCCCATTTGGAAAAAGCTGACCTAACAATCATATATGATTGTCAAGTGATTTATCATTCGTAACAGGCTATCTTTTTTGTAAGAAATGACTTATGGATTGGGAGTCAACACTCAGTTAAAAATCCCCTACCTCCCCTTTTTCCCGACGATTGCAAAACCTGAGATATTAAAACTTAGAAGAGATTACAATCCCTAAAAATTATAGACATCCTTTGGAATTATCTCTCTCTACATTTTTGGATTGTGCATTTCCATTTTAGATATACACTTTTTTCTTAAATCAAAACTTTGAGTTTTCGCTCTCCCTTTATCCCTTAAACAAAAAAGGCAAAATAGATCACAACAAAATGAAAATTTTAGAGTTTATGTATGGAAAAAATTTAAAACAATAGGAAATGTAAGTAACTAAAATTGATTCACACACCAAAAACTGAACACAAAAGTTTTGTTACGCAAGTTTGGGAAATTCCGCCAGTTCAATCCTAATAGCATGGAATTTTACAAGAAAGAGATTTCTCAAAACATGTTTTAAAAATGGATATGCATGCTTGAAACATGTTAAAGAGGCAAATGACCTATGGACCCAAAGCTTTTAAGGAGAATAAAAAACGCTTATTAAATTCTCAAGTGAGCGTGCGATGGGATATTTACTCGAGTCCAACAAGCCATTATTTTTCCCATTTGCAAAACGCTGACCTAACAATCATAGATGATTGTAAATGATTTATCATACATAATGGGCTATATTTTTGTAAGAAATGACTTATGGATTGGGCGTCAACACTCAGTTATAAATCCCTCGCCTCCCCCTTATCCCGATGATTGCAAAACATGAGACATAAAAACTAAAAAGAGCTTACAATCCTTAAAAATTATGGACACTATTTGGAATTATCTCTCTCTACATTTGTGCATCGTGCATTTCCATTTTAGATGTACACTATTTTCATACATCAAACTTTGAGTTTTCGCTCTCCCTTCAACCCGTAAACATAAAAGGCAAAATAGATCACAACGAAATGAAAATTTCAGAGTTTATGTATAGAAAAAATTTAAAACAATAACAAATGTTAGTAATAAAAATTTATTCACACACCACAAATGAACATAAGTTTTGTTATCCAAGTTTTGGAAATTCCTCCAATTCAACCCTAATAGTTTGGAATTTTATACGAAAGAGATTTCTTCTCCACATGTTTTAAAAATGGATATGCATGCATTGTTTTGTTGTCCAAGTTTGGGAAATTCCAATAGTTCAACCCAAATGGATTGGAATTTGATAAGAAAGAGATTTCTAACTGATCCTAATATGTTTTAAATATGGATATGCATGCTTGAAACATGTTAATGATGCAAATGCCCTATGGATCCAAACCTTTTAAAGAGAAAAAAAAGGCTCATTAAATTCTCAAGTGAACATGCGGTGGGATATTTACCCGAGTCAAACAAGCCATTATTTTGGCCATTAAGAAAAAACTAACCTAAAAATCGCAGACCATTTGTACAGTGATTTATCGGTCAATCATGCGTAACAGGGTATGTTTTTTGTAAGAAATGACTTATGGATTTGGAGTCAACACTCAATTAAAAATCCCCCGTTTGCCCCTTTTCCCGAGCATTGCAAATCCTAATGTATAAAATCTAAAAGAGTTTGCAGTCCCTAAAAGTAACAGAGACTTTTTTGGAATTATCACTCGCTACATTTGTGCTTTTCAATTGCATTTTAGATAGACACTTTTTTCCTAAATCAAAACTTTGAGTTTTCACTCTCCGATTCTCTCTTAAAGAAGGAGAAAAAGGCAAAATAGATCACAACAAAATGAAAATTTTAGAGTTTATTTATGGAAAAAATTAAAAACAATAACAAATGTAAGTAAAGAAAATTTATTCACACAACACAAATGAACACAAATGTTTTGTTGTCCAAGTTTGGGAAATTCCTATAGTTCAACCCCAATGGCTTGGAATTTGATAAGAAAGAGATTTCTAATTGATCCTAACATGTTTTAAATATGGATATGCATGCTTGAAACATGTTAAAGATGCAAATGCCCAATGGATCCAAACCTTTTCCAGGGAACAACAAACGCTCATTAAATTCTCAAGTGAACGTGCGATGGGATATTAACCCCAATCAAGCAAGCCATTATTTTGTCCATTTACAAAAAGCCGACCTAACAATCGCAGACGATTTGTAAAGTGATTTAGCGGTCAATCATGCGTAACGGGTTATGTTTTTCTAAGAAATAACTTATGGATTGGAAGTCAACACTCAGTTAAAAATCCCCCGCCACCCTCTTTTCCCGAATATTGCAAAACCTAATGTATAAAAACTAAAAGAGTTTGCACTCCCTTAACGTTAAAGAGACTTTTTGAAATTACCTCTCTCTACATTTGTGCATTTCCATTCCGTTTTAGATGTACACTTTTTTCTTAAATCAAAAGTTTGAGTTTTTACTCTCCGATTCTCTCGTAAACAAGGAGATAAAGGCAGAATAGATCACAACAAAATGAAACTTTTAGAGTTTATGTATGGAAAAAATTAAAAACAATGAAAAATGTAAGTAAACAAAATTTGTTCACACACCAAAAACGAACACAAAAGTTTTGTTGTCCAACTTTGGGAAATTCCACATGTTCAACCCTAATGGCTTGGAATTTGATAAGAAAGAAATTTCTAATTGATCCTAACATGTTTTAAATATGGATATGCATGCTTGAAACATGTTAAAGATGCAAATGCCCTATGGATCCAAACCTTCTAAAGCGACAAAAAACGCTCATCAAATTCTAAAGTGAACATGCGGTGGGACATTTACCTGAGTCAAACAAGCCATTATCTTGGCAATTTACAAAAAGTTGACCTAACAATCGCAGACAATTTGTAAAGTGATTTATCGGTCAATCATGCGTAACGGGTTATGTTTTTGTAAGAAATGACTTATGGATTGGGAGTCAACACTAAGTTAAAAATCCCCCACCTCCACCTTTTCCTGATCATTGCAAAACCTAATGTGTAAAACCAAAAAGAGTTTTCAGTACGTAAAATTTATAGAGACTTTTTTGAAGTATCTCTCTCTACATTTGTGCATTTCCATTCCATTTTTTATGTACACTTTTTTCTTAAATCAAAACTTTGAGTTTTCACTCTCCTATTCTCTCGTCAACAAGGAGATAAAGTCAAAATAGATCACAACAAAATAAAACTTTTAGAGTTTATGTATGGAAAAAATTAAAAACAATAACAAAAGTAAGTAAACAAAATTTATTCACACCCTACAAATGAATACAAAAGTTTTGTTGTCCAAGTTTTGGAAATTCCACTAGTTCAACCCAAATGCCTTGGAATTTTATACGAAAGAGATTTCTAACTGATCCTAACATGTTTTAAATATTGATATGCATGCTTGAAACATGTTAAAGATATAAATGCCTATGCATCCAAACATTTTAAAGCGAACAAAAAATGCTCATTAAATTCTGAAATGAACGTGAGGTGGGATATTTACCCGAGTCAAACATGCTATTATTATGTCCATTTAGTAAAACCTGACCTAAGAATCGCAGACGATTTGTAAAGTGATTTATCGGTCAATCATACTTAATGGGCTAGGTTTTTATAAGAAATGACTTATGGATTGGGAGTTAACACTCAATTAAAAATTCCATGCCTCCCCCTTTTCACAATCATTGCAATACCTAATGTATAAAAACTAAAAGAATTTGTTGTCCCTAAAAGTAATAGAGATGTTTTGGAATTATCTCTCTCCACATTTGTGCTTTTCCTTTCCATTTTAGATGTACACTTTTTTTTTTTAAATCACAAACGAACACAAAAAGTGTTTTAGTCCAAGTTTGGGAAATTCCACTAGTTCAACCTGAATGACTTGGAATTTGATAAGAAAGATATTTCCAACTGATCCTAACATGTTTTAAATATGGATATGCATGCTAGAAACATTATCAAGATGAAAATTCCCAATGGATACAAATCTTTTAAAGTGAACAACAAATGATCATTAAATTCTCAAGTGAACATGCGGTCGGATATTTACCCGAGTCAAACAAGCCATTCTTTTCCCATTTACAAAAACCTGCCTAACAATCGCAGATGATTTGTAAAGAGATTTATTAGTCAATCATGCATAGGGCTATGTTTTTGTAAGAAATGACTTATGGATTGAGAGTCAACACTCAATTAAAAATCCCCCACCTCCCCCTTTCCCGATAATTGCAAAACCTAATGTATAAAAATTGAAAGACTTTGCAGTGCCTAAAAGTTACAGAGACTTTTTGGAATTATCACTATCTACATTTTTGAATATCAAATCTATTTTTGAAGTACACTTTTTTCCTATATCAAAACATCGAGTTTTCACTCTCCGATTCTCTCACAAACAAGGAGTTAAAGGCAAAATAGATCACAACAAAATGAAAATTTTAGAGTTTATGTATGGAAAAATCTAAAAACAATAAAAAATGTATGTAAAGGAAATTTATTCACACACCACAAACGAACACAAATGTTTCGTTGTCCAAGTTTGGGAAATTCCAGTAGTTCAACCCAAATGGCTTGAAATTTGATAAGAAAGAGATTTCTAACTGATCCTAACATGTTTTAAATATGGATATGCATGTTTGAAACATGTTAAAGATGCAAATGCCTTATAGATCCAAACCTTTTAAAGTGAACAGAAAACACTCATTAAATTCTCTAGTGAACATGCAGTGGGATATTTACCCGAGTCAAACAAGCCATTATTTTGGCCATTTATAAAAAGCTGACCTAACAATCGCAGACGATTCGTAAAGTGATTTATCGGTCAATCATGCGTAATGGGCTATGTTTTTGTAAAAAATGATTTAAGGATTGGGAGTCGACATTCAGTTAAAAATCTCCTACCTCCCCCTTTTCCCGATCATTGGAAAACGTAATGCATAAAAACTAAAAGAGTTTGCAGTCACTAAAAGGTACAGAGACTTTTATGAATTATCTCTCTCTACATTTGTGCATTTCCATTCAATTTTAGATGTACATTTTTTTCTTAAATCAAAACTTTAAGTTTTCACTCTCCCATTCTCTCCTAAACAAGGACATAAAGGTAAAAATGATCAGAACAAAATAAAAATTTTAGAGTTTATGTATGGAAAAAATTAAACACAATAAAAAAATAAAGTAAAAAAAATTTAGTCACACACCACAAACGAACACAAAAGTTTTGTTGTCGGAGTTTGGGAAATTCCACTAGTTAAACCCTAATCGGTTGGAATTTGATAAGAAAGAGATTTCTAACAGATCCTAACATGTTTTAAATATTGATATAAATTTTAGAAACATTTTAAAAATGCAAATGCCATATGGATCCAAACCTTTTAAAGTGAACAACAAATGCTCATTAAATTCTCAAGTGAACATGTGGTGGGATATTTACCCGAGTCATACAAGCCATTCTTTTGCCCATTTACGAAATGTTGATATAACAATCACAAATGATTTGTAAAATGATTTATCGGTCAATCATGCGTAACGGGCTATGTTTTTTTAAGAAATGACTTATGGACTGGGAGTCAACACTCAATTAAAAATCCCCCGGCTCCCCCTTTCCCTGATCATTGCAATACCAAATGTATAAAAAATAAAAGAGTTTGCAGTCCCTAAAAGTTACAAAGACTTTTTGGAATTATCAATCGCTACATTTTTGCATATCAATTCCATTTTAGATGTACACTTCTTTCCCAAATCAAAACTTTGAGTTTTCACTCTCTGCTTCTCTCGTAAACAAGGAGATAAAGGTAAAGTAGGTTAGAACAAAATAAATATTTTAGAGTTTATGTATGGAAAAAATTAAAAACAATAAAAATGTAAGTAAAGAAAATTTATTCACACACCACAAACGAACACAAATGTATCGTTGTCCAAGTTTGGGAAATTCTAGTAGTTCAACCCAAATGGATTGGAATTTTATAAGAAAGAGATTTCTAACTTATCCTAACATGTTTTAAATATTGATATGCATGTTTGAAACATGTTAAAGATGCAAATGCCTTATGGATCCAAACCTTTTAAAGCGAAGAAAAAGCGCTCATGAAATTCTCAAGTGATCATGCGATGGGATATTTACCCGAGTCAAACAAGCCATTATATTGGCCATTTACAAAAAACTGACCTAACAATTGACGATGATTTGTAAACTGGTTTACCGGTCAATCATGTGTAATGGACTATGTTTTTGTAAGAACTGACTTATGGATTGGGAGTCAACACTCAGTTAAAAATCTCGCACCTCCCTTTTCTTGATCATTGCAAAACCTAATGTATAAAAACTAAAAGAGTCTGCAGTCCCTAAAAGTTACAGAGACTTTTTTGGAATTATCTCTCTCTGTATTTGTGCATTTCTATTCCATTTTAGTTGTACACTTTTTTTTTTAAAATATAAACTTTTAGTTTTCACTCTCCCATTCTCTCCTAAATAAGTAGATAAAGGCAAAATAGATCACAACTAAATGAAAATTTTAGTGTATAAGAATGGAAAAAATTAAAAACAACAAAAAATTAAGTAAAGAAAATTTATTCACCCACAACAAACGAACCCAAAAGTTTTGTTGTCCAAGTTTGCGAAATTCCAGTAGTTCAACCCTAATGTCTTGAAATTTGATAAGAAAGAGATTTCTAACTGATCCTAACATGTTTTTAATATGGATATGCATGCTTGAAACATGTTCAATATGAAAATGCCCTACGGATCCAAACCTTTTCAAGCGAACAACAAACACTCATTAAATTCTCAAGTGAACATCCGGTGGGTTATTTATATGCGTCAAACAAGCCATTATTTTGCCCATTTATAAAAAGAAGACCTAACAATTGCAGACGATTTGTAAAGTGATTTATCGGTTAATCATGCGTAACGGGATATGTTTTTGAAAGATATGACTTATGGATTGGGAGTCAACACTCAGTTAAAAATCCCCCGCCTCCCCCTTTTCTCGATCATTGCAAACCTAATGTATAAAAACTAAAAGAGTTGGCAGTCCCTAAAAGTTACAGAAACTTTTTGGAATTATCTCTCTCTATATTTTTGAATTTTCATTCCATTTTAGATGTACCCTTTTTTTTAAATTAAAACTTTGAGTTTTCACTCTCCCATTCTCTCGTAAACAAGGAGATAAAGGCAAAATAGATCACATCAAAATGAAAATTTTAGAGTTTATGTATGGAAAAAAATAAAAACAATCTGAAAATGTAAGTAAAGAAAATTTTGTCACACACCACAAAAGAACAAAAAAATTTTTGTTGTCCAAGTTTGGGAAATTCCAGTAGTTTAACCCAAATGGCTTGGAATTTGGTAAGATAGAGATTTCTAACTTATCGTAAACATGTTTTAAATATGGATATGCATCCTTGAAACATGTTAAAGATACAAATGCCCTATGGATCCAAACCTTTTAAAGTGAACAACAAATGCTCATTAAATTCTCAAGTGAACGTGCGGTGGGATAATTACCCGAGTCTAACAAGCCATTATTTTGGCAATTTACAAAAAGGCTGACCTAACAGTCACAGACGGTTTGTAAAGTGATTTATCGGTCAATCATGTGTAATGAGCTATATTTTTGTAAGAAATGGATTATGGATTGAGAGTCAACACTCAGTTAAAAATCCCCTGCCTCCCCCTTTTCCATATCATTGCAATACCTAATGTATAAAAACTAAAAAAGTTTGCAGTCCCTAAATGTAACAGAGACTTTTTGGAATTATCTCTCTATACATTTTTGCATTTCCATTCCATTTTAGATGTACATTTTTTCGTAAATCAAAACTTTGAGTTTCCACTCTCCCATTCTCTCATAAACAAGGAGATAAAGGCAAAATAGATCAAAATGAAACTTTTAGAATTTATGTATGGAAAAAATTAAAAACAATAACAAATGTAAGTAAAGAACACTAAAGTTTTATTGTCCAAGTTTGGGAAATTCCAGTAATTCAACACTAATGGCTTGGTGGATTATAAGAGATTTTTTTACTGATCCTAACATGTTTTAAATATGGATATGCATTCTTGAAAAATGTTAAAGTTGCAAATGACCTATGGATCCAAACATTTTAAAGCGAACAAAAAACGCTCATTAAATTCTAAAGCGAACGTCTGATGGGATATTTACCCGAGTAAAAAAAGCCATTATTTTGCCAATTTACAAAAAGCTGACCTAACAATCGCAGACAATTTGTAAAGTGATTTATCAGTCAATCATGCATAACGAGCTATGTTTTAATAAGAAATGACTTATGGTTTGGGATTTAACACTCAATTAAAAAAACTAAGAGAGTTTGTTGTCCCTAAAAGTTATGGAGACTTCTTGGAATTATCTCTCTCCACATTTGTGTGCTTTCTTTCCATTTTAGATGTACACTTTTTTTTTAAACACAACTTTGAGTTTTCGCTCTCCAATTCTCTCCTAAATAAGGAGATAAAGGCAAAATAGGTCAAAACAAATTGAAAATTTTAGACTTTATGTATGGAAAAAATAAAAAAAATAACAAATGTAAGTAAAAAAAATTTATTCACACACCACTAACGAACACAAAAGTTTTGTTGTCGAAGTTTGGGAAATTCCACTAGTTCAACCCTAGTTGCTTGGAATTTGATAAGAAAGAGATTTCTTGCTGATCCTAACATGTTTTAAATATGGATATGCATGCTTGAAACATGTTAAAGATGCAAATGCCCTAAGGATCCAAACCTTTTAAAGCAAACAAAACACCCTCATTAAATTCTCAAGTGAACGTGTGGTGGGATATTTACCCAATCCAAACAAGCCATTATTTTGGCCATTTACAAAATGCTGACCTAACAATCGCAGATGAATTGTAAAGTGATTTATCGGTTAATCATGCGTAATGGGCTATGTTTTTGTACGAAATGACTTATGCAATGGGAGTCAACACTCAGTTAAAAATCCCTCGCCTCCCCCTTTTCCCGATCATTGCAAATGTATAAAAACTAAAAGAGTTTGCAGTCCCTAAAAGTTACAGATACTTTTTGGAATTATCTCTCTCTACATTTGTGCATTTCCATTCCAATTTAGATGTACATTTATTTTATAATTTATGTAAGGAAAAAATTAAAAACAATAACAAATGTAATTAAAGAAAATTTATTCACACACCACAAACGAACACAAAAAGTTTTGCTGTCCAAGTTTGAGAAATTCCACTAGTTCAACCCTAATGGCTTGGAATTTGTTAAAGATGCAAATGCCCTATGGATCCAAACCTTTTAAAGCAAAAAAAAAATGTTCATTAAATTCTCAATTGAACGTGCGGTGGGATATATACCCGAGTCAAACATGCCATTATTTTTCCCATTTAAAAAAAGCTAACCTAACAATCGCAAACGATTTATAAAGTGATTTATCGGGCAATCAAGCATAACGGGCTATGTTTTTGTAAGAATTGACATATGGATTGGGAGTCAATACATAGTTAAAAATCCCCCACCTGCCCTTTTCTTAATCATTGCAAAACATAAAGTATAAAAATTTAAGAGTTTGCTGTCCCTAAAAGTTACAGAGACTTTTTTGAATTATCTCTCACTACATTTGTGCATTTCCATTCCATTTTAGATGTACACTTTTTTCTTATGTCAAAACATTCGGTTTTCGCTCTTCGATTCTCTCGTAAAAAAGGAGATAAAACCTGAATAGATCACAACAAATGAAACTTTTAGAGTTTATGTATGGAAAAAACTAAAAACAATAACAAATGAAAGTAAAGAAAATTTATTCACACACCACAAACGAACACAAAAGTTTTGTTGTCCAAGTTTGGGAAATTCCACTAGTTCAACCCTAATGGCTTGGAATTTGATAAGAAATAGATTTCAAACTAATCCAATCATGTTTTAAATATGGATATGCATGATTGAAACATGTTAAAGATGAAAATTCCCTATGGATCCAAACCTTTTAAAGCGAACAAAAAACACTCATGCTTGAAATTTAATAAGAAAGAAATTTCTAATTGATCCTAACATGCTTGAAACATGTTAAAGATGCAAATGCCCTATGGCTCCAAACATTTAAAGCGAATGAAAAATGCTCATTAAATTTTGAAGTTAACGTGCGGTCGGATATTTACCCAAGTCAAACAAACCTTTATTTTGCCCATTTACAAAAAGCTGACCTAACAATTGCAGACAATTTTTAAAGTGATTTATCGGTCAATCACGCATAACGAGCTATGTTTTTTTAAGAAATGACTTACGGATTGGGAGTCAAAACTCAAATAAAAATCCGATGCCTCCACCTTTTCCAGATCATTGCAGTACCTAATGTATAAAAACTAAAAGAGTTTGTTGTCCCCAAAAGTTATAGAGACTTTTTGGAATTATCACTCTCTACATTTGGGGGTTGCCATTCCATTTTAGATGTACATTTTTTTTTTAAATCACAACTTTGAGTTATCACTTTCCGATTCTCTCGTAAACTAGTAGAAAAAGGCAAAATAGATCACAACAAATTGAAAATTTTAGAGTTTAAGAATGGAAAAAATTAAAAACAATAACAAATGTAAGTATAGGAAATTTTTTTACACACCACAAATGAACACAAAAGTTTTTTTTTCCAAATTTGGGAAATTCCACTAGTTCAACCCTCATGGCTTGGAATTTGATAAGAAAGAGATTTCTAACTGATCCTAACATGTTTTAAATATGTATATGCAAGCTTGAAACATGTCAAAGATACAAATGCCCTATGGATCCAAACCTTTTAAAGCGAACAACAAACACTCATTAAATTCTCAAGAGAACGTGCAGTGGGACAATTACCAGAGTCAAACAAGCCATTATTTTGGCCATTTAAAAAACGCTGACCTAACAATCGCAGACGGTTTGTAAAGTTATTTATTGGTCAATCATACGTAACGGGCTATGTTTTCGTAAGAAATGACTTATGGATTAGGAGTCAACTCTCATTTAAAAATCCCCCGCCACCACCTTTTCTCGATCAATGCAAAACCTATTGTATATAAACTTAAAGAGTTAGAAGTTCCTAAAAGTTACAGAGACTTTTTTGGATTTATCTCTCTCTACATTTGTGTATTCCATTCCATTTTAGACGTACACTTTTTTCTTAAATCAAACTTTGAGTTTTCACTCTCCCATTCTTTCGTAAACAAGGAGATAAAGGCAAAATAGATCACAAAAAAATGAAATTTTTAGAGTTTATGTATGGAAAAAATTAAAAAACAAAAAAAATTGTAAGTGAAGAAAATTTGTTCACACACCACAAACGAACACAAAAGCTTTTTTGTCCAAGTTTGGGAAATTCCATTATTTCAACCCTAATGGCTTGGAATTTGATAAGAAAGAGATTTCTAAATGATCCTAACATGTTCTTAATATGGATATGCATGCTTCAAACATGTTAAAGATGCAAATGCCCTATGGATCCAAACATTTTAAAGCGAACAAAAAACGGTCATTAAATTCTCAAGTGAACGTGCAGTGGGATATTTACCCGAGTCAAACAAGCCATTATTTTGCCCATTTACAAAAAGCTGACCTACCAATCGCAGACGATTTGTAAAGTGATTTATCGGTCAATCATGCGTAACAGGCTATGTTTTTGTAAGAAATGACTTCCTAATTGGGAGTCAACACTCAATTAAAAATCCCACGCTTCCCCCTTTTCCAGATAATTGAAATACTTAATGCATAAAATCTAAATGAGATTACAATCCCAAGAAGTTAAAGAGACTTTTTGGAATGATCTCTCTGTACATTTGTGCGTTTCCTTTCCATTTTTTATATACAGTTTTTTTTTAAATCAAAACTTTGAGTTTTCACTCTCAGATTCTCTTGTAAACAAGGAGATAAAGCAAAAAATAAATCAAAACAATTTGAAAATTCTAGAGTTTATGTATGGAAAAATTAAAAACAAAAATAAATGTAAGTAAAGAAAATTTCTTCACACACCACAAACGAACTTAAAAGTTGAGTTGTCCAAGTTTGGGAAATTCAACTAGTTCAACCCTAATGGCTTCGAATTTGATAAGAAAGAGTTTTCAATCTTATCCTAGCATGTTTTAAATATGGATATGCTTGCTTGAAACATGATAAAGATGCAAATGCCCTATGGATACGAACCTTTTAAAGCAAACAAAAAATGCTCATTAAATTCTCAATTGAACGCGTGGTGGGATATTTACCCGAGTCAACCAAGCCATTATTTTGCCCATTTGAAAAAAGCTGACCTAACCATCGCAGACGATTTGTAAAGTGATTTATCTGTCAATCATGCGTAACGGGCTATGTTTTTCTAAGAAATGACTTATGGATTAGAAGTCAACACTCAGTTGATAGTCCCCCGGCTCCCCCTTTTCTCGATCATTGCAAAACCTAATGTATAAAAACTAAAAGAGTTTCCAGTTCCTAAAAGTTACAGAGACTTTTTGGAATTATCTCTCTCTACATTTATGCATTTCCATTCCACTTTAGATGTACATTTTTTTTTAAATCAAAACGTTGAGTTTTCACTCTCCAATTCTCTTGTAAACTTGGAGATAAAGGCAAAATAGATCACTACAAAATGAAAATTTTAGAGTATATGTATGGAAAAACTTAAAAAAAATAAAAAATGTAAGTAAAGAAAATTTATTCACACACCAGAAGCGTACACAAAAATTTTGTTGTCCAAATTTACGAAATTCCATTAGTTCAACCCTAATGCCTTGGAATTTGATCAGAAAGAGATTTCTAGTTGATCCTAACAAGTTTTAAATATGGATATGCATGCTTGAAACTTGTTAAAGATGCAAATGCCCTATGGATCCAAACCTTTTAAAGCGAACAAAAAATGCTCATTAAATTCTTAAGTGAACGTGTGGTGGGATATTTACCAGAGTCAAACAAGCCATTATTTTGGCCATTTACAACAAGCTGACCTAACAATCGCAGACGATTCGTAAAGTGATTTATCGGTCAACATGCATAACGGGCTATGTCTTTTTAAGAAATGAATTAAGGATTGGGAGTCAACACTCAGTTAAAAATCCCCTGCCTCCCCCTTTTCCCGATCATTGCAGAACCTAAAGTATAAAAAACAAAAAGAGTCTGCAGTCCCTAAATGTTACAGAGACTTTTTGGAATTATCTCTCTCAAAATTTTTGCATTTACATTCCATTTTAGATGTACACTTCTTTCCTAAATCAAAACTTTAACCTTTCACTCTCTCATTCTCTCGTAAACAAGGAGATAACGGCAAAATATCTCACAACAAAATAAAAGTTTTAGAGTTTATGTATGGAAAAAATTAAAAACAATAACAAATGTAAGTAAAGAAAATTTACTCACACACCATAAACGAACACAAAATTTTTGTTGTCCAAGTTTGGAAATTCCAGTAGTTCAACCCTAATGGCTTGGAATTTGATAAGAAAGAGATTTCTAACTGATCCTAACATGTTTTAAATATGGATATGCATGCTAGAAACATGTTAAAGATGCAAATGCCCTATGGATCGAAACCGTTTAAAACGAACAACAAACGCTCATTAAATTCTCTAGTAAACGTGCGGTGGGATATTTACCCGAGTCAAACATGCCATTCTTTTGCCAATTTTCAAAAAGCTAACCTGAATATCGCAGTTGATTTGTAAAGTGATTTATCAGTCAATCATGCTTAACGGGCTATGTTTTTCTATGAAATGACTTATGGAATAGGAGTCAACAATTAGTTAAAAATCCCCCGCCTCCCCCTTTTCCCGATCTTTGCAAACCCTAATGTGTAAAAATTAAAAAAGTTTCCAGTCCCTAATAGTTACAGAGAGTTTTTGGAATTATCACACTCTACATTTGTGCATTTCAATTCCATTTTAGATGTACACTTTTTCTTAAATCAAAACTTGGAGTTTTCACTCTCCCATTCTCTCGTAAACAAGGAGAGAAAGGGAAAATAGATTACAACAAAATGAAACTTTTAGAGTTCATGTATGGAAAAAATTAAAAACAACAAATGTAAGTAAAGAAAATTTATTCACACACCACAAACGAACACAAAAGTTTTGTTGTCCAAGTTTGAGAAATTCCAATAGTTCAACCCTAATGGCTTGGAATTTGATAAGAAAGAGATTCCTTACTGATCCTAACATTTTTTAAATATGGATATGCATGCTTGAAACATGTTAAAGATGCAAATGCCCTATGGATCCAAACATTTTAAAGCAAATGAAAAACCCTCATTGAATTCTCAAGGGAATGTGCGGTAGGATAGTTACTCGAGTGTAAAAAACCATTATTTTGCCCATTAACAAAAAGCAGACCTTACAATCGCAGACGATTTGAAAAGTGAGTTAACAGTCAATCATGCATAACGGGCTATGTATTTGTAAGGAATGACTTATGGATTGGGAGTCAACACTCAGTTAAAAATCCCCAACCTCCCCCTTTTCCCCATCATCGCAAAAACTAATGTATAAAAACTAAAAGAATTTGCAATCCCTAAAAGTTACAGAGACTTTTTGGAATTATCTGTCTCTACATTTATGCATTTCCATTCCATTTTAGATGTAAACTTTTTTTTTTAAAACAAAACTTTGAGTTTTGACTCTCCCATTCTTTCGTCAACATGGAGATAATGGCAAAATAGATCACAACAAAATGAAAATTTTAGAGTATATAAATGGAAAAAATTAAAAACAATAAAAAATGTACATAAAGAAAATTATTCACACACCACAAACGAATACAAAATTTTTGTCGTCCAACTTTGGAAAGTTCCAGTAGTTCAACACCAATGGCTTGGAATTTAATAAGAAAGAGATTTCTCACTAATCCTAACATGTTTTAAATAAGGATATGCATGCTCTAAACATGTTAAAGATGCAAATGCCCTATGGATCCAAACGTTTTAAAGAAAACAACAAACGCTCATTAAATTCTCAAGTGAACGTGCAGTGGGATATTAACCCAAGTCAAACAAGCCATTTTTTTGGCCATTTAGAAAAAGCTGACCTAACATTCGCAGATCATTTGAAAAGTGATTTATCGGTCAATCATATGTAACGGGCTATGTTTTTTTAATAAATGACTTATGGATTGGGAGTCAACACTTAGTTAAAAATCTCCTTCCTCCCCCTTTTCCAGATCATTGGAAAAATTAATGTATAAAAAATAAAAGAGTTTGCAGTCGCTAAAAGTTACAGAGACTTTTGGGAATCATCGATCTCTACATTTTTGCATTTCCATTCCATTTTAGATGTACACTTTTTTCTTAAATCAAAACTTTGAGTTTGCACTCTCCCATTCTCTCATAAACAAGGAGATAAAGGCAAAATAGGTCATCACAAAATGAAACTTCTAGAGTTTATGTTTGGAAAAATTAAAAACAATAAAAAATGTATGTAAAGAAAATTTATTCACACATCATAAATGAACACGAAATTTTTGTTGTTCACGTATGGGCAATTCCAGTAGTTCAACCCTAATGGCTTGGAATTTCATAAGAAAGAGATTTCTAACTGATCCTAGAATGTTTTAAATATAGATCTGCATTCCTGAAATATGTTAAAGAGGCAAATGCTCTATGGATCCAAACCTTTTAAAGCGAACATAAAACGCTTATTAAATTCACAAGTGAACGTGCGGTGGGATATTTACCCGAGTCAAACAAGCCATTACCATTTACTAAAACTTGACCTAACAATCGCAGACGATTTGTAAAGTGATTTATCGTTCAATAATGTGTACGGGCAATGTTTTTGAAAGAAATGACTTATGGATTGGGAGTGAACACTCTGTTAAAAATCCCCCCTCTCCCCCTTTTCCCGATCAATGGAAAACCTAATGTATAAAAACTAGAAGTGTTTGCAGTCCCTAAAAGTTACAAAGACTTTTTGGAATTATCTCTCTCTACAGTTGTGCATTTCCTTGCCATTTTAGACGTACACTTTTTTTCTTAAATCAAAACTTTGAGTTTTCACTCTCCTATTCTCTTGTAAACAAGGAGATAAAGGCAAAATAGATCACAATAAAATGAAACTTTTTGAGTTTATGTAAGGAAAAAATTAAAAACAATAACAAATGTCGGTAAAGATAATTTATTCACACCTGACAAACAAACACAAAAGTTTTTTTGTCCAAGTTTGGGAAATTCCAGTAGTTCAACCATAATGGCTTGGAATTTCATAAGAAAGAGATTTCTAACTGATCCTAACAAGTTTTAAATATGGATATGCATGCTTGAAACATGTGAAAGATGCAAATGCCCTATGGATCCAAACATTTTGAAGCGAACAAAAATCGCTCATTAAATTCTCAGGTTAACGTGCGGTGGGATATTTACCCAAATCAAACAAACCTTTATTTTGCCCATTTAAAAAAAGCTAACCTAACAATCGCAGACAATTTGTAAAGTGATATATCGGCAAATCACACGTAATGGGCTGTGTTTTTGTAAGAAATGACTTATGGATTGGGAGTCAACACTCAAATAAAAATCCCATGCCTCCACCTTTTCCCGATCATTGAAAAACCTAATGTATAAAAACTAAAAGAGTTTGCTGCCACTAAAAGTTATAGAGACTTTTTGGAATTGTCTCTCTCTACATTTGGGTATTGCCTTTTTATTTTAGATGTACATTTTTTTTTAAATCACAACTTGAGTTTTCACTTTCCGATTCTCTCGTAAACTAGTAGAAAAAGGCAAAATAGATCACAACAAATTGAAAATTTTAGAGTTTAAGAATGGAAAAAATTTAAAACAATAACAAGTGTAAGTATAGGAAGTTTTTTCACACACCACAAACGAACACCAAACTTTTGTTGTCCAAGTTTGGGAAATTCCACTAGTTCAAACCTCATGGCTTAAATTTGATAAGAAAGAGATTTCTAAAGGATCCTAACATGTTTTAAATATGGATATGCAAGCTTGAAACATGTTAATGATACAAATGCCCAATGGATCCAAACTTTTTAAAGTGAACTACAAATGCTCATTAAATTCTCAAGTGAACATGTGCTGGGATAATTACCCGAGTCAACAAGCCATTTTTTTGGCCAACAACAAAACACTGACCTAACAATCACAGATGGTTTGTAAAGTGATTTATCGGTAAATCATGTGTAACGGGCTATGTTTTTGTAAGAAATGACTTTTGGAATAGGTGTCAACACTCAGTTGAAAAAAACCCCGCCTCCCCCTTTTTCAGATCAATGGAAAACCTATTGTATATAAACTTAAAGAGTTAACTGTCCCTAAAAGTTACAGAGACTTTTTGGATTTATCTCTCTCTACATTTGTGTGTTCCATTCTATTTTAGATGTACACTTTTTTCTTAAATCAAAACTTTGAGTTTTCACTCTCCCATTCTCTCGTAAACAAGGAGAAAAGGCAAAATAGATCACAACAAAATGAAATTTTAAGATTTTATATATGGAAAAAATTAAAAACAATAAAAAATGTAAGTAAAGAAATTTTATTCACACTGCACAAACGAACACAAAAGTTTTTTTATCCAAGTTTGGGAAATTTCAGTATTTCAATCCTAATGGCATGGAATTTGATAAGAAAGAGATATCTAGCATATCCTATCATGTTTTAAATATGGATATGTAGGCTTGAAACATGTTAAAGATGCAAATGACCTAAGGATCCAAACCTTTTGAAGTGAACAACAAACGCTCATTAAATTCTCAAGTGAATTTGCAGTGGGATATTTACCCGAGTCAAACAAGCCATTAATTTACCCATTTAGAAAAAGCTGACCTCACAATCGCAGATGATTTGTCAAGTGATATATCAGTCAACCATGTGTAAAGGGCTATGTTTTTGTTAGAAATGACTTATGGATTGGGAGTCAACACTCGGATAAAAATCCCCAGCCTCCCCCTTTTCCAGATCATTGGAAAACCTAATGTATAATAACTAAAAGAGTTTGCAGTCCGTAAAAGTTACTGAGACTTTTTGGAATTATCTCTCTCTACATTTGTGCATTTCCATTCCATTTTAGATGTACACTTTTTTCTTAAATGAAACTTTGAGTTTTGACTCTCCCATTCTCTCCTAAACAAGGAGATAAAGGCAAAATAGCTCACAACAAAATGAAACTTTAAGATTTTTTGTATGGAAAAAATTAAAAACAATAAAAAATGGAAGTGAAGAAAATTTATTCACATACCACAAACGAACAAAAAAGTTTTTTTGTCCAAGTTTTGGAAATTCCACTAGTTCAACCCTAATGGCTTGGAGTTTGATAAGAAAGAGATTTCTAACTGATCCTGACATGTTTTAAATATCGATATGTATGATTAAAACATGTTAAAGATGTAAATGCCCTATGGATCCAAACATTTTAAAGTGAACAAAAAATGCTCATTCAATTTTCAAGTGAACGTGCGATGCGATATTTACCCGAGTTAAACAAGCCATTATTTTGCCCATTTACAAAAAGCTGACCTAACAATGGCAGACGATTTTTAAAGTGATTTATCGATCAATCATGCATAATGGGCTTTGTTTTTTTAATAAATGACTTATTGATTGGGAGTCAACACTCAATTAAAAATCCCATGCCTCCCCCTTTTCAGGATCATTGCAATACTTAATGTATAAAAACTAAATGACATTACAATCCCAAGAAGTTATAGAGACTTTTTGGAATTTTCTCTCTCTACATTTGTGCGTTTCCTTTCCATTTTTTATGTACAGTTGTTTTTTTAAATCAAAACTTTGAGTTTTCACTCTCAATTTCTCTCGTAAACAAGGAGATAAATGCAAAATATATCAAAAAAATTGAAAATTTTAGAGTTTATATATGGAAAAAAACTAAAAACAATAACAAATATAAGTAAATAAAATTTATTCACACACAACAAACGAACACAAATTTTTTGTTGTCCAAGATTGGGAAATTCCAGTAGTTCAACCCAAATGGCTTGGAATTTGATAAGAAAGAGAGTTCTAACTGATCCTAACATGTTTTAAATATGGATATGCATGCTAGAAACATGTTAAAGATGCAAATGCCCTATTGATCCAAACCATTTAAAGCAAACAACAAACGCTTATTAAATTCTCAAGTGAACGTGCAGTGGGATATTTACCCAAGTCAAACAAGCCATTCTTTTGCCCAATTACAAAAAAGTTGACCTAACAATTGCAGAAGATTTGTAAAGTGATTTATCGGTCAGTCATGCGTAACGGGCTATGTTTTTGTAAGAAATGACTTATGGATTGGGTGTCAACACTCAGTAAATAATCCCCCACTAGCCTCTTTTCCAGATCATTTCAAAACCTAATGTACAAAAACTAAAAGAGTTTACAGTCCCTAAAAGTTGCAGAGACTTTTTGGAATAATCTCTCTCTAGATTGGTGCATTTCCATTCCATTTTAGATGTACACTTTTTTCTTAAATCCAAACTTTGAGTTTTCACTCTCTCATTCTCTCGTAAAAAAGGGGAAAAGGCAAAATAGATCACAAAAAAATGAAATTTTAGAGTTTAGGTATGGAAAAATTATAAACAATAAAAAGTGTAAGTAAAGAAAATTTATTCACACACCAGAATCGAACACAAAATTTTTGTTGTTAAATTTTGGGAAATTCCAGTAGTTCAACCTTAATGGCTTGGTGTTTGATAAGAAAGAGATTTCTAGCTGATCCTAACATGTTTTAAATATGGATATGCATGCTTGAAACATGTTAAATATGTAAATTCCCTATGGATCCAAACCTTTTAAATCAAACAACAAACACTCAATAAATTCTCAAGTGAACTTGTGGTGGGATATTTATCCGAGCCAAACATACCATTATTTTGCCCATATACGAAAAGCTGACCTAACAATCGCAGACGATTTGTAAAGTTATTTATCGGTCAATCATGCGTAACTGGCTATGTTTTTATAAGAAATGACTTATAGATTGGGAGCCAACACTGAGTTAAAAATCCACCGCCTCCCCCTTTTCCCGATCATTGCAAAACGTAATGTATAAAAACGAAAAGAGTTTGCAGTCCCTAAAAGTTATAGATACTTTTTGGAATTATCTCTCTCTACATTTGTGCATTTTCATTCCGTTTTAGATGTACACTTATTTCTTATATCAAAACATTAAGTTTTCACTCTCCTATTCTCTCAAAAACAAGGCGATAAAGGCAAAATGATCACAACAAAATGAAAATTTTGGAGTTTATGTATGGAAAAAATTAAAAACTATGACAAATGTAGGTAAAGAAAATTTATTACACACCACAAACGAACACAAAAGTTTTGTTGTCCAAGTTTGGGAAATTCCACTAGTTCAACCCTAATTGCTTGGAATTTGATAATAATGAGATTTCTAACTGATCCTAACATGTTTAAATATGGATATGCATGCTTGAAACATGTTAAAGATGCAAATGCCCTATGGATCCAAACCTTTTAAAGTGAACCAAAAACGCACATTAAGTTCTCAAGTGCACTTACGGTGGAATATTTACCCGAGTCAAACAAGGCATTATTTTGGCCATTTACAAAAAGCTAACCTAACAATCGCAGATGATTTGTAAAGTGATTTATCGGTCAATCATGCGTAATGGGCTATGTTTTTGAAATAAATGACTTATGGATAGCGAGTCAACACACAGTTAAAAATCCCTTGCCTCCCCCTTTTCTATGTCATTTCAAAATTTAATTTATAAAAACTAAAAGAGTTTGCAGGCCCTAAAAGTTACAGAGACTTTTTGGAATTATCTCTCTCTACATTTGTCCATTTCCATTCCATTTTAGATGTGAACTTTTTTCATCAATCAAAACTTTGAGTTTTCATACTCCATTCTCTCGTAAACAAAGAGATAAAGGCAAAATAGATCACAACAAAATGAAAATTTTAGAGTTTATGTATGGAAAAAATTAAAAATAATAACAAATGTATGTAAACAAAATTTATTTACACACCACAAACGAACACAAAAGTTTTGTTGTCCAAGTTTGGGAAATTCCACTTGTTCAACATAATGGCTTGGAATATTATAAGAAAAGAATTTTAAATGATCGTAACAAGTTTTAAATATGGATATGGATGCTTGAAACAAGTCAAAGATGCAAATGCCCTATGGTTCCAAACCTTTTAAAGCGAACAACAATCGCTCAATAAATTTTGAGGTGAACGTATGGTGAGATATTTATCCGAGTCAAACAAGCCAAATTTTTGGCCATTTTCGAAAAGCTGACCAAAGAATCGCAGATGATTTGTAAAGTGATTTATCAGTCATCATGCTTAAGGGGGTATGTTTTTGTAGGAAATGACTTATGGATTGGGAGTCAACACTCAGTTAAAAATAACCAGCCTCCCCCTTTTCCCAATCATTACAAAACCTAATGAATAAAAAGTAAAAGAGTTTGCAGTCCCTAAAAGTTACAGAGACTTTTTGAAATTATTTCTCTCTGCATTTGTGCATTTCCATTCCATTTTAGATGTAAACTTATTTCTTCAATCAAAACTTTGAGTTTTCACTCTCCATTCTCTCGTAAAGAAAGAGATAAAGGCAAAATAGATCACTACAAAATGAAAATTTTAGAGTTTATGCATGGAAAAAATTTAAAACAAGAACAAATGTAAGTTAAGAAAATTTATTTACACACCACAAACGAACACAAAAGTTTTGTTGTCCAAGTTTGGGAAATTCCACTAGTTCGACCCTAATGGTTTGGAATATTATAAGAAAGAGATTTCTAACTGATCCTTACCTGTTTTAAATATGGATATGCATGCTTGAAACATGTTAAAGATGCAAATGCCCTATGGATCCAAATTTTATTGAAGCGAACAACAAACACTCATTAAATTTTCAAGTGAATGTGTGGTGGGATATTACCCAAGTCAAACTAGCCACATTTTTGCCCATTTTTTAAAAGCTGACCTAAGAAACGTAGATGTTTTGTAAAGTGATTTTTCGGTCAATCATGCTTAACGGGCTATGTTTTTGTAAGAAATGACTTATGGATTGGGACTCAACACTCAGTTAAAAATCTCCCACCTCCCCCCTTTCCCGATCATTACAAAACCTAATGTATAAAAACTAAAAGAGTTAGCAGTCCCTAAAAGTTGCAGAGACTTTTTGGAATTATATCTCTCTACATTTGTGCATTTCCATTCCATTTTAGATATACACTTTTTTCTTAAATCAAAACTTTCAATTTTCACTCTCCGATTCTCTCGTAAACAAGGAGATAATGGCGAAATAGATCACAACAAAATGACAATTTTATAGTTTAAGTATGGAAAAAATTAAAAACAATAACAAATGTAATGAAAGAAAATTTATTTTCACACCACAAACGAACATGAAAGTTTTGTTGTCCAACTTTGGGAAATTGCACTAGTTCAACCATAATGGCTTGGAATGTGATAAGAATGATATTTCTAACTGATCCTAACATGTTTTTAATATGGATATGAGTGCTTGAAACATGTGAAAGATGCAAATACCCTATGGATCCAAACATTTTAAAGTGAACAAAAAATGCTCATTAAATTCTCATATGAACGTGCAATGGGATATTTACCCGATTCAAACAAGCTATTATTTTGGCCATTTACAAAAAGCTGACCTAACTATAGCAGATGATATTTAAAGTGATTTATCGGTCAATCATACGTAACGGGCTATGTTTTTGTAAGAAATGACTTATGCATAGGGAGTCAACATAGTTAAAAATCCCCTGCCTCCCCCTTTTCTAGATCATTGCAAAACCTAATTTATAAAAACTAAATGAATTTGCAATCCCTAAAAGTTACAGAGACATTTTGGAATTATCTCTCTCAACATTTGAGCATTTCCATTCCATTTTAGAAGTACACTTTTTTCTTCAATCACAACTTTGAGTTTTCATTCTCCCATTCTCTCGTAAACAAAGAGATAAAGGCAAAATAGATCACAACAAAATGAAAATTTTAGAGTTTATGTATGGAAAAAATTAAAAACAATAAAAAATATAAGTAAAGAAAATTTATTCACATACCACGAACACACACAAAAGTTTTGCTGTCCAAGTTTGGGAAATTCCACTAGTTCAACCCTAATTGCTTGGAATTTGATAAGAAAGAGATTTCTAATTGATCCTAACATGTTTTAAATATGGGTATCATGCTTGAAACATGTTAAACATGAAAATGCCCTATGGATCCAAACCTTTTAAAGCGAACAAAAAAGGCTCGTTAAATTCTCAAGTAAACGTGCGGTGGGATATCTACCCGTGTCAAACAAGCCATTATTTTGCCCATCTACAAAAAAGCTGACCTAACAATCACAGACGATTTATAAAGTGATTTAGCGGTCAATCATGCGTAATGGGCTACGTTTTTTTAAGAAATGGCCTATGGATTGGGAGTCAACACTCAGTTAATAATCCCCCACCTTCCCCTTTTCCCGATTAATGAAAAACCTAATGTATAAAAACTAAAAGAGTATGCAGTCCCTAAAAGTTACATAGACTTTTTGGAATTATCTCTCTCTACATTTGTGCGTTTCCATTCCATTTTAGATGTACACTTTTTTCTTAAATCAAAACTTTGAGTTTTCACTCTCTGATGCTCTCGTAAACAAGGAGAAATGGCAAAATAGATCACAACAAAATGAAACTTTTAGAGTTTATGTGTGGAAAAAATTAAAAACAATAACAAATGCATGTAAAGAAAATTTATTCACACACCACAAACGAACACAAAAGTTTTGTTGTCAAAGTTTGGGAAATTCCAATAGTTCAACCCTAATGGCTTGGAATTTGATAAGAAAGAGATTTCTAGGTGATCCTAACATGTTTTAAATATGCATACTTGAAACATGTTAAAGATGTAAATGCCCTATTGATCCAAACCTTTTAAACCAAACAAAAAATGCTCATTAAATTCTCAAGTGAACGTCTGGTGGGATATTTACCCGAGTCAAACAAGCCATTATTTTTCCCATGTACAAAAAGAAGACCTAACAATCACAAACAATTTGTAAAGTTATTTATCGATCAATCATGCATAATGGGCTATGTTTTTGTAAGAAATGACTTATAGATTGGGAGTCAACACTCAGTTAAAAATCCCTTGACTCTCCCTTTTCCTGATCATTGCAAAATCAAATGTATAAAAACTAAATGAGTTTGTAGTCCCTAAAACTTACAGAGACTTTTTGGAATTATCTCTCCCTACATTTGTGCATTTCCTTTTCGTTTTAGATGTACACTTTTTTCTTAAATCAAAAATTTGAGTTTTCACTCTCCAATTCTCTCGTAAACAAGGAGATAATGGCAAAATAGATCACAACAAAATGAAAATTTTAGTGTATACGTACGGAAAATATTAAAATAAATAACAATTCACACACCAGAAATGAACACAAAATTTTTATTGTCCATGTTTTGGAAATTCCAGTAGTTCAGCCCTAATGGCTTGGAATTTGATTAGAAAGAGATTTCTAGGTGATCCTAACATTTTTTAAATTTGGATATGCATGCTTGAAACATGTTAGAGATGCAAATTCCCTATTGATCCAAACCTTTTAAACCAAACAACAAATGCTCATTAAATTCTCAAGTGAACGTGTGGTGGGATATTTACCCGAGTCAAACAAGCCATTATTTTTTCCATTTACAAAAAGCTGACCTAACAATCGCAAACGATTTGTAAAGTTATTTATCGGTCAATCATGCGTAACGGGCTATGTTTTTTTAAGAAATGACTTATAGATTGGGAGTCAACACTCAGTTAAAAATCCACCGACTCCCCCTTTTCCCGATCATTGCAAAATCTAATGTATAAAAACTAAATGAGTTTGGAGTCCCTAAAACTTACAGAGACTTTTTCGAATTATCTCTCCCTACATTTGTGCATTTCCATTCCATTTTAAATGTATATTTTTTTCTTAAATCAAAACTTTGAGTTTTCACTCTCTAATTCTCTCGTAAACAAGGAGATAATGGCAAAATAGATCACAACAAAATGAAAATTTTAGTGTTTACGTACGGAAAATATTAAAATCAATAACATATATAAGTAAATAAAATTTATTCACACACCACAAACAAACACAAAATTTTTTTTGTCCATGTTTCGGAAATTCCACTAGTTCAACCCTAATGGCTTGGAATTTGATAAGAAAGAGATTTGTAACTGATCCTAATATGTTTTAAATATGGATATGCATGCTTGAAATATGTTAAAGATGAAAATTCCCTATGGATCCAAAACTTTTAAAGGGAAAAGAAAACGCTGATTAAATTCTCAAATGAATGTGCGGTGGGATATTTTCCCGAATCAAACAAGCCATTATATTGGTCATTTACAAAAAGCTGACCTAACAAACGTAGATGATTTGTAAAGTGATTTATTAGTGAATCATGCATAACGGGCTATGTTTTTGTAAGAAATGAATTATGGATTGGGAGTCAACACTCAGTTAAAAATCCCCCGCCTCCCCCTTTTCCCGATAATTGCAAAACCTATTGCATAAAAACTAAAAGAGTTTGCAGTCCCTAAAATTTACTGAGACTTTTTGGAATTATCTCTCTCTACATTTGTCCATTTCCATTCCATTTTAGATGTAAATTTTTTTTTTAAATAAAAACTTAGAGTTTTCACTCTCCGTTTCTCTCGTAAACAAGGAGATAATGGCGAAATAGATCACAACAAAATGAAAATTTTACAGTTTATGTCGGGAAAAAATTAAAAAAAAAAAACTAATGTAAGTTAAAAAAATTTATTCACACACAACAAACAAACACCAAAGTTTTGTTGTCCAAGTTTTGGAAATTCCACTAGTTAAATCCTAATGGCTTGGAATTTGAAAAGAATGAGATTTCTAACTGATCTTGACATGTTTTAAATATGAATATGAATGCTTGAAACATGTTAAAGATGCAAATTCCCTATGGATCCAAACCATTAAAGTGAACAAAAAAAGCACATTAAATTCTCAAGTGAATGTGTGGTGGGATATTTACCCGAGTCAAACAAGCCATTATTTTGGCCATTTACAAAAAGCTGACCTAACTATCGCAGATGATTTGTAAAGTGATTTATCGGTCAAGCATGCGTAACGGGCTATGTTTTTGCAAGAAATGACTTATGGATAGGGAGTCAACACACGGTTAAAAATCCCCTGCCTCCCCCTTTTCTAGATCATTTCAAAACCTAATTTAAAAAAACAAAAACAATTTGAGTCCCTAAAAGTTACAGAGACATTTTGGAATTATCCCTCTCTACATTTGTGCATTTCCATTCCATTTTAGAAGTACACTTTTTTCTTCAATCACAACTTTGAGTTTTCACTCTCCCATTCTCTCGTAAAAAAGAAGATAGTGGAAAAATAGATGACAACACAATGAAAATTTTAGATTTGATGTTTGGAAAAAATTATATACAATAAAAAGTGAAAGTAAAGAAAATTTATTCACACACCACAAACGAACACCAAAGTTTTGTTCTCCAAGTTTGGGAAATTCCACTAGTTCAACCCTAATGCCTTGGAATTTGATATAAAAGACATTTCTATCAGATCCTAACATGTTTTAAATATGGATATGCATGCTTGAAACATGTTAAAGACACAAATGCCCTCTGGATCTAAACCTTTTAAAGCAAACAATAAACGCTCATTAAATTCACAAGTGAACGTGCAGTGGGATATTTAACCGAGTCAAACAAGCCATTATTTTGCCCATTTACAAAAAGCTGAGCTAACAATTGTTGTTGATTTGTAAAGTGATTTATCAGTCAATCATGCATAATGACCTATTTTTTTTTAAGAAATGACTTATGGATTGGGAGTCCATACTCAGTTAAAAATCCCCCGCCTCCCCCTTTTCCGATCATTGTAATACCGAATGTATAAAAACTAAAAGAGTTTGCATTCCCTAAAAGTTACAGAGACTTTTTGGAATTATCTCTCTCTACATTTTTGCATTTTCATTCCATTTTAGATGTACACTTTTTTCTTAAATCAAAACTTTGAGTTTTCACTCTCCGATTCTCTCGTAAACAAGGAGATAAAGGAAAAATACATCACAACAAAAAGAAAATTTAGAGTTTATGAATAGAAAAAATTAAAAACAATAACAAATGTAAGTAAGGAAAATTTATTCACACACCACAAACGAACACAAAATTTTTGTTGTCCAAGTTTGGAAAATTCCTCCAGTTCAACCCTAATGGGTAGGAATTTGATAAGAAAGAGATTTCCAATTGATGGTAACTTGTTTTAAATATGGGTATGCATGCTTAAAACTTTTTAATGATGCAAATGTCCAATGGATCCAAACCATTTAAAGTGAACAAAAAACTCTCATTAAATTCTCAAGTGAACGAGCGGTCGGATATTTACTCGAGTCAAACAAGACATTCTTTTGCCCATTTACAAAAACCTGATCTAACAATCGCTAACGATTTGTAAAGTGATTTATCAGTCAATCACGCATAACGTGTTATGTTTCCACTAGTTCAACCCTAATGGCATGGAATTTGATAAGAAAGAGATTTCTAACTGATCCTAACATGTTTTAAATATGGATATGCATGCTTGAAACATGTCCAAGATGCAAATGCCCTATGGATCCAAACCTTTTGAAGCAAACAACAAACGCTCATTAAATTCTCAAGAGAACGTGCGATGGAATATTTACCCAAACAAGCCATTATTTTGCCCATTTACAAAAAGTTTACCTAACAATCACAGAAGATTTGTAAAGTAATTTATTGGTCAATCGTGCGTAACAGGCTATGTTTTTGTAAGAAATGACTTATGGATTGGGAGTCAACACTGAGTTAAAAATCCCCCACCTCCCCCTTTTCCAGATCATTGCAAAACCTAATGAATAAAAACTAAAAGAGTTTGCAGTCCCGCAAAGTTACAACGACTTTTTGGAATTATCTCTCTCTACATTTGTGCATTTCCATTCCATTTTAGATGTACACTTATTTATTAAATTAAAACTTCGAGTTTTCACTCTGCCATTCTCTTGTAAACAAGGAGATAAAGGAAAAATAGATGACAAAAAAATGAAATTTTAGAGTTTATGGAAAAAATTAAAAAATATAAAAAATGTAAGTAAAGAAAATTTATTTACACACCACAAACGAACACAAAAGTTTTGTTGTCCAAGTTTGGAAAATTCCACTAGTTCAGAAAAAGAAAAAACGTGAACGGTGATTGGATTGATGATAAAATTGATTCCTGGGTTGCGAACAGTGATTCAATTGATGATGAAGTAAGAGAATTCTTGGTTTAGTTCTCCACCTTAATGACAAAAAAAAGGATTGATCAAATTCTATTGAGTTTGACTCATTGTGATCATTTATCAAAGAATGACTCTGGTTATGAAATGATCAACCCTAATGGCTTGAAATTTGATAAGAAAGAGATTTCTAACCTATCCTAACATGTTTTAAGTATGGATATGCATGCTTGAAACATGTTAAAGATGCAAATGCCTTATGGATCCAAACCTTTTAAACAAAACATCAAACTCTCATTAAATTCTCAAGTGAAAATGTGATGGGATATTTACCTGAGTCAAAGAAGCCATTATTTTGTCCATTTACCTAAAGCTGACCAAACAATCGCAGATGATTTTTAAAGTGATTTATCGGTAAATCATGTGTAATGGGATTTTTTGTTGTAAGAAATGACTTATGGATTGGGAGTCATCACTCAGTTAAAAATCCCCTGCCTCCTCCTTTTCCCGATCATTGCAATACCTAATGTATAAAAACTAAATGAGTTTGCAGTCCCGAAAAGTTACGGAAACTTTTTGGAATTTTATCACTCTACATTTGTGCATTTCCATTCGATTTTGGATGTATTCTTTTTTTTTTAAATCCCAACTTTGAGTTTTCACTCTCTGATTCTCTCATAAACAAGGAGATAAAGGCAAAAGAGATCACAACAAAATGAAAATTTTAGAGTTTATGTATGGAAAAAATTAAAACAATGGCAAATGTAAGTAAAGAAATTTTATTCACACACCACAAACGAATACAAAAGTTTCGTTGTCCAAGTTTGGAAAATTCCAGTAGTTCAACCCAATGGCTTGGAATTTAATAAGAAAGAGATTTCTAACTAATCCTAACATGTTTTAAATATTGACATGCATGCTTGAAACATATTAAAGATGCAAATGCCCTATGGATCCAAACCTTTTAAAGCAAACAACAAAGGCTCATTAAATTCTCAAGTGAACGTGCGGTCAGATATTAATCCGAGTCAAACAGGCCATTATTTTGGCCATTTAGATAAATCTAACCTAACAATCACAGATGATTTGAAAAGTGATTTATCGGTCAATCATGTGTAATGGGCTATGTTTTTTCAAGAAATGACTTATGGATTGGGAGTCAACACTTAGTTGAAAATCCCCTACCTCCCCCTTTTCCAGATCATTGGAAAACCTATTGTATAAAAACTAAAAGATTTTACAGTCCCTAAAAGTTACAAAGACTTTTTGGAATTATCTCTCTCTACATTTTTGCATTTCAATTCCATTTTATATGTACACTTTTTTCTTAAATCAAAACTTTGAGTTTTCACTCTCCCATTCTCTCATAAATAAGGAGATAAAAGCAAAATAGATCATCACAAAATGAAACTTTTAGAGTTTATGTATGGGAAAATTTAAAAACAATAACAAATGTATCTAAAAAAAATTTATTCACACATCATAAACGAACACAAAAGTTTTGTTGTCCAAGTTTGGGAAATTCCAGTAGTTGAACCCTAATGGCTTGGAATTTCATTAGAAAGAGATTTCTAACTGATCCTAGAATGTTTTAAAAATGGATATGCATGCTTGAAACATGTTAAAGTTGCAAATGCCCTATGGATCCAAACCTTTTAAAGTGAACATTAAATTCTCAAGTGAACGTGTTGTAGGATATTTACCCCGAGTCAAACAAGCCATTATTTTCCCATTTACAAAAAACTGACCTAACAACCGCATATGATTTGTAAATGGATTTATCAGTCAATCATGCGTAACGGGCTATGTTTTACTAAGAAATGACTTATGGATTGGGAGTCAAACTCATTTAAAAATCCCCTGCCTCCCCCTTTTCCCGATCATTGCAAAACATAATGTATAAAAACTAAAAGATTTTGCAGTCCCTAAAAGTTACAAAGTCTTTTTGGAATTATCTCTCTCTACATTTGTGCATTTCCTTTCCATTTTAGATGTACATTTTTTTTAAAATCAAAACTTTGAGTTTTACTCTCTGATTCTGTCGTCAAGTAGGATATAAAGGAAAAATAAATCACAACAAAATGAAAATTTTAATGTTTTTATATGGAAAAAATTTAAAACAAAAACAAATGTAAGTAATAAAAATTTATTCACACACCACAAACAAATACAAAATTTTGTTGTCCAAGTTTTGGAAATTCCACTAGTTCAACCCTAAAGGATTGGAATTTGATAAGAAAGAGAGTTCTAACTGATCCTAACTTGTTTTAAATATGGATATGCATGCATGAAACATGTTAAAAATGCAAATGCCCTATATATCAAAACCTTTTAAAGCGAACAACAAAAGCTCTTTAAATTTTTCAATGAACGTGTGGTGGGATATTTACCCGAGTCAAACAAGCCATTATTTTGCCCATTTAGAAAAAGTTGACCTAACAATCGTAGATGATTTGTAAAGTGATTTATCGGTCAATCATTCGTAACAGGCTATGGTTTTTAAAGAAATGACTTTTGGATTGGGAGTCAACACTCAGTTAAAAATCCCTCGCCTCCCCCTTTTTCCGATCAAAGCAAAACCTAATGTATAAAAACTAAAAGAGTATGCAGTCCCTTAAAGTTACAGAGACTTTTTGGAATTATCTTTCTCTACATTGGTGCATTTCCATTCCATTTTAGTTGTACACTTTTTTTTTAAATCAAAACTTTGAGTTTTCACTCTCGATTCTCTCGCAAAAATGGAGATAAAGGAAAAATAGATCACAACAAAATGAAAATTTTAGAGTTTATGTATGGAAAAAATTAAAAACAACAACAAAAGTAAGTAAAGAAAATTTATTCACTCACCACAACCGAACACAAAAGTTTTTTTGTCCATGTTTGGGAAATTCCACTAGTTCAACCCTAATGGATAGGAATTTTATAAGAAAGAGATTTCTAACTGATCCTAACTTGTTTTAAATATGTATTTGCATCCTTGAAACATGTTAAAAATTCAAGTGCCCCCATATATCCCAAACCTTTTAAAGCGAACAACAAACGCTCATTAAATTTTCAAGTGAACGTTCGGTGGGATATTTACCCTAGTCGCACAAGCCATGATTTTGCCCATTTAAAAAAAAGATGACCTAACAATCGCAGATGATTTTTAAAGTGATTTATCGATCAATCATGCATAACAGGCTATGTTCTTGTATGAAATGACTTGTGGATTGGGAGTCTACACTCAATTTAAAATCCCCTGCTTCCCCCTTTTCCCGATCATTGCAAAACCTAATGTATAAAAACTAAAACAGTTTGCAGTCCCAAAAAGTTATAAAGACTTTTTGGAATTATATCTCTCTACATTTGTGCATTCCATTCCATTTTAGATGTACACTTTTTTTTAATAAAAACTTTGAGTTTTCAGTCTTTGATTCTCTCATAAACAAGGAGATAATGGCAAAATAGATCACGACAAAATGAAAATTTTAGAGTTTATGTATGAAAAAAATTAAAAACAATGACGAATGTAAGTAAAGAAAATTTATTCACATACCACAAATGAACTCAAAATTATTGTTGTCCAAGTTTGGGAAATTCCACTAGTTCAACCCTAATGGCTTGAAATTTGATAAGAAAGAGATTTCTAACTGATCCTAACAAGTTTTAAATATGGATATGCATGCTTGAAACATGTTAAAGATGCAAATGACCTATGGATCCAAACCTTTTAAAGCGAACAACAAATGCTAATTAAATTCTCAAGTGAACGTTCAGTGGGATATTTACCTGAGGAACACAAGCCATTATCTTGCCCATTTATAAAAAGTTGACCTAACAATCGCAGATGATTTTTAAAGTGATTTATCAGTCAATCATGTGTAACTGAGTATGTTTTCTGTTAGAAATTACTTATGGATTGGGAGTCAACACTCAGTTAAAAATCCCCTGCCAAGTCCTTTTCTTGACCTTAGCATAACCTAAGGTATAAAAACTAAAAGATTTTGCAGTCCCTAAAAGTTATAGTGACTTTTTTGAAATTATGTCTCTCTACGTTTGTGCATTTCCATTCCATTTTAGATGTACACTTTTTTTGTTAAATCAAAACTTTAGATAAAGGTAAAATAGAGCACAACAAATTGAAAATTTTAGAGTTTATGACGGAAAAAATTAAAAAAAATAATAAATGTAAGTAAAGAAAATTTATTCACACACCCCAAATGAACACAAGTTTTGTTGTCCAAGTTTGGAAAATTCCACTAGTTCAACCCTAATGGCTTAGAATTTGATCAGAAAGAGATTTCTAAATGATCCTAACATGTTTTAAATATGTATATGCATGCATTAAACATGTTAAAGATGCAAATGCCCTATAGATCCAAACCTTTTAAAGCGAACAACAAACGCTCATTAAATTCTTAAGTGAATGTGCGGTGGGATATTTACCCGAGTCAAACAAGCCACTATTTTGCCCATTTACAAAAAGCTGACCAAACAAACACATATGATTTTTAAAGTGTTTTATCGGTCAATCATACGTAACGGGCTATGTTTTTGAAGGAAATTACTTATGGATTGGGAGTCAACACTCAGTTTAAAATCCCATGTCTCCCCCTTTTCCCCATCATTGCATAATCAAATGTATAAAAATGAAAAGAGTTTGTAGTTCCTAAAAGTTTTTGAGACTTTTTGGAATTATCTCTCTCTACATTTGTGCATTTCCATTCCGATTCTCTCGTAAACAAGGAGAAAAGGCAAAAAAGATTACAACAAAATGAAAATTTTAGAGTTTATGTATGGAAAAATTTAGGAACAATAACTTGTGTAAGTAAAAAAAATTTATTCACACACCACAAACGAACACAAAATTATTTTTGTCCAAGTTTGGGAAATTCCACTAGTTCAACTGTAATGCCTTGGAATTTGATAAGAATGAGATTTCTAACTGATCCTAACATGTTTTAAATATGGATATGCATGCTTGAAACATGTTAAAGATGCAAATGCCCTATGGATCCAAACCTTTTTAAAATGAACAACAAACGCTCATTAAATTCTCAAGTGAACGTGCGGTGGGATATTTACAAGAGTCAAACAAACCATTATTTTGCCCATTTACAAAAACCTGACCTAAGAATCGCAGAGGATTTGTCAAGGGATTTATCGGCATATCAAGTGTAACGGGCTAAGTTTTGGTAAGATATGACTTATGGATTGGGAGTCAATAATCAGTTAAAAATCCCCCGCCTCCCCCTTTTCCCGATCATTGCAAAAATTAATGTATAAAAACTAAAAGAGTTTGCAATCCCTAAAAGTTACAGAGACTTTTATGAATTATCACTCTCTACTTTTGTGCATTTCCATTCCAATTTAGATGTACACTTTTTTCTTAAATCAAAACTTTGAGTTTTCACTCTCCTATTCTCTCATAAACAAGGAGATAAAGGCAAAATAGATCATAAAAAAAATGAAAATTTATGAGTTTATGTACGGAAAAAATTAAAAACAATAACAAATGTAAGATAAGAAAATTTATTCATACACCACAAACAAACACAAATGTTTTCTTGTCTGAGTTTGGGAGATTCCACTAGTTACCCCCTAAAGGGTTGGAATTTGACAAGAAAGAGATTTCTAACTGATCCTAACATGTTTTAATGCCCTATGGATCAAAACATTTTAAAGAGAACAACAAACGCTCATTAAATTCTCAAGTGAACGTGCGGTGGGATATTTACCAGTGTCAAAGAAGCCATTATTTTGCCCATTTACAAAAAGCTGACCTAACAATCGCAGACGATTTGTAAAGTGATTTATCGGTCAATCATGCGTAATAGGCTAGAGTCAACACTCTGTTAAAAATCCCCCGCCTCCCCTTGTTCCCGATCATTGCAAAACCTAATGTATAAAAAATAAAAGAGTTTGCAATCCCCAAAAGTGACAGAGACTTTTTTGAATTATCTCCCTCTACATTTGTGCATTTCCATTGCATTTTGGGCGTACACTTTTTTTTTAAATCAAAATTTGAGTTTTGACCCCCCATTCTCTTGTAAACAAGGAGAGAATGGCAAAATAGATCACAACAAAATGAAAATTTTAGAGTATATGTATGGAAAAAATTAAAACAATAACAAATGGAAATAAAAAAAATTTATTCATACACCAGAAACGAACAAAAAAGTTTTGTTGTCCAAGTTTGGAAAATTCCTCTAGTTCAACCCTAATGGCATGGAATTTGATAAGAAAGAGATTTCTAGTTGATCCTAACATGTTGTAAACATGGATATGCATACTTGAAACATGTTAAAGATGCAAATGCCCTATGGATCCAAACATTTTAAGGCGAATAAAAAACGCTCATTAAATTCTCTAATGAACGTGTGGTGGGATCTTTACGCGACTCAGACAAGCCATTATCTTTCCCATTTACAAAAAGTTGACCCAACAATCGCAGACGATTTGTAAAGTTATTTATCGGTCAATCATGAGTTATGGGCTATATTTTTGTACGAAATGACTTAAGGATTGGGAGTCAACACTCAGTTAAAAATCCCCCACCTCCCTCTTTTCCTGATCATTGCAAAACCTAATGTATAAAAACTAAAAGAGTTTGCAGTCCTTAAAAGTTACAAAGACTTTTCTGAATTATCTCTCTCTACATTTGTGTATTTCCATTCCATTTTAGATGTACATTTTTTTCTTAAATCAAAACTTTAAGTTTGCACCCATTCTCTCGTAAAGAAGGAGATAAAGGCAAAAAAGATCACAACAAAATGAAAATTTTAGATTTTATGTATGGAAAAAAATAGAAACAATAACTTGTGTAAGTAAAACAAAAATTTCACAAACCACAAACGAACACAAAATTTTTGTTGTCCAAGTTTGGGAAATTCCACTAGTTCAACCCCAAATGGCTTGGAATTTGATAAGAAAGAGTTTCCTAACTGATCCTAACATGTTTTAAATATGGATACGCTTGCTTGAAACATGTTAAAGATGCAAATGCCCTATGGATCCAAACCTTTTAAAGGGAACAAAAAACGCTCATTAAATTCTCAAGTGAACATGTGGTGGGATATTTACCCGAGTCAAACAAGCTATTATTTTGCCCGTTTGCTAAAAGCTGACCTAATAATCATAAATGATTGTAAAGTGATTTCTCATGCATAACGGGATATATTATTGTAAGAAATGACTTATGGATTGGGAGTCAACACTCAGTTAAAAATCGCCCCACCTCCCCCTTTTCCAGACGATTGCAAAACCTGAGATATAAAAACTAAAAAGAGCTTACAATCCCTAAAAATTATAGACACTCTTTGGAATTATCTCTCTATACCTTTGTGCATTGTTCATCTCCATTTTAGATGTAAACTTTTTTCTTAAATCAAAACTTTGAGTTTTCCCTCTCCCTTCATCCCGTAAACAAAGAAGGCAAATAGATCACAACTAAATGAAAATTTTAGAGTTTATGTATGGAAAAAGTTTAAAACAATAGAAAATGTAAGTAAAGAAAATTTATTCACACACCACAAATGAACACAAAAGTTTCGTTATCCAAGTTTGGGAAATTCCACTAGTTCAACCCTAATAGCTTGGAATTTTACAAGAAAGAGATTTCTTCAACACATGCTTTAAAATTGGATATGCATGCTTAAAACATGTTAAAGATGCAAATGACCTATGGATCCAAAGCTTTTAAAGAGAATAACAAACGCTCATTAAATTCTCAAGTGAACGTGCAATGGGATATTTACCCGAGTAAAACAAGCCATTATTTTGCCCGTTTGCAAAAAGCTGACCTAACAATCGTAGATGATTGTAAAGTGATTTATCATGCGTAACAGGCAATATTTTTTAAAGAAATGACTTTGGATTGGGAGTCAACACTCAGTTAAAAATCCCCTGACCACTCCCTTTTGCCGACGATTGAAAAACCTGAGATATAAAAACTAAAAAGATCTTACAATCGCTAAAAAATTCAGACACTCTTTGGAATTATCTCTCTCTAAATTTGTGCATTGTGCATCTCCATTTTAGATACTTTTTTCTTAAATCAAAACTTTGAGTTTTTGCTCTCCCTTCATCCCGTAAACAAAGATGGCAAATAGATCACAACAATATGAAAATTTTAGAGTTTATGTATGGAAAAAGCTTAAAACAATAGCAAATGTAAGTAAAGAAAATTTATTCACACACCACACATGAACACAAAAGTTATGTTATTCACGTTTGAGAAATTCCACTAGTTCAACCCTAACAGCTTGGAATTTTACAAGAAAGAGATTTCTTCTGCACATGCTTTAAAAATGGATATGCATGCTTGAAACATGTTCAAGATGCAAATGACCTATGGATTCAAAGCTTTTAAAGATAATAACAAATGCTCATTAAATTCTCAAGAGAACGAGCGGTGGGATATTTACCCGAGTAGAACAAGCCATTATTTTGCCCATTTGCAAAAAGCTGACCTAACAATCATAGATGATTGTAAAGTGATTTATCATGCATAACGGGCTATATTTTTTAAGAAACAACTTATGGATTTGGAGTCAACACTCAGTTAAAAATCCCCCTGCCTCCCTTTTTTCCCGACGATTGCAAAACCTGAGATATAAAAACTAAAAAGAGCTTACAATCTGTAAAAATTACATCCACTCTTTGGAATTATCTCTCTCTACATCTGTGCATTGTGCATCTCCATTTTAGATGTACACTTTTTTCTTAAATCAAAACTTTGAGTTTTCACTCTCCCTTCATATCGTAAACAAAAACGGCAAACGGATCAAGTTAAAGAAAGAGATTTCTTCTACACATACTTTAAAAATGGATATGCATTCTTGAAATATGTTAAAGATAAAAATTCCCTCTGGATCAAAACCTTGTAAAGCAAACAACAAACGCTCATTAAATTCTCAAGTGAATGTGAGGTGGCATATTTACCTGAGTCAAATAACCCATTATTTTTCCCATTTACAAAAAACTGACCTAACAATCGTAGACGATTTGTAAAGTGATTTATCAGTCAAACATGCGTAATGGGCTATGTTTTTGTAAGAAATGACTTATGGATTGGGCGTCAACACTTAGTTAAAAATCCCCCGCCTCCCCCTTTTCCTGAACATTACAAAACCTAATGTATAAAAAGTAAAAGAGTTTGCAGTCCCTAGAAGTTACAGAGACTTTTTGGAATTATCTCTCTCTACATTTTTGCATTTCCATTCCATTTTAGATGTACACTTTTTTCTTTAATCAAAACTTTGAGTTTTCACTCTCCAATTCTCTCGTAAACAAGGAGATAAAGGCAAAATAGATTATAACAAAATGTAAGTAAAGAAAATTTATTCACACACCACAAACGAACACAAAATTTTTGTTGTCCAAGTTTGCGAAATTCCACTAGTTCAACCCTAATGGCCCTTAATTTGATAAGAAAGAGATTTCTAATTGATCCTAACATGTTTTAAAGATAGATATGCATGCTTGAAACATGTTAAAGATGCAAATACCCTATGGATCCAAACCTTTTAAAGCGAACAACAAAAGCTCATTAAATTCTCAAGTGAATGTGTGGTGGGATATTTACCCGAGTCAAACAAGCCTTTATTTTGCCCATTTACAAAAAGCTAATATAACAATCAAAGACAATTTGCAAAGTGATTTATCGGTCAATCATGCATAATGGGCTATGTTTTTGTAAGAAATGAGTTATGGATTGGGAGTCAACATTCAGTTAAAAATCCCCCGCCTCCTCTTTTTCCCGATCATTGCAAAACCTAATGTATAAAAAGTGAAAGAGTTTACAGTCCCTAAAAGTTACAGAGACTTTTTGGTATTATCTCCCTCCACATTTGTGCATTTCCATTCTATTACAGATGTACAATTTTTTTTTTAAATCAAAAGTTTGAGTTTTCACTCTCCCATTCTCTCGTAAACCAGGAGATAAAGGAAAAATAGATCACTAAAAAATGAAAATTTTTGAGTATATGTATGAAAAAAATTAAAACAATAACAAATGTAAGAAAAAAAAATTATTCACAAACCACAAACAAACTCAAAAGTTTTGTTGTCCAAGATTGGGAAATTCCACTAGTTCAACCCTAATGGCTTGGAATTTGATAAGAAAGAGATTTCAAGCTGATCCTAACAAGTTTTAAATATGGATGTGCATGCTAGAAACATTTTAAAGATGCAAATGCCCTATGGATCCAAACCATTTAAAGCGAACAAAAAACGCTCATTAAATTCTCAAGTGAACGTGCGATGGGATATTTACCCGAGTCAAACATGCCATTATTTTGCCCATTTACAAAAAGCTAACCGAACAATCGCAAATGATTTGTAAAGTGATTTATTGGTCAATCAAGCGTAACTAGCAATATTTTTGTAAGAATTCACTTATGGATTGGGAGTCAACACTCAGTTAAAAATCCCCCGCCTCCCCCTTTTCCCGATCATTGCAAAACCTAATGTATAAAAACTAAAAAACTTTGCAGTCCCTAAAAGTTACAGAGACTTTTTGAAATTATCTCTTTCTACACTTATGCATTTTCATTCCATTTTAGAAGTACAACTTTTTTTAAATAAAAACTTTGAGGTTTCACTCTCCGATTCTCTCGTAAACAAGGAGATAATGGCAAAACAGATCACAACAAAATGAAAATTTTAGAGTTTATGTATGGAAAAAATTAAAAACAATAAAAAATGTAAGTAAAGAAAATTTATTCACAAAACACAAACGAACTCAAAAGTTTTGTTGTCCAAGTTTTGGAAATTCCACTAGTTCAAGCCTAATGGCTTGGAATTTGATAAGAAGGAAATTTCTAACTGATCCTAACATATTTTAAATGTAGATATGCATGCTTGAAACAAGTTAAAGGTGCAAATGCCCTATGGATCCAAACCTTTTAAAGCGAACAACAAACGCTCATTAAATTCTCAAGTGAACATGCGGTGTGATATTTACCAGAGTCAAACAAGCTATTATTTTGGCCATTTACAAAAAGCTGACCTAAGAATCACTAATGAATTGTAAAATGATTTATCGGTCAATCATGTATAACGGGCTTTGTTTTTGTAAGAAATTACTTTGGATTCGGAGTCAACACTCAGCTAAAAATCCCCCGTCTTTTACTTTTCTCGATATTTGCAAAACCTAATGTATAAAAACTAAAAGAGTTTGCAATCCCTAAAAGTTACAAAGACTTTTTTGGAATTTTCTCTCTCTACATTTGTGCATTTCCATTCCATTTAAGATGTACACTTTTTTTTAAAAAATCAAAACTTTAGATAAAGGCAAAATAGATCACAAAAAAATGATAATTTTAGATTGTATGTATGGAAACAATTAAAAAACAATAAAAAATGTAAGTAAAGAAAATTTATTCACACACCACAAACGAACACAAGTTTTGTTATCTAAGTTTTGAAAATGCCACTAGTTACAACCCTAATGGCTTGGAATTTTATAAGAAAGAGATTTCTAACGCTCAATAAATTCTCAAGTCAATGTGTGGTGGGGTATTGACCCGAGTCAAACAAACCATTATTTTGCCCATTTGCAAAAAGCTGACCTAACAATCTTAGATGATTTTTAAAGTGATTTATCGGTCAATCATGCGTAATGTGCTATGTTTTTGTAAGAAATGACTTAAGGGTTGGGTGTCACCCCCTTCACCCGATCATCGCAAAACCTATGGTATAAAAAATAAAAGAGTTTGCTGTCCCTAAAAGTTACAAAGACTTTTTGGAATTATTTCTCTCTACATTTGTGCATTTCCATTCCATTTTAGATGTAAACATTTTTCTTAAATAAAAACTTTGAGTTTTCACTCTCCGATTCTCTCGTAAACAAGAAGAAAAAGGTTAAACACATCACCACAAAAAGAAAATTGTAGAGTTTATGTATGCAAAAAATTAAAAACAATAACAAGTGTAAGTAAAGAAAATTTATTCACTCACCACAAACGAACACAAAAGTTTTGTTGTCCAAGTATGGGAAATTCCACTAGTTCTACCATAATGGATTGGAATTATATAAGAAAGACATTTCTAACTTATCCTAACTTGTTTTAAATATGGATATGCATGCTTGAAACATGTTAAAGATGAAAATGCCCTATGGATCCAAACCTTTTAAAGCGCACGACAAATGGTTATTAAATTCTCAATTGAACGTGCAGTGGGATATTAACCCGAGTCAAACAAGCTTTTCTTTTGCCCATTAACAAATAGCTGACCTAACAATCGTAGACAATTTGTAAAGTGATTTATCAGTCAATCATGCATAGGATGTCAACACTCAGTTAAAAATCCCCCGCCTCCCCCTTTTCCCGATCATTGCAAAACCTAATGTATAAAAACTAAAAGAGTTTGCAGTCCCTAAAAGTTACAGAGACCTTTTGAAATTATATCTCTCTACATTTCTGCATTTCCATTCCATTTTAGTTGTGCACTTTTTTCATAAATCAAAACTTTGAGTTTTCACTCTCCGATTCTCTCGTAAACAAGGAGATAAAGGCATAATGGATCAAAACAAAATGGAAATTTTAGAGTTTATGTAAGGTAAAAATTAAAAACAATAACAAATGTAAGTAAAGAAATTTTATTCACACACCATAAACGATCACAATAATTTTGTTGTCCAAGTTTGGGAAATTCCACTAGTTCAACCCTAATGATTTGGAATTTGATAAGAAAGAGATTTCTAATTGATCATAACAAGTTTTAAATATGGATATGCATGCTCAAAACATGTTAAAGATACAAATGCCCTATGGATCAAAACCTTTTTAAGCAAACAACACCCTCATTAAATTCTCAAGTGAACGTGCGGTGGGATATTTAACCGAGTCAAACAAGCCATTATTTTGCCCATTTAAAAAACGTTGACCTAACAATCTCAGATGATTTGTAAAGTAATTTATCAGTCAATAATGCATAACAGGCTATGTTTTTGTAAGAAATGACTTCTGGATTGTGAGTTAACACTCAGTTAAAAATTCCCCGCCTCCCCCTTTTCCCGATCATTGCAAAACCTAATGTATAAAAACTAAAAAAGTTTGTAGTCCTTAAAAGTTAGAGAGACTATTTGGAATTATCTCTCTACATTTGTGCATTTCCATTTCATTTTGGATGTACACTTTTTTATAAAATAAAAACTTTGAGTTTTCACTCTCCGATTCTCTCGTAAACCAAGAGATAAAGGTAAAATAGATCAGAACAAAATGAAAACTTTAGAGTTTATGTATAGAAAAAAATTTAAAAAAAAAATTTAAGTAAATAAAATTTATTCAGACTCCACAAACGAACACAAAATTTTTATTGTCCAAATTTAAAAAATTCCTCAAGTTCAACCCTTATCGCTTGGAATTTGATTAGAAAAAGATTTCGAACTGATCCTATCCTGTTTTAAATATGGATATGCATGCTCGAAACATGTTAAGGATTAAAATGCCCTATCGATCCAAACCTTTTTAAGCGAACAAAAAATGATCATTAAATTCTCAAGTGAACGTGCGGTGGGATATTTACCCGAGTCAAACAAGCCATTATTTTGCCCATTGACAAAACGCTGACCTAATAATCGCAAATGATTTGTAAAGTGATTTATTAGTCAATCATGTGTAACAGGCTATGTTTTTGTAAGAAATGAGTTATGGATTGTGAGTCAACACTCAGTTAAAAATTCCCCGCCTCCCCCTTTTTTCGATCATTACAAAACCTAATGTATAAAAACTAAAAGAGTTTGCAGTCCTTAAAAGTTAGAGAGACTATTTGGAATTATCTCTCTACATTTGTGCATTTCTATTTCATTTTAGATGTACACTTTTTTTAAAAATAAAAACTTTGAGTTTTCACTATCCGATTCTCTCGTAAACAAGGAGATAATGGCAAAACAGATAACAACAAAATGAAAATTTTATAGTTTATGAATGGAAAAAATTTAAAACTATAACAAATGTAAGTAAAGAAAATTTATTTACACACCACAATCGAACTCAAAAGTTTGGTTGTCCAAGTTTTGGAAATTCCACTAGTTCAACTCTAATGGCTTGGAATTTTGTATGAAAGAGATTTCTAACTGATCCTAACTTGTTTTAAATATGAATATGCAGGCTTGAAACATGTTCAAGATGCAAATGCCCCATGGCTCAAAACTTCTCAAGCGAATAACAAACTCTCATTAAATTCTCAAGTCAACATGCGGTGAGATATTTACCTGACTCAAACAAGCCATTATTTTGCCCATCAACAAAAAGCTGACCTAACAATCGCAGACAATTTGTAAATTGATTTATCGGTCAATCTTTTGTAGCGGGCTATGTTTTTTTTACAAATGACTTATGTATTGGGAGTCAACACTCAGTTAAAAATCCCTCGCCTCCCTCTTTTCCCAATCATTGCAAAACCTAATGTATAAAAACTAAAAGAGTTTGCAATCCCTAAAGTTATAGAGACTTTTTGGAATTATCTCCCTCTTCATTTGTGCATTTCCATTCCATTTTAGATGTAAACTTTTTTTAAAATCAAAACTTTGAGTTTGCACTCTCCCATTCTCTCGTCAACAAGGAGATAAAGGCAAAATAGATCACAACAAAATGAAAATTTTAGAGTACATGTTTGGAAAAAATTAAAACAATAACAAATGTAAGTAAAAAAAATTTATTCACACTCCACAAACGAACACAAATGTTTTGTTGTCCAAGTTTGGAAAATTCCTCTAGTGCAACCATAATGGCTTGGAATTTGATAAGAAAGATATTTCTAACTAATCATAACATGTTTTAAATGTGGATATGCATGCTTGAAACATGTTAAAAATACAAATGACCTATGGATCAAAAGTTTTTAAACCGAACAACAAACGCTCATAAAATTCTCTAGTGAACGTGCGGTGGGATATTTACCCTAGTCAAACAAGCCACTTTTTTGCCCATTTACAAAAAGCTGACCTAACAATCGCAAACGATTTTTTAAGTGATTTATCAGTCAATCAAAGGTAACGGACTATGTTTATGTAAGAAATGACTTATGGATTAGGAGTCAACACTCAGTTAAAAATCCCCCGCCTTCCCCTTTTCCCGATCATTGCAAACCTAATGTATAAAACCTAAAAGAGTTTGCAATCCCTAAAATTTACAAAGACTTTTTGGAATTATCACACTATACATTTGTGCATTTCCATTTTATTTTTTATGTTCACTTTCTTCTTAAATAAAAACTTTGAGTTTTCACTCTCCGATTCTCTCGTAAACAAGGAGATGAAGGCAAAATAGATTACAACAAAATGAAAATTTTAGAGTTTATGTATGGAAAAAGTAAAAAAAAAAAAAAATAACAAATGTAAGTAAAGAAAATTTATTCACACACCACAAACGAACACAAAAGTTTCGTTGTCCAAATTTGGGAAATTCCACTAGTTCAACCCTAATGGCTTTCAATTTGATAAGAAAGAAATTTCTAACTGATTCTAACATGTTTTAAATATGGATATGCTTGCTTGAAACATGTTCAAGATGGAAATGCCCTATGGATCCATATCTTTTAAAGCGAACAACAAACGCTCATTAAATTGTTAAGTGAACGTGTGGTGGGATATTTACCTAAGTCAAACAAGTCATTATTTTGTCCACTTACAAAAAGCTGACCTAACAATTGCAGCCGATTTGTAAAGTGATTTATCGGTCAATCATGCGTAACGGGCTATGATTTTTTTAAAAATGACTTATGGATTGGGAGTCAACACTCAGTTAAAAATCCCCGACCTCCCCCTTTTCCCGATCATTACAAAAGATAATGTATAAAAACTAAAAGAGTTTGCAATCCCTAAAAGTTATAGAACCGTTTTGGAATTATCTATCTCTACTTTTTTGAATTTCCTTTCCACTTTAGATGTACACTTTTTTTAAATCAAAACTTTGCATTTTCACTCTCCCATTCTCTCATAAATAAGGAGATAAAGGCAAATAGATCACAAAAAAATGAAAAATTTAGAGTATATTAATGGAAAAAATTAAAACAATAACTAATGTAAGTAAAAAAATTTTATTCACACACCACAAACGAACACAAAAGTTTTGTTGTCCAAGTTTGGGAAATTCCACTAGTTCAACCCTAATGGCTTTGAATTTGATTAGAAAGAGATTTCTAACTGATCCTAACATGTTTTAAATATGGATATGCATGCTTGAAACATGTTAAGGATACAAATGCCCTATGGATCAAAACCTTTTAAAGCGAACAACTAACCCTCATTAGATTCTCAAGTGAACGTGGGGTGGGATATTTACCCGAGTCAAACAAGCCATTATTTTGCCCATTTACAAAAAAGCTAAACTAACAATCGCAGATGATTTGTAAAGTGATTTATCAGTCAATCATGCGTAACGGGCTATGTTTTTGTAAGAAATAATTTATGGATTGGGAGTCAACACTGAGTGAAAAATCCCCCGCCTCCCCCTTTTTCCCTATCATTGCAAAACTTAATGTATAAAATCTAAAAGAGTTTGAAGTCCCTAAAAGTTACAAAGACTTTTTGGTGTTATCTCTCTCTAAATTTGTGCATTTCCATTCCATTTTAGATGTATTAATTTTTCTTAAATCAAAACCTTGAGTTTTCACCTACGATTCTGTCGTAAACAAGGAGATAAAGGCAAAACAGATCACAAAAAAATGAAAATTTTAGAGTTTCTATATGAAAAATTCAAAACAATAAAAAATGTAATTATAGAAAATATATTCACACACCACAAACAAACACAAAAGTTTTGTTGTCCAAGTTTGTTAAATTCCACACGTTCATCCCTAATGGATTGGAATTTGATAAGAAAGAGATTTCTAACTGATCCTAACATGTTTTAAATATGGATATGCTTGCTTGAAACATGTTAAAGATGCAAATGCCATACGGATCCAAACCTTTTAAAGTGAACAACAAACACTCATTAAATTCTCAAGTGAACGTGCGGTGGGATTTTTATCCCAGTCAAATAAGCTACTATTTTACCCATTTAAAAAAAGCTGACCTAACAATTGCAGATGATTTGTAAAGAGATTTATGAGTTTTTCATGCGTAACGGGCTATGTTTTTGTAAGAAATGACTTATGGATTGGGAGTCAACACTCAGTTAAAAATCCTCCGCCTCTCCCTTTTCCTGATCATAGCAAAATCTAATGTATAAAAACTAAAGGAGTTTGCAGTCCCTAAAAGTACAGAGAATTTTTGGAATTATCACTCCCTACATTTGAGCATTTCCATTCTAGTTTAGATGTTAACTTTTTTCTTAAATCAAAACTTTGAGTTTTCACTTTCCGATTCTCTCGTAAACAGGAAGATAAACAAAATAGATCTCAACAAAATGAAAATTTTAATGTTTATGTATGGAAAAAATTAAAAACAATAACAAGTGTAAGTAAAGAAAATTTATTCACACACCACAAACGAAGACAAAAGTTTTGTTGTTCAATATTTGGAAATTCCACTCATTCATCCCTAATGGATTGGAATTTGATAAGAGAGATTTCTAACTGATCGTAACATGTTTTAAATATGGATATGCATGCTTGAAACATGTTGAAGATGCAAATGCCCTATGGATCACAACCTTTTAAAGCGAACAACAAATGTTCATTATATTCTCAAGTGAACATGCGGTAGGAAGTTTACCCGAGTCAAATGAACAATTATTTTGCCCATTTACAAAAAGCTGGGCTAACAATCGCATATGATTTTTAAAGTGATTTATCGGTCAATCACGCATAGTGGGCTATATTTTTGTAGGAAATGACTTACGGATTGGGAGTCAACACTCAGTCAAAAATCTCCCGCCTCCCCCTTTTCCCTGTCTTTGCAAAACAAAATGTATACAAACTAAAAGAGTTAGTTGTCCCATAAAGTTACAGAGACTTTTTGGAATGATCTCTCTTTACATTTGTGCATTTCCATTCCATTTTAGATGTACACTTTTTTCATAAATCAAAACTTTGAGTTTTTACTCTCCGATTCTCTCATAAGTTAGAAGATCAAAGGCAAAATAGATTTCAACAAAATGAAAATTTTAGAGTTTATGTATGGAAAAAATTAAGAACAATAACAAGTGTAAGTATAGAAAATTTATTCACTCACCACAACAAACTCAAAAGTTTTGTTGTCCAAGTTTGGGAAATTCCACTAGTTCAACCCTAATGGCATGGAATTTGATAAGAAAGAGATTTCTAGCTTATCCTAACTTTTTTAAATATGGATATGTATGCTCGAAACATGTTAAAGATGTGAATGCCCTATGGATCCAAACCTTTTAAAGCCAACAACAAACGTTCATTAAATTCTCAAGTGAACACGCAGCGGGATATTTGCCCGTGTGAAACAAGCCATTCTTTTGCCCATTTACAAAAAGTTGACCTAACAATCACTGACTATTTTTAAAGTGATTTATAGGTCAATCATGCGTAACGGACTAAGTTTTTGTATGAAATGACTTATGGATTGAGAATCAACACTCAGTTAAAAATCCCCCGCCTCCCCCTTTTCTCGATCATTGCAAAACCTAATGTATAAAAACTAAAAGAGTTTGCAGTCCCTAAAAGTTACAGAGACTTTTTGGAATTATCTCTCTCTACATTTGTGCATTCCCATTCCATTTTAAATGTACACTTTTTTTTTAAAATAAAAACTTTCAGTTCTTAGTCTCCGATTCTCTTGTAAACAAGGAGATAATGGCAAAACAGATCACAACAAAAAGAAAATTTTGGAGTTTATGTATGAAAAAATTAAAAACAAAAAAAATATAAGTAAAAAAAATTTATTCACACACCACAAACGAACTCAAAAGTTTTGTCATCCATGTTTGGGAAATTCCACTAGTTAAACCCTAATGGTTTGGACTTTGATAAGAAAGAGATTTTAATTGATCCAGACATGGTTTAAATATGGATATGCATGCTAGAAACATGTTAAAGATGCAAATGCCCTATGGATCCAAACCTTTTAAAGCAAACAACAAACTCTCATTAAATTCTCTAGTGAACGTGCGGTGGGATATTTACCCAAGTCAAACAAGCCATTATTTCGGCCACTTACAAAAAGCTGACCCAACAGTCGTAGATGATTTGTAAAGTGATTTATCGGACAATCATGTGTAACAGGCTCTGTTTTAGTAAGAAATGACTTAAGGATTTGGAGTAAACTCTCAGTTAAAAATCCCTCGTCTCCCCCTTTACTCGATCATTGCAAAACCTAAACTATACAAACTAAAAGAGTTCGAAGTCCCAAAAAGTTACAGAGACTTTTTTGAATTATCTATCTCTACAGTTGTGCATTTCCATTCCATTTTAGATGTACACTTATTTCTTAAATCAAAACTTTAAATTTTCACTCTCCCATTATCTCGTAAACAAGGAGATAAAGGCTAAATAGATCACCACAAATTGAAAATTTTAGAGTTTATGTATGCAAAAAATTAAAAACAATAACAAGTGTAAGTAAAGAAAATTTATTCACACACCACAAACGAACACAAGTTTTGTTGTCCAAGTTTGGGAAATTTCACTAGTTCAACCCTAATGTCTTGGAATTTGATAAGAAAGAGATTTCTAACTTATCCTAACTAGTTTTAAATATGGATATGCATGCTAGAAACATGTTAAAGATGCAAATGCCCCATGGATCCAAACCTTTTAAAGCGAGCAAAAAACGCTCATTAAATTCTCAAGTGAACATGCGATGGGATATTTACCCGAGTCAAACAAGGCATTCTTTTGCCCATTTACAAAAAGCTGGCCAAACAATCGCTGATGATTTGTAAAGTCTTTTATCGGTCAATCACGCATAACGAGCTATATTTTTTTAAGAAATGACTTATGGATTGGGAGTCAACACTCATTTAAAAATCCCCCGCCTCCCTCTTTTCCTGATCATTGCAAAACCTAATGTATAAAAACTAAAAGAGTTTGCAGTCCCTAAAAGTTACAGAGACTTTTTGGAATTATCTCCCTCTACATTTGTGCATTTCCATTCCATTTTAGATGTACACTTTTTTGTTAAATCAAAACTTTAAGTTTTCACTTTCCCATTCTCTCCTAAACAAGTAGATAAAGGAAAAATATATCACAAAAAAATGAAAATTTTGGAGTTTATGTATGGAAAACATTAAAAACAATAAGAAATGTAAGTAAAGAAAATTTATTCATACACCACAAACGAACACAAAAGTTTTGTTGACCAAGTTTGGGAAAAACAACAAGTTCAACCCTTGTGGCATGGAATTTGATAAGAAAGAGATTTCTAATTGAACCTAACATGTTTTATATATGGATATGCATGCTAGAAACAAGTTAAAGATGCAAATACCCTATGGATCCAAACCTTTTAAAGCGAACAAACACTCATTAAATTCTCAAGTGAACGTGCAGTGGGATATTAACCCAAGTCAAACAAGCCATTCTTTTGCCCATTTACAAAAAGCTGACCTAACAATCGCTGACGATTTCTAAACTGATTTATTAGTCAATCATGCGTAATGGGCTATGCTTTTGTAGGAAATGACTCATGGATTGGGAGTCAATACTTTGTTAAAAATCCCCCGCCTCCCCCTTTTCATGATCATTGGAAAACCTAATGTATAAAAACTAAAAGACTTTGCAGTCCCTAAAAGTTATAGAGACTTTTTGGAATTATCTATCTCTACATTTGTGCATTTCCATTCCCTTTTAGGTGTACACTTTTTTCTCAAATCAAAACTTACAGTTTTCTCTCTCCTATTCTCTTGAAATCAAGGAGGAAAAGGCAAAATAGATCACAACAAAATGAAAATTTTAGAGTTTATGTATAAAAAAAAATTTAAAAAAATAAAAATTTTAAGTAAATAAAATTTATTCACACTCCACAATCGAACACAAGTTTTATTGTCCAAGTTTTGGAAACTCTTCTAGTTCAACCCTAATGGCTTGGAATTTGATAAGAAAGAGATCTATAACTGATCCTAACATTTTTAAATATGGATATGCATGCTTGAAACATTTTCAAGATGCAAATGCCTTATGGATACATACCTTTTAAAGTGATCAACAAACACTCATTAAATTCTCAAGTGAACGTGCGGTGGGATATTTACCCTAATCCAACATGCCATTATTTTGCCCATTTACAAAATGCAAACCTAACAATCGTTGATAATTTGTATAGTGATTTATCGGTCAATCATGTCTAATGGGCTAAGTTTTTGTAAGAATTGACTTATGGATTGGGAGTTTACAATCAGTTAAAAATCTCCCGCCTCGCCCTTTTCCCGATCTGTGCAAAACCTTATGTATAAAAACTAAAAGAGTTTGTCGTCCCTAAACGTTACAGAGACTTTTTGTGAATTATCTCTCTCTACATTTCTGCATTTCCTTTCCCTATTAGATGTCAACTTTTTTTTTTTAAATCAAAACTTGGAGTTTTCACTTTCCCATTCTCTCGTAAACAAGGAGATAAAGGAAAAATAGATCACAACAAAATGAAAAATTTAGAGTATATGTTTGGAAAAAATTAAAACAATAACAAATGTAAGTGAAAAAAATTTATTCACACACCATAAACAAACACACAAGTTTTGTTGTCCAAGTTTGGGAAATTCCACTAGTTGAACCCTAATGGCTTCGAATTTGAAAATAAAGAGATTTCTAGCTGACCCTAACATGTTTCAAATATATCCGATATGCATGCTTGAAACATGTTAAAGATGCAAATGCCCTATAGACCCAAACCTTTTAAAGCGAACAAAAAATGTTCATTAAATTCTCAAGTGAACATGCGGTGGGATATTTACTCGTGGTGGGATATTTACTCGAGTCAAACGAGCCATAATTTTACCCATTTACAAAAAGCTGACCTAACAATTGCAGATGATTTGTAAAGTGATTTATCAGTCAATCATGCATAATAGGCTATGTTTTTGTAAGGAATGACTTATTGATTGGGTGTCAACACTCAGTTAAAAATCCATGCCTCCCCCTTTTCTCGATCATTGCAAAACCTAATGTATAAAAACAAAAAAATCTTGCAATCCCTTAAAGTCACAGTGACTTTTTGGAATTATTTCTCTCAACATTTGCAAATTTCCATCCCATTTTAGATGTACACTTTATTTTTTAAAAATAAAAACTTTGAGTTTTCACTCTCCAATTCTCTCGTAAACAAGGAGATAATGGAAAAACAAATAACACCAAAAAGAAAATTTTAGAGCTTATGTATGGAAAAATTAAAAACAATAACAAATGTCAGTAAATAATATTTATTCACACACCACAAATGAACTCAAAAGTTTTTTTGTCCAAGTTTGGGAAACTCTACTATTTAACCCTAGTGGCTTGGAATTTTATAAGAAAGAGATTTCTAACTGTCCCAACATGTTATAAATATAGATATGCACGCTTGAAACATGTTAAAGATGAAAATGCCCTATGGATCAAAACCTTTTAAAGCGAACAACAAATGCTCATTAAATTCTCAAGTGAACGTGCGGTGGGATATTTACCCGAGTCAAATGAGCCATTATTTTGCCGATTTAAAAAAAGTTGACCTATCAATCGCAGATGATTTGTAAAGTGACTTATCTGTCAATCTTCCGTAACAGACTAAGTTTTTGAAAGATTTTACTTATGGATTGGGAGTCAACACTCAGTTAAAAATCCCCGGCCTTCTCCTTTTTCGTCTCTTGGCAAAACCTAATATATAAAAATTAAAAGAGTTAGCAATCCATAAAAGTTACAGAGACTTTTTTGGAATTATCTATCTTTACATTTGTGTATTTCCAGTCCATTTTAGATGCACAACTTTTTTTTTAAAATCAAAACTTTAGATAAAGGCAAAATAGATCACAACAAAATGAAAATTTCAGAGTTTATGTATGGAAAAATTAAAAACAATAACAAATGTAAGTCAAGAAAATTTATGCACACACCACAAATGAACACAAAAGTTTTGATGTCCAAGATTGGAAAATTCCACTAGTTCAACCCTAATGGCTTGGAATTTGATAAGAAAGAGATTTCTTACTGATCCTAACATGTTTAAAATATGAATATGCATACTTTGAACATGTTAAAGATGCAAATGCCCTATGGATCCAAACCTTCTAAAGCGGACAACAAACGCTCATTAAATTCTCAAGTGAATGTGTGGAGGGATATTTACCCATGTCAAACAAGCCATTATTTTGCCAATTTACAAAAAGCTGACCAAACAATCGCAGATGATTTGTAAAGTGATTTATCGGTCAATCATGTGTAAGAGGCTATGTTTTTGTAAGAAATGACATAAGGATTGGGAGTCAACACTTAGTTAAAAATCCCCTGCCTCCCCCATTTCCCGATCTTTGCCAAACCTATTGTATAAAAACTAAAAGAGTTTGCAGTTCCTAAAAGTTACAGAGACTTTTTGGAATTATCTCTATCTACATTTTTGCATTTCCATTGCATTTTATATGTACACTTTTTTCTTAAATCAAAACTTAAAGTTTTCACTCTCCCATTCTCTTGTAAACAAGGAGATAAAAGCAAAATAGACCACAACAAAATGAAAAATTTAGAGTTTATGTATGGCAAAAATTAAAAACAATAACAAATGTAAGTAAAGAAAATTTATTGACACACCACAAAGGAACACAAAAGTTTTGTTGTCCATGTTTGGGAAATTCCACTAGTTCAACCCTAATGGTTTGGAATTTGATAAGAAAGAGATTTCTAGCTGATCCTAACATGTTTTAAATATGCACATGCATGCTTGAAACATGTTCAAGATGCAAATGCCCTATGGATCCAAACCTTTTAAAGTGAACAACAAACGCTCATCAAATTCTCAAGTGAACATGCAGTGGGATATTTACCCGAGTCAAACAAGCAATTATTTTGCCCATTTACAAAAAGCTCACATAACAATCACAGACGATTTTTAAAGCGATTTATCGGTCAATCATGCGTAACGAGCTATGTTTTTGTAAGAAATGACTTATGGATTGGGGGTCACACTCAGTTAAAAACCCTCGCCTCCCCTTTTCCCTATCATTGCAAAACCTAATGTATAAAAACTAAAAGAGTTTGTAGTCCCTTAAAGTTACAGAGACTTTTTGGAATTATCTCTCTCTACATTTGTGCATTTCCATTCCATTTTAGATGTACAAGTTTTTCTCAAATCAAAACATTGAGTTTTTACTCTCCGAATATAAAGGCAAATCGGATCACAACAAATTGAAAATTTTAGAGTTTATTTATGGAAAAAATTAAAAACAATAACAAGTGTAAGTAAATAAAATTTATTCACACACCACAAACGAACACAAAAGTTTTGTTCTCCAAGGTTGGGAAATTCCACTTGTTGATCCCTACTGGATTGGAATTTGATAAGAAAGAGATTTCTAACTGATACTAACATGTTTTAAATCTGGATATGCATGCTTGAAACTTGTTAAAGATGCAAATGCCCAATGGATCCAAACCTTTTAAAGTGAAAAACAAATGCATATTAAAGTCTCAAGTGAATGTGTGATGGGATTTTTTACCAGAGTCAAATAAGCCATTATTTTGCTCATTTACCAAAAGCTGAGCTAAAAATCGCAAATGATATGAAAAGTGATTTATTGGTCAATCATGCATAACAGGCTTTGTTTTTGAAAGAAATGACATAAGGATTGGGAGTCAACACTCAGTTAAAAATCCCCCGCCTCCCCCTTTTCCTGATCATTGCAAAACCTAATGTATAAAAACTGAAGGAGTTTGCAATCCCTAAAAGTTACAACAAAGTTTTGGAATTATCACTATCTGCATTTGTGCATTCCCATTCTATTTTAGATGTGAACTTTTTTCTTAAATCAAAACTTTGAGTTTTCACTCTCGTATTCTCTCGCAAACAAGAAGATCAAGGCAAAATAGATCTCAACAAAATGAAAAGTTTTGATTTTATGTATGGAAAAAATTAAAAACAATAACAAATTTAAGTAAAGAAAATTAATTCACACACCACAAACGAACACAAAAGGTTTTTTGCCCAAGATTGGGAAATTCCACTCGTTCATCCCTAATGGATTGGAATTTGATAAGAAAGAGATTTCTAACTGATCCTAACATGTTTTAAATATGGATATGCATGCTTGAAACCTGTTAAAGATGCAAATGCCCTTTGGATACAAACCTTTTAAAGCGAACAAAAAATGCTCATTAAATTCTCAAGTGAACGTGCGGAGGGATATTTAACCAAGTCAAACAAACCATTATTTTTCCCATTTACAAAAGTTGACCCAACAATCGCAGACTATTTGTACAGTGATTTCTCAGTCAACCATGCGTAACGGGCTATGTTTTTGTAAGAAATGATTTATGGATTAGGAGTCAACATTCAATTAAAAATCCCCCGGCTCCCTCTTTTCCCGATCATTGGAAAACCTAATGTATAAAAACTAAAAGAGTTTGCACTCTCTAAAAGTTACATCTATTTTTTTGAATTATCTCTCTCTACATTGGTGCATTTCCATTCCATTTTAGATGTACATGTTTTTGTTAAATCAAAACTAAGTTTTCACTCTCCCATTCTCTCGTAAACAAGGAGATAATGGCAAAACAAATCACAACAAAATGAAAATTTAGAGTTTATGTATGGAAAAGATTGAAAACAATAACAAGTGTACGTAAAGAAAATTTATTCACACACCACAAACGAACACAAAAGTTTTTCTGTCCAAGTTTGAGAAATTTCACTAGTTCAACCCTAATGGCTTGGAATTTGATAAGAAACAGATTTCTAACTGGCCTAACTTGTTTTAAATTTGGAAAACATGCTTGAAACATGTAAAAGATGCAAATGCCCTGTGGATCCAAACCTTTTAAAACGAACAACCAACGCTCATTAAATTCTCAAGTGAACGTGCGGTGGGATAATTAACTCAGTCAGACAAGCCATTATTTTGCCCACTTACAAAAAGCTGACTAACAATCGCGGATGATTTGTAAAGTGATTTATCTGTCAATCATGCGTAACAGGCTATGTTTTCATAAGAAATGACTTATGGATTGGGAGTCAACACTCAGTTTAAAATCCCCCGCATCCCCTTTTTCTCAATCATTACAAAACCTAATGTAAAAAAATTAGAAGAGTTTGCAGTCCCTTAAAGTTACAGAGACTTTTTGGAATTATCTCTCTCCACATTTGTGCATTTCATTCCATTTTAGATGTACACATTTTTCTTAAATCAAAACTTTGAGTTTTCACTCTCCGATTCTCTCGTAAACAAGAAGATAAAGGCAAAATAGATCACAACAAAATGAAAATTTTAGAGTTTATGTAGGGAAAAAATTAAAAACATTAACAAATGTAAGTAAACAAAATTTATTCACACACCACAAACGAACTCAAAATTTTAGTTGTCCAAGTTTGGGAAATTCCACAAGTTAAACCTCAATGGCTTGGAGTTTTATAGGAAAGAGATTTCTAACTGATACTAGCATGCTTTAAATATGGATATGAATGCTTGAAACATATTAAAGATGCAAATGCCCTATGGATCCAAGCCTTATAAAGCCAACAACAAACGCATATGAAATTCTCAAGTGAACGTGCGAAGGGATTTTTACCAGAGTCAAATAAGCCAATATTTTCCCATTTACAAAAAGTTGAGCTAACAATCGCAGATGAATTGAAATGTGATTTATCGGTCAATCATGCATAACGGGCTTTGTTTTTGTAGGAAATGACTTATGGATTGGGAGTCAACACTTAGTTAAAAATCTCCCGCCTTCCCCTTTTCCTTATCATTGAAAGACCAAATGTATAAAAACTAAAGGAGTTTGCAATCCCTAAAAGTTACAGAGAATTTTTGGAATTATCACTCTCTACATTTGTCCATTTCCATTCCATTTTAGATGTAAACTTTTTTCTTAAATTAAAACTTTGAGTTTTCACTCTCCGATTCTCTAGCAAACAAAAAGATAAAGGCAAAATAAATCTCAACAAAATGAAAAGATTAGAGTTTAAGTATGGAAATAATTAAAAACAATAACAAGTTTAAGTAAATAAAATTTATTCACACACCACAAACGGATACAAAAGGTTTATTGTCCAAGATTGGGAAATTCCACTCGTTCATCCGTAATGGATTGGAATTTGATAAGAAAGAGATTTCTAACTGACCCCTAACATGTTTTAAATATGGATACGCATGCTTCAAACATGTTAAAGATGCAAATGCCCTATGGATCCAAACCTTTTAAAGTGAACAACAAACGCTCATTAAATTCTCAAGTGAACGTGCGATGGGATATTTACCCGAGTTAAACAAACCATTATTTTGCCCATTTACATAAAGTTGACCTAACAATCGCTGGTGATTTGTAAAGTGATGGAAAATGTTTTTGTAAGAAATGAATTAAGTATTGGGAGTCATCTCTCAGTTAAAAATCCCCTACCTCTCTCTTTCCCTGATCATTGGAAACCCTAATGTATAAAAACTAAAAAGGTTTGCTGTCTCTAAAATTTACAGAGATTTTTTTGAATTGTCTCTCTCTACATTTGTGCACTTCCATTCCACTTTAGATGTACACACTTATCTTAAATCAAAACTTTAAGTTTTCACTCTCCCATTCTCTTGTAAACAAGGAGATAAAGGCAAAACAGATCGCATCAAAATGAAAATTTAGAGTTTATGAATGGAAAAAATTTAAAACAATAACAAGTGTAAGTAAAGACAATTTATTCACACACCACAAACGAACACAAAAGTTTTGTTGTCCAAGTTTAGGAAATTCCACTAGTTCAACCCTAATGGCTTGGAATTTGATAAGAAAGAGATTTCTAACTTATCCTAACATGTTTTAAATTTGGAAAGCATGCTTGAAACATGTAAAAGATGCAAATGCCTTATGGATCCAAACCTTTTAAAATGAAAAACAAACGCTCATTAAATTCTCAAGTGAACGTGCAGTGGGATAATTACCCGAGTCAAACAAGCCATTATTTTGCCCACTTATAAAAAGCTTACTAGCAATCGCAGTTGATTTGTAAAGTGATTTCTCGGTCAATCATGTGTAACAGGCTATGTTTTTGTAAGAAACAACTTATGGATTGGTAGTCAACACTCATTTAAAAATCTCTCGCCACCCCCCTTAACCCGATCATTGCAAAACTTGAAGTATAAAAACTAAAAGCTTTCGCAATCCCTAAATGTTACAGAGACTTTTTAGAATTATCTCTCTCTACATTTATGCATTTCCATTCCATTTTAGATGTACACATATTTCTTAAATCAAAACTTTAAGTTTTCACTCTCCCATTCTCTCGCAAACAAGGAGATAAAGGTCAAATAGATCACAACAAATTGATTATTTTAGAGTTTATGTATGCAAACAATTAAAAAAATAACAAGTTTAAGTAAAGAAAATTTATGCACACACGACAAACGAACAGAATAGTTTTGTCATCCAAGTTTGGGAAATTCCACTAGTTCAACACTAATGGCTTGGAATTTGATAATGAAGAGATTTCTAACTTATCCTAACTTGTTTTAAATATGGATATGCATGCTAGAAACATGTTAAAGATGCAAATGCGCTATGGATCCAAACCTTTTAAAGCGAACAAAAAATGCTTATTAAATTCTCAAGTGAACATGCGGTGGGATATTTACCTGAGTCAAACAAGCTATTCTTTTGCCCATTTACAAAAAGCTGACCTAACAATCGCTGATGATTTTTAAAGTGATTTATCGATCAATCATGCGTAACGGGCTATGTTTTTGTAAGAAATGGTTTGTGGATTGGGAGTCAACACTCAGTTAAAAATCCCCTGCCTCCCCCTTTTCCCCATCATTGGAAAACCTAATGTAGAAAAATTAAAAGAGTTGGCAGCCCCTAAAAGGTACAGAGACTTTTTGGAATTATCTCCCTCTACATTTGTGCATTTCCTTTCAATTTTAGATGTAAACTTTTTTATTAAATCAAAACTTTAAGTTTTCATTCTCCCATTCTCTCGTAAACAAGTAGATAAAGGAAAAATAGATCACTAAAACATGAAAATTTTAGAATTTATGTATGGAAATAATTAAAAATAATAACAAATGTATGTAAATAAAATTTATTCACACACCACTAATGAACACAAAATTTTTGTTGTCCAAGTTTCGAAAATTCCACTAGTTCAACCCTTGTGGCTTGGAATTTGATAAGAAAGAGATTAATAACTGATCCTAACATGTTTTATGTATGGATATGCATGCTAGAAACAAGTTAAAGATGCAAATACCCTATGGATCCAAACCTTTTAAAGCGAACAACAAACTCTCATTATATTCTCAATTGAACGTGTAGTGGGATATTAATCCGAGTCAAACAAGTTGTTCTTTTGCGCATTTACAAAAAGTTGACCTAACAATCGCTAACGATTTGTAAAGTGATTTATTGGTCAATCAAGAGTAATGGGCTATTAAGAAATGACTTATGGATTGGGAGTCAACACTCAGTTAATAATCACCCGCCTTGACCTTTTCCATATCATTCCTAAACCGAATGTATAAAAACTAAAAGAGTTTGCAGTCCCTAAAAGTTACAGAGACTTTTTGGAATTATCATTCACTACATTTGTACATTTTCTTTCCATTTTAGATGTGCACTTTTTTCTTAAATAAAAACTTTGAGTTTTCACAACAAAATAGATCACAACAAAATGAAAATTTTAGAGTTTATGTATGGAAAAAATTAAAAACAATAACAAATGTAAGTAAATAAAATATATTCACACACCACAAGCGAACACATAAGTTTTGTTGTCCAAGTTTGGGGAATTCCACTAGTTCAACCCTAATGGCTTGGAATTTGATAAGAAAGAGATTTCTAACTGATCATAACATGTTTTAAATATGGATATGCATGCTTGAAACATGTTCAAGGGACAAATGTGCTATGGATCAAAACCTTTTAAAGTGAACATCAAACGCTCATTAAATTCTCAAGTGAACGTGCGGTGGGTTTTTTACCCGAGTCAAACAAGCCATTATTTTGCCCATTTATAAAAAGCTGAACAAACAATCGTAGACGATTTTTAAACTGATTTCTCGGTCAATCCTACATAACGGGATTTTGTTTTGTAAGAAATGACTAATGGATTGGGAGTCAACACTCAGTTAATAATCCCCCGCCTCCACCTTTTCCCGTTCATTGCTAAACCTAATGTATAAAAACTAAAAGAGTTTGCAGTCCCTAAAAGTTATAGAGACTTTTTGGAATTATCTATCTCTTCATTTGTGTACTTCCATTCCATTTTAGATGTAAAATTTTTTCTTAAATCAAAACTTACAGTTTTCACTCTCCGATTCTCTCGTAAACAAGGAGAAAAGGCAAAATAGATCACAACAAAATGAAAATTTTAGAGTTTATCTATGGAAAAATTAAAAACAATAACAAATGGAAGTAAAGAAAATTTATTCACACACCACAAACGAACACAAAAGTTTTGTTGTCCAAGTTTGGGAAATTCCACTAGTACAACCCTAATGGCTTGGAATTTGTAAGAAAGAGATTTCTAACGGATCCTAACATGTTTTAAATATGGATATGCATGCTCGAAACATGTTCAATATGCAAATGCCATATGGATCCAAACCTTTTAAAGTGATCAACAAATGCTCATTAAATTCTCAAGTGAACGTGCAGTGGGATATTTACTCGAGTCAAACAAGCCATTATTTTGCCCATTTACAAAAAGCAGAACTATCAATCAAAAATGATTTGTAAAGTGACTTATCGGTCAATCATGCTTAACGAGCTAAGTTTTTTTAAGAAATTACTTATGGATTTGATGTCAACACTCAATTAAAAATCCCCTGCCTTCTTATTTTCCCTATTTTTGCAAATCCTAATGTATAAAAAATAAAAGAGTTAGCAGTCTCTAAAAGTTACGGAGACTTTTCTGGAATTATCTCTCTCTACATTTGAGCATTTCCTATCCATTTTAGATGTACACTTTTCTTTTTAAATCAAAACTTTCGATGATGGCAAAATAGATCACAACAAAATGAAAATTTTAGAGTTTATGTATGGAAAATTTTTTAAAAATAACAAATGTAAATAAAGAAAATTTATTCACACACCACAAATGAACACAAAAGTTTTGTTGTCCAAGTTTGGAAAATTCCACTAGTTCAACCCAAATGGCATGGAATTTGATAAGTAAGAGATTTTTAACTGATCCTAACATGTTTTAAATATGTATCTGCAGACTTTAAACATGTTAAAGATGCAAAAGCCCTATAGATCCAAACCTTCTAAAGCAAACAACATACGCTCATTAAATTCTCAAGTGAACGTGTGGTGGGATATTTACCCAAGTCAAACAAGCCATTATTTTGCCCACTTACAAAAAGCTGACTTAATAATCGTATATGATTTGTAAAATGATTTATCGGTAAATAATGCATAATGGGCTATGTTTTTTTTAAGAAATGACTAATAGATTGGGAGTCAACACTCAGTTAAAAATCCCCCGCCTCCCCCTTTACCCGATCATTGATAAACCTAATGTATAAAACTCAAAAAGTTTGCAGTTCCAAAAAGTTATAGAGACTTTTCGGAATTATCACTCTCTTTATTTGTGCATTTCCATTCCATTTTAGATGTACACTTTTTTCTTAAATCAAAACTTTAAGTTTTCACTCTCCCATTCTCTCAGAAACAAGGAGATAAAGGCAAAATAGATCACAACCAAATGAAAAATTTAGATTTTGTGTATGGAAAAAATTAAAAACAATAACAAATGTATGTAAATAAAATTTATTCACACACCACAAACGAACACAAAAGTTTTGTTGTCCAAGTTTGGGAAATTCCACTAGTTCAACCCTAATGGCTTGGAATTTGATAAGAAAGAGATTTCTAACCGATCCTAACATATTTTAAATATGGATATGCATGCTAGAAACATGTTAAAGATGCAAATGCCCTATGGATTCAAATCTTTTAAAGCGAACAATAAATGCTCATTAAAATCTCAAGTGAACGTGTGGTGGGATATTAACTCGAGTCAAAAAAGCCATTCTTTTGCCTATTTAAAAAAAGCTGACCTAACAAATGCTGGGGATTTGTAAAGTGATTTATCGATCAATAAAGCGTAATGGGCTAGGTTTTTTTAAGAAATGACTTATGAATAGGGAGTCAAAACTCTGTTAAAAATCCCTTGCCTCTCCCTTTTCCCAATCTTTGCAAAACCTAATGTATAAAAACTAAAAGAGTTTGCAGTCCCTAAAAGTTACAGAGACTTTTTGGAATTATCACTCTCTACATTTGTGCATTTCCATTCCATTTTAGATGTAAACGTTTTTCGTAAATCAAAACACTGTGTTTACACTCTTCGATTCTATCGTAAACAAGGAGATAAAGGCAAAATAGATCACTACAAAATGAAAATTTTAGAGTTTATGTATGGAAAAAATTAAAAACAATAAAAAATGTAAGCAAAGAAAACTTATTCATACACCACAAACGAACAAAAAAGTTTTGTTGTCCATGTTTTGGAAATTCCACTAGTTCAACCATAATGGCTTGGAATTTGATAAGAAAGAGATTTCTAACTGATCCTAACATGTTTTTAATATGGATATGCATGCTAGAAATATGTTAAAGATGCAAATGCCCAATGGATACAAACCTTTTAAAGAGAACCAGAAATGCTCATTAAAATCTCAAGTGAACGTGCAGTGGGATATTAACCCGAATCAAACCAGCCATTCTTTTGCCCATTTAAAAAAAGGTGACCTAACAATCGTTGATGATTTGTAAAGTGATTTATCGATCAATCATGCGTAATGGGCTATGTTTTTGTAAGAAATGACTTATGGATAGGGAGTCAAAACACAGTTAAAAATCCCCCGCCTCCCCCTTTTCCTGATCTTTGCAAAACCTAATGTATAAAAACTAAAAGAGTTTGCAGTCCCTAAAAGTTACAGAGACTTTTAGGAATTATCACTCTCTACATTTGTGCATTTCCATTCAATTTTAGATGTACATTTTTTTCTTAAATCAAAACTTTGAGTTTTCACTCTCCGATTCTATCGTAAACAAGGAGATAAAGGCGAAATAGATCATTACAGAATGAAAATTTTAGAGTTTATGTATGGAAAAAGGTAAAAACAATAACAAATGTAAGTAAAGAAAACTTATTCACACACCACAAACGAACACAAAAGTTTTGTTGTCCAAGTTTGGGAAATTCCACTAGTTCAACCCTAATGACTTGGAATTTGATAAGAAAGGGATTTCTAATTGATCCTAACATCATTTAAATATGGATATGCATGTTTGAAACATGTTAAAGATACAAATGCCCTATGGATCAAAACCTTTTAAATTGAACAACAAACGCTCATTAAATTCTCAAGTGAACGTGTGGTTGGATATTTACCTGAGTCAAACAAGCTATTATTTTCCCATTTAAAAAAAGCTGACCTAACAATCGCAGACGATTTGTAAAGTGATTTATCGATCAATCATGCGTCACGTTCTATGTTTTGGTAAGAAATGGCTTATGGATTGGGAACACTCAGTTAAAAATCCCTCGCCTCCCCCTTTTCCCCATCATTGCAAAACCTAATGTATAAAAACTAAAACAGTTTGCAGCCCTAAAAGTTACAGAGACTTTTTGGAATTATCTCTCTATGCATTTGTGCATTTCCATTACATTTTATATGTATATTTTTTGATTAAATCAAAACATTGAGTTTTCACTCTCCAATTCTCTCGTAAACAAGGAGATAAAGGCAAAATAGATCACTACAAAATGAAAACATTAGAGTTTATGCATGGAAAAAATTTAAAACAATAAAAAATGTAAGTAAAGAAAACATATTCACACACCACAAATGAACACAAAAGTTTTGTTGTCCAAGTTTGGGTAATTCCAGTAGTTCAACCGTAAAGGCTTGGAATTTGAAAAGAAAGAGATTTCTAACTGATCCTAACAGGTTTTAAATATGGATATGCATGCTTGAATCATGTTAAAGATGCAAATTCCCTATGGATCCAAACCTTTTAAAATGAACACAAATGGCTATTAAATTTTCAAGTGAACGTGCGGTGGGGAATTTACCCGAGTCAAACAAACGAATATTATGCCCATTTACATAAAGCTGACCTAACAATCGCAGAAAATTTGTAAAGTGATTTATCGGTCAATCATGCATATTGGCCTATGTTTTTGGAAGAAATGACTTATGGATAGGGAGTCAACACTCAGTTAAAAATCCCACACCTCCCCCTTTTCCCGATCATTGCAAAACATAATGTATAAAAACTAAAAGAGTTTGCAGTCCCTAAAAGTTATGGAGACTTTTTGGAATTATCTCTCTCTACATTTGTGCATTTCCATTTCATTTTAGATGTATTCTTTTTTATTAAATCAAAACTTTGAGTTTTCACTCTCCCATTCTATCGTAAACAAGGAGTTAAAGGCAAAATAGATGACAACAAAATGAAAATTTTAGAGTTTATGTATGGAAAAAATAAAAAACAATAACAAATGTAAGTAAAGAAAATTTAATCACACACCACAAAATAACACAAAAGTTTTGTTGTCCAAGTTTGGGAAATTCCAGTACTTCAACCCTATTGGCTTGGAATTTGATAAGAAAGAGATTTCTAACTAATCCTTACATGTTCTAAATATGGATATGCATGCTTGAAACATGTTAAAGATGCAAATGCCCTATGGATCCAAACCTTTTAAGGTGAACAACAAACGATCATTAAATTCTCAAGTGAACGTGCGTTGGGATATTTACCCAAGTCAAACAATCCATTATTTTACCCACTTACAAAAAGCTGACCTAACAATCGCAGACGATTTGTAAAGTGATTTATCGGTCAATCATGCGTAGCGGGCTATTTTTTTTAAGAAATGATTTATGGATTGGAATCAACAATCAGTTAAAAATCCCTCACCTCCCCCTTTTCCCGATCATTGCAAAACCTAATGTATAAAAACTAAAAGAGTTTGCAGTCCCTAAAAGTTACAGAGACTTTTTGGAATTATCACTCTCTATATTTGTGCATTTCCATTCCATTTTAGATGTACACTTTATCTTAAATAAAAACTTTGAGTTTTCACTCTCCGATGCTCTCGTTAACAAGGAGATAATGAAAAAATAGAGCACAACAAAATGAAAATTTTAGACTTTATGTATTGAAAAATTAAAAACAATAACAAGTGTAAGTAAAGAAAATTTATTCACACACAACAAACGAACATAAAAGTTTTTTTGTCCAAGATTGGGAAATTCCACTCGTTGAGCCCTAATGGATTGGAATTTGATAAGAAACTAATTTCTAACTGATCCTAACATATTTTAAATATGGATATGCATGATTGAGACATGTTAAAGATGCAAATGCCCTATGGATCCAAACCTTTTAAAGTGAACAACAAATGCATATTAAATTCTCAAGTGAACGTGCGGTGGGATATTTACCCGAGTCAAACAAACCATTTTTTTGCCCATTTACAAAAAGTTCACCAAACAATCGCAGACGATTTTTAAAGTGATTTATCGGTCAATCATGCGTAACGGGTTATGTTTTTTTAATAAATGATTAATGGATTGGGAGTGAACACTCAGTTAAAAATCCCCTGCCTCCCTCTTTTCCCGATCATTGGAAAACCAAATGTATAATAACTAAAAGAGTTAGCAGTCCCTAAAGTTACAGAGATTATTTGGAATTATATCTCTCTGCATTTGTGCATTTCCATTCCATTTTAGATGTACACGTTTTTCTTAAATCAAAACTTTAAGTTTTCACTTTCCCATTCTCTTGTAAACAAGGAGATAAAGGCAAAACAGATCACAACAAAATGAAAATTTAGAGTTTATGTATGGAACAAATTAAAAACAATAACAAGTGTAAGTAAAGAAAATTTATTCACACACCACAAACGAATACAAAAGTTTTGTTGTCCAAGTTTGGGAAATTCCACTAGTTCAACCCTAATGGCTTGGAATTTGATAAGAAAGAGATTTCTATGTGATCCTAACATGTTTTAAATTTGGAAAGAATGCTTGAAACATGTAAAAAGTGAAAATTCCCTATTGATCCAAACCTTTTAAAATGATCAAGAAACGCTCATTAAATTCTAAAGTGAACGTGCAGTGGTATAATTACCCGAGTCAAACAAGCCATTATTTTGCCCACTTTCAAAAAGCTCACTAGAATCGCAGATCATTTGTAAAGTTATTATCAGTCAATCATGAGTAATTGGCTATGTTTCTATAAGAAATAACTTATGGATTGGGAGTCAACACTCAGGTAAAAATCCCGTGCATCCCCTTTTTCACGATCATTACAAAACCTAATGTAAAAAAACTAAAAGAGTTTGCAGACCTTTAAAGTTACAAAGACTTTTTGGAATTATCTCTTTGTATATTTGTGCATTTCCATTCCATTTTAGATGTACACTTTTTTCTGAAATAAAAACTTTGTGTTTTCACTCCGATTCTCTCGTAAACAAGAAGATAAAGGCAAAACAGATGACAACAAAATGAAAATTATAGAGTTTATGTGTGAAAAAAATAAAATACAGTAACAAGTGTAAGTAAAGAAAATTTATTCACACACCACAAATGAACACAAAAATGTTTGTTGTCCAAGTTTGGGAAATTCCACTAGATGAACCCTTATGGCTAGGAATATTATAAGAAGTAGATTTCTAACTAATCCTAACATGTTTTAAATATGGATATACATGCTTGAAACATGTTAAAGATGCAAATACCCTTTGGATCTAAACCTTTTAAAGTGGACAACAAACGCTCATTAAATTCTCAAGTGAACGTGTGGTGGGATATTTACCCAAGTCAAACAAGCCATTATTTTCCCATTTACAAAAAGCTGACCTAACAATTGCAGATGATTTGTAAAGTGATTTATTGGTCAATCATGCGTAACAGGCTATGTTTTTGTAAGAAATGACTTATGGATTGGGAGTCAACACTCAGTTAAAAATCCCCTGCCTCTCCCTTTTCCCAATCATTGCAAAACCTAATGTATAAAAACTAAAAGTGTTTACAGTCCCTAAAAGTTACAAAGACTTTTTTGAATTATCTTTCTCTACATTTGTGAATTTCCATTTTGTTTTAGTTGTACACTTTTTACTTAAATCAAAACTTGGAGTTTTTACTCTTCGATTCTCTCGTAAAAAAGAAGATAAAGGGAAAACAGATCAAAAAGAAATGAAAATTTTAGAGTTTATGTATGGAAAAAATTTTAAAAATTAAAAAATGGAAGTAAAGCAAAATTTATTCAAACACCACAAACGAACACAAAAGTTTTGATGTCCAAGTTGGGGTAATTCCACTACTTTAACCCTAATGGCTTGGGATTTGATAAGAAAGAGATTTCTAATTGTTCCTAACAAGTTTTAAATATGGACATGCATGCTTGAAACATGTTAATGATGCAAATGCCCTATGGATCCAAACATTTTAGAGTGAACAAAAAATGCTCATTAAATTCTTAAGTGAATGAGCGGTAGGATATTTACCCAAGTCAAACAAGCCATTATTTTCCCCACTTACAAAAAGCTGACCTAACAATCGCAGATGATTTTTAAAGTGATTATTTTCCCCCGCCTACCCCTTTTCCAGATCATTGCAAAACCTAATGTATAAAAACTTAAAGAGTTTGCAATCCCTAAAAGTTATAGAGTCGTTTTGAAATTATCTCTCTCTACATTTGTGCATTTCCATTCTGTTTTTGATGTACACATTTTTCTTAAATCAAAACTTTGAGTTTTTACTCTCCGATTCTCTCGTAAACAAGAATATAAAGGCAAAACAGATCACAACAAAATAAAAATTTTAAAGTTTATGTATGGAAAAAATTAAAAACAATCACAAATGAAAGTAAAGAAAATTTATTCACACACCACAAACGAACACAAAAGTTTAGTATTCCTAGTGTGGGAAATTCCACTAGTTCAACTGTAATGGCATGGAATTTGATAAGAAAGAGATTTTCAATATAGATATGCATGCTAGAAACATGTTAAAGATGCAAATGCCCTATGGATCCAAACCTTTTAAAGTGAACAAAAAACACTTATTAAATTCTCTAGTGAACGTGCGGTGGGATATTTACTCTTGTCAAACAAGCCATTTTTTGCCCACTTCCAAATAGCTTACCCAACAATCGCAGATAATTTTTAAAGTGATTTATCAGTCAATCATGCGTAATGGGCTATGTTTTTGTAAGAAATGACTTATGGATTCGGAGTCGACACTCAGTTAAAAATCTTTCGCCTCCCCATTTTCCCGTTCATTGTAAAACCTAAAGTATAAAAACTAAAAGTGTATGCAGTCCCTAAAAGTTGTAGAGACTTTTTGGAATTATCTCTCTCTACATTTGTGCATTTCCATTGCAATTTAGGTGTACACTATTTTCTTAAATCAAAACTTTGAGTTTTCACTCTCCGATTCTCTCTTAAACAGGAAGATAAAGGCAAAATAGATCACAACAAAATGAAAATTTTAGAGTTTATGTATGGAAAAAATTATAAACAATAACAAGTGTAAGAAAATAAAATTTATTCACACCACAAACGAACACAAAAGTTTTGTTGTCCAAGTTTGAGAAATTCTACTAGTTCAACTCTTATGGCTTGGAATTTGATAAGAAAGAGATTTCTAACTGATCCTAACATGTTTTAAACATGGATATGCTTGCTTGAAACATGTTACAGATGTAAATGCCCTAAGGAACAAAACCTTTTAAATCGAACAACAAACGCTCATTAAATTCTCAAGTGAACGTGTGGTGGGATATTTACCCGAGTCAAACAAGCCATTATTTTGCGCATTTACAAAAAGTTGAACTAAAAATAACAGATGAGTTGTAAAGTGATTTATCGGTCAATCATGCATAAAGAGCTATGTTTTTTTATGAAGTGACTTATGGATTGGGAGTAAACACTCAGTTAAAAATCCCTCACGTCCCCCTTTTCCCGATCATATCAAAACCTAATGTATAAAAACTAAAAGAGTTTGGAGTCCTTAAAAGGTACATAGACTTCTTGGAATTATCTCTCTCTACATTTGTGCTTTTCCATTCCATTTTAGATTTACACTTTTTCTTAAATCAAAACTTTGAGTTTTCACTCTCCGATTCTCACATAAACAAAAAGATAAAGACAAAACAGATAACAAAAAAATGAAAACTTTAGAGTTTATGTATGGAAAAAATGAAAAAAAATAACAAATGTAAGTAAATAAATTTATTCACACACCACAAACGAACACAAAAGTTTTGTTGTCGGAGTTTTGGAAATTCCACTAGTTCAACCCTAATGGCTTGGAATTTGGTAGGAAAGAGATTTCTAACTGACCTTAACATGTTTTAAATATACATACGCGTTCTTGAAACATGTTAAATAGGAAAATCCCCTATGGATCCAAACCTTTTTAAGCGAACAACAAATGCTAATTAAATTCTGAAGTGAACGTGCGGTAGGATATTTGCCCGAGTCGAACAAGCCATTACTATGCCTATTTACAAAAAGCTGACCCAACAACCGTAGATGATTTGTAAAGTGATTCATCTGTCAATCATTCGTAACGGGCTATGTTTTTGTAAGAAATGACCTATGGATTCAGAGTCAACACTCATTTAAAAATCCCCTGCCTTCCCCTTTTCCCGATCATTGCAAAACCTAATGTATAAAAACTAAAAGAGTTTGTAGTCCATAAAAGTTAGAGAGACTTTTTGGAATTATCTCTCTCTACATTTGTGCATTTCCATTCCAATTTAGATGTACATTTTTTTCTTAAATCAAAACTTTAAGTTTTCACTCTCCGATTCTCTCTTCAACAAGAAGATAAAGGCAAAATAGATCACAACAAAATGAAAATTTTAGAGTTTATGTATGGAAAAAATTATAAACAATAACAAGTGTAAGAAAAAAAAATTATTCACACACCACAAACGAACACAAAAGTTTTGTTGTCCAAGTATGGGAAATTCGACTTGTTCAACCCTAATGGCTTGGAATTTTATAAGAAAGAGACTTCTAACTAATCATAACATGTTTTAATTATAGATATGTATGCATGAAACATGTTAAAGATGCAAATGATTTATGGATCGAAATCGTTTAATGCGAACAACAAATGTTCATTAAATTCTCAAGTGAACGTGTAGTGGGATATTTACCCGAGTCAAACAAGCCTTTACTTTGCCCATTTACAAAAAGCTAACCCAACAATCATAGATGATTTGTAAAGTGATTTATCGGTCAATCATACATAATGGGCTATTATTTTTAAAAGAAATGACTTATGGATGTAGAGTCAACACTCAGTTAAAAATCCCTTGCTTCCCTCTTTTCCCGATCATTGCAAAACCTAATGTATCAAAAATAAAAGAGTTTGCAGTCCCTAAAAGTTACAGAGACTTTTTTTGAATTATCTCTCTCTACATTTGTGTATTTCCATTCCAATTTAGATGTACACTTTTTTCTTAAATCAAAACTTTGAGTTTTCTCTCTTCGATTCTCTCTTAAAATAGAAGATAAAGGCAAATCAGATAACAACAAAATGAAAATTTTAGAGTTAATGTATGGAAAAAATTTAAAACAATAACTAGTGTTTATAAAGAAAATTTATTCACACACCACAAACAAACATAAAAGTTTTGTTGTCCAAGTTTGGGAAATTCGACTAGTTCAACATTAATGGCTTGGAATTTGATAAGAAAGAGATTTCCAACTGATCTTAACATGTTTTAAATATAGATATGCATGCATGAAACATGTTAAAGATGCAAAAGCACTATGGATCCAAACCTTTTAAAGAAAACAAGAAGACTTTTTGGAATTATCTCTCTCAACATTTGTGCATTTCCATGCCAATTTAGATTTACACTTTTTTCTTAAATCAAAACTTTTAGTTTTCACTCTCCGATTCTCTCTTAAACAAGAAGATAAAGGTAAAATAGATCACAACAAAATGAAAATTTTAGAGTTTCTGTATGGAAAAAGTTATAAACAATAACAAGTGTAATAAAAGAAAATTTATTCACACACCACAAACGAACACAAAAGTTTTGTTGTCCAAGTTTTGGAAATTCTACTAGTTCAACCCTTATGGCTCTGAATTTGATAAGAAAGAGATTTCTAACTGATCCTAACATGTTTTAAATATGGATATGCTTGCTTGAAATATGTTAAAGATGGAAATGCCCTATGGAACCAAACCTTTTAAAGCGAACAACAAATGCTCATTAAATTCTCAACTAAACGTGCGGTGGGATACTTACCAGAGTCAAACAAGCCATTATTTTCCCATTTACAAAAAGCTGAGCTAACAATCATAGATGATTTTTAAGTGATTTATCGTTCCATCATGCATAACGGTCTATGGTTTTTTAAGAAATGACTAATGGATTGGGTGTCAACACTCAGTTAAAAAGCGATCGCCTCCCCCTTTTTCTGATCATTGCAAAACCTAATGTATAAAAACTAAAAAAGTTTGGAGTCCCTAAAAGTTACAAAGACTTCTTTGAATTATCTCCCTCTGCATTTGTGCTTTTCCATTCCATTTTAGATGTACACTTTTTTCTTAAATCAAAACTTTGAGTTTTCACGCTCTGATTCTCTCGTAAACAAGAATATAAAGACAAAACAGATAACAACAAAATGAAAATTTGAGAGTTTATGTATGGAAAAAAATAAAAACAATAACAAATTTAAGTAAAGAAAATTTATTCACACACCACAAACGAACACAAATGTTTTGTTGTCCAAGTTTGAGAAATTCAACGATTTCAACCCTAATGGCTTGAAATTTGATTAGAAAGAGATTTCTATCTGATCCTAACATGTTTTAAATATGGATATGCATGCTTGAAACATGTTGAAGAGGCAAATGTCCTATGGAGCCAAACCTTTTAAAGTGAACAATAAACGCTAATTAAATTCTCAAGTGAACGTGGGGTGGGATATTTACCCGAGTCAAACCAGCCATTACTTGCCCATTTACAAAAAGCTGACCCAACATTCGCAGATGATTTGTAAAGTGATTTATCGGTCAATCATTTGTAACAAGCAATGTTTTCGTAAGAAATGATTTATGGATTGGGAGTCAACACTTAGTTAAAAATCCCCCGCCTCTCCCTTTTCCCGATCATTGCAAAACCTAATGTATAAAAAAATTAAAAGAGTTTGCAGTCCCTAAAAGATACATAGACTTTTTGGAATTATCTCTCTACATTTGTGCATTTCTTTTCCAATTTAGATGTACACTTTTTTTTAAATCTAAACTTTGAGTTTTCACTCTCCAATTCTCTCTTAAACAAGAAGATAAAAGCAAAATAGATCACAACAAAATGATAATTTTGGAGTTTCTATATGGAAAAAATTATTAACAATAAAAAGTGTAAGAAAAGAAAATTTATTCACACACCACAAATGAACACAAAATTTTTGTTGTCCGAGTTTGGAAAATTCCACTAGTTCAACCCTAATGGCTTGGAATTTGGTAGGAAAGAGATTTCTAACTGATCTTAACATGTTTTAAATATACATACGCATGCTTGAAACATGTTAAAGAGGCAAATGCCCTTTGGATCAAAACTTTTTAAAGCGAACAACAAACGCTAATTAAATTATCAAGTGAACGTGCGGTGGGATATTTACCTGAGTAAACTAAGCAATTATTTTTGCCCATTTTAAAAAAGTTGACCTAACCATCGCACATGAGTTGTAAAGTGATTTATCAGTCAATCATGCGTAACGGGCTATATTTTTGTAAGAAATGACTTATGGATAGGGTGTCAACAGTTAGTTAAAAATCCCATGCCTCCCCCGTTTCCCGATCATTGCAAAACCTAATATATAAAAACTAATCGAGTTTACAGTGCCTAAAAGTTACAGAGACTTTTTGAAATTATCTCTCTCTACATTTGTGCATTTCCATTCCATTTTAGATGTACACTTTTTTCTTAAACCAAAAGTTTGATTTTTCACTCTCTGATTCTCTCATAAATAAGAAGATATAGGCAAAACAGATCATAACAAAATGAAAATTTTAGAGTTTATTTAAGGAAAAAATTAAAAATAATATAAAATGTAAGTGAAAAAAATTTATTCACACACCACAAACGAACACAAAAGTTTTGTTGTCCAAGTTTTAGAAATTCCACTAGTTCAACCCTAATGGATTGGAATTTGATAAGAAAGAGATTTCTTACTGATCCTAATATGTTTTAAATACGGATATTCATGCTTGAAAAATGTTAAAGATGCAAATGCACTATGGATCCAAACCTTTTTATTGAAACAAAAAATGCTCATTAAATTCTCAAGTGAACGTGCAGTGGCATATTTACCCGAGTCAAACAAGCCATTATTTTGCCCTTTTACAAAAAGTTGAGCTAACAATCGCAGATAATTTTGAAAGTGATTTATCAGTGAATCATGTGTAAAGGGCAATGGTTTTGTAAGAAATGACTTATGGATTGGGAGTCAACACTCAGTAAAAAATACCCCGCCTCCCCCTTTTCCCGATCATTGCAAAACCTAATGTACAAAAACTAATAGAGTTTGCAGTCCTTAAAAGTTATAGAGACTTTTTGGAAATATATCTCTCTACTTTTGTGCATTTCCATTCTATTTTAGATGTACACTTTTTTCTTAAATCAAAACTTTGACTTTTCACTCTCCGATTCTCTCGTAAACAAGAAGATAAAGGCAAAGTATATCTCAACAAAATGAAAATTGTAGATTTTGTGTATGGAAAAAATTAAAAACAATAACAAGTGTAAGTAAAGAAAATTTATTCACACACCACAAACGAACATAAAAGTTTTGTTGTCTAAGATTGGAAAATTCTACTAGTTCATTAGAAAGAGATTTCTAATTGATCCTAACATGTTTTAAATAAGGATATGCATGCTTGAAACATGTTAAAGATGCAAATGCCCTATGGATCCAAACATTTTAAAGCGAACAACAAACACTCATTAAATTCTCAAGTGAACATGCGGTGGAATATTTGCATGAGTCAAACAAACCATTATTGTGCCCATTTACAAAAAGTTGAGCTAACAATCACAGATGATTTTTAAAGTGATTTGTAGGTGAATCATGCATAACGGGCTATTTTTTTAAGAAATGACTTATGGATTAGGAGTCAACACTCAGTTAAAAATCCCCCGCCACGCCCCTTTTCCCGATCATTGCAAAAGCTAATGTATAAATACTAAAAGAGTTTGTTGTCCTTAAAAGTTACAGAAACTTTTTCGAATTATCTCTCTCTACATTTGTGCATTTCCATTCCATTTTAGATGTTCACTTTTTTCTTAAAACAAAATTTTGAGTTTTCACTCTCCGATTCTCTCGTAAACAAGAAGATAAAGGCAAAATAGATCTCAGAAAAATGAAAATTTTAGAGTTTAAGTATGGAAAAAATTAAAAACAATAACAAGTGTAAGTAAAGAAAATTTATTCACACACCACAAACGAACAGAAAAGTTTTGTTGTCCAAGTTGGGGAAATACCACTAGTTCAACCATGATGGCTTGGAATTTGATAACAAAGAGATTTCTAAGTGATCCAAACATGTTTTAAATATGGATATGCATGCTTGAAACATGTTAAAGATGAAAATGCCCTATGGATCCAAACTTTTTAATACGAATAACAAACGTCATTAAATTCTCAAGTGAACGTGCAGTGAGATATTTACCTGAGTCAAACAAACCATTATTTTGCCCATTTACAAAAAGATGGCCTAACAATCGCTGATCATTTGTATAGTGATTTATCGGTCTATCATGCTTAACAGGCTATGTTTTTGTAAGAAATGACTTATGGATTGGGAGTCAACACTCAGTAAAAAATCCCCCACCTCCCCCTTTTCCCTATCATTGCAAAACCAAATGTATAAAAAATAAAAGAGATTGCAGTTCCTAAAAGTTACAGAGACTTTTTGGAATTATCTCTCTCTACATTTGTGGATGTCATTCCATTTTAGATGTACACTTTTTTCTTAAATCAAAACTTAGAGTTTTCACTCTCCGATTCTCTCGTAAACAAGAAAATAAAGGCAAAACAGATCACAACTAAATGAAAATTTTAGAGTTTATGTTTGGAAAAAAATAAAAAAAATAACAAATTTAATTAAAGAAAATTTCTTCACACACCACAATCAAACACAAAGTTTTTTTTTCCAAGTTTGGGAAATTCCACTAGTTCAACCCTGATGGCTTGGATTTTGATAAGAAAGAGATTTCTAACTGATCTTAATATGTTTTAAATATGGATATGCATGCTTGAAACATGTTAAAGATGCAAACCTTTTAAAGTGAACAACAAATACTCATTAAATTTTCAAGTGAACGTGCGGTCAGATATTTACTCGAGTCAAACAAGCCATTATTTTGCCCACTTACAAAAAGCTGACCAAACAATCGCAGATAATTTTTAAAGTGATTTATCAGTCAATCATGTGTAACGGGCTATTGTTTTTTATGAAATGACTTCTTGATTGATCTGGAATCAACACTCAGTTAAAAATTCTCTGCCCCCACTTTTGCCGATCTTTGCAAAACGTAATGTATAAACTAAAAGATTTGCAGTCCCTAAAAGTTACAGAGAATTTTTGGAATTATCACTCTCTACATTTTTGCATTTCCATTCTATTTTAGATGTACACGTTTTTCTGAAATCAAAACTTTGAGTTTTCACTCTCCGATTCTCTCATAAAAAAAGAATATAAAGGCAAACTCTTTTAGTTTATAAGAAAGAGATTTCTTACTGATCCTAACATGTTTTAAAAATGGATACGCTTGCTTGAAATTTTTTAAAGATGCAAAAGACCTATGGATCTAAACCTTTTAAAGCGAACAACAAATGCTCATTAAATTCTCAAGTGAACGTGCAGAGGGATATTTACCTGAGTCCAATAAGCCATTATTTTGCCCATTTACAAAAATCTGAGCCAACAATCATAGATGATTTCTAAGTGATTTATTGGTAAATCATATGTAACGGGCTATGTTTTTGTAAGCAATGACTTATGGATTGGGAGTCAACACTCAGTTAAAAATTCCCTGCCTACCCCTTTTCCTGATCATTGCAAACCTAATGTATAAAAACTGAAAGAGTTGGGAGTCCCAAAAAGTTACAGAGGCTTTTTGGAATTATCTTTCTCTACATTTGTGTATTTCCATTCCATTTTCTATGTACACTATTTTCTTAAATCAAAACTTTGAGTTTTCACTTTCTGATTCTCTCGTAAACAAGAAGAAAAAGGCTAAACTGATAACAACAAATTGAAAATTTTATAGTTTATTTGTGGAATAAATTAAAAAAATAACAAGTTTAAGTAAATAAAATTCATTCACACACCTCAAACGAACACAAAAGTTTTGTTGTCCAAGTTTGGGAAATTCCACTAGTTCAACCCTAATGGCTTTGAATTTGATAAGAAAGAGATTTCCAATTGATCCTAACATTTTTTAAATATGGATATGCATGCATGAAACATGTTAAAGATGAAAATGCCCTATGGATCCAAACCTTTTAAAGTGAACAACAAATGCTCATTAAATTCTCCAGTGAACTTGCGGTGGGATATTTACCCGAGTCAATCAAGCCATTATTTTTCCCATTTACAAAAAGCAGAGCTAACAATTGCAAATTATTTATAAAGTGATTTATCGGTCAATCATGTGTAACGGGCAATGTTTTTTTAAGAAAAGACTTAAGGATCAGATGTCAACACTCAGTTAAAAATCCCCTGCCTCCCCCATTTCCCGATCTTTGCAAACCCGAGTGTATAAAAAATAAAAGGGTTTGCAGTCCCTAAAATGTATAGAGACTTTTTGGAAATATCTCTCTCTACATTTGTGTATTTCCATTCCATTTTAGATGTACACTTTTTTCTTAAACATAAACTTTGAGTTTTCACTCTCCGATTCTCTCGTAAATAAGAAGATAAAGGCAAAATAGATTACAACAAAATGAAAATTTTAGAGTTTAAGTATGGAAAAAATTAAAAAAAATAACAAATGTATGTGTAGAAAATTTATTCACACACCACAAACGAACACAAAAGTTTTGTTGTCCACGTTTGGGAAATTTCACTAGTTTACCCCTAATGGCTTGGAATATTATAACAAAGAGATTTCTAACTGATCCTAACATGTTTTAAATATGGATATGCATGTTTGAAACATGTTAAAGATGCAAATGCCCTATGGATCCAAACCATTTAAAGCGCACAACAAATGCTCATTAAATTCTCAAGTGAACGTGCGGTGAGATATTTACCCGAGTCAAACAAGCCATTAGTTTGCCCATTTAAAAAAACTTGACCTAACAATCGCATATGATTTTTAAAGTGATTTACCAATCAATCATGCATAACAGGCTATGTTTTTGTAAGAAAGTACTTATGGATTGATTGGGAGTCAACACTCAGTTAAAAATCAGCCGCCTCCCCCTTTTCCCAATCATCACAAAGCTAATGTATAAAAACTAAAAGAGCTTGCAATCCCTAAATATTACATAAACGTTTTGGAATTATCTCTCTCTACATTTGTGCATTTCCATTCCATTTTAGTTGTACACATTTTTCCTAATTCAAAACTATGAGTTTTCACTCTCCAATTCTCTCGTAAATAAGAATATAAAGGTAAAACAGATCACAAAAAAATGAAAATTTTAGAGTTTATGTATGGAAAAAATTAAAAACAACAACAAGTGTAAGTAAATAAAATTTATTCAAACACCACAAATGAACACAAAAGTTTTGTTGTCCAAGTTTGGGAAAATCCACTAGTGTAACCCAAATGGCTTGGAATTTGAGAAGAATGAGATTTCTAATTTTTCCTAACATGTTTTATATTTGGATATGCAAGCTTGAAACATGTGAAAGATGAAAATGCCTGAACTATCCAGTCCTCAAGTGAACGTGTGGTGGGATATTTAGCCGAGTCAAACAAGCCATTATTTTGCCCTATTATAAAATGCTGAGCTAACAATCGCAGATGATTTATAAAGTGATTTATTGGTTAATCACGTGTAACGACCTATGTTTTTTTAAGAAATGACTAATGGATTGATTGGGAGTCAACACTTAGTAAAAAATCCCACGCCTCCCCCTTTTCCCGATCATTGCAAAACCTAATGTATAAAAACTAAAAGAGTTTGCAGTCCCTAAAAGTTACAGAGACTTTTTGGAATTATCTCTCTCTAAATTTGTGCATTTTCATTCCATTTTAGATGTACACTTTTTTTTTTCAATATCAACTTTGATTTTTCACTCTCCGATTCTTACGTCAAGAAAGAATAAAAGGCAAAAACAGATCACAACAAAACGAAAATTTTAGAGTTCATGTATGGAAAAAATTAAGAACAATAACAAATGCTAGTAAAGAAAATTTATTCACACACCACAAACGAAAACAAAAGTTTTGTTGTCCAAGTATGGGAAATTCCAATAGTTCAACCCTAATGGCATGGAATTTGATAAGAAAGAGATTTCTAACTGATCCTAACATGTTTTAAAAATGGATACGCTTGCTTGAAACTTGTTAAAGATGCAAATGCCCTAAGGATCCAAACCTTTTGAAGTGAACAACAAATGCTCATTAAATTCTCAAGTGAATTTGCAGTGGGATATTTACCCGAGTCAAATAAGCCATTATTTTGCCCACTTACAAAACGATGACCCAACAATCGCAGATGATTTGTAATGTGATTTATCGGTCAATCATTCGTAACGGGCTATGTTTTTGTAAGAAATGACTTATGGATTGGGAGTCATTACACGGTTAAAAATCCCTCACCTCCCCGTTTTCCCGATCAATGCAAAACCTAATGTATAAAAAATTAAAGAGTTTGTAGTCCCTAAAAGTTATAGAGACTTTTGGCACTTTCTCTCTCTACTTTTGGGCATTTCCTTTCAATTTTAAATGTACATTTTTTTATTAAATCAAAACTTTGAGTTTTCACTCTCCGATTCTCTCGTAAACAAGAAGAAAAAGGCAAAATAGATCACAACAAAATGAAAATTTTAGAGTTTATGTATGGAAAAAATAATAAACAATAACAAGTGTAAGTAAATAAAATTTATTCACACACCACAAACGAATACAAAAGTTTTGTTGTCCAAGTTTAGGGAAGTTCTACTAGTTCTACTATAATGGCTTGGAATTTGATAAGAAAGTGATTTCTAATTGATCCTAAAAAGTTTTAAATGTGGATTTGCATTCTTGAAACATGTTAAAGATAAAAATGCTCTATGGAACCAAACCTTTTAAAGTGAACAAAAAACGCTCATTAAACTCACAAGTGAACGTGCGGTGGGATATTTAACCGAGTCAAACAAGCCATTCTTTTGCCATTAAAAAAAGCTGACCTAACAATCGCAGATGATTTTAAAGTGATTTATCGGTCAATCATGCGTAACAAGCTATGTTTTTGTAAGAAATGACTTATGGATTGTTTGGGTGTCAACACTTAGTTAAAAATCCCCTGCCTCCCCCTTTTCCTGATCATTGCAAAACCTAATGTATAAAAACTAAAAGAGTTTGCATTCCCTAAAATTTACAAAGACATTTTGGAATTATCTCTCTCTACATTTGTGCATTTCCATACCATTTTCGATGTACACGTTTTTCTTAAATCAAAACTTTGAGTTTTCACTCTCTGATTCTCTCGTAAACAAGAATATAAAGGCAAAACTGATCAACCCAAAATGAAATTTTAGAGTTTATGTTTGGTAAAAATTAAAAACAATAACAAGTGTAAGTAAAGAAAACTTATTCACACACCACAAATGAACACAAAATTTTTGTTGTCCAATTTTGGGAAATTCGACTAGTTCAACCCTAATGTTACGGTCTCTAGCCATGGATCTAGTAACTTTTCAAGTTGAATATGAATCCAGTACTGTTTGAGGGTTTCTTATCACCTTTTTTGTGAAAATAACTCTCTTATACTTCTCCTTTCATGTTAGGATTGAAAAGTATTTTCCATTTTTCAATTATAGATGCAACCAGCAAGTTAAAGGACTGTTTAAGCACTCAGATATGAAACCCCTCTTTTATGATTCACGTCAAGAGGGTTTTACTTGCTGTAATGACTCAAGAACAACCCCTTTCCCTTTACTGAATTCATTCCCCTTGAATAGGAGTTTCCTTTTCTTAATTATGAATGAACCCAGCTAGTCAAAGAATCTCCTTGAGACCCCAACATGGAACCCCCTTTCTTATGGCTCACGTCAAGGTAGGGTTTCCAATTTCATGCAGCATTGGTTCCTTATGTAAAAGAGAAAAATAAATCTAATCTCAATGCTTGGAATAAGATTAGCAAATACCTCTTGATGTCAACACCAATCCAGCAACCAGAATTCGTCCTCCTTCTTGGTTAGCTCACGCCAACCCTTCTTTCTTTCTGGAATTTTCGTGAAAGAGATGATCTTCTCTTGCAGCTCGGAAGAGAAAGGTAATTCCTCTTCCTTTTCCTCCCAAGATCTCCTGAAAGACTCCCCAATGGATGCAGCAAACCCCCAAGAGAGTTCACGCCAAGAACCCTAGAATAGGGAGCCTAGAAGGAACCTAAATTACCCTAGTTTATGCTAATTTCGAACTTGCTTTATTTCTCCCTCCTTACCCCTTAAATAGGGTAATTAACATCAACATAGGTTAGGGTTATTAAAACCCAATTCTACCCCTACCTTTAAGTCTTATTAAAAATCAATAAAATTCGAAATTAAAAGCAACATAAATAATAAAATTAAAGTAGATGACTCAGTGTTATTGAGTCCATAACATCTGCCCCTCCTTGGAGATTGAGCTTGTCCTCAAGCTCGGAAGCTGGGTAGACCTGGTTGAATTTGTCAAGCCGCTCTCATTCTGTGTAGTTGTGGCCGATTGCTGCACAGTAATGACAGGGAGATGTCCGGTGGTTCTTCCTCAATCATATCCTCTATCACCTCGATATCCTCATCTTCAACCTTATCGATCAAAAACAATCTTTTGCACTGATGCCCAACCCGATATGGTTCATCACAGTTGTAACACAGATTCTTAGCCCACCGTTCCGCCATCTCAGCATTTGTCAATTTTTTTACATAAGGAGGTGTAGGATGACTAGATCTCGGATCCCCTGTCAAAGTAATACCTAGGTTGTTTCTCGGAGGAATGCGCTCCCCTAACCTTGAAGGTCGTCTGTGCTATGCCTGCTGTTGTAGTTCTAAAGCACAAGCTATATTCATAGTACTGGATAAGTCAACAAGTGCATAGAGCTCCACCTCAAGCTTTAAAACCTCAGTCAGTCCTGCTATAAATAGCTCAACTTGCTGATCCACTTGTACCATACTGCTGGCTCGTGCTAATTTTTCCTAGAACAATTTTTGATACTGCTCCACGGTCCCAGTTTAGCATAATAAAACCAAATCTCCCAAAGGGTTACTGTAAGCTGGACGACCAAAACGGAGAGAGCACAGTCGCTTAATTATGAACGAACCCAGCTAGTCAAGGAATCTCCTTGAGGCCCCAACGTGGAACCCCCTTTCTTATGGCTCACGTCAAGGTAGGGTTTCAAATTTCATGCAGCATTGGTTCCTTACGTAAAAGAGAAACATAAATCTAATCTCAATGCTTGGAATAAGATTAGCAAATACCTCTTGACGTCAACACCAATCCAGCAACCAGAATTCGTCCTCCTTCTTGGTTAGCTCACGCCAACCCTTCTCCCTTTTTGGAATTTTCGTGAAAGAGATGATCATCTCTTGCACCTCGGAAGAGAAAGGTAATTTCTCTTCCTTTTCCTTTCAAGATCTCCTGAAAGACTCCCCAATGGATGCAGAAAACCCCCAAGAGAGTTCACGCCAAGAACCCTAGAATAGGGAGCCTAGAAGGAACCTAAATTACCCTAGTTTATGCTCATTCCGAACTTGCTTTATTTCTCCATCCTAATGAGCTAACCAAGTGTTATTGAGTCCATAACACCTAATGGCTTTGAATGTGATAAGAAAGAGATTTCTAAATGACCTTAACATGTTTTAAGTATGGATATTCATGCATGAAACATGTTAAAGATGCAAATACCCTATGGATCCAAACCTTTAAATCAAACAACAAACGCTCATTAAATTCTCAAGTGAACGTGCAGTGGGATATTTACCCGAGTCAAACAAGCCATTATTTAGCCCATTTACAAAAATCTGACCTAAAAATTGCAGATGATTTGTAAAGTGATTTTTTGGTCAATCATATGTAACAGGCGGGCTATGTTTTTGTAAGAAATGACATATGTCTTGCGAGTCAACACTCAGTTAAAAATCCCCCGCCTCCACCTTTTTTCGATCATTGTAAAACCTAATGTATAAAAACTAAAAGAGTTTGCAGTCCCTACATGTTACAGAGACTTTTTGGAATTATCTCTCTCTACATTTTTGCATTTCCATTCCATTTTAGATGTACATTTTTTTCTTAATTCAAAACTTTGAGTTTTCACTCTCCGATTCTCTTGTAAAAAAGAAGATAAAGGCAAAACAAATAAAAACAAAAGGAAAATTTTTGAGTTTACGTACGGAAAAAATTTAAAAAAATAACAAGTGAAGTAAAGAAAATTTATTCACACGCCACAAACAAACACAAAAGTTTTGTTATCCATGTTTGGGAAATTCCACTAGTTCAACCCTAATGCCTTGCAATTTGATAAGAAAGAGATTTCAAACAGATCCTAACATGTTTTAAATATGGATATGCATGCTTGAAACATGTTAAAGATGAAAATGCCCTCTAGATCTAAACCTTTTAAAGTGAACAACAAACGCTCATTAAATTCTCAAGTCAACATGCGGTGGAATATTTACCCAAGTCAAACAAGCCATTATTTTTCCCATTTACAAAAACCCGAGCTAAAAATTGCCGATGATTTGTAAAGTGATTTATCGGTCAATCATGAGTAACGAGTTATGTTTTTGAAAGAAATGACTTATGGATGTGGAGTCAACATTCAGTTAAAAATCCCCCACCTCCCCTTTTCCCGATCATTGCAAAACCTAATGAATAAAAACTAAAAGAGTTTGGTGTCCCAAAAAGCTACAGAGATTTTATGGAATTATCGCTCTCTAAATTTGTGCTTTTTGATTCCATTTTAGATGTACTCTTTTTTCTTAAATCAAAACTTTGAGTTTTCACTCTCCAATTCTTTCATAAACAAGAAGATAAAGGCAAAGCAGATAACAACAAAATAAAAATTTTAGAGTTTATGTAAGGAAACAATTGAAAAAAATAACAAGTGTAAGTAAAGAAAATTTAATCACACAACACAAACGAACAGAAAAGTTTTGTTGTCCAAGTTTGGGAAATTCGACTTGTTCAACCTTAAAGGCTTGGAATTTGATAAGAAAGAGATTTCTTTCTGATCCTAACATGTTTTAAATATGGATATGCATGCATGAAATAGGTTAAAGATGCAAATGCCATATGGATCCAAACCTTTTAAAGTAAACAACAAACGCTCATTAAATTCTCGAGGGAACGTGCAGTGGGATATTTACCCTAGTCAAACAAGCCATTTTTTGCCCTCTTACAAAAAGCTGACCTAACAATCGCAGATGATTTATATAGTGATATATCGGTCAATCATGCATAACGGGCTATGTTTTTGTAAGAAATGACTTATGGATTGATTGGAAGTCAACACTCATGTAAAAATCCCCTGCCTCCCCTTTTCCCGACCATTGAGAAACCTAATGTATTAAAACTAAAAGAGTTTGCAGTCCCTAAAACTTACAGAGACATTTTAGAATTATCTCTCTCTACATTTTTTCTTTTCCATTCCATTTTAGATGTACACATTTTTCTTAATTAAAAAATTTGAGTTTTCACTCTCCAATTCTCTCGTAAAAAAAGAAAATAAAGGCAAAACAGATCATAAGAAAATGAAAATTTTAGAGTTGATCTATGGAAAAAATTTATAACAATAAAAAATGAAAGTAAAGAAAATTTATTCACACACCACAAACGAACACAATAGTTTTGTTGTCCAAGTTTGGGAAATTCCAGTAGTTCATCCCTAATGGCTTAGAATTTAATAAGAAAGAAATTTCTAATTGATCCTAACATGTTTTAAATATGGATACGCTTACTTGAAACTTGTTAAAGATGCAAATGTCCTATGAATCCAAACCTTTTAAAGTGAAAAAAAACTCTCATTAAATTCTCAAGTGAACGTGTTGTGGGATATTTACTCGAGTCAAACAAGCCATTATTTTGCCCTCTTACAAAAAATTGACCTAACAATCGCAGATGATTTTTAAAGTGATTTATCAGTCAATCATACGTAACAGGCTATTATTTTCGTGACCATTGCAAAACTAAAAGAGTTTACAGTCCCTAAAAGTTACAAAGACTTTTTTTGAATTATCTCTCTCTACATTTGTGCATTTCCATTCCATTTTAGATTTGCACTTTTTTGTTAAATCTAAACTTTGAGTTTTAACTCTCTCATTCTCTCGTAAAAAAAAAGATAAAGGCAAAACAAATAAAAAAAAATGAAAATTTTAGAGTTTATTTATGGAAAAAATTATAAACAATAACAAGTGTAAGTAAAGAAAATTTATTCACACACTACAAACGAACACAAAAGTTTTGTTGTCCAAGATTGGGAAATTCCACTAGTTCAACCCTCATGGCTTGAAATTTGATAAGAAAGAGATTTCTAACTGATCTTAACATGTTTTAAATATTGATACGCATGCTTGAAGCATGTTAAAGATGCAAATGCCCTATGGATCCAAACCTTTTATAGCGAACAACAAACGCTCATTAAATTCTCAAGTGAATGTGCGGTGGGATATTTACCAGAGTCAAACAAACCATTATTTTGCCCACTTATAAAAAGTTGACCTAATGATCGCAGATGATTTGTAAAGTCATTTATCGGTCAATCATGAGTAACGGGCTATGTTTTTTTAAGAAATGACTTATGGATTGAATCGGAGTCAACACTCAGTTAAAAATCCTCCGCCTCCCTCTATTCCCGATCATTACAAAACCTAATGTATTAAAATTAAAAGAGTTTGCAGTCCCTAAGAGTTACAAAGGCTTTTTGGAATTATCACTCTCTATATTTGTGCATTTCCATTCCATTTTTAGATGGACACAATTTTCTTAAATCAAAACTTTTAGCTTTCACTCTCCGATTCTCTCGTAAACAAGAAAATAAAGGCAAAACAGATCATAAGAAAATAAAAATTTTAGAATTTATGTATGGAATAAATTTACAAAAATAAAAAATAAAAGTAAATAAAATTTATTCACACATCACAAACGAACACAATAGTTTTGTAGTCCAAGTTTGGGAAATTCCACTAGTTCATCCCTAATGACTTGGAATTTAATAAGAAATAGATTTCTAACTGATCCTAACATGTTTTAAATATGGATATGCTTGCTTGAAACATGTTAAAGATGAAAATTCCCTATGAATCCAAACCTTTTAAAGTGAACAAAAAACTCTCATTAAATTCTCAAGTGAACGTGAGGTGGGATATTTACCCGAGTCAAACAAGCCATTATTTTGCTCACTTAAAAAAAACTGACCTAACAATCGCAGATGATTTGTAAAATGATTTATCTGTCAAATGGGCTATTATTTTTATAAGAAATGACTTATGGATTCGGAGTCTACACTAAGTTAAAAACCCCCTACCTCCCTGTTTTCCTGTTGCTTGCAAAACCTAATGTATAAAAACTAAAAGAATTTGCAGTCCCTAAAAGTTACAAAGACTTTTTTGAATTATCACTGTCTACATTTGTGCATTTCCATTCCATTTTAGATTTACACTTTTTTCTCAAAACAAAACTATGAGTTTTCACTCTCTAATTCTCTTGTAAAAAAGAAGATAAAGGCAAAACAAATAAAAAAATAAAAATTTTAGAGTTTATGTATGGAAAAAAGTATAAACAATAACAAGTCTAAGTAAATAAAAATTATTCACACACCACAAATGAACACAAAAGTTTTGTTGTCCAAGTTTGGGAAATTCTACTAGTTCAACCCTAATGGATTGGAATTTGATAAGCAAGAGATTTCTAACTGATCCTAACATGTTTTAAATATGGATATGCATGCTTGAAACATATTAAAGATGAAAATTCCCTTTGGATCTAAACCTTTTAACCTGAACAACAAACACTCATTACATTCCGAAGTGAACATGCGGTGGGATATTTACCCGAGTCAAACAAGCCATTATTTTGCCCATTTACAAAAAGCTGAGCTAACAATCGCAGATGATATGTAAAGTGATTTTTTAGGTGAATCATACGTAATGGGCTATGCTTTTGTAAGAAATGACTTATGAATTGGGAGTCAACACTCAGTTAACAATCCCCCGCCTCCCCCTTTTCCCAATCATTGCCGAATCTAATGTATAAAAACTAAAAGAGTTGCGAGTCCCCAAAACTTACAGAGACTTTTTGGAATTATCTCTCTCTACATTTGTGCATTTCCATTCCATTTTAGATGTACACTTTTTTCTTACATAAAAAATTTGAGTTTTCACTCTCCGATTCTCTCGTAAACAAGAAGATAAACGCAAAACTGATAACAACAAAATGAAAATTTTAGAGTTTATGTATGGAAAAAATTAAAAACAATAACAAGTGTAAGTATAGACAATTTATTCACACACAACAATTGAACACAAAAGTTTTGTTGTCCAAGTTTGGGAAATTCCACTAGTTCAACCCTAATGGCTTGGAATTTGATAAGAAAGAGATTTTTAATTGATCTGAACATGTTTTAAATATGGATATGCATGCATGAAACATGTTAAAGATGAAATGCCCTATGGATCCAAACATTTTAAAGAGAACAACAAACCCTCATTAAATTCTCAAGAGAACATGCGGTAGGATATTTACCCACGTCAAACAAGCCATTATTTTGCCCATTTACAAAAACCAAAGCTAACTATCGTAGAAGATTTTTAAAGTGATTTATCGGTCAATCACGTGTAATGGGCTATGATTTTGTAAGATATGACTTGTGGATTCGGTGTCAATACTCAGTTAAAAATCCCCTACCTCCCCCTTTTCCCGATCATTGCAAAATCTAATGTGTAAAAACTAAAAGAGTTTGCAATCCCTAAAAGGTACAAAGACTTTGAGGAATTATCTCTCTCTATATTTGTGCATTTCCATTCCATTTTAGATGTATACTTTTTTCTTAGACATGAACTTTGAGTTTTCACTCGCCGATTGTCTCATAAACAAGAAGATAAAGGCAAAATAGATTACAACAAAATAAAAATTTTAGAGTTTATGTATGGAAAAAAATAGAAACAATAAAAAAAAGTAAGTACATAAAATTTATTCACACACCATAAACGAACACAAAAGTTTTGTTGTCCAAGTGCCGGAAATTCCACTAGTTCAACCCTAATGGGTTGGAATTTGATAAGAAAGAGATTTCTAACTGATCCTAACATATTTTAAATATGTCCATGCATGCTTGAAACATTTTAAAGATGAAAATGCCCTATGGATCCATACCTTTTAAAGCGCTCAACAAACGCTCATTAAATTCTCAAGTGAACGTGCAGTGGGATATTTACCCGAGTTAAATAAGCCATTATTTTACCCATTTATAAAAAGTTGACCTAACTATCACAGATGATTTTTAAAGTGATTTATCGGTCAATAATGCGTAACGGGCTATGTTTTTCTAAGAAATGACTGAAGGATTGATTGCGAATCAACACTTACTTAAAAATCCCCCGCCACCCCCTTTTCCCGATCATTGCAAAACCTAATGTATAAAAACTAAAAGAGTTTGCAGTCCCTATAAGTTACAGAGAATTTTTGGAATTATCACTCTCTACATTTGTGCATTTCAGTTCCAAGCTTAGATGTACACGTTTTTCTAAAATCATAACTTTGAGTTTTCACTTTGCAATTCTCTCGTAAACAACAATATAAAGGCCAAAAAGATCAAAACAAAATGAAAATTTTAGAATTTACGTATGAAAATTTTTAAAAACAATAAAAAATGTAAGTAAGGAAAATTTATTCACACACCACAAATGAACACAAAATTTTTGTTGTCCAAGTTTGGGAAATTCCTCTAGTTCAACCCTAATGGCTTGGAATTTGATAAGAAAGAGATTTCTAACTAATCTTAACATGTTTTAAATATGGATATGCATGCTTGAAACATGTTAAAGATGCAAATGCCCTACGGATCCAAACCTTTTAAAGCGAACAACAAACGCTCATTAAATTCTCAAGTGAACGTTCAGTGGGATATTTACCCAAGTCAAACAAGTCTTTATTTTGCCCAGTTACAAAAAGCAGACCATAAAAATGCACATGATTTGTAAAGTGACTTACCGGACAATTATGTGTAACGGGTTATGTTTTTGTAAGAAATTATTGATGGATTGATTGGGAGTCAACACTCAGTTAAAAATCCCCCACCTCCCCCTTTTCCAGATCATTGCAAAGCCAAATGTATAAAAACTCAAAGAGTTTGCAATCCCTAAAAGTTACAGAGAATATTTGGAATTATCTCTATCAACATTTGTGCATTTCCATTCCATTTTACATGTACACATTTTTCTTAAATCTAAACTTTGAGTTTTTACTATCCGATTCTCTTGTAAACAAGAAGATAATGGCAAAACAGATCACAACAAAATGAAAATTTTAGAGTTTACGTATGGAAAAAATTATAAATAGTAACAAGTGTAAGTAAAGAAAATTTATTCACACACCACAAAAGAACACAAAAAGTGTTGTTGTCCAAGTTTGGGAAATTCCACTAGTTCAACCCAAATGGCTTGGAATTTGATAACAAAAGAGTTTTCTAATTGATCCTAACAAGTTTTAAATATGGATACGCTTGCTTGAAACTTGTTAAAGATGCAAATGCCCTATGGATCCAAACCCTGTAAAGCGAACAACATATGCTCATTAAATTCTCAAGTGAACGTGCGGTGGGATATTTACCCGAGTCAAATAAGCCATTATTTTTCCCACATACAAAAAGCTGACCCAACAATCGCAGATGATTTGTAAAGTGATTTATCGGTCAATCATTCTTAACGGGCTATTTTTTTTTAAGAAATGACATATAGATAGGGAGTCAACACTAAGTAAAAAATCCCCCGTCTCCCCCTTTCCTCGATCATTGAAATACCTAATGTATAAAAACTAAAAGACTTTGTAGTCCCTAAAAGTTACAAAGACTTTTTGAAATTATGTCTCTCTAAATTTGTGCATTTCCATTCTATTTTAGATGTATAGTTTTTTCTTAAATCAAAACTTTGAGTTTTTTCGCACCGATTCTCTCGTAAACAAGATGAAAAAGGCAAAATAGATCACAACAAAAAGAAAATTTTAGAGTTTATGCACGGAAAAAATTAAAAAAAATAACAAATGAAAGTAAAGAAAATTTATTCACACGCCACAAACGAACACAAAAGTTTAACTGTCCAAGTTTGGGAAGTTCCACTATTTCAACCCTAATGGGTTGGAATTTGATAAGAAAGAGATTTCTAACTGATCCTAACATGTTTTAAATATGGATACGCTTGCTTGAAAATTGTTATAGATGCAAATGCCCTATGTATCCAAACCTTTTAAAGCGAACAACAAACACTCATTTAATTCCCAAGTGAATGAGGGGTCGGATATTTATTTGAGTCAAACAAGCCATTATTATGCCCACTTACAAGAAGCTGACCCAATAATCGCTAATGATTTGTAAAGTGATTTATCGGTTAATCATAGGTAACGGGCTATGTTTTTGTAAGAAATGACTTATGGATTGGGAGTCCACACTCAGTTAAAATTCCCCCGCCTTCCCCTTTTCCCGATCATTGCAAAACCTAATGTATAAAAACTAAAAGAGTATGCAGTCCCTAAAAGTTACAGGGACTTTTTGGAATTATTCCTCTCTACATTTGTGCATTTCCGTTCCATTTTAGATGTACACTTTTTTCTTAATTCAAAACTTTGAGTTTTCACTCTCCAATTCTCTCGTAAAAAAGAAGATAAAGACAAAACAAATAAAAAAATGAAAATTTTAGTGTTGATGTATGGAAAAATTTATAAACAATAAAAAGTGTAAGTAAAGAAAATTTATTCACACACCACAAACGAACAAAAAAGTTTTGTTGTCCAAGTTTGAGAAATTCCACTAGTTCAACCATAATGCCTTGGAATTTGATACAAAAGAGATTTCTAACTGATCCTAACATGTTTTAAATATGGATATGCTTGCTTGAAACTCTTTAAAGATGAAAATTCCCTATGGATCCAAGCCTTTTAAAGTGAACAACAAACACTCATTAAATTCTCAAGTGAACGTGCGGTGGGATATTTACTCGAGTAAAAAAAGACATTATTTGGCCCACATACAAAAAGCTGACACCCAACAATCGTAGATGATTTGTAAAGTGATTTATCGGTCAATCATTCATAACGGGCTATGTTTTTTTAAAAAATGACTTATGGATTGGGAGTCAACACTCAGTTGAAAATCCCCCACCTACCCCTTTTCCCGATCATTACAGAACCTAATGTTTAAAAACTAAAAGAGTTTGTAGTCTCTAAAAGTTATAGAGACTTTTTGGAATTATCTCTCTCTTAATTTGTGCATTTTCATTCCATTTTAGATGTACACTTTTTTCTTAAATCAAAATTTTGAGTTTTCACCCTCCGATTCTCTCGTAAACAAGATGAAAAAGGCAAAATAGATCACAACAAAATGAAAACGAAAATTTTAGAGTTTATGTATGGAAAAAAATAAAAAACAATAACAAATGAAAGTAACAAAAATTTATTCACACACCACAAACCAACACAAAAGTTTAATTGTCCAAGTTTGGGAAATACCACTAACTCAACCCTAATGGGCTGGAATTTGATAAGAAAGTGATTTCTAACTGGTCCTAACATGTTTTAAATATGGATACGCTTCCATGAAACTTGTTAAAGATGAAAATGCCCTATGGATTCAAACCTTTTAAAGCGAACAACAAAAGCTCATTAAATTCTCAAGTGAACAAGTGGTGGGATATTTACCCGAGTCAAACAAGCCTTTATTTTGCCCACTTACAAAAAGTTGACCCAACAATCGCTGATGATTTTTAAAGTGATTTATCGATTAATCATAGGTAACGGGCTATGTTTTTGTAAGAAATGACTTATGGATTGGGAGCCAACACTCAGTTAAAAAACCCTTGCCTCCCCCTTTTCCCGATCATTACAAAACCTAATGTATAAAAACTAAAAGAGTATGCAGTCCCTAAAAGTTACAGGAACTTTTTGGAATTATCTCTCTCTACATTTGTGCATTATCATTCCATTTTAGATGTAAAATTTTTTCTTAATTCAAAACTTTGAGTTTTCACTCTCGAATTCTCTCGTATAAAAGATGATTAAGGAAAAACAAATCAAAACAAAATGAAAATTTTAGAGATTATGTATGGAAAAAATTATAAACAATAACAAGTGCAAGTAAAGGAAATTTATTCACACACCACAAACGAACACAAAAGTTTTGTTGTCCAAGTTTTGGAAATTCCACTAGTTCAACCGTAATGCCTTGGAATTCGATTAGAAAGAGATTTCTAACAGATTCTAACATGTTTTAAATATGGATATGCATGCTTGAAACATGCTAAAGATTCAAATGCCCTCTGGATCTATACCTTTTAAAGCGAACAACAAACGCTCTTTAAATTTTTAAGTGAACGGACGGTGGGATATTTACCCGAGTCAAACAAGCCATTATTTTCCCCATTTACAAAAATCTGACCTAGCAATCATCGATGATTTGTAAATTGATTTATTGGTCAAGCATGCATAACGAGCTTTTTTTTTTAAGAAATGACTTATGGATTGGGTTTCAACACTCAGTTAAAAATACCCCGCCTCCCCCTTTTCCCGATCATTGCAAAACCTAATGTATAAAAACTAAAAGAGTTTGTAGTCCCTAAAATTTACAGAGACTTTTTTTATTTATCTCTCTCTACATTTTTAAATTTCCATTCCATTTTAGATGTACATGTTTTTCTTAAATCAGAACTTTGTGTTTTCACCCTCCGATTCTCTCGTAAACAAGAATATAAAGGCAAAACAGATCACAAGAACACGAAAATAATAGAGTTCATGTATGGAAAAAATTAAAAAAAATAACAAATGAAAGTAAAGAAAATTTATTCACACACCAAAAATGAAGACAAAAGTTTTGTTCTCCAAGTTTGGGAAATTCCACTAGTTCAAACCAAATGGCTTGGAATTTGATAAGAAAGAGATTTCTAACTGATCCTAACAAGTTTTAAACATGGATATGCATGCTTGAAACATGTTAAAGATGAAAATGCCCTATGGAACCAAACCTTTTAAAGAGAACAAAAAACGCTCATTAAATTCTAAAGTAAACGTGCGGTGGTATAGTTACCCGAGTCAAACAAGCCATTATTTTGCCCACTTACAAAAAGTTGACCCAACAATCGCAGATGATTTTTAAAGTGATTTATCGGTCAATCATTCATAACGGGCTATGTTTTTGTAAGAAATGACTTATCGATTGGGTGTAAACACTCAGTTAAAAATCCTCTGACTCCCCCTTTTCCCGATCACTGCAAAATCTAATGTATAAAAACTAAAAGAGTTTGGAGTCCCTAAAAGTTAAAGAGGCTTTTTGGAATTATCTCTCTTTACATTTGTGCATTTCCATTCCATTTTAGATGTACATTTTTTTGTTAAATCAAAAATTTACATTTTCACTCTCCGATTCTCTTGTAAACAAGTAGATTAAGGCAAAACAGATCACAACAAAATGAAAATTTTAGAGTTTAAGTATGAAAAAAAATAATAAAAATTAACAAGTGTAAGTAAAAAAAAATTATTCACCCATCACAAATGAACACAAAAGTTTTGTTGTCCAAGTGTGAGAAATTCCACCAGTTCAACCCTAATGGCTTGGAATTTGATTAGAAAAAGATATCCAACTGATCCTAACATGTTTTATATATGGATATGCATGCTTGAAACATGTTAAAGATGCAAATGCCCTATGGAACCAAACCTTTTCAAGAGAACAACAAACGCTCATTAAATTATCAAGTGAACGTGCAGTGGGATATTTACCCGAGTCAAACAAATCATTATTTTGCCCATTTACAAAAGGTTGAGCTAACAATCGCAGATGATTTGTAAAGTGATTTATCGGTCCATCATGTATAACAGGATATGTTTTTGAAAGAAATGACTTATGGTTTGGGAGTCAACACTTAATTAAAAATCCCCCGCCTCCCCCTTTTCCCGATCATTGCTAAACCTAATGTATAAATTCTAAAAGAGTTTGGAGTCCCTAGAACTTACAGAGCCTTTTTGGAATTATCTCTCTCTACATTTGTGCTTTTCCATTCCATTTTAGGTATACACTTTTTTCTTAAATCAAAACTTTTAGTTTTCACTCTCTGATTCTCTTGTAAACAAGAAAATAAAGGCAAAACAAATAACAACAAAATGATCCTAACAAGTGTAAGTAAAGAAAATTTATTCACACACAACAAACGAATACAAAAGTTTCATTGTCCAAGTTTTGGAAATTTGACTAGTTCGACCCTAATGACTTAGAATATTATAAGAAAGAGATTTCTAACTGATCCTAACATGTTTTAAATACAGATATGCATGCATGAAACATGTTAAATATGCAAATGCCCTATGGATCCAAACCTTTTAAAGTGAACAGCAAACGCTCATTAAATTCTCAAGTGAACGTGCGGTGGGATATTTACCATAGTCAAACAAGCCATTACTTTGCCCATTTACAAAAAGCTGACCTAACAATCGTAGATGATTTGTAAAGTGATTTATCGGTCAATCATGCGTAACAAGCTATGTTTTTGTAAGAAATGACTTACGGATTGGGAGTCAACACTTAGTTAAAAATCCCTCGCCTCCCCCTTTTTCCGATTATTGCAAAACCTAATGTATAAAAACTAATAGAGTTTGCAGTCCCTAAAAGTTACAGTGACTTTTTGGAGTTATCTCTATCCAAATTTATGCATTTCCATTCCTTTTTTTATGTACACGTTTTTCTTAAATCAAAACTTTGAGATGTCACTCTCTGATTCTCTCGTTAACAAGAATATAAAGGCAAAAAAGATCACAATAAAATAAAAATTTTAGAGTTTATGTATGAAAAAAATTAAAAACAATAAAAAATAAAAGAAAAGAAAACTTATTTTCACACCAAAAACGAACACAAAAGTTTAGTTGTCCAAGTTTGGGAAATTCCACTAGTTCAACCTATTGACTTGGAATTTGACAAGAAAGAGATTTCTAACTAATCCTAACATGTTTTAAATATGGATACGCTTGTTTGAAACTCTTTAAAGATGCAAACGCCCTAAGGATCCAAACCTATTAATGCGAACAACAAACGCTCATCAAATTCTCAAGCGAACAAGCTATGGGATATTTACCTGAGTCAAACAAGTCATTATTTTGCCCACCTATAAAAAGCTGGCCCAACAATTGCTGATGATTTGTAAAGTGATTTATCGGTCAATCATGCGTAATGGGCTATGTTTTTGTATGAAATGACTTATGGATCCGGAGTCAACACTCAGTTAAAAATCCCTCGCCTCCCCCTTTTCCCGATCATTGCAAAACCTAATGTATAAAAACTAAAATAGTATGCAGTCCCTTAAAGTTACAATGACTTTATGAAATTATCTCGCTCTACATTTTTGCATTTCTAATCTATTTTAGATGTACACTTTTTTTCTTAAATCAAAACTTTGAGTTTTCACTCTCTGATTCTCTCGTAAACAAGAAGATAATGGCAAAAAAGATCACAACAAAATGAAAATTTTAGAGTTTATGTATGGAAAAAGTTATAAACAACAACAAGTGTAAGTGAAGGAAACTTTTTCACCCCCCCACAAACGAGCACAAAACTTTTGTTCTCCAAGTTTGAGAAATTCCACTAGTTCAACCCTAATGGCTTGGAATTCTATTAGAAACACATTTCTAACAGATCCTAACATGTTTTAAATATGGATATGCATACTTGAAACATGTTAAAGATGCAATGCCCTATGGAACCAAATCTTTTAAAGCGAACAACAAATGCTCATTAAATTCTCAAGTGAACATGCGGTGGGATATTTACCCGAGTCAAACACGCCATTATTTTGCCCTTTTAAAAAAAAATGAGCTAACAATCACAGATGATTTGTGAAGTGATTTATCGGTCAATCATGAGTAACGGGTTATGCTTTTTTAAGAAATGACTTATTGATTGGGAGTCAACACTTTGTTTAAAATCTCTCGCCTCCCCCTTTTCTCGATCTTTGCAAAACCTAATGTATAAAAACTAAGAGTTTGGAGTCCCTAAAATCTTTGGAGACTTTTTAGAATTATCTCTCTCTACATTTGTGCATTTCAATTCCAATTTAGATGTACACTTTTTTTTTTAAATCAAAATGTTGTGTTTTCACTCTCCGATTCTCTCGTAAACAAGAAGATAAAGGCAAAACAGATAACAACAAAATGAAAATTATAGAGTTTATCTATGGAAAAAATTTTAAAAAATAACAAGTGTAAGTAAAAAAATTTATTCACACACCAGAGAACTCAAAATTTTTGTTGTCCAATTTTGGGAAATTCGACTAGTTCAACTGTTGTGGACTCAATAGCACACCGAGTCACACAACGAAGAAGACAACAACAACTCACTCAATATGATTTAATTCTTATATTTCTTTGAGTAGGATTTATTTCTTATATTGTTTTAAGTAGGATTTATTTCTTATATTGTTTTAAGTAGGAGTTATTTCTAATTACTTTTTATGTAAGGGCATTATGGGGAATTATTGTAACCCTAACCCTAAAACTCCCTATTTAAGGGATAGGTATGAATGAAATAGGAAGCTTTGAGATTTTAGAATAACCTAGTCTAAATAGGTTGAGATCACCTCTTGATCTCGAGTTTAGGGTTTACTCCAAAAATCCAACCTATCCTTCACCCTCCATTGCCATCCATCTTCTCCCAAATTCATCCACCATCATCCCTACTAAGAAAAGGAGCTTCCTGCCCCTTTTCCAAGCCCAAAGAGGAGGTCTATCCTCCCTCTTGGCAGCAGCAGCAAAGTGAGGATTTTTATCCTCAAATCTTGAGCAAATCCTGGTGCAACGTGGGAGCTGATCATAGCATCAAAGAAGAGGTATTAATCTATCCCAAACTCGTGTTTCAAGTTATTTAAGAAAGAAGGATTGCATTCTTATCTAGAGCAGCAACAAAGAGGGCCAAACCCTCTTTGTCGTGACCAAGAAAAGAGAGCACCTTGCTCTAGCAAGGTCAGCATTGTTGTGGGGTCTTCTACCTAGCACAACAACTCGGTAGGACCCTCAAAAGAGGATCTTTCCTCCTGGGCAAGCACTGGTTAAGGAGAAATACTCATACACAGACCCTTGACGTGAAGTAAGTAAATTCTGAGTGGTGGATTCACAAATCCCACGCCGTGTTACTCGATCCATGACCCGGGACCGTAACAAATTTGTATCAGAGCAGGGTAACATGGGGGATCATATCAGCAATGAAGAAATCCAAATCAGGATACAAAAGATAGAAGATAGCCTTGAAACAACACAACCAATGTTGGGAAAGGTTTGTGGTTTGGAAGAAGAGATGAGCCGAATCATTAGCATGCTACAGGAGTTGAGGACAGAGAGACATCAGAGTCCAGAGGTGCGAGAGGTTGCTCAACCATATCACAGAAGAGGGGAGCAGTAGCCTGGGCGCACTGCTGTCCAAGCACCTCAGCATGGAGGCACAATCCCAAGGTACACCAAGTTAGAGTTTCCCTCTTTCAATGGTTTTTTGGATCCCGTAATTTGGTTGCATAGATGTGAAATTTTTTTTTTTGAACCAAGGGACTACTGAATGGGATAAGGTGCAACTAGCCTCTTTCCATATGACAGATGAAGCCATGTTATGGGTGACTCAAGTAGAGAAAGAGAGACCGGGAATGACTTGGGGCGAATTTAAAAATCTATGCACAGTTAGATTTGGGTCTCCCACCAACAGCACCCCCTTGGGAGAGTTAGTCCTATTGAGACAAACGGGTTCGGTGGAACACTATCAAAAACTCTTTTAGGAAAAGTTGGCTCGTGCTGGAGAGAGGGTATTGGTTGACCAGCAGGTCTCCTTATTCACAGCAGGTCTCAATGAGTATTTACGGCTAGAGGTAGAACTCCTTATGCCCACAGATCTAGCTCATGCCATGAATATGGCCCGAGCAATGGAACAACGACAACAGTTGCAGCAGCGTAAGCCGGGTTGGTCGAGTGAGAGGAACACTTCCTCCACGTGGCAAGGGCGCCGCTATAATTCATCTCAGGGGGCATCTACAGCAGCACCATCCAGACACACTCTAACTACGACTCGGGTAGCCGATCCCCGCCCTGGTAATTCCCTACCGCGCTTTATAAAAAATTTGACGAGTGCGGAGATGGCAGAAAGGCGGTCCAAAAATCTCTGTTATAACTGCGATGAGCAGTATCAGGTCGGACACCAATGTAAACGATTATTTAGGCTCAAGATGGAGGATTCAGAAGATCCATAGGAACCAGACGATATTATCGAGGAGGAACCACCAGAGATATCCTTGCATGCTATTACTGGGCAGAAATCGCCTACTACAATGCAAGTCCGAGCTCATGTCATCGACCGAGAACTGGTGGGACTAGTCGACTCGGGGAGTACACACAATTTTTTGAGTTTGACAGTCGCACAACATCTCCAGCTCCAGATACACACTCATCCGACAACCACCGTCTCAGTGGCCAATGGCGAGAAGGTCCCTAGCTATGGGATTAGTAAGGCGGTAACTTTTTCCAGTGGATTTACTTCATTTAATGCAGAATTTTTTGTTATTCCCCTAGCGGGATTTGATATGGTTTTAGGCATTAAATGGTTACAAACATTAGGGCCCATTCTGTGGGACTTTTCGGCTTTAACCATGAGCTTTGATTTGGCCGAAAGTCGGGTGCTCTTACAGGGCTGTCAGGTGGACAGGGCCCACCGCATACACACTTTGCAGACACAGGATCAGCCTGACAGTACTAGTGATGGTCTGGTTGAGGAGTTCTATGACCTCTTCCAGGAGCCTTCGGGGTTGCCTCCCATGAGGAACTGTGACCACAGGATCTGTCTGAAACCAGGTTCTGAGGTAGTGGTCATGCGACCATACCATTACCCACACCTTCAGAAGGACGAGATAAAGCGTCAGTGCCATGAGATGTTGAAATAGGGTCTTATTCGTCCTAGCCGCTCCCCGTTCTCTTCACCCGTCTTACTTGTGAAGAAACATGATGGGACATGGAGGTTCTGCGTGGATTATTGGGAGTTGAACGTGCAGACAGTAAAAGACAAGTTCCCGATTCCGGTAGTGGATGAGCTTCTAGATGAGTTACATGGGTTGTGGTTATTCACTAAACTCGACCTCCGTTCGGGATACCATCAGGTCCGGATGCACCCCTCTGATATCGAGAAGACGGCATTCCACATGCACCATGGCCACTTTGAGTTCGTCGTCATGCCGTTCGGGTTATCCAATGCACCCTCCACTTTTCAAGCTTTGATGAATGAGGTATTTAGCCCCTATCTTCGAAAATTTGTTCTTGTATTTTTCGATGATATTTTGATATATAGCAAGTCGGTTGAGGAGCACTTGGCACACTTGAGGATTGTTTTCGACTTGTTAAGAGCACATCAGCTCTATTTGAAACACTCCAAGTGTTCTTTTGCGGCTTCACATGTGGGATATTTGGGACATATTATCTCACATGAGGGGGTTACGGTGGATCTCGAGAAGATCCGAGCTATTCACGAGTGGCCGTAACCACAATCGTGTTTTGCATTACGGGGTTTTCTGGGTCTTGCGGGCTACTACCGCAAATTTATTCAGAACTATGGGCCAGTGGCAGCACCATTGACGAGTTTACTCAAGAAAAATTCCTTTATTTGGAATGAGGGGGCCACCACGTCATTTGTGACACTCAAAGCTGCCCTCGCATCCGCGCCAGTATTACAACTTCCCAACTTCGATTAATTGTTCGTGGTAGAGTGAGACGCTTCGGGCGTGGGGATGGGGGCCATTTTACTACAGTTGGGCCATCCTATTGCTTATTTTAGCAAACAATTGGCAGTCCGCCATCACAAACTGGCAGCCTATGAACGCGAATTGATTGGGTTGGCCAAAGCGGTCCAACATTGGAGGCCTTATCTTTGGGGTCCGGCTTTTCTCATACGCACGGATCACTACAGCCTTAAATTCTTACTAGAACAACGTTTGACGACATCGTCACAGTAGCACTGGATCAGTAAGTTGTTGGGGTTTGACTTCTCGGTGGAGTATCGTGCGGGGAGATTAAATATGGTGGCAGATGCCTTGTCACGGTGTTTTGAAGATCAGCAGTCGTTCTATTCTATCAGCCAGCCGAGATTTCTCATTATGAATTTGGTGCGAGAAGCACATGCTACTAACCCTGCACTGCAGGAACTGCATCAGCAGATCTCAGAAGGGACAATGAATGTGAAGTGGTCCATCCAAGATTCACTTATTTATTACAAGCATCGGATTTTCCTTCCACTGGAGTCCGAGTTGATTCCAGCTATTCTCTCGGCCTACCACGACAGTACACACGAGGGGATCTAGAAGACCTTGCACAGAATTCGAGCTGATTTTTACTGGCAAGCCATGAAACCCTCTATTGCGACTTATGTGGGCAACTGTCAGGTATGCCAGTGCAACAAACCCGGGCACTTGAGTCAAGCCGGTCTTCACCAGCCTTTGGCCCTTCCTACACAGGTTTGGGCCGACATTTCAATGGATTTTGTGGAAGGCCTACCCCTGTCAGCCGGCAAATCTGTACTTTTCATAGTGGTTGATCGATTCTCCAAGTACGGGCATTTTATACCGATGGCTCATCCGTATACAGAAACATGGGTTGTTCAGACTTTCCTGGAGTAGATAGTCCGCTTACCTGGCATTCTAGAATCCATTGTGAGTGACAGAGATGCATTTTTCACGAGCACCTTTTGGCGGGAACTGTTTCGCTTGAGTGGGACGAAATTGAAGTTCTCCTCCACCTATCCTCCACAGACAGACGGGCAGACTGAGGTGGTGAACCGCACCATTGAGATATATCTACGGTGTTTGGTGGGGGATCGTCCACAGCAATGGGTTCAATGGCTTCCTTGGGCCGAATACTGTTACAACACTCCGTTCCACTCTGCATTACAATCCACTCCTTTTCGGGTTATATATGGTTGGGATCCACCTCGGCTCCTCTCGTACAACCCAAGGTCCACCCGCGTGGACACGATTGATCAGGCACTCATAGACAGGGATCTACTGCTACAGAATATCACAGAACAGCTACGATGTGCCCAAGCTCTGATGAAGGATGTATACGATAGAGGCCACCGTGAGGTCTCTTTTGAGGTTGGAAAGTATGTGTGGCTACGGCTCCAGCCCTACCGTCAGCAGTCTCTAGCGGACCTCCACGTCATAAGCTCTCACCCTGATTTTTTGGGCCGTTTCCCATTCTTCGACGCGTAGGACCAGTCGCCTATCAACTCAAATTACCGGACACAGCCAGAATTCACGATGTGTTTCATGTCTCTCTTTTGAAGCCGCATTCTGGAGCACAGCCTACATCCACTCCATTCCTACCACCGGTTGATCATGGCGAGGTTATTCTTAACCCAACTGCGGTGTTACGTGCATGGCTAACCAATGATCATTGGGAGATTCTCGTTCAGTGGATGGACACTGACCCCGACGCTTCAACATGGGAACGTGTGGACATCTTCAAACAAGTCTACCCAAATTTTGAGCTTGAGGACAAGCTCTTTCTCCTTGGGGAGGCAGATGTTGTGGACTCAATAGCACACCGAGTCACACAACGAAGAAGACAACAACAACTCACTCAATAGGATTTAATTCTTATATTTCTTTGAGTAGGATTTATTTCTTATATTGTTTTAAGTAGGATTTATTTCTTATATTGTTTTAAGTAGGAGTTATTTCTAATTACTTTATATGTAAGTGCATTATGGGGAATTATTGTAACCCTAACCCTAAAACTCCCTATTTAAGGGATAGGTATGAACGAAATAGGAACCTTTATGATTTTAGAATAACCTAGTCTAAATAGGTTGAGATCACCTCTTGATCTCGAGTTTAGGGTTTACTCCAAAAATCCAACCTATCCTTCACCCTCCATTGCCATCCATCTTCACCCAAATTCATCCACCATCATCCCTACTAAGAAAAGGAGCTTCCTGCCCCTTTTCCAAGCACAAAGAGGAGGTCTATCCTCCCTCTCGGCAGCAGCAGCAAGAGAGGTCCAATTCCTCCCTTACCAAGCAGCAAAGTGAGGATTTTTATCCACAAATCTTGAGCAAATCCTGGTGCAACGTGGGAGCTGATCATAGCATCAAAGAAGAGGTATTAATCTATCCCAAACTCGTGTTTCAAGTTATTTAAGAAAGAAGGATTGCATTCTTAGCTAGAGCAGCAACAAAGAGGGCCAAACCCTCTTTGCCGTGACCAAGAAAAGAGAGCACCTTGCTCTAGCAAGGTCAGCATTGCTGTGGGGTCTTCTACCTAGCACAACAACTCGGTAGGACCCTCAAAAGAGGATCTTTCCTCCTGGCCAAGCACTGGTTAAGGAGAAATATTCATACACAGACCCTTGACGTGAAGTGAGTAAATTCTGAGTGGTGGATTCACAAATCCCACGCCGTGTTACTCGATCCATGACCCGAGACCGTAACATCAACCCTAATGGCTTGGAATTTTATAAGAAAGAGATTTCTAACTGATCCTAACATGTTTTAAATATGGATTTGCATGCCTGAAACATGTTAAAGATGCAAATGCTCTATGGATCCAAACCTTTTGAAGCGAACAACAAACGCTCATTAACTTCTCAAGTGAATGTGCAGTGTGCTATTTGCCCGAGTCGAACAAGCCATTACTATGCCCAATTACAAAAAGCTGACCTAACAATCACATGTGATTTATAAAGTGATTTATAAGTCAATCATACGTAATGGGCTATGTTTTCTAAGAAATAACTTATGGATTGGGAGTCAACACTCAGTTAAAAATCCTCCACCTCCCCCTTTTCCCGATCATTGCCAAACCTAATGTATAAAACTAAAAGAGTTTGCAGTCCCTAAAAGTTATAGAGACTTTTTGGAATTATCTCTCTCAACATTTGTGCATTTCCATTCCATTTTCGATGTACATGTTTTTCTTAAATCAAAACTTTGAGTTTTCTCTCTCCGATTCTCTCGTAAACAAGAATGTAAAGGCAAAACAGACAACTAAAAAATGAAAATTTTAGATTTTATGTATGGAAAAAATTAAAAATAGTAACAAGTGTAGGTTAAGAAAATATATTTACACACCACAAACGAACACAAATATTTTGTTGTCCCAGTTTGGGAAATTCGACTAGTTCAACCTTAATGGCTTGGAATTTGATAAGAAAGAGATTTCTAACTGATCCTAACATGTTTTAAATATGGATATGCTTGCGTTAAACATGTTAAAGAAGCAAATACCCTATGGATCCAAACCCTTTAAAACGAACAACAAACGCTCATTCAATTCTCAAGTGAACGAGCAGAGGGATATTTACCCTGGTCAAACAAGCCATTATTTTGCCCATTTACAAAAAGTTGTGCTAACAATCGCATATGATTTGTAAAGTGATTTATCGGTCCATCATGCATAACAGGCTATGTTTTAGTAAGAAATGACTTATGGATTGGGAGTCAACACACAATTTAAAATCCCCCCCCCCCCTTTTCCCGATCATTGCAAAACCTAATGTATAAGAACTAAAAGAGTTTGCAGTCCCTGAAAGTTATAGAGACCCTTTAGAATTATCTCTCTCTAAAATTTGTGAATTTCCATTGCATTTTTGATGTACTGGTTTTTCTTAAATCAAATATTTGAGTTTTCAACCTCCGATTTTCTCATAAACAAGAATATAAACTCAAAAAAGATCACAACATAATGAAAATTTTAGAGTTTATTTATGGATAAAATTAAAAACAATAACAAATGAAAGTAAATAAAATTTATTTACTCATCGCAAACGAACACAAAAGTTTAGTTGTCCTAGTTTGGAAAATTCCACTAGTTCAACCCTAATGGCTTGGAATTTTAAAAGAAAGATTTCTAATTGATCCTAACATCTTTTAAATATGGATACGCTTGCTTTAAAATTGTTAAAGATGCAAATGCCCTATGGATCCAAACCTTTTAAAGCGAACAACAAATGCTCATTAAATTCTCAAGTGAACGAGCGGTGGGATATTTACCTGAGTCAAACAAGCCATTATTTTGCACACTTACAAAAAGCTGACCCAACAATCATAGATGATTTGTAAAGTGATTTATCGGTCAATCATGCATAACGGGCTATGTTTTTGTAAGAAATTACTTATGAATTGGGAGTCAACATGTAGTTAAAAATCACCGGCCTCCCCCTTTTCCCATTCATTGCAAAACCTAATGTATAAAAACTAAACGAGTAGGCAGTCCCTAAAAGTTACAGAGACTTTTCTGAATTATCTCTCTCTACATTTGTGCATTTCCATTCCATTTTAGATGTACACGTTTTTCTTAAATGAAAATTTTGAGTTTCCACTCTCCGATTCTCTTGTAAATAAGAAGATTCAGGCAAAATAGATCACAACAAAGTGAAAATTTTAGAGTTTAAGTATGGAAAAAATTATAAACAATAACAAGTGTAAGTAAAAAAAATTATTCACCCACCACAAACGAACACAAAAGTTTTTTTTCCATGTTTGAGAAATTTCATCAGTTCAATCCTAATGGCTTGGAATTTGATAAGAAAGAGATTTCTAACTGATCCTAACATGTTTTAAATATGAATATGCATGCTTGAAACATGTTAAAGATGCTAATGCCCTATGGAAGCAAACCTTTTAATGAGAACAACAAACGCTCATTAAATTCTCAAGTTAACGTACAAAGGGTTATTTACCCGAGTCAAACAAGCCATTATTTTCCCCATTTACAACAAGTTGAGCTAACAATCGCAGATGATTTTTAAAGTGATTTATCTGTTAATCATGCATAATAGGCTATGTTTTTTTAAGAAAAGAATTTTGGATCTATTGGGTGTCAACACTCAGTTAAAAGTCCCCTGCCTCCCCCTTTTCTCGATCATTGCAAAACCTAATGTATAAAAACAAAATGAGTTTGCTGTCCCTAAAAGTTACAGTGACTTTTTGGATTTATCTCTCTCTACATTTGTGCTTTTCTATTCCTTTATAGAGGTACACTTTTCTCTTAAATCAAAAATTTGAGTTTTCACTCTTTGATTCTCTCGTAAACAAGAAGATAAAGGCAAAACAAATAACAAAAAAATAAAATTTTTAGAGTTTATGGATGAAAAAATTAAAAAATAACAAGCGTAAGTAAAGAAAATTTATTCACACACCACAAACGAACACAAAAGTTTTGCTATCCAAGTTTGGGAAATTCGACCAGTTCAACCCTAATGGCTTGGCATTTTATAAGTAAGAGATTTCTTACTGATCCTAACAGGTTTTAAATATGGATATGAATGCATGAAACATGTTAATGATGCAAATGCCCTATGGATCCAAACCTTTTAAAGCGAACACCAAACGCTCATTAAAAACTCAAGTGAACATGTGTTGGGATATTTACCTAATTCAAACAAGCCATTATTTTGCCCATTTACAAAAAGGTGACCTAACAATCTCAGATGATTTGTAAAGTGATTTATAGGTCAATCATATGTAACGGACTATATTTTTATAAGAAATGACTTATGGATTGGGAGTCAACACTCAGTTAAAAATCCCCCACCTCCAACTTTTCCCGATCATTACAAAACCTAATGTATAAAAACTAAAAGAGTTTATAGTCCCTGACACTTATAAATGCTTTTTGGAATTATCTCTCTCTACATTTCTGCATTTCAATTCCATTTTTTATGTACAAGTTTTTTTAAATCAAAACTTTGAGTTTTCACTCTCCGAATCTCTCGTAAACTAGAATATAAAGGCAAAATAGATCACAACAAAATGAAAATTTTAGAGTTTATGTATGGAAAAAATTAAAACAATAACAATTGAAAGTAAAGAAAATTTATTCACACACCACAAACGAACACAAAAGTTTAGTTGTCCTAGTTTGGAAAATTCCACTAGTTCAACCCTAATGCCTTGGAATTTGATAAGAATGAGATTTCTAACTGATCCTAACATGTTTTAAATATGGATACGCTTGCTTGAAACTTGTTAAAGAAGCAAATGTCCTATGGATCCAAACCTTTTAAAACAAACAACAAATGCTCATTAAATTCTCAAATGAAACGAGTGGTGGGATATTTACCCGAGTCAAACAAGCCATTATTTTGGCCACTTACAAAAAGCTGACCCAACAATCGCAGATTCTTTTTAAAGTGCTTTATCCGTCAATCATGTATAACGGGTTATGTTTTTTTAAGAAATGGCTTATGGATTGGGAGTCAACACTCAGTTAAAAATCCCTCACCTCCCCCTTTTCCCAATCATTGCAAAACTTAATGTAAAAAAAACTAAAAGAGTTTGCAGTCCCTAAAAGTTATAGAGACTTTTATGAATTATCTCTCTCGACATTTGTGCATTTCCATTGCATTTTAGATGTACATTTTTTTCTTAAATCAAAACTTTGAGTTTTCACTCTCCGATTCTCTTGTAAACAAGAAGATTAAGGTAAAATAGATCACAACAAAATGAAAATTTTAGAGTATAAGTATGGAAAAAATTATAAACAATAACAAGTGTAAGTAAAAAAAATTTATTCACCCACCACAAATAAACACAAAAGTTTTGTTGTCCAAATTTGAGAAATTCCACCACTTCAACCCCAATGGCTTGGAATTTGATTAGAAACAGACTTCTAACTGATCCTAACATGTTTTAAATGTGGATATGCACGCTTGAAGCATGTTAAAGATGCAAATGCCCTATGGAACCAAACCATTTAAAGAGAACAACAAAAACTCGTTAAATTCTCAAGTGAACATGCTGAGGGATATTTACCCGTGTCAAACATGCTATTATTTTTCCCATTTACAAAAAGCTGAGCTAACAATCGCAGATGATTTATAAAGTGATTTATCGATCAATCATGCATAACGGGCTATATTTTTTTAAGAAATGACTTATGGATTGGGAGTCAACAGTCAGTTAAACATTCCTCGCCTCCCCCTTTTCCTGATCATTGTAAAACCTAATGTATGAAAACTAAAAGAGTTCGGAGTTCCTAAAAGTTACAGAGACTTTTTGGAATTATCTCTCTCTAAATTTATGCTTTTCCATTCCATTTTATATGTACACTTCTTTCTTAAATAAAAACTTTGAGTTTTCACTCTCCGATTCTCTCGTAAACAAGAAGATAAAGGCAAAACAGATAACAACAAAATGAAAATTTTAGAGTTTATGTATAGAAAAAATTAAAAACAATAACAAGTGTAAGTAAAGAAAATTTATTCACACACCAAAAATGAACACAAAAGTTTTGTTGTCCAAGTTTGGGAAATTCGACTAGTTCAACCCTATGGGCTTGGAATTTGAGAAGAAAGAGATTTCTAACTGATCCTGACATGTTTTAAATATGGATAGACTTGGTTGAAACTTGTTAAAGATGCAAATGCCCTATTGATCCAAACCTTTTAAAGGGAACAACAAACGCTCATTAAATTCTGAAGTGAACGAGTGGTGGGATATTTACCCGAGTCAAACACGCCATTACTTTGCCCATTTACCAAAAGATGACCTAACAATCGCAGATGAGTTGTAAAGTGATTTATCGGTTAATCATACGTAACGGGCTATGTTTTTGTAAGAAATGACTTGTGGATTGGAAGTCAACACTTAGTTAAAAATCCCCCGCCTCCCCCTTTTCCCGATCATTACATAACCTAATGTATAAAAACTAAAAGAGTTTGTTGTCCCTAAAAGTTACAGAGACTTTTTGGAATTATCTCTCTCTACATTTGTGCATTTCCATTCCATCTTTTATGTAAATGTTTTTCTTAAATCAAAACTTTGAGTTTTCACTCTCCGATTCTCTCGTAAACAATAATATAAAGGCAAAACAAATCACAATAAAATGAAAATTTTTGAGTTTATTTATGGAAATTTTTTTAAAAATTAACAAATGAAAATAAAGTAAATTTATTCACGCACCACAAATGAACACAAAAGTTTAGTTGTCGATATTTGATAAATTCCACTAGTTCAACAATAATGGCCTGGAATTTGATAAGAAAGATATTTCTAACTGATCCTAACATGTTTTAAATATGGATACGTTTGCTTAAAACTTGTTAAAGATGCAAATACCCTATGGATCCAAACCTTTTAAAGCAAACAGCAAACGTTCATTAAATTCTCAAGTGAACGGGCGGTGGGATATTTACCCAAGTCAAACAAGCCATTATTTTGCCCACTGACAAAAAGCCTACACAAAAATCGCAGATGATTTGTAAACTGATTTATCGGTCAATCATTTGTAACTGGCTATGTTTTTGGATGAAATGAATTAAGGATTGGGAGTCAACACTTAGTTAAAAATCCCTCGCCACCTCCTTTTCCCAATCATTGCTAAACCTAATGTATAAAAACTAAAAGAGTATGCAGTCCCTTAAAGTTACAAAGACTTTATGGAATTATTTCTCTCTACTGTGCATTTCCATTCTATTTTAGATGTACACTTTTTTTTAAAATCAAAACTTTGAGTTTTCACTCTCCGATTCTCTCGTAAACAAGAAGATGAAGGCAAAACAGATAACAACAAAATGAAAATTTTAGATTTTATGTATGGAAAAAATTAAAAACAATAACAAGTGTAAGTAAAGAAAATTTATTCACACACCACAAGTGAACACAAAAGTTTTGTTATCCAAGTTTGGGAAATTCGACTAGTTCAACCCTAATGGCTTGGAATTTGATAAGAAAGAGATTTCTTACTGATCGTAACATATTTTAAATATGGATATGCATGCAAGAAACATGTTAATGAAGCAAATTCCCTATGGATCCAAACCATTTAAAGCAAAAAACAAACTCTCCTTAAATTCTCAAGTGAACGACGAGCGGTGAGATATTTAACCGAGTCAAACAAGCCATTACTTTGCCCATTTACAAAAAGATGACCTAACAATCGCAGATGATTTGTAAAGTGATTTATCGGTTAATCATACGTAACGGGCTATGTTTTTGTAAGAAATGACTTGTGGATTGGGAGTCAACACTAGGTTAAAAATCCCCCGCCTCCCCTTTTTCCCGATCATTGCATAACCTAATGTATAAAAACTAAAAGAGTTTGTTGTCCCTAAAAGTTACAGAGACTTTTTGGAATTATCTCTCTCAACATTTGTGCATTTCCATTCCATTTTTGATGTACATGTTTTTCTTAAATCAAAACTTTGAGTTTTCACTCTCTGATTCTCTCGTAAACAAGAATATAAAGGCAAAACAAATCACAACAAAATGAAAATTTTTAAGTTTATATATGGAAAATTTTTTAAAAATTAACAAATGAAAATAAAGTAAATTTATTCACGCACCACAAACGAACACAAAAGTTTAGTTGTTGATATTTGGTAAATTCCACTAGTTCAACAATAATGGCTTGGAATTTGATAAGAAAGAGATTTCTAATTGATCCTAACATGTTTTAAATATGGATAAGCTTGCTTCAAACTTGTTAAAGATGCAAATACCCTATGGATCGAAACCTTTTAAAGCAAACAACAAACGTTCATAAAATTCTCAAGTGAACGGGCGGTGGGTTATTTACCCAAGTCAAACAAGCCATTATTTTGCCCACTGACAAAAAGCCTACTCAACAATCGTAGATGATTTGTAAACTGATTTATCGGTCAATCATTTGTAACTGTCTATGTTTTTGTATGAAATGAATTATGGATTGGGAGTCAACACTCAGTTAAAAATCCCTCGCCACCCCCTTTTCCCGATCATTGCTAAACCTAATGTATAAAAACTAAAAGAGTATGCAGTCCCTTAAAGTTTCAAAGACTTTTTGGAATTATTGCTCTCCACATTTGTACATTTCCATTCTATTTTGGTTGTACAATTTTTTCTTAAATCAAAACTTTGATTTTTCACTTTCCGATTCTCCCGAAAACCAAAAGATAAAGGCAAAATAGATCACAATAAAATGAAAATTTTAGAGTTTATGTATGGAAAAAATTATAAACAATAACAAGTCTAAGTGAAGAAAATTTTTTCACCCACCACAAACGAGCACAAAAGTATTGTTGTCCAAGTTTGAGAATTTAAGCCAGTTCAACCCTAATGGCTTGGAATTTGATTAGAAAGAGATTTCTAACTGATCCTAACATGTTTTAAATATGGATATCCATGCTAGAAACATGTTAAAGAAGCAAATGCCCTATGGATCCAAACCTTTTAAAGCGAACAACAAACGCTCATTAAATTCTCAAGTGAACGTGTGGTGGGATATTGACCCGAGTCAAACAAACCATTAGTTTGCCCATTTACAAAAAGCTGAGCTAACAATCGCAGATGATTTGCAATATGATTTATCGGTCAATCATGCATTACAGGCTATGTTTTTGTAATAAATAAATTATGGATTGGGAGTCAACCCTCAGTTAAAAATCTGCCGCCTCCCCATTTTCCCAATCATTACAAAACCGAATGTATAAAAACTAAAAGAGTTTCGAGTCCCTAAAAGTTACCGAGAGTTTTTGGAATTATCTCTCGCTAAATTTTTGCATTTCCATTCCATTTTTTGATGTACACATTTTTATTAAATGAAAACTTTGAGTTTTCACTCTCCAATTCTCTCGTAAACAAGAATATATAGCTAAAACCGACCACAAGAAAATGAAAATTTTAGAGTTTATGTATGAAAAAAATTAAAAAAAACAACAATTGAAAGTAAAGAAAATTTATTCACACACCACAAATGAACACAAAAGTTTAGAAGTCCAAGTTTGGGAAATTCCACTTGTTCAACCCGAATGGCTTGGAATTTGATAAGAAAGTTATTTCTAACTGATCCTAACATGTTTCAAATATGGATACGCTTGCTTGAAACTTGTGATAGATGCAAATGCCCTATGGATCCAAACCTTAAAAGTGAACAAAAACGCTCATTAAATTCTCAAGTGAACGAGCGGTGGGATATTTTCCCGAGTCAAACAAACCATTATTTTGCCCACTAACAAAAAGCTGACCCAACAATCGTAGAGGATATGTAAAGTGATTTATCGGTCAATCATGCGAAAGGGCTATGTTTTTTTAAGAAATGACTTATCGATTGGGAGCCATCTCTCAGTTAAAAATCCCTCGCCTCCCCTTTTCCCGCTCATTGCATAACCTATTGTATAAAAACAGAAAGAGTTTGCAGTCCCTAAAAGTTAAAGCGATTTTTTGGAATTATCTCTCACTACATCTGGGCATTTCCATTCCATTTTAGATGTACACGAATTTCTTAAATCAAAACTTTGAGTTTTCACTCACCGATTCTCTGGTAAACAAGAATATAAAGGCAAAACAGATCACAACAAAATGAAAATTTTACAGTTTATTCATGGAAAAAATTAAAAACAATAACGAATGCAAGTAAAAAAAAATTTATTCACACACCACAAATGAACACAAAAGTTTAGGTGTTAAAGTTTTGGAAATTCCACTAGTTCAACCCTAATGGCTTGGAATTTGATAAGAAAGAGATTTCTAACTGATCCTAACATGTTTTCAATATGGATAGACTTGCTTGAAACATGTTAAAGATGCAAATGCCCTATGGAACTAAACCTTTTAAAGTGAAGAACAAACGTTCATTAAATTCTCAAGTGAACGTGCGGTGGGATATTTACCGGAGTCAAACAAGCCATTACTTTGCCCATTTTCAAAACGCTGAGCTAACAATCGCAGATGATTTGTAAAGTGATTTATCGGTCAATCTTGTGTAACGGGCTATGTTTTTTTAAGAAATGACTTATGGATTGGGAGTCAACACTCATTTAAAAATCCCCCGCCTCCCACTTTTCCCAATCATTGCAAAAACTAATATATAAAAACTAAAAGAGTTATGAGTCCATAAAAGTTAGAGATACTTTTTGGAATTATCTCTCTCTACAATTGTGCATTTCCATTCCATTTTAGATGTACACTTTTTTCTTAAATCAAAACATTGTGTTTTCACAATTTGATTGTCTCGTAAACAAGAAGATAAAGGCAACGCAGATAACAACAAAATTAAAATTTTAGAGTTTATGTGTGGAAAAAACTAAAAACAATAACAAGTGAAGATAAAGAAAATTTATTTACACACTACAAACGAACACAAAAGTTTTGTGGTCAAAGTTTGTGAAATTCGACTAGTTCAACCCTATGGGCTTGGAATTTGATAAGAAAGAGATTTCTAATTGATCCTAACATGTTCTAAATATGGATACACTTGTTTGAAACTTGTTAAAGATGCAAATGCCCTATTGATCCAAACCTTTTAAAGGGAACAACAAACGCTCATTAAATTCTGAAGTGAACGTGTGGTGGGATATTTACCCGAGTCAAACAAGCCATTATTTTGCCCACTTACAAAAAGTTGACCCAACAATCACAGATGATTTGTAAAGTGATTTATCGGTCAATCATGCATAACGGGCTACGTTTTTGTAAGAAATGACTTGTGGATTATTATTCAATACACAGTTAAAAATCCACCACCTCCCCTTTTTCCCGATCATTGCAAAACCTAATGTATAAAAACTGAAAGAGTATGCAGTCCCTAAAAGTTACAAAGACTTCTTGGAATTATCTCTCTCTACATTTGTGCATTTCCATTCCATTTTTTATGTACACGTTTTTCTTAAATCAAAACTTAGAGTTTTCACTCTCCGATTTTCTCGTAAAAAAGAATGTAAAGCCAAAACAGATCTCAACAAAATGAAAATTTTAGAGTTTATGTAAAGAAAAAATTAAAAACAATAAAAAAAGTGAGTAAATAAAATTTATTTACTCACCACAAATGAAGACAAAATTTTAGTTGTCCAAGTTTGGGAAATTCCAGTAGTTCAACCCTAATGGCTTTGAATTTGATAAGAAAGAGATTTCTAACTGATCCTAACATATTTTAAATATGGATACGGTTGCTTGAAACTTGTTAAAGTTTTAAATGCCCTATGGATCCAAACCTTTTAAAGCGAACAAGAAACGCTCATTAAATTTTCAAGTGGACGTGCGGTGGGTTATTTACCTGACTCAAACAAGCCTTTATTTTGCCCACTTAATAAAACCTTGACCCAACCATCGCAGATGATCTGTAAAGTGATTTATCGGTCTATCATTTGTAACGGGCTATGTTTTTGTAAGAAATGACTTATGGATTGGGAGTCAATACTCAGTTAAAAATCCCCCGCCTCCCCTTTTCCCGATCATTGCAAAACCTAAAGTATATAAACTAAAAGAGTTTGCAGTCCCTAAAAGTTACAAAGACTATTTGGAATTATCTCTCACTACATTTCTGAATTTCCATTCCATTTTAGATGTACGCATTTTTCTTAAATCAAAACTTTGAGTTTTCAATCTTCTATTCTCTAGTAAACAAGAAAATAAAGGCAAAATAGATCACTACAAAATGAAAATTTTAGTTTTTTATGTATGGAAAAAAATAAATACAATAAAATATTAAAGTAAAGAAACTTTATTCACACATGATAAACAAACACAAAAGTTTAGTTGTCCAAGTTTTGGAAATTCCACAAGTTCAACCCTAATGGCTTGGAATTTGATAAGAAAGAGATTTCTAACTGATCCTAACATGTTTTAAATATGGACACACTTTTTTGGAACTTGTTAAAGATGCAAATGCCCTATGGATCCAAACCTTTTAATGTGAACAACAAACGCTCATTAAATTCTCAAGTGAACGAGCGGTGGGATATTTACCTAAGTCAAACAAGTCATTATTTTGCCTACTTACAAAAAGTTGACCCAACAATCGTAGTAACTTTTAATGTGTGTTTGTTATTCTCTTGAAAAGATTTGGATCCATAGGTCATTTTCATCTTTAGCATGTTTCAATCATGCATATCCATTTTTAAAACATGTGTACAAGAAATCTCTTTCTTGTAAAATTCCAAACTATTTGGGTTGAACTGAGGGAATTTCCCCAACATGGACAACAAAACTTTTTTGTTCGTTTGTGGTGTGTGAATAAATTTTCATTACTTACATTTGGTATTGATTTAAATTTTTTCCATACATAAACTCTAAAATTTTCATTTTGTAGTGATCAATTTTGCCTTTTTTGTTTACAAGATGATGGGAGATCGAAAACTCAAAGTTTTGATTGAAGAAAAAAGTGTACATCTAAAATCGAAATGCACAATGCACAACTATTGAGAGAGATAATTCCAAATATTTTCTGTAAATTTTAGGGATTGTAAGCTCTTTTTAGTTTTTATATCTCAGGTTTTTCAATTGTCGGGAAAAGGAGGAGGCGGGGGATTTTTAACTAAGTGTTGACACCCAATCCATAAGTAATTTCTTACAAAAATATAGCCCGTTATGCATGAAAATCAGTTTACAATCATCTAAGATTGTTAGGTCAGCTTTTTACAAATGGGCAAAATTATGGCTTGTTTGACTCGGGTAAATATCCCACCGCATGTTCACTGGAGAATTTAATGAGTGCTTGTTATTCCCTTTAAAAGATCATGATCCATAGGACATTTTCATCTTTAACATGTTTCAAGCATGCATATCCATTTTTAAAACATGTTTAGAAGAAATCTCTTTCTTTTAAAATTCCAAGCTATTAGGGTTGAATTGGTGGAATTTCCAAAACTTGGATAATTAAACTTTTGTGTTCGTTTGTGGTGTGTGAATAAATTTTAATTACTTAATTTTGGTCTTTTTTTAAATTTTTTCTATACATAAACTCTGAAATTTTTATTTTGTTGTGATCTATTTTGCCTTTTATTTTTACGGGATGAACGGAGAGCGAAAACTCAAAGTTTGATGTATGAAAAAAGTATACATCTAAAATGGAAATGCATAATGCACAAATGTAGAGAGAGATAATTCCAAAGAGTGTCCATATTTTTTAGGCATTGTAAGCTCTTTTTAGTTTTTATGTTTCAGGGTTTGCAATTGTCGGGAAAAGGGTGAGGCGGGGAATTTCTAACTAAGTGTTGATTCCCAATCGATAAGTCATTTCTTACAAAAATAAATAGCCCATTACTCATGATAAATCACTTTACATTCATCTATGATTGTTAGGTCAACTTTTTGCAAATGGGCAAAATAATGGCTTGTTTGACTCAGGTAAATATGCCAACGCAAGTTCACTTGAGAATTTAATGAGCGTTTGTTATTCCCTTTAAAAGCTTTTGATCCATAGGTCATTTGCATCTTTTAAAAGTGTTTCAAGCATGCATATCCATTTTTAAAACATGTGTAGAAGAAATCTCTTTCTTGTAAAATATCAAGCTATTAGGGTTGAACTAGTGGAATTTTCCAAACTTGGATAACAAAACTTTTGTGTTCATTTGTGGTTAGTGAATAAATTTTCTTTACTTAAATTTTTAATTATTATAAATATTTTCCATACATAAACACTAAAATTTTCATTTTTTTGTGATCAATTTTGTCTGTTTTGTTTCCGGCAAGAAGGGACAACGAAACTCAACGTTTTGATTTAAGAAAAAAATGTACATCTAAAATAGAAATGCGTAATGCACAAATGTAGAGAGAGATAATTCCAAAGTGTGTATGTAATTTTTAGGGATTGTAAGCTCTTTTTAGTTCTTATTTTTTAGGTTTTGCGATCGTCGGGAAAATGGGGAGGTGGGGGATTTTTAACTGAGTGTTGACTTCCAATGCATAAGTAATTTCTTACAAAAATATAGCCCATTACGTATGATAAATCACTTTAAAATCATATATGATTGTTAGGTCATCTTTTTACAAATTTGAAAAATAATGGCTTGTTTGACTCGGGTAAATATCGCATCGCATGTTCAGTTGAGAATTTAATTAGTGTTTGTTATTCTCTTTAAAAGCATCAGATCCATAGGTCACTTACATCTTTAACATGTTTCAAGCATGCAGATCCATTTTTAAAACATGTGTAGAAGAAATCTCTTTCTTGTAAAATTCCAAGCTATAAGAGAGGAACTGGTGGAATTTCCCAAACTTGGATAAAAAAACTTTTCTGTTTGTTTGTGGTGTCTGAAAAAATTTTCATTACTAACATTTGGTATTGTATTAAAAATTTTCACATACAAAACTCTAAAACTTTCATTTTTTTTGTGATCTATTTTGCCTTTTTTGTTTACGGGTTGAAGGGAGAGCGAAAACTCAAAGTGTTGATTTAAGAAAAAAGTGTACATCTAAAATGGAAATGCACAATGCACAAATAAATTGAGAGATAATTTGAAAGAGTGTCCCTATTTTTTAGGGATTGTAAGCTCTTTTTAGTTTTTATGTCTCAGGTTTTGCAATCGTCGGGAAAAGGGGGAGGCGAGGGATTTTTAACTGAGTGTTGACGCCCAATCCATAAGTCATTTCTTACAAAAATATAGCCCGTTACGCATGATAAATCCTTTACAATCATCTATGATTGTTAGTTCAACATTTTGAAAATGGGAAAAATAATGGCTTGTTTGACTCGGGTAAATATCCCACCGCACGTTCACTTGAGAATTTAATGAGCGTTTGTTATTCTCTTTAAAAGCTTTTGATCCATAGGTCACTTGCATCTTTAACATGTTTCAAGCATGCATATCCATTTTTAAAACATGTTTTGAAGAAATCTCATTCTTGTAAAATTTCATGCTATTAGGATTGAACTGGCGGAATTTCCCAAACTTGGATAACAAAAATTTTGTGTTCATTTGTGGCGTGTGAATCAATTTTAATTACTTACATTTTTTATGGTTTTAATTTTTTTACATACATAAACTCTAAAATTTTCATTTTGTTGCAAACTATTTTGCCTTTTTTGTTTAAGGGATAAAGGGAGAGCGAAAACTCAAAGTTTTGATTTAAGAAAAATGTGTACATCTAAAATGGAAATGCACAATCCACAAATGTAGAGAGAGATAATTCCAAAGCGTGTCTGTAATTTTTTGGTATTGTAATCTCTTCTAAGTTTTTATATCTCAGGTATTACAATCGTCGGGAGAAGGGGGAGGTGGGGGATTTTTAACTGAGTGTTGACTCCCAATCCATAAGTCATTTCTTACAAAAATATTGCCTGTTACACATGATAAATCACTTGACAATCATATATGATTGTTAGGTCAGCTTTTCCAAATGGAAAAAATAATGGCTTTTTTGACTCGGGAAAATATCCCACCGCACGTTCACCTGAGAATTTAATGAATGTTTGCTATTCTCTTTAAAATCTTTGGATCCAACGGTCATTTGCATCTTTAACATGTTTCAAGCATGCATATCCATTTTTAAAACATGTGTAGAAGAAATCTCTTTCTTATTAAATTCCAAGCTATTAGGGTAGAACTAGTGGAATTTTCCAAACTTGGAAAACAAAACTTTGGTGTTCATTTTTAGTGTGTTAATAAAATTTTTCCATACAAAAACTCTAAAATTTTCATTTCATTGAGATCTATTTTGCCTTTTCTGTTTACGGGATGAAGGGAGACCAAAAACCCAAAGTTTTGATTTAAGAAAAAAGTATACATCTAAAATGGAAATGCACAATGCACAAAATGTGGAGAGTGATAATTCCACAGAGTGTCTGTAATTTTTAGGGATTGTAAACTCTTTTTAGTTTTTATAACTAAGGTTTTGCAATCGCCGGGAAAAGGGGGAGGCGACGGATTTTTAACTGAATGTTGACTCCCAATCCGTAAGTCATGTCTTAAAAAATTTTAGCCCGTTATGCATGATAAATCACTTTAAGATCATCTATGATTATTTGGTCAGCTTTTTGAAAATGGGCAAAATAATGGCTTGTTTGTTTCGGGTAAATATGCCAACGTACGTTCACTTGAGAATTTAATAAGCTTTTGTTATTCTCTTTAAAATATTTTCCTCCATAGGACATTTGCATCTTTAACATGTTTCAAGCATGCATATCCATTTTTAAAACATGTGTAGAAGAAATCTCTTTCTTGTAAAATTCCAAGCTATTAGGGTTGAAATAGTGGAATTTCCCAAACTTGGATAACAAAACTTTTGTGTTCTTTTGTGGTGTGTGGATAAATTTTCTTTACTTACATTTTCTTTTTCAATTTCTTCCATTCATAAACTCTAAAATTATCATTTTGTTCAGATCTATTTTGCCTTTTTTGTTTACGAGATGATGGGAGAGCGAAAACTCAAAGTTTTGATTTAAGAGAAAAGTGTAGGTCTAAAATGGAAAGGCACAATGCACAAATGTAGAGAGAGATAATTCCAAAGTGTGTTTGTAATTTTTAGGGATTGTAAGCTCTTTTTATTTTTTATATCTCAGATTTTGCAAAAGTCGGGAAAAGGGGTAGGTGGGAGATTTATAACTGAGTGTTGACTCCCAATCCATAAGTCATTTCTTACAAAAAATATAGCCCATTACGCATTACAAATCACTTTACAATCATCTATAATCGTGAAGTCAGCTTTTTGCAAATGGGCAAAATAATGGCTTGTTTGAGTCGGGTAAATCTCCGAACGCACATTCACTTGAGAATTTAATGAGGGTTTGTTATTCTCTTTTAAAGCTTTGGACCCATAGGTCATTTGTATCTTTAACATGTTTCAAGCATGCATATTCATTTTTAAAATATTCATCTCTTTCTTGTAAAATACCAATCTATTAGGGTTGAACTACTGGAATTTCCCAAATGTGGATAACAAACATTTTGTGTTCATTTGTGGTGTGTGAATAAATTTTCTTTACTTACGTTTTTTATTGTTTTAAATTGTTTCCATACATAAAATATAAAATGTTCTTTTATTGTGATCTATTTTTTGTTTTTTGTTTATGGGATTAAGGGAGAGCGAAAACTCAAAGTTTTTTTATATGAAAAAAGCGTACTCCGAAAATGGAAATGCACAATGCACAAATGAAGAGAGAGATAATTCGAAAGAGTGTCCATAATTTTTAGGGATTGGAAGCTCTTTTTAGTTTTTATGTTTCAGGTTTTGCAATTGTCGGAAAAAGGGGGAGGCGGGGGATCTTTAACTGAGTGTTGACCCCCAATCAATAGGTAATTTCTTAAAAAAATATAGCCCGTTACACATGATAAATCACTTTAGAATCATCTATGATTGTTAGGTCAGCTTTTTGAAAATGGGAAAAATAATGGTTGGTTTGACTCGGGTAAATATGCCAATGCACGTTCTCTTTAAAAGGTTTTGATCCATAGGCAATTTGCATCTTTAAAATGTTTCAAGCATGCATATCCATTTGTAAAACATGTGTAGAAGAAATCTGTTTCTTGTAAAATTCCAAGTTATAAGGTTTGAACTAGTGGAATTTCCCAAACTTGGATAACAATATTTTTTGTTCGTTTGTGGTTTGTGAATAAATTTTCATTACTGACATTTGGTATTGTTTTAAATTTTTTCCATATATAAACTCTAAAATTTTCATTTTGTTGTGATCTATTTTGCCTTTATTGTTTACGGGATGAAGGGAGAGTGAAAACTCAAAGGGTTGATTTAAGAAAAAAGTGTACATCAAAAAGGGAAATGCACAATGCACATATGTAGAGAGAGATAATCCGAAAGAGTGTCTATAATTTTTAGGGATTGTAAACTCTTTTTAGTTTTAATGTCTCAGGTTTTGCAAACATCGGGTAAAAGGGAGAGCGGGGGATTTATAACTGAGTGTTGACGCCCAATCCATAAGTCATTTCTTACCAAAAATATAGCCTGGTACGCATGATAAATACCAGTACAATCATCTATGATTGTTAGGTCAACTTTTTGCGAATGGGCAAAATAAAGGCTTGTTTGACTCGGGTAAATATCCCACCACACAATCACTTGAGAATTTAATGAGCGTTTGTTATTCTATTGAAAAGCTTTGGATCCGTAGGTCATTTGCATCTTTAACATGTTACAAGCATGCATACTCATTTTTGAAACATGTGTAGAAGAAATCTCTTTCTTGTAAAATTGCAAGCTATTAGGGTTGAACTGGGGGAATTTCGCAAACATGGACAACAAAAATTTTGTGCTCGTTTGTGGTGTGTAAATAAATTTCCATTACTTAAATTTTGTATTGATTTAAATTTTTTCCATACATAAACTCTGAAATTTTCATTTTGTAGTGATCAATTTTGACTTTTTTTTTACAGGATGAAGGGAGAGCGAAAACTCTATGTTTTGATTTAAGAAAAAAGTGTACATCTAAAATGGAAATGCACAATGCACAAATGTAGAGAGAGATAAATCCAAAGAGTTTCTATAAATTTTAGGGATTGTAAGCTCTTTTGAGTTTTTATATCTCAGGTTTTTCAATAGTCGGGAAAAGGAGGAGGCGGGGGATTTTTAATTGAGTGTTGACTTCCAATCTGTAAATTTTTTCTTAAAATAATATAGCCAGTTATGCATGAAAATCACTTTACAATCATCTATGATCGTTAGGTCAGCTTTTTGCAAATGGGCAAAATAATGGCTTGTTTGACTGGGGTAAATATCCCACCGCACGTTCACTTGAGAATTTAATGAGTGTTTGTTATTCCCTTTAAAATCTCTGGATTCATAGGTCATTTTCATATTTAACATGTTTCAATCATGCATATCCATTTTTAAAACATGTGTAGAAGAAATCTCTTTGTTGTAAAATTCCAAGCTATTAGGGTTGAACTGGTGGAATTTCCCAAACTTGGATAATTAAACTTTTGTGTTCGTTTGTGGTGAGTGAATAAATTTTCTTTACTTACATTTGTTATTTTTTTTTTCCATAGATAAACTCTAAAATTTTCACTTTGTTGTGATCTATTTGCCTTTTTTGTTTACGGGATGAAGGGAGAACGAAAACTCAAAGTTTTCATTTAAGAAAAAAGTGTACATCTAAAATGGAAATGCACAATGCAAAAATGTAGAGAGAGATAATTCACAAGAGTGTTTGTAATTTTTAGGGATTTTAAGCTCTTTTTAGTTTGCATATCTCAGGTTTTGCAATCGTCAGGAAAAGGGGGAGGCGGGGGATTTTTAACTGAAATGAGCTTACAATCCCTAAAAATTACAGACACTCTTTGGAATTACCTCTCTCTACATTAGTGCATAATGCATTTCCATTTTAGATGTACACTTTTGTTTTAAATTAAAAATTTGAGTTTACGCTCTCCCTTCATCCCGTAAACAAAAAAGGCAAATAGATCACAGCAAAATAAAATTTTTAGAGTTTATGTATGGAAAAAAATTAAAACAATAACAATTGTAAGTAAAGAAAATTTATTCACACAACAAAAATGAACACAAAAGTTTGTTATCAAAGTTTGGGAAATTCCACTAGTTCAACCCTAATAGCTTGGAATTTTACAAGAAAGAGATTTCTTCTACACATGTTTTAAAAATGGATATGCATGCTTGAAACATGTAAAAGATGCAAATGACCTATGGATCCAAAGCTTATAAAGAGAATAACAAACGCTCATTAAATTCTCAAGTGAACGTGCGGTGGGATATTTACCTGAGTCAAACAAGCAATTATTTTACCCATTTGAAAAAATCTGACCTTAACAATCATAGATGATTGTAAAGTGATTTATCATGCATAACAGGATATAGTTTTATTAGAAATGACTTATGTATTGGGAGTCAACACTCAGTTAAAAATCCCCCGCCTCCCTCTTTTCCCTACGATTGCAAAACCTGAGATATAAATCTTAAAAAGAGCTTACAATCCCTTAAAATTACAAACACTCTTTAGAAATATCTCTCTCTACATTTGTGCATTGTGCATTTCAATTTTTGATGTACACTTTTTTCTTAAATCAAAACTTTGAGTTTTCGCACTCTCTTCATCCCTTAAACAAAAAAGGCAAATAGTTCAAAACAAAATGAAAATTTTAGAGTTTATGTATGGAAAAAATTTAAATCAGTAACAAATGTATGTATAGAAATTTATTCACACACCACAAATGAACACGAAAGTTTTGTTATCCATAGTTTGGGAAATTCCATTAGTTCAACCCTAACTGCTTGGAATGTTACAAGAAACAGATTTCTTCTACACATGTTTTAAAAATGGATGTGCATGCTTGAAACATGTTAAAGATGCAAATGACTTATAGATCCATAGCTTTTAAAGAGATTAACAAACGCTCATTAAATTCTCAAGTGAACGTGCAGTGGGATATTTACTCGAGTAAATGAAGCCATTATTTTGCTCATTTGAAAAAAGCTGACATTAACAATCATAGATGATTGTGAAGTGATTTATCATGTGCAACTGGCTATATTTTTGTAAGAAATGACTTATGGATTGGAAGTCAACACTCAGTGAAAAATCCCCCTGCTCCCCCTTTACCCAACGATTGCAAAACCTAAGATATAAAAATTTAAAAGAACTTACCATCCATAAAAATTAAAGACACTCTTTGGAATTATCTTTCTTTACATTTGAGCATTGTGCATTTCCATTTTAGATGTACACTTTTTTCTTAAATTGAAACTTTTAGTTTTCGCTCTCGCTTCATCCCGTAAAAAAAAAAAGCAAATAGATCACAACAAAATGAAAATTTTAGTGTATATGTATGTAAAAAATTTAAAACAATACCAAATGAAAGGAAAGAAAATTTATTCACACACCACAAATGAATAGAAAAGTTTTGTTATCAAAGTTTGGGAAATTCCACTAGTTCGACCCTAATAGGTTGGAATTTTACAAGAAAGAGATTTCTTCTGCACATGTTTTAAAAATGGATATACATGCTTGAAACAAGTTAAAGATATAAATTACCAATGTATCCAAATCTTTTAAAGAGAATAACAAACACTCATTAAATTCTCAAGTGAACGTGCGGTGGGATATTTACCCAAGTCAAACTAGCCATTAATTTGCCCATTTGCAAAAAGCTGATCTAACAATCGTAGATGATTATAAAGTGATTTATCATGCGTAACAGGCAATATTTTTTTAAGAAATGACTTATGGATTGGGAGTCAAAACTCAGTTAAAAATCCCCCACCTCCCTGTTTTCCTGACAATTGCAAAACCTGAGATATAAAAACTAAAAAGAGCTTACAATCCCTAAAAATTACAGACACTCTTTGGAATTATCTCTCTCTACATTTTTGCATTGCGCATTTCAATTTTAGATATACACTTTTTTCTTAAATCAAAACATTGAGTATTCGCTCTCCTTTCATCCCGTAAACAAAAAAGGCAAATTGATCACAATAAAATGAAAATTTTAGAGTTTATGAATGGAAAAAATTTAAGTAATTAAAATTTATTCACACACCACAAATGAACCTAAAGCTTACTTATCCAAGTTTGGGAAATTCCACTAGTTCAACCCTAATAGCTTGGAATTTTACAAGAAAGAGATTTCTTCTACACATGTTTTAAAAATGGATATGCATACTCGAAACATGTTCAAGATGCAAACGACATATAGGTCCAAAGCTTTTAAAGAGAATAACAAACGATCGTTCAATTCTCGAGTGAACGTGCGATGGGATAGTTACCCGAGTCAAAGAAGACATTATCTTGCCCATTTGCAAGAGGCTGACCTAACAATCATAGTTGATTCTAAAGTGATTTATCATGAGTAACGGGCTATATTTATGTAAGAAATGACTTATGGATTGGGAGGTAACACTCTATTTAAAATCCCCCGCCTCCCCCTTTCCCCAAAGATTGCAAAACTTGAGATATAAAATCGAAAAAGAGCTTACAATCCCTAAAAATTACAGACACTCTTAGGAATTATCTCTCTCTACATTTGTCCAATGTGCTTTTCCATTTTAGCTGTAAACTTTTTTTAAATCTAAACTTTGCGTTTTCGCTGTCCCTTCATCCAGTAAACAAAAAAGGCAAATAGATCAGAACAAAATTGAAAATTTTAGAGTTTTGTAAGGAAAAAAAAATTAAAACAATAAAAATTCTAAGTAAAAAAAATTTATTCACACACCAAAAATGAACACAAAAGTTTTGTTATCAATGTTTGGGAAATTCCACTAGGTCAACCCTAATAGCTTGGAATTTTACAAGAAAGAGATTTCTTCTACACATGTTTTAAAAATGGATATGCATGCTTGAAACATGTTAAAGAAGCAAATGACCTATGGATCCAAAGCTTTTAAAGAGAATAAAAAACGCTCAACAAATTCTCAAGTGAACGTGCGGGGGGTTATTTACCCGAGTCAAACAAGAAATTATTTTTCCCATTTTCAAAAAGCTGACATAACAATCATAGACGATTGTAAAGTGATTTATCATGCGTCATGTGCTATATTTTTGTATGAAATGACTTCTGGCTAGGGAGTCAAAACTCAGCTAAAAATCCCCTGCCTCCCCCTTTTCCTGACGATTGTAAAACCTGAGATATGAAAACTAAAAAGAGCTTACAATCCGTAAAAATTGCAGACACTCTTTGGAATTATCTCTCTCGACATTTTTGCATTGTCCATTTCAATTTTAGATGGACACTTTTTTCTTCAATCAAAACTTTGAGTTTTCGCTCTCCCTTCTTCCCGTAAACAAAAAAGGAAAATAGATCACAACAAAATGAAAATTTTAGAGTTTATGTAAGGAAAAAATTTAAAACAATAAAAAATGTAAGTAAAGAAAAATTATTCACTCACCACAAATGAAACACAAAAGTTTTGCTATCCAAGTTGGGGAAATTCCACTAGTTTTACCCTAATAGCTTGGAATTTTACAAGAAAGAGATTTCTTCTACACATGTTTTAAAAATGGATATGCATGCTTGAAACATCTTAAAGATGCAAATGACCTATGGATCCAAAGCATTTAAAGAGAATAACAAACGCTCATAAAATTCTCAAGTGAACGTACGATGGGATATTTACCCGAGTCAAAAGCGCCATTATTTTGCCCATTTACAAAAAGCTGGCCTTAACAATCATAGATGATTGTAAAGTGATTTATCATGCGTAACGGGCTATATTTATGTAAGAAATGACTTAAGGATTGGGCGTCAACACTCAGTGATAAATCCCTCGCCCCCCCCTTTTCCCGACGAATGCAAAACCTGAGATATAAAAACTAAAAAGAGATTACAATCCCTAAAAATTACAAACACTATTTGGAATTATCTCTCTCTACATTTGTGCATTGTGCATTTACATTTTAGATGTACACTTTTTTCTTAAATCAAAACTTTGAGTTTTCGCTCTCCTTTCATCCCGTAAACAAAAAAGGCAAAATAAATGACAACAAAATGAAAATTTTAGAGTTTATGTATTGAAAAAATTTAAAACAATAACAAATGTAAGTTAGGAAAATTTATTCACACACCAAAAATTAACACAAAAGTTTTGTTATCCAAGTATGGGAAATTCCACTAGTTCAACCATAATAGATTGGAATTTTACAAGAAAGAGATTTCTTCTACACATGTTAAAAAAATGGATCTGCATGCTTGAAACATGTTAAAGATGTAAATGACCTATGGATCCAAAGCATTTAAAGATAATAACAAAGGCTCTTTAAATTCTCAATTGAACGAGCGGTAAACATGTTAAAGATGTAAATGACCTATGGATCCAAAGCTTTTAAAGATAATAACAAAGGCTCTTTAAATTCTCAACTGAACGAGCGGTGGGATATTTACCCGACTCAACCAAGCCATTATTTTGCCCATTTGCAAAAAGCTGACCTAAAAATCATAGATGATTGTAAAGTGATTTATCATGTGTAACGGGCTATATTTTTGTAAGAAATTACTTATGGATTGGGACTCAACACTCAGTTAAAATCCCCCCCTCCCCCTTCTCCTGACGATTGCAAAACCTTAGATACAAACATGGAAATGAGCTTACAATCCCTAAAAATTACAGACACTCTTTGGAATTTTCTCTCTCTATATTTGTGCATTGTGCATTTCCATTTTAGATATACACTTTTTTCTTAAATAAAAACTTTGAGTTTTCGCTGTCCCTTCTTCCTGTAAACTAAAAAGGCTAATAGATCACGACAAAATGAAAATTTTAGAGTTTATGTATGGAAAAAAATTAAAAGAATAACAAATGTACGTAAACAAAATTCATTCGCACACCACAATTGAACACAAAAGTTTTGTTATCCAAGTTTGGGAAATTCCACTAGTTCAACCCTAATAGCTTGGAATTTTACAAGAAAGAGATTTCTTCTACACTAGTTTTAAAAATGGATATGCAATCTTGAAAAATTTTAAAGATGCAAATGACCTACAGATCCAAATCTTTTAAAGAGAATCATAAACGCTCAATAAATTCTCAAGTGAACGTGCGGTGGGATATTTACCCGAGCCAAACAAGCAATTATTTTACCCATTTGAAAAAATCTGACCTTAACAATCATAGATGATTGTAAAGTGATTTACCATGCTTAACGGGCTATATTTTTTTAAGAAATGACTTATGGATTGGGAGTCAACACTCAGTTAAAAATGCTCCGCCTCCCTCTTTTCCCAACGATTGCAAAACCTGAGAGATAAAAACTTAAAAGAGCTTACAATCCCTAAAAATTACAACACTCTTCCCAATTATCTCTCTCTACATTTGTGCATTTCAATTTTTTATGTACACTTTTTTCTTAATTCAAAACTTTGCGATTTCACTCTCCCTTCATCCCGTTAACAAATAAGGCAAATAGATCACAACAAAATGAAACTTTTAGAGTTTATGTAAGGAAAAAATTTAAATCAATAACAAATGTAAGTATAGAAATTTATTCACACACCACAAATGAACACGAAAGTTTTGTTATCCAAGTTTGAGAAATTCCATTAGTTCATCCCTAATAGCTTGGAATTTTACAAGAAACAGATTTCTTCTACACATGTTTTAAAACTGGATGTGCATGCTTGAAACATGTTAAAATGCAAATGACCTATAGATCCAAAGCTTTTAAAGAGAATAACAAACGCTCATTAAATTATCAAGTGACCGTGCGGTGGGATATTTACCAGAGTCAAAGAAGCCATTATTTTGCCCATTTGAAAAAAGCTGACATTAACAACCATAGATTATTGTGAAGTGATTTATCATGTGTAACAGGCTATATTTTGTTGTAAGAAATGACTTATGGATAGGAAGTCAACACTCAATCAAAAATCCCCTTGCTCCCCCTTTGCCCAACGATCGCAAAACCTGAGATATAAAAACTAAAAAGAGCATACCATCCATAAAAATTAAAGACACTCTTTGGAATTATCTCTCCCTACATTTGTGCATTGTGCATTTCCATTTTTTATGTACACTTTTTTTCTTAAATCAAAACTTTTAGTTTTCGCTCTCCCTTCATCCTGTAAAAAAAAAGGCAAATAGATCACAAAAAAAATAAACTTTTAGTGTTTATGTATGGAAAAAATTTAAAAGAATAACAAACGAGAGGAAAAAAATTTTATTCACACACCACAATTGAACACAAAAGTTTTGTTATCCAAGTTTGGGAAATTCCACTAGTTCAACCCTAATAGCTTGGGATTTTACAAGAAAGAGATTTCTTCTACACATGTTTTAAAAATGGATATGCATGCTTGAAACATGTTAAAGATGGAAATGACCTATGGATCCAAATCTTTTAAAGAGAATAACAAACACTCATTAAATTCTCAAGTGAACGTGCGGTGGGATAATTACCCGAGTCAAACAAGCCATTATTTTGCGCATTTTCAAAAATCTGGCCTTAACAATCATAGATGATTGTAAAGTGATTTATCATGCGTAATGGGCTATATTTTTGTAAGAAATGACTTAAGGATTGGGAGTCAACACTCAGTGAAAAATCTCCCGCCTCTCCTTTACCCGATGATAGCAAAACCTGAGATATAAAAACTAAAAAGACAATCCCAAAAAATTATAGCCACTCTTTTGAATTATCGCTCTCTACTTTTCTGCATTGTGCATTTCCATTTTACATATACACTTTTTTCTTAAATCAAAACTTTGAGTTTTCGCTATCCCTTCATCCCGAAAACTAAAAATGCTAATAGATCATAACAAAATAAAAATTTTAGAGTTTATGTATGGAAAAAATTTTAAAAATGATAAATGTATGTAAAGAAAATTTATTCACACACCACAAATGAACACAAAAGTTTTGTTATCCATGTTTGGGAAATTCCACTAGTTCAACCATAATAGCTTAGAATTTTTCAAGAAAGAGATTTCTTCTATAAATGTTTTAAAAATGGAATGGATATGCATGCTTGAAACATTTTAAAGACGCAAATGACCTATGGATCCAAAGCTTTCAAAAAGAATATCAAACGCTCATTAAATTGTCAAGTGAACGTGCGGTGTGATATTTACCCGAGTCAAACAAGCAATTATTTTTCCCATTTGCAAAAAGTTGTCCTAACAATCATAGATGATTGTAAAGTGATTTATAATGCGTAACGTGCTATATTTGAATAAAAAATGACTTATGGATTGGGAGTCAACACTCAATTAAAAATCCCCCGCCTTCATCTTTTCCCAAGGATTGCAAAACCTGTGATGTAAAAACTAAAAAGAGCTTACCATCCCTAAAAATTAAAGATAATCTTTGGAATTATCTCTCTCTACATTTTTGCATTGTGCAATTCCATTTTAGATGTACTCTTTTTTTAATGGAAAACTTTGAGTTTTCGCTCTCCCTTCATCCCGTAAACAAAAAATACAAATAGATAAAAATAAAATGAAAATGTTAGAGTTTATGTATGGCAAAAATTTAAAACCATAGCAAATGTAAGTAAAGAAAATTTATTCCCACACCTCAAATGAACACAAAATTTTTGTTATCCAAGTATTGGAAATTCCACTGGTTCAACCATAATAGCTTGGAATTTTACAAGAAAGAAATATCTTCTACACATGTTTTAAAAATGGATATGCATGCTTGAAACATGTTAAAGATTCAAATTACCTATGTAAGCAAATGTAAGTAAAGAAAATTTATTCCCACACCTCAAATGAACACAAAAGTTTTGTTATCCAAGTATTGGAAATTCCACTAGTTCAACCATAATAGCTTGGAATTTTACAAGAAAGAAATTTCTTCTACACATGTTTTAAAAATGGATATGCATGCTTGAAACATGTTAAAGATGCAAATTACCTATGTATCCAAAGGTTTTAAAGAGAATAACAAACGCTCAATAAATTCACAAGTGAACGTGCGGTGGGATATTTTACCCATTTGAAAAAATCTGACCTTAACAATCGTAGATGATTGTAAAGTGATTTACCATGCATAACGGGCTATATTTTGGTAAGAAATGACTTATGTATTGGGAGTCAACACTCAATTAAAAATCCCCCGCCTCCCTCTTTTCCCGACGATTGCAAAACCTGAGAGATAAAAACTAAAAAGAGCTTACAATCCCTAAAAATTATGACACTCTTCACAATTATCTCTCTCTACATTTGTGCATTGTGCATTTCAATTTTTAATGTACACTTTTTTCTTAAATCAAAACTTTGAGTTTTCACTCTCCCTTCATCGCTTGAACAAAAAAGGCAAATAGATCACAATAAAATGAAAATTTTAGATTTTATGTATGGAAAAAATTTAAATAAAAAAAAATGTATGTATAGAAATTTATTCTCACATCACAAATGAACACGAAAGTTTTGTTATCCAAGTTTGGGAAATTCTTCTAGTTCAACCCTAATAACTTGGAATGTTACAAGAAACGGATTTCTTCTAGACATGTTTTAAAAATGGATGAGCATGCTTGAAACATTTTAAATATGCAAATGACCTATAGATCCAAAGCTTTTAAAGTGATTAACAAACGCTCATTAAATTCTCAAGTGAACGTGCAGTGGGATATTTACCAGAGTCAAACAAGCCATTATTTTGCCCATTTGAAAAAAGTTGACATTAACAATCGTAGATGATTGTGAAGTGATTTTTCATGTGTAATGGGCTATATTTTTGTAAGAAATGACTTATGGATTGGAAGTTAACACTCAGTGAAAAATCCCCCTACTCCCCCTTTGCCTGACGATCGCAAAACCTGAGATATAAAAACTAAAAAGAGCAAACCATCCATAAAATTAAAGACACTCTTTGGAATTATCTCTCTATGCATTTGTGCATTGTGCATTTCCATTTTAGATGTATACTTTTTTTCTTAACTCAAAACTTTTAGTTTTCGCTCTCCCTTTATCCCGTAAAAAATAAAGGCAAATAGATCACAACAAAAAGAAACTTTTAGGGTATATTTATGGAAAAAATTTAAAAGAATAAAAAATGAAAGGAAATTTTTTTTATTCACACACCACAATTGAACACAAAAGTTTTGTTATCCAAGTTTGGGAAAATCCACTAGTTCAACCCTAATAGCTTGGGATTTTACAAGAAAGAGATTTCTTCTACACATGTTTTAAAAATGGATATGCATGCTTGAAACATGTTAAAGATGGAAATGACCTATGGATCCAAAGATTTTAAAGAGAATAACAAATGCTCATTAAATTCTCAAGTGAACGTGCGGTGGGATATTTACCCGAGTCAAATTAGACATTATTTTGCCCATTTGCAAAAAGCTGACCTTAACAATCGTGGATGATTGTAAAGTGATTTATCATGTGTAACGGACTATATTTTCGTAAGAAATGACTAATGGATTGGGAGTCAACACTCAGTGAAAAATCCCCCACCTCTCCTTTACCCGACGATAGCAAAACCTTAGATATAAAATCTAAAAAGACAATCCCAAAAAATTACAGACACTCTTTGGAGTTATCTCTCTCTAAATTTGTGCAATGTATATTTCCATTTTAAATATATACTTTTTTCTTAAATAAAAACTTTGAGTTTTCGCTCTCCCTTCATCCCAAAAACAAAAAATGCAAATAGATCATAACAAAATAAAATTTTTAGATTTTATGTATGGAAAAAAATTTAAAAAATGATAAATGTATGTAAAGAAAATTTATTCACACACAAAAAATGAACACAAAAGTTTTGTTATCCAAGTTTGGGAAATTCCACTAGTTCAACCGTAATAGCTTCGAATTTTTCTAGAAAGAGATTTTTTCTACAAATGTTTTAAAAATGGAATGGATATGCATGCTTGGAACATGGTAAAGACGCAAATGACCTATGGACCCAAAGCTTTTAAATAGAATAACAAACGCTCATTAAATTGTCAAGTGAACGTGCGGTGTGATATTTACCCGAGTCAAACATGCCATTATATTTCCCATTTGCAAAAAGTTGACCTAACAATCATAGATGAATGTAAAGTGATTTATAATGCGTAACGGGCTATATTATTGTAAGAAATGACTTATGGATTGGGAGTCAACACTCAGTTAAAAATCCCCCGCCTCCGCCTTTTCCCATCGATTCCTAAACCTGTTATATAAAAACTAAAAAGAGATTACAATCCAAAAAAATTACAAGCACTCTTTGCAATTATCTCTCTCTACATGTTCATAGTGCATTTCCATTTAAGATGTACACTTTTTTCTTCAATCAAAGCATTGAGTTTTCGCTCTCCCTTTATCCCGGAAAAAAAAGGGAAAAAATATCACAACAAAATGAAAATTTTAGAGCTGGTGTCTGGAAAAAGTTTAAATATATAAGAATGTAAGTAAAGAAAATTTATACACACACCACAAATGAACACAGAAGTTTTGTTATCCAAGTTTGGGAAATTTCACCAGTTCAATCCTAATAGCTTGGAATTTTACAAGAAAGAGATTTCTTCTACACATGTTTTAAAAATGGATATGCATGCCTAAAACTTGTTAAAGATGCAAATGACCTATGGATCCAAAGCTTTTAAAGAGAATAGCAAACACTCATTATATTCTCAAGTGAACGTGCGGTGGGATATTTACCCGAGTCAAACAAGTCATTATTTTGCCCATTTGCAAAAAGCTGACCTAACAATCATAGATGATTGTAACATGATTTATCATGCGTAAGGGGTTATATTTTTGTAAGAAATTACTTATGGATTGGAAGTCAACACTCAGTTATAAATTCCCTATCTCCCACTTTTCTTGACAATTGCAAAACCTGAGACATAAAAACTAAAAAGAGCTTACAATCCCTTAAAATTATAGACACTCTTTGGAATTATCTCTCTCTACATTTGTGCATTTTGAATTTCAATTTTAGATGTACTCATTTTCTTAAATCAACACTTTGAGTTTTCGTTCTCCTTCATCCCGTAAACACAAAAGGCAAAATAGATCACTACAAAATGAAGATTTTAGAGTTTATGTTTTAAAAAAATTTAAAAATAGACCAAAAGTAAGTAATGAAAATTTATTCACACACCACAAATGAACACAAACGTTTAATTATCCAAGTTTGGAAAATTCCACCAGTTCTACTCTAATAGCCTTGAATTTTACAATAAAGAAATTTCTTCTACACATGTTTTAAAAATGGATATGCATGCTTGAAACATGTTAAAGATGCAAATGACCTATGGATCTAGAGCTTTTAAATGGAATAACAAACACTCATTAAATTCTTAAGTAAACGTGCGGTGGGATATTTACCCGAGTCAAAAAAGCCATTATTTTGCCCATTTGCAAAAAGCTAACCTAACAATTATAGATGATTGTAAAATGATTTTCATTCATAACGGGCTATATTTTTGTAAGAAACAACTTATGGATTTGGTGTCAACACTCAGTTAAAAATCTCCCGCCTCCTCCTTTTCCCGACTATATATAAACCTGAGTTATAAAAACTAAAAAGAGCTTACAATCCCTAAAAATTACAGAAACTCTTTGCAATTATCTCTCTCTACATTTGTGCATTCTGCTTTTCCATTTTAGACGTACACTTTTTTCTTAAATCAACTTTGAGTTTTCTCTCTCCCTTCATCCTGTAAACAAAAAAGGCAAAATTGATCACTAAAAAATGAAAATTTTAGAGTTTATGTATGGAAAAAATTTAAATCAATGCCAAATGTAAGTAGTGGAAATTTATTCACACACCACAAACGAACACAAAATTTTTGTTTTCCATGTTGGGGAAATTCCCCCATTTCAACCCTAATAGCTTAGAATTTTACAAGAAAGAGTTTTCTTGTACACATGTTTTCTAAATGGATATGCATTCTGGAAACATGTTAAAGATGCAAATGACCTATGGATCCAATGCTTTTAAAGAGAATAACAAACAGTCATTAAATTCTCAAGTGAACATGCGGTGGGATACTTACCCGAGTCAAACAAGCCATTATTTTACCCATTTGCAAAAAGCAAACCTAACAATCATCGATGATTTTAAAGTGTTTTTCATGTGTAACAGGTAAAAAATGACTTAAGGATTGGGAGACAACACTGAATTTAAATTCCCGCGCCTCCCTCTTTTCCCGACGATTCGAAAACCTGAGATATAAAAACTAAAAAGAGATTACAATCCCTAAAAATTATAGACACTCTTTACAATTATCTCTGTCTACATTTATGCATTGTGCATTTCCATTTTAGTTGTACACTTTTTTCTTAAATCAAAACTTTGAGTTTTCGCTCTCCCTTCATCCCTTATACAAAAAAGGCAAAATAGATTTCAACAAAATGAAAATTTTAGAGTTTATGTATGGAAAATATTTAAAAAAATAAAAAATGTAAGTAAAGAAAATTTATTCACACACCATAAATGAACACAAAAGTTTTGTTACCCAAGTATGGGAAATTCCACCAATTAAATCCTAATAGCATGGAATTTTAAAAGAAAGTGATTTCTTCTACACATATTTTAAAAATGGGTATGCATGTTTGAAACATGTTAAAGATGCAAATGACTTATGGATCCAAAGCTTTTCAAGAGAATAACAAATGCTCATTAAATTCACAAGTGAACGTGCGGTGCGATATTTACCCGAGTCAAACAAGCCTTTATTTTGACTTTAGAGTTTATGAATGGAAGAAATAAAAAAAAACAAATGTAAGTAAAGAAAATTTATCCACACACAACAAATGAACACAACAGTTTTGCTATCCAAGTTTTGGAAATTCCACTATTTCAACCCTAATAGCTTGGAATTTTACAAGAAAGAGATTTCTTCTACACATGTTTTAAAAATGGATATGCATGCTTGAAACATGTTAAAGATGCAAATGACCTATGGATGAAAAGCTTTTATAGAGAATAACAAACGCTTATTAAATTCTCAAGTGAACGTGCGTAGGCATATTTACCCAAGACAAACAAGCCATTATTTTGCCCATTTGCAAAAAGCTGACCTAACAATTATAGATGATGTTAAAGTGATTTATCATGCGTCACAGGCTAAATTTTTTTATGAAATGACTTAAGGATTGGGAGTCAACACTTAGTTAAAAATTCCCCGCCTTCCACTTTTCTTGACAATTGCAAAACCTGAAACTTAAATACTAAAAAGAGCTTACAATCCCTAAAATTATAGAGACTCTTTGCAATTATCACTTTCTACATTTGTGCATTGTGCATTTCAATTTTAGATGTACACTTTTTTCTTAAATCAAAACTTTGAATTTTCTCTGTCTCTTCTTCCTGTAAACAGAAAAGGCAAAATAGATCACAATGAAATGAAAATTTTAGAGTTTTTGTATGGAAAAAATTTAAAACAATAACAAATGTAAGTAAATAAAATTTATTAACACACCACAAATGAACACAAAAGTTTTGTTTTCCAAGTTTGGGAAATTCCACTAGTTCAAACCTAATAGCTTGGAATTTAACAAGAAAGAGATTTCTTCTACACATGTTTTAAAAATGGATATGCATGCTTGAAACATGTTAAAGATGCAAATGACCTATGGATCCAAAGCTTTTAAAGAGAATAACAAAAATTCATTAAATTCTCAAGTGAACGTGGGGTGGGATATTTACCCGAGTCAACAAAGCCATTATTTTTCCCATTTGGAAAAAGCTGACCTAACAATCATATATGATTGTCAAGTGATTTATCATGCGTAGCATGCTATATTTTTGTAAGAAATGACTTATGGATTGGGAGTCAACACTCAGTTAAAAATCCCCTACCTTCCTCTTTTCCCAACGATTGCAAAACCTGAGATTAAAAAACTTAGAAGAGATTACAATCCCTAAAAATTACAGACATGCTTTGGAATTATCTCTCTCTACATTTTTGGATTGTGCATTTCCATTTTAGATGTACACTTTTTTCTTAAATTAAAACTTTGAGTTTTCACTCTCCCTTTATCCCTTACACCAAAAAGGCAAAATAGTCCGCAACAAAATGAAAATTTTAGAGTTTATGTATGTAAAATATTTAAAACAATAAGAAATGTAAGTAATTAAAATTGATTCACACGCCAAAAATGAACACAAAAGTTTTATTATTCAAGTTTGGGAAATTCCTCCAGTTCAATCCTAATAGCATGGAAATTTACAAGAAAGAGATTTCTTCAAAACATGTTTTAAAAATGGATATGCATGCTTGAAACATGTTAAAGATGCAAGTGACCTATGGATCCAAAGCTTTTAAAGAGAATAACAAACACTCATTAAATTCTCTAGTGAACGTGCAGTGGGCTATTTACACGAGTCAAACAACCCATTATTTTGCCCATTTGCAAAAAGCTGACCTAACAATCATAGATGATTGTAAAGGATTTATCATGCGTAACGGGCTATATTTATGTAAGAAATGACTTAAGGATTGGGCGTCAACACTCAGTGATAAATCCCTCGCCCCCCCCTTTTCCCGACGAATGCAAAACCTGAGACATAAAAACTAAAAAGAGCTTACAATCCCTAAAAATTACAAACACTCTTTCGAATTATCTCTCCCTATATTTGTGCATTGTGCATTTCCATTTTAGATGTACACTTTTTTCTTAAATCAACACTTTGAGTTTTCGCTCTCCCTTCAGGCAAAATAGATCACAAAAAAATGAAAATTTTAGAGTTTTGAATGGAAAAAAATTTAAAACAATACCAAATGTCAGTAATGAAATTTTTTTTAGACTCCACAAACGAACAAAAAAGTTTTGTCATCCAAGTTTGGGAAATTCCACCAGTTCCACTCTTATAGCTTGGAATTTTACAAGAAAGAGATTTCTTCTACACATGTTTTAAAAATGGATATGCATGCTTGAAACATTTTAAAGATGCAAAATACCTAAGGATCAAAAACTTTTAAAGAGAATAACAAACGCTTATTAAATTCTCAAGTGAACGTGCGTTCGCGTATTTACCCAAGACAAACAAGCCATAATTTTGCCCATTTGCAAAAAGCTGACCTAACAATCATAGATGATGTTAAAGTGATTTATCATGCGTAACGGGCTATAATTTTTTAAGAAATGGCTTATGGATTGGGAGGTAACACTCAGTTAAAAATCCCCCGCCTCCCCCTTTTCCTGACGATTGTAAAACCTGAAACATTAAAACTAAAAAGAGCTTACAATCCCTAAAAATTATGGACACTCTTTGTAATTATCTCTCTCTAAATTTTTGCATTGTGCATTTCCATGTTAGATGTATACTTTTTTCATAGATCAACATTTTGAGTTTTCGCTCTCCCTTCATCCCGTAAACAAAAAAGGCAAAATAGATTACAAAAAAATAAAACTTTTAGAGTTTATGTATGGAAAAATGTAAAACTATAACAAATGTAAGTAATGAAAATTTATTCACACACCACAAATGAACTCAATTTTTGTTATCCAAGTTTGGGAAATTCCACCAATTCTACCCTGATTGCTTGGAATTTTACAAGAAAGAGATTTCTTCTACAAATGTTTTACAGATGGATATGCATGCTTGAAACATGTTAAAGATGTAAGTGACCTATGGATCCGATGCTTTTAATGAAAATAACAAATGCTTATTAAATTCTCGAGTGAACATGCGGTGCGATATTTACCTGAGTCAAACAAGCCATTATTTTTCCAATTTGTAAAAAGATGACCTAACAATCATAGATGATTGTAAAGTGATTTATCATACATAATGGGCTATATTTTTGTAAGAAATGACTTATGGATTGGGAGTCAACACTCAGTTAAAAATCCCCTGCCTCCCCATTTTCCCAACGATTGCAAAACCTAAACAATAAGAACTAAAAAGAGCTAACAATCCCTAAAAATTACAGACACACTTTGGAATTATCTCTCTACATTTATGCATTACGCATTTCCATTTTAGATGTACAGTTTTTTCTTAAATCAAAACGTTGAGTTTTCGTTGTTCCTTCTTCCTGGAAACAAAACAGGCAAAATTGATCACAAAAAATAAAAATTTCAGTTTTTATGTAGGGAAAATATTTATAATAATTAAAAATTTAAGTAAATAAAATTTATTCAGTAACCACAAATGAACACAAAAGTTTTTTTATCCAAGTTTGGGAAATTCCACTAGTTCAACCCTAATAGCTTGGTATTTTACAAGAAAGAGATTTCTTCTACACATGTTTTAAAAATAGATATGCATGCTTGAAACATGTCAAAGATGCAAATGACCTATGGATCAAAAGCTTTTAAAGAGAATAAAAAACGCTCATTAAATTCTCAAGTGAACGTGCGTTGGCATATTTACTCGAGTCAAATAAGCCATTATTTTGACCATTTGCAAAAAGTTGACCTAACAATCATAGATGATTGTAAAGTGATTTATCATGAGTAACGGGCTATATTTTTTTAAGAAACGACTTATGGATTGGGAGTAAACACATAGTTAAAAATCCCCCGCCTCCCCCTTTTCCCGACGATTGCAAAACCTGAGATATAAAAACTAAAAAGAGCTTACAATCCCTAAAAATTATAGACACTGTTTGGAATTATCTCTCTCTATATTTGTGCATTGCGCATTTCCATTTTAGATGTACACTTTTTTCTTAAAAAAAACTTTGAGATTTCGTTCTTCCTTCATCTAGTAAACAAAAAAGGCAAAATTGATCACCAAAAAATGAAAATTTTAGAGTTTTATTTGGAAAGGTTTGTTAATAATAACTAATGTAAGAAAAGAAAGTTTTTTCACTCACCACAAATGAACCCAAAATTTTTGTTATCCAACTTTGGGAAATTCCACTAGTTCAACCCTAATAGCTTGGTATTTTACAAGAAATAGATTTCTTCTATACATGTTTTAAAAATGGATATGCATGCTTGAAACATATTAAAGATTCAAATGACCTATGGATCCAAAGCTTTTAAAGAGAATAAAAACGCTCATTAAATTCTCAAGTGAACGTGCAGTTGGATATTTACCCGAGTCAAACAAGTCATTATTTTACCCATTTGCAAAAATCAGACCTAACAATCATAAATGCTTGTAAAGTCGTTTATCATGCGTGACAGGCTATATTTTTATAAGAAATGACTTATGGATTGGGAGTCAACACTCAGTTAAAAATCCCTCGCCTCCCCCATTTCACTACGATTGCAAAACCTGAGATATAAAAACTAAAAAGAGCTTACATTCCCTAAAAACTACAAACACTCTTTGGAATTATCTCACTCTACAATTGTACATTGTGCATTTCAATTTTAGATGTACACTTTTTTCTTAAATCAAAACTTTGAGTTTTCGCTCATCCTTCATCCCGTAAACAAAAAGTCAAAATTGATCACAACAAAATGAAACATTTATAGTTTATGTATGGGAAAAAAGTTATAATAATTTCAAATGTAAGTAAATAAAATTTATTCACTCACCACAAATGAACACAAAAGTTTTGTTATCCAAGTTTGGGAAATTCCACTAGTTCAACCCTAATAACTTGGTATTTTACAAGAAAGAGATTTTTTCTACACATGTTTTAAAAATGGATATGCATGCTTGAAACATGTTAAAGATGCAAATGACCTATGGATCAAAAGCTTTTAAAGAGAATAACAAACGCTCATTAAATTCACAAGTGAACGTGTGTTCGCATATTTACCCGAGTCAAACAAGCCATTATTTTGACCATTTGCAAAAAGCTGACCTAACAATCATAGATGATTGTAAAGTGATTTATCATGCACAATGGACTATATTTTTGTAATAAATGACTTATGGATTGGGATTCAACAGTCAGTTAAAAATCCCCTGCCTCCCCCTTTTCCCGATGATTACAAAACCTGAGATATAAAAACCTAAAAGAGCTTACAATCCCTAAAAATTATAGACACTCTTTGAAATTATCTCTCTCTACACTTGTGCATTGTGCATTTCCATTTTAGATGTACATTTTTTTCTTAAATCAAAACTTTTAGTTTTTGCTCTCTCTTCATCCCGTAAACCAAAAAGGCAAATAGATCACAACTAAATGAACATTTTAGAGTTTAGGTATGGAAAAAAATTAAAACTATAAGAAAATTTATTCACGCACCACAAATGAACTCAAAAGTTTGGTTATCCAAGTTTGGGAAATTCCACTTGTTCAACCCTAATAGCTTGGAATTTAACAAGAAAGAGATTTCTTCTAGACATGTTTTAAAAATGGATATGCTTGCTTGAAACATGTTAAAGATGAAAATGACCTAAGGATCCAAAGCTTTGAAAGAGAATAACAAATGTTCATCAAATTCTCAAGTGAACGTGCGTTGGGATATTTACCCGAGTCAAACAGGACATTATTTTGCCCATTTGCAAAAAGCTGACCTAAAATTCATAGATGATGTTAAAGTGATTTATCATGCGTAATGGGCTATATTTTTTTAAGAAATTACTTATGGTTTGGGAGTCAAAACTCAATTAAAAATCCCCCACCTCCCCTTTTCCTGACAATTGCAAAACCTAAGATATAAAAACTAAAAAGAGCTTACAATCCCTGAAAATTATAGACATCCTTTGGAATTATCTCTCTCTACATTTGTGCATTGTGCATCTCCATTTTAGATGTACACTTTTTTCTTCAATGAAAACTTTGAGTTTTCGTTCTCCCTTCTTCTCGTAAACAAAAAAGGCAAATAGATCACAGCAAATTGAAAATTTTAGAGTTTATGTATGGAAAAAAAATTAAAACAATAACAATTGTAAGTAAAGAAAATTTATTCACACACCACAAATGAACACAAAATTTTTTTTATCCGAGTTTGGGAAATTGTGCTAGTTCAACCCTAATAGCTTGGAATTTTACAGGAAAGAGATTTCTTCTACACATGTTTTAAAATTGGATATGCTTGCTTGAAACATGTTAAACATTAAAATGAGCTATGGATCCAAAGCTTTTAAAGAGAATAACAAATGCTCATTAAATTCTGAAGTGAACGCGCAGTGGGATATTTACCCTAGTCAAAGAAGCCATTATTTTTCCCATTTGGAAAAAGCTGACCTAACAATCATAGATGATTGTAAAGTGATTTATCATCCGTAACGGGCTATATTTTTGTAAGAAATGACTTATGGATTGGGAGCCAATATTCAGTTAAAAATCCCCGGCCTCCCCGTTTCTCGACGATTGCAAAACCTGAGATATAAAAACTAAAAAGAGCTTAGAATCCCTAAAATTATAGACACTTTTTTGAATTATCTATCTCTATATTTGTGCATTTTGCATTTCCATTTTAGATGTACACTTTTTTTTACACCAAAACTTTGAGTTTTCGCTCTCCCCTCATCCCAGAAACAAAAAAGGCAAATAGATCACTACAAAATGAAAATTTCAGAGTTTATGTATGGAAAAAAATTAAAACAATAAAAAATGTAAGTACAAAAAATTTATTCACACCCACAAAAGAACAGAAAAATTTTGTTATCCAACTATGGGAAATTCCACTAGTTCAACCCTAATAGCTTCGAATTTTACTAGAAAGAGATTTCTTCTGCACATGTTTTAAAAATAGATATGCATGCTTGAAACATGTTAAAGATGCAAATGACCTCTGGATCCAATGCCTTTAAAGAGAATAACAAACGTTCATTAAATTCTCAAGTGAACGTGCGGTAGGATATTTACCCGAATCAACAAACCATTATTTTGCCCATTTGAAAAAAGCTGACCTAAAAATCATAGATGATTGTGAAGTAATTTATCATGCTTAACGGGCTATATTTTTTAAATAAATGACAGATGGATTGGGAGTCAACACTTAGTTAAAAATCCCTACCTCCCCCCTTTCCTGACGATTGCAAAACCTGAGATATAAAAACTAAAAAGAGCTTACCATCCCTAAAATTTACAGACACTATTTGGAATTTTCTCTCTCTATATTTGTGCATTGTCCATTTACATTTTAGATGTACACTTTTTTCTTAAATCAAAACTTTGAGTTTTCGCTCTCCCTTCATCCCTTAAAAAAAAAGGCAAAATAGATCACTAAAAAATGAAAATTTTAGAGTCTATGTATTGAAAAAATTTAAAACAGTTAACAAATCTAAGTAAAGAAAATTTTTTCACACACCACAAATGAACACAAAAGTTTTGTTATCCAAGTTTGGGAAATTGAACTAGTTCAACACTAATAGCTTGGAATTTTACAAGAAAGAGATTTCTTCGACACATGTTTGAAAAATGGATATGCATGCTTGAAACATGTTAAAGATGCAAATGATGTATGGATCCAAAGCTTTTAAATAGAATAACAAACGCTCACTAAATTCTCTAGTGAACGTCCGGTGGGATATTTAGCTGAGTCAAACAAGCCATTATTTTGCCCATTTTCAAAAAGCTGACAAACAATAGTAGATGATTGTAATGTGATTTATCATGCATAACGGGCTATATTTTTGTAAGAAATGACTTAAGGATTGGGAGTCAACACTCAGTTAAAAATCCCCCGCCTCCCCCTTTTCCAAAATATTGCAAAATCTGAGATATAAAATTTAAAAAGAGCTTACAATCCCTAAAAATTACAGACACACTTTGGAATTATCTGACTCCACAATTGTGCATTGTGCATTTCCATTTTAGATGTACACTTTTTTCTTAAATATAAACTTTGAGTTTTCACTCTCCCTTCATCCCATAAACAAAAAAGGCAAAGAGATCTCAACAAATTGAAAATATCAGAGTTTATTTATAGAAAAAATTTAAAACAATAACAAATGGAAGTAAAGAAAATTTATTCACACACGACAAATGAACTCAAAAGTTTTGTAATCCAAGAGTGGGAAATTCCACTAGTTCAACCATAATAGCTTGGAATTTTACAAGAAAGTGATTTCTTCTACACTTGTTTTATAAATGGATATGCATGCTTGAAACATGTTAAAGATTCAAATGACGTATGGTTCCAAAGATTTGAAAGAGAATAACAAACGCTCACTAAATTCTCTAGTGAACATCCGGTGGGATATTTACCCGAGCCAAACAAACCATTATTTTGCCCATTTGTAAAAAGCTGACAAACAATCGTAGATGATAGTAAAGTGATTTATCACGCGTAATGGGCTATATTTTTTTAAGAAATGACTTAAGGATTGGGAGTCAACACTCAGTTAAAAATCCCCCGCCTCCCCCTTTTCCCAAAGATTGCAAAACCTGAGATATAAAATCTAAGAGAGCTTACAATCCCTAAAAATTACAGACACTCTTTGGAATTATCTCTCTCTACAATTGTGCATTGTGGATTTCCATTTTAGGTGCACACTTTTTTCTTAAATCAAAACTTTGAGTTTTCACTCTCCCTTCATCCTGTAAACAAAAAAGAAAAATAGATCTCAACAAAATGAAAATTTCAGAGTTTATGTATGGAAAAAATTTAAAACAATAACGAATGGAAATAAAGAAAATTTATTCACACACGACAAATGAACTCAAAAGTTTTGTAACCCAAGAGTGGGAAATTCCACCAGTTCAACCATAATAGCTTGGAATTTTACAAGAAAGTGATTTCTTCTACACATGTTTTATAAATGGATATGCATGCTTGAAACATGTTAAATATGTAAATGATGTATGGATCCAAAGATTTTAAAGAGAATAACAAACACTCACTAATTTCTCTAGTGAACCTCCAGTGGGATATTTACCCGAGTCAAACAAGCCATTATTTTTCCCATTTGCAAAAAGCTGACTAACAATCATAGATGATAGTAAAGTGACTTATCATGCGTAACGGGCTATATTTTTGTAAGAAATGACTTAAGGATGGGGAGTCAACACTCACTTGAAAATCCCCCGCCTCCCCCTTTCCCAAAGATTGCAAAACCTGATATATAAAATCTAAAAAGAGCTTACAATCCCTAAAAATTACAGACACTCTTTGGAATTATCTCTCTCTAAAATTGTGTATTGTACATTTCCAATTTAGATGTACACTTTTTTCTTAAATCAAAAATTTGAGTTTTCACTCTCCCTTCATCCCGTAAACAAAAAAGGCAAATAGATCTCAACAAAATGATAATTTCAGAGTTTATGTATGGAAAAAAAATTAAAACAATAACAAATGTAAGTAAAAAAAATTTATTCACACAGCACAAATGAACACAAAAGTTTTGTAATCCAAGAGTGGGAAATTCCACCACTTCAACCATAATAACTTCGAACTTTACAAGAAAGTGATTTCTTCTACACATGTTTTATAAATGGATATGCATGTTCGAAACTTGTTAAAGATGCAAATGACCTATAGATCCCAAGCTTTTAAAGAGAATAACAAACGCTCATTAAATTCTCAAGTGAACATGCGGTGGGATATTTACTCGATTCAAACATGCCATTATTTTGCCCATTTGCAAACAGCTGATCTAACAATCATAGATGAGTGTACAGTGATTTATCATGCGTAAGGGCTATATTTTTGTAAGAAATGACTTATGGATTGGGAGTCAATACTAAATTAAAAATCCCCCGCCTCCCCCTTTTCCCGACGATTGCAAAACCTGAGATATAAAAAGTAAAAAGAGCTTACAATCCCTAAAAATTACAGACACTCTTTGGAATTATCTCTTTCTACACTTGTGCGTTGTGCATTTCCATTTTAGATGTTCACTTTTTCTTAAATCAAAACTCTTAGTATTCGCTCTCCCTTCATCCCGTAAACAAAAAAGGCAAAATAGATCACAACAAAATGAAAATTTTAGAGTTTATGAATGGAAAATATTTAAAACAAGAAAAAATGTGAGTAAAAAAAATTTATTCACACACCACAAATGAATACAAAAGTTTTGTTATCCATGTTAGGAAAATTCCACCAGTTCAACCCTAATAGCTTGGAATTCTAAAAGAAAGATATTTCTTCTGCACATGTTTTCAAAATGGATATGCATGCTTGAAACATGTTGAAGATGCAAATGACTTATGGAGTCAAACCTTTTAAAGAGAATAACAAACGCTCATTAAATTCTCAAGTGAACGTGCAAATATTTACCCGAGTCAAACAAGCTATTATTTTACCCATTTGTAAAAAGTTGACCTAACAATCATAGATGATTGTAAAGATATTTATCATGCATAACAGGCTATATTTTTGTAAGAAATGACTTATGCATTGAGTGTCAACACTCAGTTATAAATTCCCTGCCTCACCATTTTCCCGACGATCACAAAACCGAAGACATAAAAAAAAAAGAGCTTCCAATCCCTAAAATTACATACACTCTTTGGAATTATCTCTCTAAATTTGTGCATTGTGCATTTAAATTTTATATGTACACTTTTTTCTTACATCAACACTTTGAGTTTTCTGTCTCCCTTCATCTCGTAAACAAAAAAGGCAAAATAGATCACAACAACAAGAAAATTTTACAGTTTATGTATGGAAAAAATTTACAACAATAACTAATGCTAGTAATGAAAATTTATTCACACACCAAAAATGAACACAAAACTTTTATTATCCAAGTTTGAGAAATTCCACTAGTTCAACCCTAATAGCTTTGAATTTGACAAGAAAGAGATTTCTTCTACACATGTTTTAAAAATGGATATGCATGCTTGAAACATGTTAAAGATGCAAATGAGCTATGGATCCAAAGCTTTTCATGAGAATAACAAACACTCTTTAAATTCTCAAGTGAATGTACAGTGGGATATTTACCCGAGTCAAACAAGCCATTATTTATCCCATTTGCAAAAAGCTGAGCTAACAATCATAGATGATTCATGTGTAATGGGCTATAATATTGTAAGAAATGACTTATGGATTGGGAGTCAACACTCAGTTAAAAATCCCTCGCATTTCCCTTTTCCCGACAATTGCTAAACCTGATATATAAAAACTAAAAAGAGATTGCATTTCCATTTAAGATGTACACTTTTTCTTAAATCAAAGCATTGAGTTTTCGCTCACCCTTCATCCCGGAAACAAAAAAGGGAAAAAAGATCACAACAAGATGAAAATTTTAGAGTTGATGTCTGGAAAAAGATTAAAACTATAACAAACGAAAGTAAAGAAAATTTATTCACACACCACAAATGAACACAAGCCATTATTTTGGCCATTTAAAAAAAACTGAGCTAACAATCGCAAACGAATTTTAAAGTTATTTTTCAGGCAATCATGCGTAATGGGCTATGTTTTTGGAAGAAATGACTTAAGGATTGGGTGTCAAAACTCAGTTAAAAATTCCCCGCCTCCCCCTTTTCCCGATCATTGAAAAACCTAATGTATAAAAACTAAAAGAGTTTGCAGTCCCTAAAAGTTACAGAGACTTTTAGGAATTATTTCTCTCTACATTTGTGCATTTCCATACCATTTTAGATGTAAATTTATTTCTTAAATCAAAACTTTAAGTTGTCACTCTCCCATTCTCTCGTATACAAGGAGATAAAGGAAAAATAGATCACAACAAAATAAAAATTTTAGAGTTTATGTATGGAAAAAATTAAAAACAATAACTAATGTAAGTAAAGAAAATTTATTCACACACAACAAACGAACACAAAATTTTTGTTGTCCATGTTTTGGAAATTCCACTAGTTCAACCCTAGGCTTTGAATTTTATGAGGAAGAGATTTCTAACTGATCCTAACATGTTTTAAGTGTGGATATCCATGCTAGAAACATTTTAAAGATGCAAATTCCCAATGGATCCAAACCTTATAAAGTGAACAACAAACGGTCATTAAATTCTCAAGTGAACATGCGGTGATATATTTACCCGAGTCAAACAAGCCATTCTTTTGCCAATTAACAAAAAGCTGACATAACAATCGCAGATGATCTGTAAAGAGATTTATCGGTCAATCATGCATAACGGGCTATGTTTTTGTAAGAAATGACTTATGGATTGAGTGTCAACACTCAATAAAAAATCCCCCGTCTCCCCCTTTTCCCGATCATTGCAAAACCTAATGTATAAAAACTAAAAGACTTTGCAGTCCCTAAAAGTTACAGAGACTTTTTGGAATTATCACTCTCTACATTTTTGCATATCAATTCCATTTTAGATATACACTTTTTTCCTAAAATAAAACTATGAGTTTTCACTCTCCGATTCTCTCGTAAAGAAGGAGATAAAGGCAAAATAGATCACAACAAAATAAAAATTTTAGAGTTTATGTAAGGAAAAAATTAAAAACAATAAAAAATGTATGTCAAGAAAATTTATTCACACACCCCAAACGAACACAAATGTTTTTTTGTCCAAGTTTGGGAAATTCTAATAGTGCAACCCAAATGGCTTGGAATTTCATAAGAAAGAGATTTCTAACTGATCCAAATATGTTTTAAATATGGATATGAATGCTTGAAACATGTTAAAGATGCAAATGCCTTATGGATCCAAACCTTTTAAAGCAAAAAAAAAAAGGCTCATTAAATTCTCAAGTGAACGTGCGGTATTTACCCAAGTCAAACAAGCCATTATTTTGCCCATTTACAAAAAGCTGACCTAAAAATTGTAGGCGATTTGTAAAGTGATTTATCTATCAATCATGCATAACAGGGTATGTTTTTGTAACAAATGACTTATTGATTGGGAGTCGACACTCTGTTAATAATCCCGCACCTCCCCTTTTTCCCGATCATTGCAAAACCTAATGTATTAAAACTAAAAGAGTTTGCAGTCCCTAAAAGTTACAGAGACTTTTATGAATTATCTTTCTCTACATTTGAGCATTTCCATTCAATTTTAGATGTACACTTATTTCTTAAATAAAAACTTTAAGTTTTCACTCTCCCATTCTCTCCTAAACAAGGAGACAAAGGCAAAACTGATCACAACAAGATGAAAATTTTAGAGTTTATGTAAGTAAAAAATTATAAACAATAACAAATGTAAGTAAAGAAAATTTATTCACACACCACAAACAAACACAAAAGTTGTTGTCGGAGTTTTGGAAATTCCACTAGTTCAACCCTAATGGCTTGGAATTTGATAAGAAAGAGATTTCTAACTGATTTTAAAATGTTTTAAATATGGATATGCATGCTAGAAACATGTTAAAGATGAAAATGCCATATAGATCCAAACCTTTTTAAGCGAAAAACAACAGCTCATTAAATTCTCAAGTGAACATGCGGTGGGATATTTAACCGAGTCAAACAAGCCATTGTTTTGCCCATTTACAAAAAGTTGACCTAACAATCGCAGATGATTTGTAAAGTGATTTATCTATCAATCATGCATAACGGGCTATGTTTTTGTAAGAAATGACTTATGGATTGGGAGTCAACACTCAATTAAAAATCCCCCACCTGCCCCATTTCCTAATCATTGCAAATCCTAATGTATAAAATCTAAAAGACTTTGCAGTCCCTTAAAGTTACAGAGACTTTTTGGAATTATCACTCGCTACATTTTTGCTTTTCAATTGCATTTTAGATTGACATTTTTGTCCTAAATCAAAACTTTGAGTTTTCACTCTCCGATTCACTCATAAACAACGAGAAAAAGGCAAAATAGATCACAACAAAATGAAAATTTTAGATTTTATTTATGGAAAAAATTAAAAACAATAAAAAAAGTAAGTAAAGAAAATTTATTCACACGACACAAATGAACACAAATTTTTTGTTGTCCAAGTTTGGGAAATTCCTGTAGTTCAACCCCAATGGCTTGGAATTTGATAAGAAAGAGATTTCTAACTGATCCTAACATGTTTTAAATATGGATATGCATGCTTGAAACATGTTAAAGATGCAAATGCCCAATGGATCCAAACATTTTTCAGGGAACAAAAAACGCTCATTAAATTCTCAAGTGAACGTGCAGTGGGATATGTACTCGAATCAAACAAGCCATTATTTTGCCCATTTACAAAAAGCTGACCTAACAATCGCAGACGATTTTTAAAGTGATTTAGCAGTCAATCATGCATAACGGATTATATTTTTCTAGGAAATAACTTATGGATTGGGAGTCAACACTCAGTTAAAAATCCCTCGCCTCCCTCTTTTCCCGAATATTGCAAAACCTAATGTATAAAAACTAAAAGAGTTTGCACCCTAAACGTTATAGAGACTTTTCAGAATTATCTCTCTCTACATTTGTGCATTTCCATTCCGTTTTAGATGTACACTATTTTCTTAAATCAAAAGTTTGAGTTTTCACTCTCCGTTTCTCTCGTAAACAAGGAGATAAACGCAGAATAGATCACAACAAAATGAAACTTTTAGAGTTTATGTATGGAAAAAATTAAAAATAATAAAAAATGTAAGTAAATAAAATTTGTTCACACACCAAAAACGAACACAAAAGTTTTGTTGTCCAAGTTTGGGAAATTCCACATCTTCAACCCTAATGGCTTGGAATTTGATAAGAAAGAAATTTCTAATTGATCCTAACACGTTTTAAATATGGATATGCATACTTGAAACATGTTAAAGATGCAAATGCCATATGGATCCAAACCTTTTAAAGCGAACAAAAAACGTTCATCAAATTCTAAAGTGAACGTGTGGTGGGACATTTACTCGAGTCAAACAAACCATTATTTTGGCAATTTACAAAAAGCTGACCTAACAATCGCAAATGATTTGTAAAGTGATTTATTGGTCAATCATGCGTAACGGGCTATGTTTTTGTAAGAAATGACTTATGGATTGGGAGTCAACACTATGTTAAAAATCCCCCACCTCCACCTTTTCCCGATCATTGCAAAACCTAATGTATAAAACCTAAAAGAGTTTGCAGTCCGTAAAAGTTACAGAGACTTTTTTGAATTATCTCTCTCTACATTTGTGCATTTCCATTCCATTTTTGATGTACACTTTTTTCTTTCACTCTCCTATTCTCTCGTAAACAAGGAGATAAAGTCAAAATAGATCACAAAAAATGAAACTTTTAGAGTTTATGTATGGAAAAAATTAAAAACAATAACAAAAGTAAGTAAACAAAATTTATTCACACATTACAAACGAACACAAAAGTTTTCTTGTCCAAGTTTGGGAAATTCCTGTAGTTCAACCTAAATGCCTTGGAATTTTATACGAAAGAGATTTCTAACTAATCCTAACATGTTTTAAATATAGATATGCATGTTTGAAACATGTTAAAGATGCAAATGCCCTATGCATCCAAACATTTTAAAGCGAACAAAAAATGCTCATTAAATTCTAAAATCAACGTGCGGTGGGATATTTACCCGAGTCAAACATGCCATTATTATGCCCATTTAGTAAAACCTGACCTAAGAATCGCAAACAATTTGTAAAGTGATTTATCGGTCAATCATGCGTAACGGGCTAGGTTTTTATAAGAAATAACTTATGGATTGGGAGTTAACAACACTCAATTAAAAATCACATGCCTCCCCCTTTTCTGGATCATTGCAATAGCTAATGTATAAAAACTAAAAGAGATTGCAGTCCCTAAAAGTAATAGAGACGTTTTGGAGTTATCTCTCTCCACATTTGTGCATTTCCTTTCCATTTTAGATGAACACTTTTTTTTTAAATCACAAATGAACACAAAAAGTATTGTAGTCCAAGTTTGGAAAATTCCACTAGTTCAACCTGTATGGCTTGGAATTTGATAAGAAAGATATTTGTAACTGATCCTAACATGTTTTAAATATGGATATGCATGCTAGAAACATTTTCAAGATGAAAATACCAAATGGATACAAACCTTTTAAATGGAACAACAAACGATCATTAAATTCTCAAGTGAACATGCGGTGGGATATTTACCCGAGTCAAACAAGCCATTCTTTTCCAATTTACATAAAGGTGACCTAACAATCGCAGATGATTTGTAAAGAGATTTATTAGTCAATTATGCATAACGGGCTATGTTTTTGTAACAAATGACTTATGGATTGAGAGTCAATGCTCAATTAAAAATCCCCCACCTACCCCTTTTCCCGATAATTGCAAAACCTAATGTATAAAAACTGAAAGACTTTGCAGTGCCTAAAAGTTACAGAGACTTTTTGGAATTATCACTATCTACATTTTTGAATATCAATTCTATTTTAGAAGTGCATTTTGTTCTTAAATCAAAACGTCGAATTTTCACACTCTGATTCTCTCATAAACAAAGAGATAAAGGCAAAATAGATCACAACAAAATGAAAATTTTTGAGTGTATTTATGGAAAAAATTAAAAACAATAAAAAATGTAAGTAAAAAAAATTTATTCACACAACACAAATGCACACAAATGTTTTGTTGTCCAAGTTGGGGAAATTCCAGTGGTTCAACCCAAATGGCTTGGAATTTGATAAGAAAGTGATTTCTAACTGATCCAAACATGTTTTAAATATGGATATGCATGCTTGAAACATGTTAAAGATGCAAATGCCCTATTGATCCCAACCTTTTAAAGCGAACAGAAAACGCTCATTAAATTCTCAAGTGAACATGCAGTGGGACATTTACCCGAGTCAAACAAGCCATTTTTTTGGTCATTTACAAAAACTGACCTAACAATCGCAGACGATTTGTAAAGTCAGTTAAAAATCCCCAGCCTCCCCCTTTTCCCGATCATTGCAAAACCTAATGCATAAAAACTAAAAGAGTTTGCAGTCCCTAAAAGGTACAGAGACTTTTATGAATTATCTCTCTCTACATTTGTGCAATTCCATTCAATTTTTTATGTACATTTATTTCTTAAATCAAAACTTTAAGTTTTCACTCTCCCATTCTCTCCTAAACAAGTACATAAAGGCAAAAATGATCACAAAAAAATGAAAATTTTAGAGTTTATGTATGGAAAAAATTAAAAACAATAACAAAATAAAGTAAAAAAAATTTAGTCACACACCACAAACGAACACTAAAGTTTTGTTGTCGGAGTTTGGAAAATTCCACTAGTTCAACCCTAATGGCTTGGAATTTGATAAGAAAGAGATTTCTAACAGATCCTAATATGTTTTAACTATGGATATGCTTTCTTGAAACAAGTTAAAGATGTGAATGCCCTATGGATCCAAACCTTTTAAAGTGAACAACAATCGCTCATTAAATTATTAATTGAACGTGCGGTGGGATATTTACCTGAGTCAAACAATCATTATTTTGCCCATTTACAAAAAGCTGACCTAACAATAGCAGACGATATATAAAGTGATTTATTGGTCAATCATGCATAACGGGCTATATTTTTATAAAAAACGACTTATGGATTGGGAGTTAACACTCAATTAAAATCCCTTGCCTCCCCCTCTTCCCGATCAATGCAATACCGAATGTATAAAAACTAAAAGAGTTTGCACTCCCTAAAAGTAATAGAGACTTTTTGAAATTATCTCCCTAAAAGTAATAAAGACTTTTTGGAATTATCTCTCTCCACATTTGTGCGTTTCCTTTCCTTTTTAGATGTACACTTTTTTTTTAAAATCGCAAGTTTGAGTTTTCACTCTCCGATTCTCTCCTAAACATGGAGATAAAGGCAAAATAGGTCAAAACAAATAAAAATTTTAGAGTTTATTTATGGAAAAAATTAAAAAAAATAAAAAATGTAAGTCAAGAAAATTTATTCACACGCCACAAACAAACACAAAGTTTTTGTTGTCCAAGTGTGGGAAATTCCTGTAGTGCAACCCCATTGGCTTCGAATTAGATAAGAAAGAGATTTCTAGTTGATCATAACAAGTTTTAAATACGGATATGCATGCTTGAAACAAGTTAAACATGCAAATACCCTAAGGATCCAAAACTTTTAAAGTGAACAAATAACCCTCATTAAATTCTCAAGTGAATGTGTGGTGGGATATTTACGCAAGTCAAACGAGCCATTATTTTGGCCATTTACAAAAAGCAGACCTAACAATCGCAGACGATTTGTAAAGTGGTTTATCGGTCAATCATGCATAACGGGCTATGTTTTTTTAAGAAATGACTTAAGGATTGGGTGTCAACACTCAGTTAAAAATTCCCTGCCTCCCCCTTTTCCCGATCATTGCAAAACCTAATGTATAAAAACTAAAAGAGTTTGCAGTCCCTAAACGTTACAGAGACTTTTTGGAATTATCTCTCTCTACAAGTGTGGATTTCCATTCAATTTTAGATGTACATTTATTTCTTAAATCAAAACTTTAAGTTTTCACTCACCCATTCTCTCGTAAACAAGGAGATAAAGGAAATATAGAACACTAAAAAATCAAAATTTTAGAGTTTATGTATGGAAAAAATTAAAAACAATAAAAAATTTAAGTAAATAAAATTTATTCACACACCAGAAACGAACAAAAAAGTTTTGTTGTCCATCTTTGGGAAATTCCACTAGTTCAACCCTAATGGCATTGAATTTTATGAGAAAGAGATTTCTTATCCATCCTAACATGTTTAAAATATGGATATGCATGCTCGAAACATTTTAAAGATGCAAATTCCCAATGGATCAAAACGTTTTAAAGCGAACAACAAACGCTCATTAAATTCTCAAGTGAACATGCGGTGGGATATTTACTCGAGTCAAACAAGCCATTCTTTTGCCCACTTACAAAAAGCTGACCTAACAATCGCAGATGATTTGTAAAGAGATTTATCGGTCAATCATGCGTAACGGGCTAAGTTTTTTTAAGAAATGACTTATGGATTGAGAGTCAACACTCAATTAAATATCCCCAGCCTCTCCATTTTACTGATCATTGCAAAACCTAATGTATAAAAACTAAAAGACTTTCCAGTACCTAAAAGTTACAGAGACTTTTTGGAATTATCTCTCTCTACATTTTTGCATATCAATTCCATTTTAGATGTACACTTTTTTCCTAAAACAAAACTTTGAGTTTTCACTCTCTGATTCTCTTGTAAACAAGGAGATAAATGCAAAATAGATCACAACAAAATGAAAATATTCGAGTTTATATATGGAAACAATTAAAAACAATAAAAAATGTGAATAAAGAAAATTTATTCACACGCCCCAAACGAACACAAATGTTTTGTTGTCCAAGTTTGGGAAATTCCAGTAGTTCACCCCAAATGGATTGGAATTTGATAAGAAAGAGATTTCTAACTGATCCTAATATGTTTTAAATATGGATATGCATGCTTGAAACATGTTAAAGATGCAAATGCCCTATGGATCCAAACCTTTTAAAGAGAAAAAAACGCTCATTAAATTCTCAAGTGAACATGCGTTGGGATATTTACCCGAGTCAAACAAGCCATTATTTTGGCCATTAAGAAAAAGCTGACCTAAAAATCGCAGATGATTTGTACAGTGATTTATCGGCCAATCATGCGTAACAGGGTATGTTTTTGTAAGAAATGACTTATGGATTTGGAGTCAACACTCAATTAAAAATCCCCCGTCTGCCCCTTTTCCCGAGCATTGTTAATCCTAATGTATAAAATCTAAAAGAGTTTGCAGTCCCTAAAAGTTACAGAGACTTTTTGGAATTAACACTCACTACATTTGTGCTTTTCAATTGCATTTTAGATTGACACTTTTTTCCTAAATCAAAACTTTGAGTTTTCACTCTCCGATTTTGTCTTAAACAAGGAGAAAAAGGCAAAATAGATCACAACAAAATGAAAATTTTAGAGTTTATTTATGGAAAAAATTAAAAACAATAACAAATGTAAGTAAAGAAAATTTATTCATACAACAGAAATGAACACAAATGTTTTGTTGTCCAAGTTTGGGAAATTCCTGTAGTTCAACCCCAATGGCTTGGAATTTGATAAGAAGGATTTCTAATTGATCCTAACATGTTTTAAATATGGATATGCATGCTTGAAACATGTTAAAGATGCAAATGCCCAATGGATCCAAACCTTTTTCAGAGAACAACAAACGCTCGTTAAAATCTCAAGTGAATGTGCGATGGGATATTAACCCCAATCAAACAAGCCATTATTTTGTCCATTTACAAAAAGCTGACCTAACAATCGTAGACGATTTGTAAAGTGATTTAGTGGTCAATCATGTGTAACGGGTTATGTTTTTCTAAGAAATAACTTATGGATTGGGAGTCAACACTCAGTTAAAAATCCCCCGCCACCCACTTTTCCCGAATATTGCAAAACCTAATGTATAAAAACTAAAAGAGTTTTCACTCCCTTAACGTTAAAGAGACTTTTTGAAATTATCTCTCTCTACATTTGTGCATTTCCATTCCGTTTTAGATGTACACTTTTTTCTTAAATCAAAAGTTTGAGTTTTCACTCTCCGATTCTCTCGTAAACAAGGAGATAAAGGCAGAATAGATCACAACAAAATGAAACTTTGAGAGTTTATGTATGGAAAAAATTTGTTCACACACCAAAAATGAACAAAAAAGTTTTGTTGTCCAACTTTGGGAAATTCCACATGTTCAACCCTAATGGCTTGGAATTTGATAAGAAAGAAATTTCTAATTGATCCTAACATGTTTTAAATATGGATATGCATACTTGAAACATGTTAAAGATGCAAATGCCCTATGGATCCAAACCTTCTAAAGCGAACAAAAAATGCTCATCAAATTCTAATGTGAACGTGCGGTGGGACATTTACCTGAGTCAAACAAGCCATTATCTTGGCAATTTACAAAAATTTGACCTAACAATCGCAGACGATTTGTAAAGTGATTTACCGGTCAATCATGCGTAACGGGTTATGTTTTTGTAAGAAACGACTTATGGATTGGGAGTCAACACTAAGTTAAAAATCCTCGACCTCCACCTTTTCCCGAGCATTACAAAACCTAATGTGTAAAACCAAAAAGAGTTTGCAGTCCGTAAAAGTTGCAGAGACTTTTTTGAAGTATCTCTCTCTATATTTGTGCATTTCCATTCCATTTTTTATGTACACTTTTTTCTTAAATCAAAACTTTGAGTTTTCACTCTCCTATTCTCTCGTAAACAAGGAGATAAAGTCAAAATAGATCACAACAAAATAAAACTTTTAGAGTTTATGTATGGAAAGAATTAAAAACAATAACAAAAGTAAGTAAACAAAATTTATTCACACACCACAAACGAATACAAAAGTTTTGTTGTCCAAGTTTGGAAAATTCCTATAGTTCAACCCAAATGCCTTGCAATTTGATACGAAAGATATTTCCAATTGATCCTAACATGTTTTAAATATGGATATGCATGCTAGAAACATTATCAAGATGAAAATTCCCAATGGATACAAATCTTTTAAAGTGAACAACAAACGATCATTAAATTCTCAAGTGAACATCCGGTCGGATATTTACCCCAGTCAAACAAGCCATTCTTTTCCCATTTACAAAAAGCTGACCTAACAATCACATATTATTTGTAAAGAGATTTATTAGTCAATCATGCATAGGACTATGTTTTTGTAAGAAATGACTTATGGATTGAGAATCAACACTCAATTAAAAATCCCCCACCTCCCCCTTTCCCGATAATTGCAAAACCTAATGTATAAAAATTGAAAGACTTTGCAGTGCCTAAAAGTTATAGAGACTTTTGGAATTATCACTATCTACATTTTTGAATATCAATTCTATTTTAGAAGTACACTTTTTTCCTAAATCAAAACAGCGAGTTTTCATTCTCCGATTCTCTCATAAACAAGGAGATAAAGGCAAAATAGATCACAACAAAATAAAAATTTTAGAGTTTATGTATGGAAAAATATAAAAACAATAAAAAATGTAAGTAAAGAAAATTTATTCACACACCGCAAATGAACACAAATGTTTTTTGTCCAAGTTTGGGAAATTCCAGTAGTTCAACACAAATGGCTTGGAATTTGATAAGAAAGAGATTTCTAACTGATCCTAACATGTTTTAAATATGGATGTGCAAGTTTGAAACATGTTCAAGATGCAAATGTCTTATAGATCCAAACCTTTTAAAGCGAACAGAAAACACTCATTAAATTCTCTAGTGAACATGCAGTGGGATATTTACCTGAGTCAAACAAGCCATTATTTTGGCCATTTACAAAAAGCTACCTAACAATCGCAGACGATTTGTAAAGTGATTTATCATTCAATCATGCGTAATGGGCTATGTTTTTGTATAAAATGATTTAAGGATTGGGAGTCGACTGAGTTAAAAATCCCCTGCCTCCCCCTTTTCCCGATCATTGGAAAACCTAATGCATAAAAACTAAAAGAGTTTGCAGTCCCTAAAAGGTATAGAGACTTTTATGAATTATCTTTCTCTACATTTGTGCATTTCCATTCAATTTTAGATGTACATTTTTTTCTTAAATCAAAACTTTAAGTTTTCACTTTCCCATTCTCTCCTAAACAAGGACATAAAGGTAAAAATGATCAGAACAAAATGAAAATTATAGAGTTTATGTGTAGAAAAAATTTAAAACAATAAAAATATAAAGTAAAAAAATTTTAGTCACACACCACAAACGAACACAAAAGTTTTGTTGTCGGAGTTTGGAAAATTCCACTAGTTCAACCCTAATCGCTTGGAATTTGATAAGAAAGAGATTTCTAACAGATCCTAACATGTTTTAAATATTGATATAAATTCTAGAAACATTTTAACGATGCAAATGCCATATGAATCCAAACCTTTTAAAGTGAACAACAGATGCTCATTAAATTCTCAAGTGAACATGCGGTGGGATATTTACCCGAGTCATACAAGCCATTCTTTTGCCCATTTACAAAATATTTATATAACAATCACAAATGATTTGTAAAATGATTTATCGGTCAATCATGCATAACGGGCTATGTTTTTGTAAGAAATGACTTATGGATTGGGAGTCAACACTCAATTAAAAATCCCCCACCTCCCCCTTTCCCTGATCATTGAAATACCTAATGTATAAAAAATAAAAGAGTTTGTAGTCCCTAAAAGTTACAAAGACTTTTTGGAATTATCAATCGCTACACTTTTGCATATCAATTCCATTTTAGATGTACACTTCTTTCCCAAATCAAAACTTTGAGTTTTCACTCTCCGATTCTCTCGTAAACAAGGAGATAAAGGAAAGTAGGTCACAACAAAATAAATATTTTAGAGTTTACGTATGGAAAAAATTAAAAACAATAAAAATGTAAGTAAAGAAAGTTTATTCACACACTACAAACGAACCCAAATGTTTTGTTGTCCAAGTTTGGGAAATTGCAGTAGTTCAACCCAAATGGATTGGAATTTGATAAGAAAGACATTTCTAACTTACCCTAACATGTTTTAAATATCAATAGGCATGTTTGAAACATGTTAAAGATGCAAATGCCCTATGGATCCAAACCTTTTAAAGCGAAGAAAAAGCGCTCATTAAATTCTCAAGTGATCGTGTGGTGGGATATTTACCCGAGTCAAACAAGCCATTATATTGGCCATTTACAAAAAGCTGACCTAATAATTGACGATGATTTTTAAAGTGGTTTACCGGTCAATCATGCGTAATGGGCTATGTTTTTGTAAGAACTGACTTATGGATTGGGAGTCAACACTCAGTTAAAAATCCCGCACCTCCCCCTTTTCCCGATCATTGCAAAACCTAATGTATAAAAACTAAAAGAGTCTGCAGTCCTTAAAAGTTACGGAGACTTTTTGGAATTATCTCTCTCTGTATTTGTGCATTTCTATTCCATTTTAGTTGTACACTTTTTTTTTTAAATATAAACTTTTATTTTTCACTCTCCCTTTCTCTCCTAAATAAGTAGATAAAGGCAAAATAGATCACAACTAAATGAAAATTTTAGTGTATAAGAATGGAAAAAATTAAAAACAACAAAAAATGTAAGTAAAGAAAATTTATTCACCCACCACAAACGAACACAAAAATTTTGTTGTCCAAGTTTGGGAAATTCCAGTAGTTCAACCCTAATGTCTTGAAATTTGATAAGAAAGAGATTTCTAACTGATCCTAACATGTTTTAAATATGGATATGCATGCTTGAAACATGTTAAATATGAAAATGCCCTACGGATCCAAACCTTTTAAAGCGAACAACAAACACTCATTAAATTCTCAAGTGAACGTCCGGTGGGTTATTTATATGAGTCAAACAAGCCATTATTTTGCCCATTTATAAAAAGAAGACCTAAAATTTGTAGACGATTTGTAAAGTGATTTATCGGTCAATCATGCATAACGGGATATGTTTTTGAAAGATATGACTTATGGATTGGGAGTCAACACTCAGTTAAAAATCCCCCGCCTCCCCCTTTTCTCGATCATTGCAAAACCTAATGTATAAAAACTAAAAGAGTTGGCAGTCCCTAAAAGTTACAGAAACTTTTTGAAATTATCTCTCTCTATATTTTTGCATTTTCATTCCATTTTAGATGTACACTTTTTTTTTTAAATGAAAACTTTGAGTTTTCACTCTCCCATTCTCTCGTAAACAAGGAGATAAAGGCAAAATAGATCACATCAAAATGAAAATTTTAGAGTTTATGTATGGAAAAAAATAAAAACAATCTGAAAATGTAAGTAAAGAAAATTTTGTCACACACCACAAAAGAACCAAAAAATTTTTGTTGTCCAAGTTTTGGAAATTCCAGTAGTTCAACCCTAATGGGTTGGAATTTGGTAAGATAGAGATTTCTAACTGATCGTAAGATGTTTTAAATATCGATATACATCCTTGAAACATGTTAAAGATACAAATGCCCTATGGATCCAAACCGTTTAAAGTGAACGTGCGGTGGGATAATTACCCGAGTCTAACAAGCCATTATTTTGGCAATTTACAAAAAGGCTGACCTAACAGTCACAGACGGTTTGTAAAGTGATTTATCTTTCAATCATGTGTAATGAGCTATATGTTTGTAAGAAATGGATCATGGATTGAGAGTCAACACTCAGTTAAAAATCCCATGCCTCCCCCTTTTCCATATCATTGCAATACCTAATGTATAAAAACTAAAAGAGTTTGCAATCCCTAAATGTAATAGAGACTTTTTGGAATTATCTCTCACTACATTTTTGCATTTCCATTCCATTTTAGATGTACATTTTTTTCATAAATCAAAACTTTGAGTTTCCACTCTCCCACTCTCTCGTAAACAAGGAGATAAAGGCAAAATAGATCAAAATGAAACTTTTAGAAATTATGTATGGAAAAAATTAAAAACAATAACAAATGTAAGTAAAGAAAATTTATTCACACACCACAAACGAACACAAAAGTTTTATTGTCCAAGTTTGGGAAATTCCAGTAGTTCAACACTAATGGCTTGGCATATTATAAGAGATTTTTTACTGATCCTAACATGTTTTAAATATGGATATGCATGCTTGAAAAATGTTAAAGTTGCAAATGACCTATGGATCCAAACATTTTAAAGCGAACAAAAAACGCTCATTAAATTCTAAAGTGAACGTCCGATGGGATATTTACCCGAGTAAAAAAAGCCATTATTTTGCCAATTTACAAAAAGCTGACCTAACAATCGCAGACAATTTGTAAGTGATTTATCAGTCAATCATGCATAACGGGCTATGTTTTATAAGAAATGACTTATGGTTTGGAAGTTAACACTCAATTAAAAAAACTAAGAGAGTTTGTTGTCCCTAAAAGTTATGGTGACTTCTTGGAATTATCTCTCTCCACATTTGTGTGCTTTCTTTCCATTTTAGATGTACATTTTTTTTTAAACACAACTTTGAGTTTTCACTCTCCAATTCTCTCCTAAACAAGGAGATAAAGGCAAAATAGGTCAAAACAAATTGAAAATTTTAGACTTTATGTATGGAAAAAATAAAAAAATAACAAATGTAAGTAAAGAAAATTTATTCACACACCACAAAAGAACACAAAAGTTTTGTTGTCCAAGTTTGGGAAATTCCACTAGTTCAACCCTAGTTGCTTGGAATTTGATAAGAAAGAGATTTCTAGCTGATCCTAACATGTTTTAAATATGGATATGCATGCTTGAAACATGTTAAAGATGCAAATTCCCTAAGGATCCAAACCTTTTAAAGCGAACAAAACACCCTCATTAAATTCTCAAGTGAACGTGTGGTGGGATATTTACCCAATCCAAACAAGCCATTATTTTGGCCATTTACAAAATGCTGACCTAACTATCGCAGACGAATTGTAAAGTGATTTATTCGTCAATCAAGTGTAATGGGCTATGTTTTTGTAAGAAATGACTTAAGCATTGGGAGTCAACACTCAAGTAAAAATCCCTCGCCTCCTCCCCCTTTTCCTGATCATTGCAAATGTATAAAAACTAAAAGAGTTTGCAGTCCCTAAAAGTTACAGATAATTTTTGGAATTATCTCTCTACATTTGTGCATTTCCATTCCAATTTAGATGTACATTTATTTCTTAATTCAAAACATTAAGTTTTCACTCTCCCATTCTCTCGTAAACAAGGAGATAAAGGAAAAATAGATCACAATAAAATGAAAATTTTACAGTTTATGTAAGGAAAAAAATTAAAAACAATAACAAATGTAATTAAAGAAAATTTATTCACACACCACAAACGAACACAAAAATTTTTGCTGTCCAAGTTTGAGAAATTCCACTAGTTCAACCCTAATGGCTTGGAATTTGATAAAGATGCAAATTCCCTATGGATCCAAACCTTTTAAAGAAAACAAAAAATGCTCATTAAATTCTCAATTGAACGTGCGGTGGGATATATACCCGAGTCAAACATGCCATTATTTTTCCCATTTAAAAAAAGCTGACCTAACAATCGCAAATGATTTGTAAAGTGATTTATAGGGCAATCAAGCATAACGGGCTATGTTTTTGTAAGAATTGACATATGGATTGGGAGTCAAAACACAGTTAAAAATCCCCCACTTGCCCTTTTCTCGATCATTGCAAAACATAAAGTATAAAAATTTAAGAGTTTGCTGTCCCTAAAAGTTACAGAGACTTTTTGGAATTATCTCTCTCTACATTTGTGCATTTCCATTCCATTTTAGATGTACACTTTTTTCTTATGTCAAAATGTTCAGTTTTCACTCTTCGATTCTCTCGTAAACAAGGAGATAAAGCCTAAATAGATCACAACAAATGAAACTTTTAGAGTTTATGTATGGAAAAAACTAAAAACAATAACAAATGAAAGTAAAGAAAATTTATTCACACACCACAAACGAACACAAAAGTTTTGTTGTCCAAGTTTGGGAAATTCCACTTGTTCAACCCTAATGGCTTGGAATTTGATAAGAAAGAGATTTCAAACTAATCCAATCATGTTTTAAATATGGATATGCATGCTTAAAACATGTTAAAGATGAAAATTCCCTATGGATCCAAACCTTTTAAAGCGAACAAAAAACGCTCATGCTTGAAATTTAATAAGAAAGAAATTTCTAACTGATCCTAACATGCTTGAAACATGTTAAAGATGCAAATTCCCTATGGCTCCAAACATTTAAAGTGAATGAAAAATGCTCATTAAATTTTGAAGTTAACGTGCGGTGGGATATTTACCCGAGTGATTTATCGGCCAATCACGCATAACGGGCTATGTTTTTTTAAGAAATGACTTACGGATTGAGAGTCAACACTCAAATAAAAATCCGATGCCTCCACCTTTTTCCAGATCATTGCAATACCCAATGTATAAAAACTAAAAGAATTTGTTGTCCCCAAAATTTATAGAGACTTTTTGGAATTATCACTCTCTACATTTGGGCGTTGCCATTCCATTTTAGATGTACATTTTTTTTAAATCACAATTTTGAGTTATCACTTTCCGATTTTCTCGTAAACTAGCAGAAAAAGGCAAAATAGATCACAACAAATTGAAAATTTTAGAGTTTAAGAATGGAAAAAATTAAAACAATAACAAATGTAAGTATAGGAAATTCTTTTACACACCATAAATGAACACAAAAGTTTTTTTGTCCAAGTTTGGGAAATTCCACTAGTTCAACCCTCATGGCTTGGAATTTGATAAGAAAGAGATTTCTAACTGATCCTAACATGTTTTAAATATGTATATGCAAGCTTGAAATATGTCAAAGATACAAATGCCCTATGGATCCAAACCTTTTAAAGCGAACAACAAACGCTCATTAAATTCTCAAGAGAACGTGCAGTGGGATAATTACCAGAGTCAAACAAGCCATTATTTTGGCCATTTAAAAAATGCTTACCTAACAATCGCAGACGGTTTGTAAAGTGATTTATCGGTCAATCATACGTAACTGGCTATGTTTTTTTAAGAAATGACTTATGGATTAGGAGTCAACTCTCAGTTAAAAATCCCCTGCCACCCCCTTTTCCCGATCAATGCAAAACCTATTGTATATAAACTTAAAGAGTTAGAAGTCCCTAAAAGTTACAGAGACTTTTTGGATTTATCTCTCTCTACATTTGTGTATTCCATTCCATTTTAGACGTACACTTTTTTCTTAAATCAAACTTTGAGTTTTCACTCTCCCATTCTTTCGTAAACAAGGAGATAAAGGCAAAATAGATCACAACAAAATGAACTTTTAGAGTTTATGTATGGAAAAATTTTAAAAACAAAAAAAATGTAAGTGAAGAAAATTTATTCACACACCACAAACAAACACAAAAGCTTTTTTGTCCAAGTTTGGGAAATTTCACTATTTCAACCCTAATGGCTTGGAATTTGATAAGAAAGAGATTTCTAACTGATCCTAACATGTTCTAAATATGGATATGCATGCTTCAAACATGTTAAAGATGCAAATGCCCTATGGATCCAAACATTTTAAAGCAAAAAAAAAAATGGTCATTAAATTCTCAAGTGAACGTGCGATGGGATATTGAACCGAGTCAAACAAGCCAATATTTTGCCCATTTACAAAAAGCTGACCTACCAATCGCAGACGATTTGTAAAGTGATTTATCTGTCAATCATGCGTAAAAGGCTATGTTTTTGTAAGAAATGACTTACTAATTGGGAGTCAACACTCAATTAAAAATCCCACGCCTCCCCCTTTTCCAGATCATTGGAATACTTAATGCATAAAATCTAAATGAGATTACAGTCCCAAGAAGTTAAAGAGACTTTTTGGAATGATCTCTCTCTACATTTGTGTGTTTCCTTTCCATTTTTGATGTACAATTTTTTTTTTAAATCAAAACTTTGAGTTTTCACTCTCAGATTCTCTCGTAAACAAGGAGATAAAGGAAAAATAAATGAAAACAAATTGAAAATTTTAGAGTTTATGTATGGAAAAATTAACAACAAAAACAAATGTAAGTAAAGAAAATTTATTCACACACCACAAACGAACTCAAAAGTTGAGTTGTCCAAGTTTGGGAAATTCAACTAGTTCAATCCTAATGGCTTCGAATTTGATAAGAAAGAGTTCTCTATCTTATCCTAACATGTTTTAAATATGGATATGCATGCTTGAAACATGTTAAAGATTCAAATTCCCTATGGATACGAACCTTTTAAAGTGAACAAAAAACGCTCATTAAATTCTCAATTGAACGTGCATTGGGATATTTACCGGAGTCAACCAAGCCAATATTTTGCCCATTTGAAAAAAGCTGACCTAAAAATCGCAAACAATTTGTAAAGTGATTTATCTGTCAATCATGCGTAACGGGCTATGTTTTTCTAAGAAATGACTTATGGATTAGAAGTCAACACTCAGTTGATAGTCCCCCGCCTCCCCCTTTTCTCGATTATTGCAAAACCTAATGTATAAAAACTAAAAGAGTTTCCAGTTCCTAAAAGTTACAGAGACTTTTTGGAATTATCTCTCTCTACATTTATGCATTTCCATTCCACTTTAGATGTACATTTTTTTTTAAATCAAAACGTTGAGTTTTCACTTTCCCATTCTCTTGTAAACTTGGAGATAAAGGCAAAATAGATCACTACAAAATGAAAATTTTAGAGTATATGTATGGAAAAACTTAAAAACAATAAAAAATTTTAGTAAAGAAAATTTATTCACACACCACAAACGTACACAAAAGTTTTGTTGTCCAAATTTGGGAAATTCCATTAGTTCAACCCTAATGCCTTGGAATTTGATAAGAAAGAGATTTCTAGTTGATCCTAACAAGTTTTAAATATGGATATGCATGCTTGAAACTTGTTAAAGATGCAAATGCCCTATGGATCCAAACCTTTTAAAGCGAACAAAAAACGCTCATTAAATTCTTAAGTGAACGTGTGGTGGGATATTTACCAGAGTCAAACAAGCCATTATTTAGGCCATTTACAAAAAGCTGATCTATCAATCGCAGATGATTCGTAAAGTGATTTATCAGTCAACACGCATAACGGGCTATATCTTTTTAAGAAATGAATTAAGGATTGGGAGTCAATGATCAGTTAAAAATCCCCTGCCTCCCCCTTTTCCTGATCATTGCAGAACCTAAAGTATAAAAACAAAAAGAGTCTGCAGTCCCTAAATGTTACAGAGACTTTTTGGAATTATCTCCCTCGACATTTGTGCATTTACATTCCATTTTAGATATACACTTCTTTCTTAAATCAAAAATTTAACCTTTCACTCTCCCAGTCTCTCGTAAACAAGGAGATAACGGCAAAATATCTCACAACAAAATAAAAGTTTTAGAGTTTATGTATGGAAAAAATTAAAAACAATAACAAATGTAAGTAAATAAAATTTACTCACACACCACAAACGAACACAAAATTTTTGTTGTCCAAGTTTGGGAAATTCCAGTAGTTCAACCCTATTGGCTTGGAATTTGATAAGAAAGAGATTTCTAACTGATCCTAACATGTTTTAAATATGGATATGCATGCTAGAAACATGTTAAAGATGCAAATGCCCTATGGATCCAAACCGTTTAAAACGAACAACAAACGCTCATTAAATTCTCTAGTGAACGTGCGGTGGGATATTTACCCGAGTCAAACATGCCATTCTTTTGCCAATTTACAAAAAGCTGACCAGAATATCGCAGATGATTTGTAAAGTAATTTATCGGTCAATCATGCTTAACGGGCTATGTTTTTCTATGAAATGACTTATGGAATAGGAGTCAACAATCAGTTAAAAATCCCCCGCCTCCCCCTTTTCCTGATTTTTGCAAACCCTAATGTATAAAAATTAAAAGAGTTTCCAGTCCCCCCGCCTCCCCCTTTTCCTGATTTTTGCAAACCCTAATGTATAAAAATTAAAAGAGTTTCCAGTCCCTAATAGTTACAGAGATTTTTTGGAATTATCACACTCTACATTTGTTCATTTCAATTCCATTTTAGATGTACACTTTTTCTTAAATCAAAACTTGGAGTTTTCACTCTCCCATTCTCTCGTAAACAAGGAGATAAAGGGAAAATAGATTACAACAAAATGAAACTTTTAGAGTTCATGTATGGAAAAAATTAAAAACAACAAATGTAAGTAAAAAAAATTTATTCACACACCACAAACGAACACAAAAGTTTTGTTGTCCAAGTTTGAGAAATTCCAGTAGTTCAACCCTAATGGCTTGGAATTTGATAAGAAAGAGATTCCTTACTGATCCTAACATTTTTTAAATATGGATATGCATGCTTGAAACATGTTAAAGATGCAAATGCCCTATGGATCCAAACATTTTAAAGCAAACGAAAAACCCTCATTAAATTCTCAAGGGAATGTGCTGTAGGATAGTTACTCGAGTGTAAAAAACCATTATTTTGCCCATTAACAAAAAGCAGACCTTACCATCACAGACGATTTGAAAAGTGAGTTAATGGTCAATCATGCATAACGGGCTATGTATTTGTAAGGAATGACTTATGGATTGGGAGTCAACACTCAGTTAAAAATCCCCAACCTCCCCCTTTTCCCCATCATCGCAAAAACTAATGTATAAAAACTAAAAGAGTTTGCATTCCCTAAAAGTTACAGAGACTTTTTGGAATTATCTGTCTCTACATTTATGCATTTCCATTCCATTTTAGATGTACACTTTTTTTTTTTAAATCAAAACTTTGAGTTTTGACTCTTCCATTCTTTCGTAAACATGGAGATAATGGCAAAATAGATCACAACAAAATGAAAATTTTAGAGTATATGAATGGAAAAAATTAAAAACAATAACAAATGTAAAGAAAGAAAATTATTCACACACCACAAACGACTACAAAAGTTTTGTCGTCCAACTTTGAAAAGTTCCAGTAGTTCAACACCAATGGCTTGGAATTTAATAAGAAAGAGATTTCTCACTAATCCTAACATGTTTTAAATATGGATATGCATGCTCTAAACATGTTAAAGATGCAAATGCCCTATGGATCCAAACCTTTTAAAGAAACCAACAAACGCTCATTAAATTCTCAAGTGAACGTGCGGTGGGATATTAACCCAAGTCAAACAAGCCATTTTTTTGGCCATTTAGAAAAAGCTGACCTAACATTCGCAGATGACTTGAAAAGTGATTTATCTGTCAATCATACGTAACGGGCTATGTTTTTTTAAGAGATGACTTATGGATTGGGAGTCAACACTTAGTTAAAAATCTCCTTCCTCCCCCTTTTCCAGATCATTGGAAAAACTAATGTATAAAAAATAAAAGAGTTTGCAGTCGCTAAAAGTTACAGAGACTTTTTGGAATTATCTATCTCTACATTTTTGCATTTCCATTCCATTTTAGATGTACACTTTTTTCTTAAATCAAAACTTTGAGTTTGCACTCTCCCATTCTCTCATAAACAAGGAGATAAAGGCAAAATAGGTCATCACAAAATGAAACTTTTAGAGTTTATGTATGGAAAAATTAAAAACAATACCAAATGTATGTAAAGAAAATTTATTCACACAGCATAAATGAACACAAAAGTTTTGTTGTTCACGTTTGGGCAATTCCAATAGTTCAACCCTAATGGCTTGGAATTTCATAAGAAAAAGATTTCTATCTGATCCTAGAATGTTTTAAATATGGATTTGCATTCTTGAAATATGTTAAAGAGGCAAATGCCCTATGGATCCAAACCTTTTAAAGTGAACATAAAACGCTTATTAAATTCACAAGTGAATGTGCGGTGGGATATTTACCCGAGTCAAACAAGCCATTACCATTTACTAAAACTCTACCTAACAATCGCAGACGATTTGTAAAGTGATTTATCGTTCAATAATGCGTACGGGCTATGTTTTCGAAAGAAATGACTTAAGGATTGGGAGTGAACACTCTGTTAAAAATCCCCCCTCTCCCCCTTTTCCCGATCAATGGAAAACCTAATGTATAAAAACTAGAAGAGTTTGCAGTCCCTAAAAGTTACAAAGACTTTTTGGAATTATCTCTCTCTACAGTTGTGCATTTCCTTGCCATTTTAGATGTACACTTTTTTTCTTAAATGAAAACTTTGAGTTTTCACTCTCCTATTCTCTCGTAAACAAGGAGATAAAGGCAAAATAGATCACAATAAAATGAAAAATTTTTAGTTTATGTAAGGAAAAAATTAAAAACAATAACAAATGTAGGTAAAGATAATTTATTCACACCCAAAAAACAAACACAAAAGTTTTTTTGTCCAATTTTGGGAAATTCCTGTAGTTCATCCATAATGGCTTGGAATTTGATAAGAAAGAGATTTATAACTGATCCTAAAAAGTTTTAAATATGGATATGCATGCTTGAAACATGTGAAAGATGCAAATGCCCTATGGATCCAAACATTTTGAAGCAAACAAAAATCGCTCATTAAATTCTCAGGTTAAGGTGCAGTGGGATATTTACCAGAGTCAAACAAACCTTTATTTTGCCCATTTAAAAAAAGCTAACCTAACAATCACAGACAATTTTTAAAGTGATTTATCGGCAAATCACGCGTAATGGGCTGTGTTTTTGTAAGAAATGACTTATGGATTGGGAGTCAACACTCAAATAAAAATCCCATGCCTCCACCTTTTCCCGATCATTGCAAAACCTAATGTATAAAAACTAAAAGAGTTTGCTGTCACTAAAAGTTATAGAGGCTTTTTGGAATTGTCTCTCTCTACATTTGGGTATTACCTTTCCATTTTAGATGTACATTTTTTTTTAAATCACAACTTGAGTTTTCACTTTCCGATTCTCTCATAAACTAGTAGAAACAGGCAAAATAGATCACAACAAATTGAAAATTTTAGAGTTTAAGAATGGAAAAAATTTAAAACAATAACAAGTGTAAGTACAGGATGTTTTTTCACACACCACAAACAAACACCAAAGTTTTGTTGTCCAATTTTGGGAAATTCCACTAGTTCAACCCTCATGGCTTGTAATTTGATAAGAAAGAGATTTCTAACATGTTTTAAATATGGATTAGCAAGCTTAAAACATGTTAATGATACAAATGCCCAATGGATCCAAACCTTTTAAATTGAACAACAAATGTTCATTAAATTCTCAAGTGAACGTGTGTTGGGATAATTACCCGAGTCAACAAGCCATTTTTTTGGCCAACAACAAAACACAAACCAAACAATCACAAATGGTTTGTAAAGTGATTTATTAGTCAATCATGTGTAACTGGCTATGTTTTTGTAAGAAATGACTTTTGGAATAGGAGTCAACACTCAGTTGAAAAAAACCCCGCCTCCCCCTTTTCCCGATCAATGGAAAACCTATTGTATATAAACTTAAAGAGTTAACTATCCCTAAAAGTTACAGAGACTTTTTGGATTTATCTCTCTCTACATTTGGGAGTCAACACTCAGTTAAAAATCCCCCACCAAGTCCTTTTCTTGACCTTAGCATAAACTAAGGTATAAAAACTAATAGATTTTGCAGTCCCTAAAAGTTACAGTGACTTTTTTGAAATTATCTCTCTCTACGTTTGTGCATTTCCATTCCATTTTAGATGTACACTTTTTTTTTAAAATCAAAACTTTAGAGTACAACGAATTGAAAATTTTAGAGTTTATGTACGGAAAAAATTAAAAAAAATAATAAATGTAAGTAAAGAAAATTTATTCACACACCCCAAATGAACACAAGTTTTGTTGTCCAAGTTTGGAAAATTCCACTAGTTCAACCCTAATGGCTTGGAATTTGATCAGAAAGAGATTTCTAACTGATCCTAACATGTTTTAAATATGTATATGCATGCATTAAACATGTTAAATTTGTAAATGCCCTATTGATCCAAACCTTTTAAAGCGAACAGCAAACACTCATTAAATTCTTAAGTGAATGTGCGGTGGGTTATTTACTCGAGTCAAACAAGCCACTATTTTGCCCATTTACAAAAAGCTGACAAAACTAATGCAGATGATTTTTAAAGTGATTTATCGGTCAATCATACGTAACGGGCTATGTTTTTGAAAGAAATTACTTATGGATTGGGAGTCAACACTCAGTTAAAAATCCCTTGTCTCCCCCTTTTCCCCATCATTGCATTATCAAATGTATAAAAACGAAAAGAGTTTGTAGTTCCTAAAAGTTTTTGAGACTTTTTGGAATTATCTCTCTCTACACTTGTGTAAGTAAAAAAAATTTATTCACACACCACAAACGAATACAAAAATTTTTTTGTCCAAGTTTGGGAAATTCCACTAGTTCAACTGTAATGCCTTGGAATTTGATAAGAATGAGATTTCTAACTGATCCTAACATGTTTTAAATATGGATATGCATGCTTGAAACATGTTAAAGATGCAAATGCCCTATGGATCCAAACCTTTTTAAAACTAACAACAAACGCTCATTAAATTCTCAAGTGAACGTGCGGTGGGATATTTACATGAGTCAAACAAGCCATTATTTTGCCTATTTAAAAAAACCTGACCTAAGAATCGCAGAGGATTTGTAAAGGGATTTATAGGCATATCAAGTGTAACGGCTAAGTTTTGGTAAGACATGACTTATGGATTGGGAGTCAATACTCAGTTAAAAATCCCCCGCCTCCCCCTTTTCCCGATCATTGCAAAAATTAATGTATAAAAACTAAAAGAGTTTGCAGTCCCTAAAAGTTACAGAGACTTTTATGAATTATCACTCTCTACTTTTGTGCATTTCCATTCCATATTAGATGTACTCTTTTTTCTTAAATCAAAACTTTGATTTTTCACTCTCCTATTCTCTCATAAACAAGGAGATAAAGGCAAAATAGATCACAACAAAAAGAAAATTTAAGAGTTTATGTATGGAAAAAATTAAAAACAATAACAAATGTAAGATAAGAAAATTTATTCATACACCACAAACGAACACAAAAGTTTTCTTGTCTGAGTTTGGGAAATTCCACTAGTTACCCCCTAACGGGATGGAATTTGACAAGAAAGAGATTTCTAACTGATCCTAACATGTTTTAATGCCCTATGGATCAAAACATTTTAAAGCGAACAACAAACGCTCATTAAATTCTCAAGTGAACGTGCGGTGGGATATTTACCAGAGTCAAAAAAGCCATTATTTTACCCATTTACAAAAAGCTGACCTAACAATCGCAGACGATTTGTAAAGTGATTTATCGGTCAATCATGTGTAACGGGCTATGTTTTTGTGAGAAATGACTTATGGATTGGGAGTCAACACTCTGTTAAAAATCCCCCACCTCCCCCTTTTCCCGATCATTGCAAAACCTAATGTATAAAAACTAAAAGAGTTTGTAGTCCCTAAAAGTTACAAAGACTTTTTGGAATTATCTCTTGCTACATTTGTACATTTCCATTCCATTTTAGATGTACACTTTTTTCTTAAATCAAAATTTTGAGTTTTCACTCTCTGATTCTCTCTTAAACAAGGAGATAACGGCAAAATAGATCACAACAAAATGAAAATTTTAGAGTTTACGTACGGAAAGAAATAAAAAAATAACAAATATAAGTAAAGAAAATTTATTCATACCCCAAAAACGAACACAAAAGTTTTGTTGTCCAAGTTTGGGAAGTTCTAGTAGTTCAACCCTAACAGTTTGGAATTTGATAAGAAAGAGATTTCTAACTGATCCTAACATGTCTTAGATAAGGATATGCATGCTTGAAACATGTTAAAGATGCAAATGCCCTATGGATCAAAACCTTTTAAAGAGAAAAACAATGCTCATTAAATTCTCAAGTGAACTTGCGGTGGGATATTTACGCGACCCAGACAAGCCATTATTTTGCCCATTTACAAAAAGTTGACCTAACAATCGCAGACGATTTGTACAGTGATTCATCGATCAATCATGCATAATGGGCTATGTTTTTGTAAGAAATGACTTATGGATTGGGAGTCAACCCTCAGTTAAAAGCCCCCCGCCTCCCCTTGTTCCCGATCATTGCAAAACCTAATGTATAAAAAATAAAAGAGTTTGAAGTCCCCAAAAGTGACAGAGACTTTTTCGAATTATCTCCCTCTACATTTGTGCATTTCCATTCCATTTTGGACGTTCACATTTTTTTAAATCAAAATTTGAGTTTTGACCCCCCTTTCTCTTGTAAACAAGGAAAGAAAGGCAAAATAGATCACAACAAAATGAAAATTTTAGAGTATATGTATGGAAAAAATTAAAATAATAACAAATGGAAATAAAAAAAATTTATTCACACACCAAAAATGAACAAAAAAGTTTTGTTGTCCAAGTTTGGGAAATTCCTCTAGTTCAACCCTAATGGCATGGAATTTGATAAGAAAGAGATTTCTAGTTGATCCTAACATGTTTTAAACATGGATATGCATGCTTGAAACATGTTAAAGATTCAAATGCCCTATGGATCCAAACCTTTTAAAGCGAATAAAAAACACTCATTAAATTCTCTAGTGAACGTGTGGTGGGATATTTACACAACTCAGACAAGCCATTATCTTGCCCATTTACAAAAAGTTGACCCAACAATCGCAGATGATTTTTAAAGTGATTTATCGGTCAATCATGCGTTACTGGCTATATTTTTGTAAGAAATGACTTAAGGATTGGGAGTCAAGACTCAGTTAAAAATCCCCCACCTCCCTCTTTTCCCGATCATTGCAAAACCTAATGTATAAAAACTAAAAGAGTTTGCAGTCCTTAAAAGTTACAAAGACTTTTTGGAATTATCTCTCTCTACATTTTTGTATTTCCATTCCATTTTAGATGTACACTTTTTTCTTAAATCAAAACTTTAAGTTTGCACTCTCCCATTCTCTCATAAAGAAGGAGATAAAGCCAAAAAAGATCACAACAAAATGAAAATTTTAGATTTTATGTATGGAAAAAATTACAAACAATAACTTGTGTAAGTAAAAAAAAATTTCACAAACCACAAACGAACACAAAATTTTTGTTGTCCAAGTTTGGGAAATTCCACTAGTTCAACCCCAAATGGCTTGGAATTTGATAAGAAAGAGTTTTCTAACTTATCCTAACATGTTTTAAATATGGATACGATTGCTTGAAACATCTTAAATATGCAAATGCCCTATGGATCCAAACCTTTTAAATGGAACAAAAACCGCTCATTAAATTCTCAAGTGAACATGCGGTGGGATATTTACCCGAGTCAAACAAGCTATTATTTTGCCCGTTTGCAAAAAGCTGACCTAATAATCATAGATGATTGTAAAGTGATTTCTCATGCATAACGGGATATATTCTTGTAAGAAATGACTAATGGATTGGGAGTCAACACTCAAGTAAAAATCCCTCGCCTCCCCCTTTTCCAGACGATTGTAAAACCTGAGTTATAAAAACTAAAAAGAGTTTACAATCCCTAAAAATTACAGACACTCTTGGAATTATCTCTCTATACCTTTGTGCATTGTTCATCTCCATTTTAGATGTAAACTTTTTTCTTAAATCAAAACTTTGAGTTTTCCCTCTCCCTTCATCCCGTAAACAAAGAAGGCAAATAGATCACAACTAAATGAAAATTTTAGAGTTTATGTATGGAAAAAGTTTAAAACAATAGAAAATGTAAGTAAAGAAAATTTGTTCACACACCACAAATGAACACAAAAGTTTCTTTATCCAAGTTTGGGAAATTTCACTAGTTCAACCCTAATAGCTTTGAATTTTACAAGAAAGAGATCTCTTCAACACATGCTTTAAAATTGGATATGCATGCTTAAAACACGTTAAAGATGCAAATGACCTATGGATCCAAAGCTTTTAAAGAGAATAACAAACGCTCATTAAATTCTCAAGTGAACGTGCAGTGGGATATTTACCCGAGTCAAACAAGCCATTATTTTGCCCGTTTGCAAAAAGCTGACCTAACAATCATAGATGATTATAAAGTGATTTATCATGCATAACGGGCTATATTTGTGAAAGAAATGACTTTGGATTGGGAATCAACACTCTGTTAAAAATCCCCTGACCACTCCCTTTTGCCGACGATTGAAAAACTTGAGATATAAAAACTAAAAAGAGCTTACAATCGCTAAAAAGTTCAGACACTCTTTGGAATTATCTCTCTCTGCATTTTTGCATTGTGCATCTCCATTTTAGATGCACACTTTTTTCTTAAATCAAAACTTTGAGTTTTTGCTCTCCCTTCATCCCGTAAACAAAGATGGCAAATAGATCACAACAATATGAAAATTTTAGAGTTTATGTATGGAAAAAGCTTTAAAAAATAGCAAATGTAAGTAAAGAAAATTTATTCACACACCACAAATGAACACAAAAGTTATGTTATCCAAGTTTGAGAAATTCCACTAGTTCAACCCTAATAGCTTGGAATTTTACAAGAAAGAGATTTCTTCTACACATGCTTTAAAAATGGATATGCATGCTTGAAACTTGTTAAAGATGCAAATGACCTATGGATTCAAAGCTTTTAAAGCTAATAACAAACGCTCATTAAATTCTCAAGAGAACGCGCGGTGGGATATTTACCCAAGTCGAACAAGCCATTATTTTGCCCATTTGCAAAAAGCTGACCTAAGAATCATAGATGATTGTAAAGTGATTTATCATGCTAACGGGCTATATTTTTTAAGAAATGACTTATGGATTTGGAGTCAACACTCAGTTAAAAATCCCCCCGCCTCCATTTTTTCCCGACGATTGCAAAACCTGAGATGTAAAAACTAAAAAGAGCTTACAATCCGTAAAATTACATCCACTCTTTGGAATTATCTCTCTCTACATCTGTGCATTGTGCATCTCCATTTTAGATGTACACTTTTTTCTTAAATCAAAACTTTGAGTTTTCACTCTCCCTTCATACCGTAAACAAAAACGGCAAATAGATCAAGTTAAAGAAAGAGATTTCTTCTACACCTACTATAAAAATGGATATGCATTCTTGAAATATGTTAAAGATAAAAATTCCCTATGGATCAAAACCTTGTAAAGTGAACAACAAACGCTTGTTAAATTCTCAAGTGAATGTGAGGTGGCATATTTACTCGAGTCAAATAAGCCATTATTTTTCCCATTTACAAAAAACTGACCTAACAATCGTAGACGATTTGTAAAGTGATTTATCAGTCAATCATGCGTAATGGGCTATTTGTTTATAAGAAATGACTTATGGATTGGGCGTCAACACTTAGTTAAAAATCCCCCGCCTCCCCCTTTTCCCGAACATTACAAAACCTAATGTATAAAAAGTAAAAGAGTTTGCAGTCCCTAGAAGTTACAGAGACTTTTTGGAATTATCTCTCTCTGCATTTTTGCATTTCCATTCCATTTTAGATGTACACTTTTTTCTTTAATCAAAACTTTGAGTTTTCACTCTCCAATTCTCTCGTAAACAAGGAGATAAAGGCAAAATAGATTACAACAAAATGTAAGTAAAGAAAATTTATTCACACACCACAAACGAACACAAAATTTTTGTTGTCCAAGTTTGGGAAATTCCACTAGTTCAACCCTAATGGCCCTTAATTTGATAAGAAAGAAATTTCTAATTGATCCTAATATGTTTTAAATATAGATATGCATGCTTGAAACATGTTAAAGATGCAAATACCCTATGGATCCAAACCTTTTAAAGCGAACAAGAAACGCTTATTAAATTCTCAAGTGAACGTGTGGCGGGATATTTACCCGAGTCAAACAAGTCTTTATTTTGCCCATTTACAAAAAGCTAACATAACAATCAAAGACAATTTGTAAAGTGATTTATCGGTCAATCATGCGTAATGGGCTATGTTTTTGTAAGAAATGGATTATGGATTGGGAGTCAAGATTTGGTTAAAAATCCCCTGCCTCCTCTTTTTCCCGATCATTGCAAAACCTAATGTATAAAAAGTGAAAGAGTTTGAAGTCCCTAAAAGTTACAGAGACTTTTTGGTATTATCTCCCTCCACATTTGTGCATTTCTATTCCATTACAGATGTACAATTTTTTTTTAAATCAAAACTTTGAGTTTTCACTCTCCCATTCTCTCGTAAACCAGGAGATAAAGGAAAAATAGATCACTAAAAAATGAAAATTTTCGAGTATATGTATGGAAAAAATTAAAACAATAACAAATGTAAGTAAAAAAAATTTATTCACACACCACAAACAAACACAAAATTTTTGTTGTCCAAGATTGGGAAATTTCACTAGTTCAACCCTAATGGCTTGGAATTTGATAAGAAAGAGATTTCTAGTTGATCCTAACATGTTTTAAATATGGAAGTGCAGGCTAGAAACATTTTAAAAATGCAAATGCCCTATGGATCCAAACCATTTAAAGCGAACAAAAAACGCTCATTAAATTCTCAAGTGAACGTGCGGTGGGATATTTACCCGAGTCAAACAAGCCATTATTTTGCCCATTTACAAAAAGCTGACCTAACAATCGCAAATGATTTGTAAAGTGATTTATCGGTCAATCAATCGTAACTGGCAATGTTTTGGTAAGAATTTACTTATGGATTGGGGCTCAACACTCAGTTAAAAATCCCCCACCTCCCCCTTTTCCCGATCATTGTAAAACCTAATGTATAAAAACTAAAAGACTTTGCAGTCCCTAAAAGTTACAGAGACTTTTTGAAATTATCTCTTTCTACACTTATGCATTTTCATTCCATTTTAGAAGTACACTTTTTTTTTAAATAAAAACTTTGAGGTTTCACTCTCCAATTCTCTCGTAAACAAGGAGATAATGGCAAAACAGATCACAACAAAATGAAAATTTTAGAGTTTATGTATGGAAAAAATTAAAAACAATAAAAAATATAAGTAAAGAAAATTTATTCACAAAACACAAACGAACTCAAAAGTTTTGTTGTCCAAGTTTGGGAAATTCCACTAGTTCAACCCTAATGGGTTGGAATTTGATAAGAAGGAAATTTCTAACTGATCCTAATATTTTTTAAATATAGATATGCATGCTTGAAACAAGTTAAAGGTGCAAATGCCCTATGGATCCAAACCTTTTAAAGCGAACAAAAAACGCTCATTAAATTCTCAAGTGAATGTGCGGTGTGATATTTACCAGAGTCAAACAAGCCATTATTTTGGCCAGTTACAAAAAGCTGACCTAAGAATCACTAATGAATTGTAAAGTGATTTATCGGTCAATCATGTATAACGGGCTTTGTTTTTGTAAGAAATTACTTATGGATTGGGAGTCAACACTCAGCTAAAAATCCCCCGCCTTTTACTTTTCCCGATATTTGCAAAACCTAATGTATAAAAACTAAAAGAGTTTGCAGTCCCTAAAAGTTACATAGACTATTTTGGAATTTTCTCTCTCTACATTTGTGCATTTCTATTCCATTTAAGATGTACACTTTTTTTTTTTAAATCAAAACTTTAGATAAAGGCAAAATAGATCACAAAAAAAGATAATTTTAGATTGTATGTATGGAAACAATTAAACAATAACAAATGTAAGTAAAGAAAATTTATTCACACACCACAAACGAACACAAAAGTTTTGTTATCTAAGTTTTGAAAATGCCACTAGTTACAACCCTAATGGCTTGGAATTTGATAAGAAAGAGATTTCTAACGCTCATTAAATTCTCAAGTCAATGTGTGGTGGGATATTGACCCGAGTCAAACAAACCATTATTTTGCCCGTTTGCAAAAAACTGACCTAACAATCTCAGATGATTTTTAAAGTGATTTATCGATCAATCATGCGTAACGTGCTATGTTTTTGTAAGAAATGACTTAAGGGTTGGGTGCCAACACTCAGATAAAATCCCCCCGCCTCCCCCTTTACCCGATCATTGCAAAACCTATGGTATAAAAACTAAAAGAGTTTGTTGTCCCTAAAAGTTACAAAGACTTTTGGAATTATTTCTCTCTAAACTTCGAGTTTTCACTCTCTAATTCTCTCGTAAACAAGAAGAAAAAGGTTAAACACATCACCACAAAATGAAAATTTTAGAGTTTATGTATGCAAAAAATTAAAAACAATAACAAGTGTAAGTAAAGAAAATTTATTCACTCACCACAAACGAACACAAAAGTTTTGTTGTCCAAGTCTGGGAAATTCCACTAGTTCTACCCTAATGGATTGGAATTATATAAGAAAGACATTTCTAGCTTATCCTAACTTGTTTTAAAGATGGATATGCATGCTTGAAACATGTTAAAGATGAAAATGCCCTATGGATCCAAACCTTTTAAAGCGCACGACAAACGGTTATTAAATTCTCAATTGAACGTGCAGTGGGATATTAACCCGAGTCAAACAAGCTTTTCTTTTGCCCATTAACAAATAGCTGACCTAACAATCGTAGACGATTTTTAAAGTGATTTATCGATCAATCATGCATAGGATGTCAACACTCAGTTAAAAATCCCCCGCCTACCCCTTTTCCCGATCATTGCAAAATCTAATGTATAAAAATTAAAAGAGTTTGCAGTCCCTAAAAGTTACAGAGACCTTTTGAAATTATCACTCTCTACATTTGTGCATTTCCATTCCATTTTAGATGTACACTTTTTTCTTAAATCAAAACTTTGAGTTTTCAATCTCCGATTCTCTCGTAAACAAGGAGATAAAGGCATAATAGATCACAACAAAATGGAAATTTTAGAGTTTATGTAAGGTAAAAATTAAAAAAAATAACAAATGTAAGTAAAGAAATTTTATTCACATACCATAAACGAACACAAAAGTTTTGTTGTCCAAGTTTGGGAAATTCCACTAGTTCAACCCTAATGATTTGGAATTTGATAAGAAAGAAATTTCTAATTGATCATAACAAGTTTTAAATATGGATATGCATGCTCGAAACATGTTAAAGATACAAATACCCTATGGATCAAAACCTTTTTAAGCGAACAACAAACCCTCATTAAATTCTCAAGTGAACGTGCGGTGGGATATTTACCCGAGTCAAACAAGCCATTATTTTGCCCATTTAAAAAACGTTCACCTAACAATCTCAGATGATTTGTAAAGTAATTTATCAGTCAATAATATGTAATAGGCTATGTTTTTGTAAGAAATGACTTTTGGATTGTGAGTCAACACTCAGTTAAAAATTCCCCGCCTCCCCCTTTTCCCGATCATTGCAAAACCTAATGTATAAAAACTAAAAAAGTTTGCAGTCCTTAAACGTTAGAGAGACTATTTGGAATTATCTCTCTAAATTTGTGCATTTCCATTCCATTTTGGATGTACACTTTTTTATGAAATAAAAACTTTGAGTTTTCACTCTCCGATTCTCTCGTAAACCAAGAGATAAAGGTTAAATAGATCAGAACAAAATGAAAACTTTAGAGTTTATGTATAGAAAAAAATAAAAAAAAAAAATTTAAGTAAAGAAAATTTATTCACACTCCACAAACGAACACAAAAGTTTTATTGTCCAAATTTAAGAAATTTCACAAGTTCAACCCTTATCGCTTGGAATTTGATTAGAAAGAGATTTCTAACTGATCCTAACCTGTTTTAAATATGGATATGCATGCTCGAAACATGTTAAGGATAAAAATGCCCTATGGATCCAAACCTTTTTAAGCGTACAAAAAACACTCATTAAATTCTCAAGTGAACGTGCGGTGGGATATTTACCCGAGTCAAACAAGCCATTATTTTGCCTATTGACAAAACGCTGACCTAATAATCGCAGATGATTTGTAAAGTGATTTATTAGTCAATCATGTGTAACAGGCTATGTTTTTGTAAGAAATTAGTTATGGATTGTGAGTCAACACTCAGTTAAAAATTCCCCGCCTCCCCCTTTTTCCGATCATTGCAAAACCTAATGTATAAAAACTACAAGAGTTTGCAGTCCTTAAAAGTTAGAGAGACTATTTGGAATTATCTCTCTACATTTGTGCATTTCCATTCCATTTTAGATGTACACTTTTTTTTAAAATAAAAACTTTGAGTTTTCTCTATCCAATTCTCTCGTAAACAAGGAGATAATGGCAAAACAGATAACAACAAAATGAAAATTTTATAGTTTATGTATGGAAAAAATTTTAAACTATAAAAAATGTAAGTAAAGAAAATTTATTTACACACTACAAACGAACTCAAAAGTTTTGTTGTCCAAGTTTTGGAAATTCCACTAGTTCAACTCTAATGGCTCGGAATTTTATATGAAAGAGATTTCTAACTGATCGTAACTTGTTTTAAATATGGATATGCAGGCTTGAAACATGTTCAAGATGCAAATGCCCTATGGCTCAAAACTTCTCAAGCGAATAACAAACTCTCATTAAATTCTCAAGTCAACATGCGGTGAGATATTTACTTTGAGTCAAACAAGCCATTATTTTGCCCATCAACAAAAAGCTGACCTAACAATCGCTGACGATTTGTAAATTGATTTATCGGTCAATCTTTTGTACCGGGCTATGTTTTTTTTTCAAATGACTTATGTATTGGGAGTCAACACTCAGTTAAAAATCCCACGCCTCCCTCTTTTCCCAATCATTGCAAAACCTAAAGTATAAAAACTAAAAGAGTTTGCAATCCCTAAAGTTACAGAGACTTTTTGGAATTATCTCCCTCTACATTTGTGCATTTCCATTCCATTTTAGATGTAAACTTTTTTTAAATCAAACCTTTGAGTTTGCACTCTCCCATTCTCTCGTAAACAAGGAGATAAAGACAAAATAGATCACAACAAAATGAAAATTTTAGAGTACATGTTTGGAAAAAATTAAAACAATAACAAATGTAAGTAAAAAAAATTTATTCACACTCTACAATCGAACACAAATGTTTTGTTGTCCAAGTTTGGGAAATTCCTCTAGTGCAACCTTAATGGCTTGGAATTTGATAAGAAAGATATTTCTAACTGATCATAACATGTTTTAAATGTGGATATCCATGCTTGAAACATGTTAAAAATACAAATGCCCTATGGATCAAAACCTTTTAAACCGAACAACAAACGCTCATTAAATTCTCTAGTGAACGTGCGGTGGGATATTTACCCTAGTCAAACAAGCCATTTTTTTTGCCCATTTAAAAAAAGCTGACCAAACATTCGTAGACGATTTGTTAGGTCAGCTTTTAATGAGAATTACAAACGCTCATTAAATTCTCAAGTGAACGTGCGGTGGGATATTTACCCGAGTCAAATAAGCCATTATTTTGCCCACATTCAAAAAGCTGAACTAACGATCATAGATGATTGTAAACTGATTTATCATGTGTAACGGGCTATATTACCCTAAGAAATGACTTATGGATTGGGAGTCAACACTCAGTTAAAAATCCCCCGCCTGCCCCTTTTCCCGATCATTGCAAAACCTAATGTATAAATAACTAAAAGAGTTTGTTGTCCATAAAAATTATAGAGACTTTTTGGAACTAGTTCTCTCTACATTTGTGCATTTCCATTCCATTTTTTATGTACACTATTTTCTAAAATAAAACTTACAGTTTTCACTCTCCGATTCTCTCGTAAACAAGGTGATAAAGGCAAAATAGATCACAACAAAATGAAAATTTTAGAGTTTATGTATATAAAAAATTAAAAAACAATAACAAATGTAAGTGAAGAAAATTTATTCACACACCACAAACAAACACAATACTTTTGTTATCCTTGTTTGGGAAATTGCACTAGTTCAACCCTAATGGCTTGGAATTTGATAAGAAAGAGATTTCTAACTAATCCTAACATGTTTTAAATATGGATATGCATGCTTGAAACATGTTAAAGATGCAAATGCCCTATGGATCCAAACCTTTTAGAGCGAACAACAAACGCTCATTGAATTCTCAAGTGAATGTGCGATGGGATATTTACCCGAGTCAAACAAGCCATTATATTTCCTTTTTTCAAAAAGCTGACCTAATAATCGCAGACAATTTGTTAAGTGATTTAACGATTAATCATGCGAAACGGGCTATGCTTTTTGTAAGAAATGACTTTGGGATTGGGTGTCAACACTCAGTTAAAAACTCCCTGCCTCCCCCTTTTCCTGATCATTGCAAAACCTAATGTATAATAACTAAAAGAGTTTGTAGTCCCTAAAAGTTAGAGAGACTTTTTGGAATTTTCTCCCTCTACATTTTTGCATTTCCTTTCTTTTTTAGAGGTACATTTTTTTTTCAATCAAAAATTTGTGTTGTCACTCTCCCATTCTCTCGTAAACATGGAGATAAAGGTAAAATAGATCACAACAAAACGAAAATTTTAGAGTATGTGTAAGGAAATAAATAAAACTATAACAAATGCAAGTAAAAAGAAATTTTCACACACCACAAATGAACACAAAAGTTTTGTTGTCCAAGTTTGGGAAATTCCACTAGTTCATCCCTAATGCCTTGGAATTTGATAAGAAAGAGATTTCTGGCTGATCCTAACAAGTTTTAAATATGGATATGCATGCTTGAAATGTGTTAAAGATGCAAATGCCCTATGGATCCAAACCTTTTAAAGAGAACAACAAATGCTCATTAAATTCTCAAGTGAACGTGCGGTGGGATATTTACCCCAGTCAAACAAGCCATTATTTTGCCCATAAACAAAAAGTTGACCTAACAATCACAAATGATTTGTAAAGTGATTTATCTGTCAATCATGCGTTACATACTATGTTTATGTAAGAAATGACTTATGGATTGGGAGACAACACTCAGTTAAAAATCCCCCGCCTCCCCCTTTTCCCGATCATTGCAAAACCTAATGTATAAAACCTAAAAGAGTTTGCAGTCCCTAAAATTTACAAAGACTTTTTGGAATTATCACACTATACATTGTTGCATTTCCATTTTATTTTTTATGTTCACTTTCTTCTTAAATAAAAACTTTGAGTTTTCACTCTCCGATTCTCTCGTAAACAAGGAGATGAAGGCAAAATAGATTACAACAAAATGAAAATTTTAGAGTTTATGTGTGGAAAAAATAAAAAAACAATAACAAATGTAAGTAAAGAAAATTTATTCACAAACCACAAACGAATACAAAAGTTTCGTTGTCAAAATTTGGGAAATTCCACTAGTTCAACCCTAATGGCATGGAATTTGATAAGAAAGAAATTTCTAACTGATCCTAACATGTTTTAAATATGGATATGCTTGCCTGAAACATGTTAAACATGGAAATGCCCTAAGGATCCAAATCTTTTAAAGCCAACAACAAACGCTCATCAAATTGTTAAGTGAACGTGCGGTGGGATATTTACCTGAGTGAAACAAGTCATTATTTTGCCCATTTACAAGAAGCTGACCTAACAATCACAGACGATTTTTAAAGTGATTTATCGGTCAATCATGCGTAACGGGCTATGATTTTTTTAAAAATGACTTATGGATTGGGAGTCAACACTCAGTTAAAAATCCCTGACCTCCCCCTTTTCCCGATCATTACAAAACATAATGTATAAAAACTAAAAGAGTTTGCAATCCCTAAAAGTTATAGAACCGTTTTGGAATTATCTATCTCTACTTTTTTGAATTTCTTTTCCACTTTAGATGTACACTTTTTTTTTTAAATCAAAACTTTGAGATCCGAAAAAAATGAAAATTTTAGAGTATATTAATGGAAAAAATTAAAACAATAACCAATGGAAGTAAAAAAAAATTATTCACACACCACAAACGAACACAAAAGTTTTGTTGTCCAAGTTTGGTAAATTCCACTAGTTCAACCCTAATGGCTATGAATTTGATTAGAAAGAGATTTCTAACTGATCCTAACATGTTTTAAATATGGATATGCATGCTTGAAACATGTTAAAGATACAAATGCCCTATGGATCAAAACCTTTTAAAGCGAACAACTAACCCTCATTAGATTCTCAAGTGAACGTGGGGTGGGATATTTACCCGAGTCAAACAAGCCATTATTTTGCCCATTTACAAAAAAGCTAAACTAACAATCGCAGACGATTTGTAAAGTGATTTATCAGTCAATCATGCGTAACGAGCTATGTTTTTGTAAGAAATGATTTATGGATTGGGAGTCAACACTCAGTTAAAAATCCCCTGCCTCCCCTTTTTTCCCTATCGTTGCAAAACCTAATGTATAAAAAACTAAAAGAGTTTGAAGTCCCTAAAAGTTACAAAGACTTTTTGGTATTATCTCTCACTAAATTTGAGCATTTCCATTCCATTTTAGAAGTACTATTTTTTCTTAAATCAAAACCTTGAGTTTTCACCTACAATTCTCTCGTAAACAAGGAGATAAAGGCAAAATAGATCACAAAAAAATGAAAATTTTAGAGTTTCCGTATGAAAATTTCAAAACAATAACAAATATAATTATAGAAAATATATTCACACACCACAAACAAACACAAAAGTTTTGTTGTCAAAGTTTGTTAAATTCCACACGTTCATCCCTAATGGATTGGAATTTGATAACAAAGAGATTTCTAACTGATCCTAACATGTTTTAAATATGGTTATGCTTTCTTGAAACATGTTAAAGATGCAAATGCCATACGGATCCAAACCTTTTAAAGTGAACAACAAACACTCATTAAATTCTTAAGTGAACGTGCGGTGGGATTTTTACCCCAGTCAAATAAGCCATTATTTTGCCCATTTAAGAAAAGCTGACCTAACAATTGCAGATGATTTGTAAAGAGATTTATGAGTTTTTCATGCGTAACGGGATATGTTTTTGTAAGAAATGACTTATGGATTGGGAGTCAACACTCAGTTAAAAATCCTCCGCCTCCCCGTTTTCCTGATCATAGCAAAACCTAATGTATAAAAACTAAAGGAGTTTGCAGTCCCTAAAAGTACAGAGAATTTTTGGAATTATCACTCTCTACATTTGAGCATTTCCATTCCAGTTTAGATCTTAACTTTTTTCTTAAATCAAAACTTTGAGTTTTCACTCTCCGATTCTCTCGTAAACAAGAAGATAAAGGCAAAATAGATCGCAACAAAATGAAAATTTTAAAGTTTATGTATGGAAAAAATTAAAAACAATAACAAGTGTAAGTAAAAAAAATTTATTCACACACCACAAACGAAGACAAAAGTTTTGTTGTTCAAGATTTGGAAATTCCACTCGTTCATCCCTAATGGATTGAAATTTGATAAGAGAGATTTCTAACTATTGTAACATGTTTTAACTATGGATATGCATGCTTGAAACATGTTGAAGATGCAAATGCCCTATGGATCACAACCTTTTAAAGCGAACAACAAATGCTCATTATATTCTCAAGTGAACATGCGGTAGGAAGTTTACCCGAGTCAAATGAACCATTATTTTGCCCATTTACAAAAAGCTGGGCTAACAATCGCATATGATTTTTAAAGTGATTTATCGGTCAATCCTGCATAGTGGGCTATATTTTTGTAGGAAATGACTTATGGATTGGGAGTCAACACTCAGTCAAAAATCCCCCACCTCCCCCTTTTCCCAGTCTTTGCAAAACCTAATGCATAAAAACTAAAAGAGTTAGTTGTCCCATAAAGTTACAGAGACTTTTTGGAATGATCTCTCTCTACATTTGTGCATTTCCATTCCATTTTAGATGTACACTTTTTCCATAAATCAAAACTTTGAGTTTTCACTCTCCGATTCTCTCATAAGTTAGAAGATCAAAGGCAAAATAGATCTCAACAAAATGAAAATTTTAGAGTTTATGTATGGAAAAAATTAAGAACAATAACAAGTGTAAGTATAGAAAATTTATTCACTCACCACAACGAACACAAAAGTTTTGTTGTCCAAGTTTGGGAAATTCCACTAGTTCAACCCTAATGGCATGGAATTTGATAAGAAAGAGATTTCTAGCTTATCCTAACTTTTTTAAATATGGATATGCATGCTAGAAACATGTTAAAGATGCAAATGCCCTATGGATCCAAACCTTTTAAAGCCAACAACAAACTTTCATTAAATTCTCAAGTGAACGTGCGGCGGGATATTTACCCGTGTGAAACAAGCCATTCTTTTGCCTATTTACAAAAAGTTGACCTAACAATCGCTGATGATTTTTAAAGTGATTTATAGGTCAATCATGCGTAACGGACTAAGTTTTTGTATGAAATGACTTATGGATTGGGAATCAACACTCAGTTAAAAATCCCTGGTCTCCCCCTTTGCTCGATCATTGCAAAACCTAATGTATAAAAACTAAAAGAGTTTGCAGTCCCTAAAGGTTACAGAGACTTTTTGGAATTATCTCTCTCTCATTTGTGCATTTCCATTCCATTTTAGATGTACAATTTTTTTTAAATAAAAACTTTCAGTTCTTAGTCTCCGATTCTCTCGTAAACAAGGAGATAATGGCAAAACAGATCACAACAAAATGAAAATTTTGGAGTTTATGTATGGAAAAAATTAAAAACAAAACAAATGTAAGTAAAAAAAATTTATTCACACACCACAAATGAACTCAAAAGTTTTGTCATCCATGTTTGGGAAATTCCACTAGTTCAACCCTAATGGTTTGGACTTTGATAAGAAAGAGATCTTAATTGATCCAGACATGGTTTAAATAGGGATATGCAAGCTAGAAACATGTTAAAGATGCAAATGTCCTATGGATCCAAACCTTTTAAAGCAAACAACCAACTCTCATTAAATTCTCTAGTGAATGTGCGGTGGGATATTTACCCGAGTCAAACAAGCCATTATTTTGGCCACTTACAAAAAGCTGACCCAACAATCGTAGATGATTTGTAAAGTGTTTTATCGGACAATCATGTGTAACAGGCTATGTTTTAGTAAGAAATGACTTAAGGATTTGGAGTAAACTCTCAGTTAAAAATCCCTCACCTCCCCCTTTACTCGATCATTGCAGAAGCCAAACTATAAAAGCTAAAAGAGTTCGAAATCCCAAAAAGTTACAGAGACTTTTTTGAATTATCTATCTCTACATTTGTGCATTTCCATTCCATTTTAGATGTACACTTATTTCTTAAATCAAAACTTTAAATTTTCACTCTCCCATTATCTCGTAAACAAGGAGATAAAGGCAAAGATCACCACAAATTGAAAATTTTAGTGTTTATGTATGCAAAAAATTAAAAACAATAACAAGTGTAAGTAAAGACAATTTATTCACACACCACAAACGAACACAAGTTTTGTTGTCCAAGTTTGGGAAATTTCACTAGTTCAACCCTAATGGCTTGGAATTTGATAAGAAAGAGATTTCTAACTTATCCTAACTTGTTTTAAATATGGATATGCATGCTAGAAACATGTTAAAGATGCAAATGCCATATGGATGCAAACCTTTTAAAGCGAGCAAAAAACGCTCATTAAATTCTCAAGTGAACATGCGGTGGGATATTTACCCGAGTCAAACAAGGCATTCTTTTGCCCATTTACAAAAAGCTGAACAAACAATCGCTGATGATTTGTAAAGTCTTTTATTGGTCAATCATGCATAATGACCTATGTTTTTTTAAGAAATGACTTATGGATTGGGAGTCAACACTCAGTTAAAAATCCCCCGCCTCCCCCTTTTCCTGATCATTGCAAAACCTAATGTATAAAAACTAAAAGATTTTGCAGTCCCTAAAAGTTACAGAAACTTTTCGGAATTATCTCCCTCTACATTTGTGCATTTCCATTCCGTTTTAGATGTACACTTTTTTCTTAAATCAAAACTTTAATTTTTCACTTTCCCATTCTCTCCTAAACAAGTAGATAAAGGAAAAATAGATCACAAAAAAATGAAAATTTTAGAGTTTATGTATGGAAAACATTAAAAACAATAAGAAATGTAAGTAAAGAAAATTTATTCACACACCACAAAGGAACACAAAAGTTTTGTTGTCCATGTTTGGGAAATTCCACTAGTTCAACCCTAATGGCTTGGAATTTGATAAGAAAGATATTTCTAACTGATCCTAACATGTTTTAAATATGCACATGCATGCTTGAAACATGTTAAAGAGGCAAATGCCCTATGGATCCAAACCTTTTAAAGTGAACAACAAACGCTCATCAAATTCTCAAGTGAACATGCAGTGGGATATTTACCCGAGTCAAACAACCAATTATTTTGCGCATTTACAAAAAGCTCACATAACAATCGTAGATGATTTGTAAAGTGATTTATTGGTCAATCATGCGTAACGGGCTATGTTTTTGTAAGAAATGACTTATGGATTGGGGGTCACACTCAGTTAAAAATCCCTCGCCTCCCCTTTTCCCTATCATTGCAAAACCTAATGTATAAAAACTAAAAGAGTTTGTAGTCCCTTAAAGTTACAAAGACTTTTTGGAATTATCTCCCTCTACATTTGTGCATTTCCATGCCATTTTAGATGTACACGTTTTTCTCAAATCAAAACATTGAGTTTTTACTCTCCGAATATAAAGGCAAATAGGATCACAACAAATTGAAAATTTTAGAGTTTATTTATGGAAAAAATTAAAAACAATAACAAGTGTAAGTAAATAAAATTTATTCACACACCACAAACGAACACAAAAGTTTTGTTGTCCAAGGTTGGGAAATTCCACTCATTGATCCCTACTGGATTGGAATTTGATAAGAAAGATATTTCTAACTGATACTGACATGTTTTAAATCTGGATATGCATGCTTGAAACATGTTAAAGATGAAAATACCCTATGGATATAAACCTTTTAAAGTGAAAAACAAATGCATATTAAAATCTCAAGTGAATGTGCGATGGGATTTTTTACCAGAGTCAAATAAGCCATTATTTTGCCCATTTACCAAAAGCTGAGCTTAAAATTGCAGATGATATGAAAAGTGATTTATTGGTCAATCATGCGTAACAGGCTTTGTTTTTGAAAGAAATGACATAAGGATTGGGAGTCAACACTCAGTTAAAAATCCCCCGCCTCCCCCTTTTCCTAATCATTGCAAAACCTAATGTATAAAAACTGAAGGAGTTTGCAATTCCTAAAAGTTACAACAAAGTTTTGGAATTATCACTATCTACATTTGTGCATTCCCATTCCATTTTAAATGTGAACTTTTTTCTTAAATCAAAACTTTTAGTTTTCACTCTCTTATTCTCTCGCAAACAAGAAGATCAAGGCAAAATAGATCTCAACAAAATGAAAAGTTTTGAGTTTATGTATGGAAAAAATTAAAAACAATAACAAATGTAAGTAAAGAAAATTAATTCACACACCACAAACGAACACAAAAGGTTTTTTGCCCAAGATTGGGAAATTCCACTCGTTCATCCCTAATGGATTGGAATTTGATAAGAAAGAGATTTCTAGCTGATCCTAACATGTTTTAAATATGGATATGCATGCTTGAAACCTTTTAAAGATGCAAATGCCCTTTGGATACAAACCTTTTAAAGCAAACAAAAAACGCTCATTAAATTCTCAAGTGAACGTGCGGAGGGATATTTAACCAAGTCAAACAAACCATTATTTTTCCCATTTACAAAAAGTTGACCCAACAATCGCAGACTATTTGTACAGTGATTTCTCAGCCAACCATGCGTAATGGGCTATGTTTTTGTAAGAAATGATTTATGGATTAGGAGTCAACATTCAATTAAAAATCCCCCGACTCCCTTTTTTCCAGATCATTGGAAAACCTAATGTATAAAAACTAAAAGAGTTTGCACTCCCTAAAATTTATAGCTATTTTTTTGAATTATCTCTCTCTACATTGGTGCATTTCCATTCCATTTTAGATGTACATGTTAATGTTAAATCAAAACTAAGTTTTCACTCTCCCATTCTCTCGTCAACAAGGAGATAATGGCAAAACAAATCACAACAAAATGATAATTTAGAGTTTATGTATGGAACACATTGAAAACAATAACAAGTGTATGTAAAGAAAATTTATTCACAGACCACAAACGAACACAAAAGTTTTGCTATCCAAGTTTGGGAAATTTCACTAGTTCAACCCTAATGGCTTGGAATTTGATAAGAAAGAGATTTCTTACTCACCCTAACTTTTTTTAAATTTGGAAAGCATGCTTGAAACATGTAAAAGATGCAAATGCCCTATGGATCCAAACCTTTTAAAACGAACAACAAACGCGCATTAAATTCTCAAGTGAACGTGCGGTGGGATAATTAACCCAGTCAAACAAGCCATTATTTTGCCCACTTACAAAAAGCTCACTAACAATCGCGGATGATTTGTAAAGTGATTTATCTGTCAATCATGCGTAACGGGCTATGTTTTTGTAAGAAATGACTTATGGATTGGGAGTCAACACTCAGTTTAAAATCCCCCGCATCCCCTTTTTCCTGATCATTACAAAACCTAATGTAAAAAAAGTAGAAGAGTTTGCAGTCCCTTAAAGTTACAGAGACTTTTTGGAATTATCTCTCTCCACATTTGTGCATTTCATTCCATTTTAGATGTACACATTTTTCTTAAATCAAAACTTTGAGTTTTCACTCTCCGATTCTCTCGTAAACAAGAAGATAAAGGCAAAATAGATCACAACAAAATGAAAATTTTAGAGTTTATGTAGGGAAAAAATTAAAAACATTAAAAAATGTAAGTAAAGAAAATTTATTCACACACCACAAACGAACTATAAATTTTAGTTGTCCAAGTTTGGGAAATTCCACAAGTTAAACCTCAATGGCTTGGAGTTTTATAGGAAAGAGATTTCTAACTGATACTAACATGCTTTAAATATGGATATGCATGCTTGAAACATGTTAAAGATGCAAATGCCCTATGGATCCAAGCCTTATAAAGCGAACAACAAACGCATATTAAATTCTCAAGTGAACGTGCGATGGGATTTTTACCGAAGTCAAATAAGCCAATATTTTGCCCATTTACAAAAAGTTGAGCTAACAATCGCAGATGAATTGAAATGTGATTTATGGGTCAATCTTGTATAACGGGCTTTGTTTTTGTAGGAAATGACTTATGGATTGAGAGTCAACACTTAGTTAAAAATCTCCCACCTCCCCCTTTTCCTTATCATTGAAAAACCAAATGTATAAAAGCTAAAGGAGTTTGCAATCCCTAAAAGTTACAGAGACTTTTTGGAATTATCACTCTCTACATTTGTCCATTTCCATTCCATTTTAGATGTAAACTTTGTTCTTAAATTAAAACTTTGAGTTTTCACTCTCCAATTCTCTAGCAAACAAAAAGATAAAGGCAAAATAAATCTCAACAAAATGAAAAGATTAGAGTTTAAGTATGGAAATAATTAAAAATAATAACAAGTTTAAGTAAATAAAATTTATTCACACACCACAAACGAATATAAAAGGTTTTTTGTCCAAGATTGGGAAATTCCACTCGTTCATCCGTAATGGATTGGAATTTGATAAGAAAGAGATTTCTAACTGACCCTAACATGTTTTAAATATGGGTACGCATGCTTCAAACTTGTTAAAGATGCAAATGCCCTATGGATCCAAACCTTTTAAAGTGCGCAACAAATACTCATTAAATTTTCAAGTGAACGTGCGGTGGGATATTTACCCGATTTAATCAAACCATTATTTTGCCCATTTACATAAAGTTGACCTAACAATCGCAGGCGATTTGTAAAGTGATTTATCGGTCAATTATTTGTAATGGAAAATGTTTTTGTAAGAAATGAATTAAGTATTGGGAGTCAACTCTCAGTTAAAAATCCACTGCCTCCCTCTTTCCCTGATCATTGGAAACCCCAACGTATAAAAACTAAAAAGGTTTGCTGTCCCTAAAATTTACAGAGATTTTTTTGAATTATCTCTCTCTACATTTGTGCACTTCCATTCCACTTTAGATGTACACGTTTTTCTTAAATCAAAACTTTAAGTTTTCACTCTCCCATTCTCTTGTAAACAAGGAGATAAAGGCAAAACAGATCAATACAAAATGAAAATTTAGAGTTTATGAATGGAACAAATTTAAAACAATAACAAGTGTAAGTAAAGAAAATTTATTCACACACCACAAACGAACACAAAAGTTTTGTTGTCCAAGTTTAGGAAATTCCACTAGTTCAACCCTAATGGCTTGGAATTTGATAAGAAAGAGATTTCTAACTTATCCTAACATGTTTTAAATTTGGAAAGCATGCTTGAAACATGTAAATGATGCAAATGCCTTATGGATCCAAACCTTTTAAAACGAAAAACAAATGCTCATTAAATTCTCAAGTGAACGTGCGGTGGGATAATTACCCGAGTCAAACAAGCCATTATTTTGCCCACTTACAAAAAGCTGACTAACAATCGCAGATGATTTGTAAAGTGATTTCTCAGTCAATCATGTGTAACAGGCTATGTTTTTGTAAGAAAAAACTTATGGATTGGTAGTCAACACTCATTTAAAAATCCCTCGCCTCCCCTTAACCCGATCATTGCAAAACCGAAAGTATAAAAACTAAAAGCTTTCGCAGTCCCTTAATGTTACAGAGACTTTTTAGAATTATCTCTCTCTACATTTATGCATTTCCATTCCATTTTAGATGTACACTTATTTCTTAAATCAAAACTTTAAGTTTTCACTCTCCCATTCTCTCGTAAACAAGGAGATAAAGGTCAAATAGATCACAACAAATTGATTATTTTAGAGTTTATGTTTGAAAACAATTAAAAACAATAACAAGTGTAAGTAAAGAAAATTTATTCACACACCACAAACGAACAAAAAAATTTTGTTGTCCAGGTTTGGGAAATTCCACTAGTTCAACCCTAATGGCTTGGAATTTGATAATGAAGAGATTTCTAACTTATCCTAACTTGTTTTAAATATGGATATGCATGCTAGAAACATGTTAAAGATGCAAATGCCCTATGGATCCAAACCTTTTAAAGCGAACAAAAAATGCTTATTAAATTCTCAAGTGAACATGCGGTGGGATATTTACTTGAGTCAAACAAGCCATTCTTTTGCCCATTTACAAAAAGCTGACCTAACAATCGCTGACGATTTGTAAAGTGATTTATCAGTCAATCATGTGTAATGGGCTATGTTTTTTTAAGAAATGATTTGTGAATTGGGAGTCAACACTCAGTTAAAAATCCCCCTCCTCCCCCTTTTCCCGATCATTGGAAAACCTAATGTAGAAAAATTAAAAGAGTTGGCAGCCCCTAAAAGGTACAGAGACTTTTTGGAATTATCTCCCTCTACATTTGTGCATTTCCATTCAATTTTAGATGTACACTTTTTTATTAAATCAAAACTTTAAGTTTTCACTCTCCCATTCTCTCGTAAACAAGGAGATAAAGGAAAAATAGATCACTAAAAAATGAAAATTTTAGAATTTATGTATGGAAATAATTAAAAACAATAACAAATGTATGTAAAGAAATTTTATTCACACACCACTAATGAACACATAATTTTTGTTGTCCAAGTTTCGGAAATTCCACTAGTTCAACCCTTATGGCTTGGAATTTGATAAGAAAGAGATTAATAACTGATCCTAACATGTTTTATGTATGGATATGCATGCTAGAAACAAGTTAAAGATGCAAATACCCTATGGATCCAAACCTTTTAAAGCGAACAAAAAACTCTCATTATATTCTCAAGTGAATGTGTAGTGGGATATTAACCCGAGTCAAACAAGTCGTTCTTTTGCGCATTTACAAAAAGCTGACCTAACAATCGCTGACAATTTGTAAAGTGATTTATAGGTCAATCAAGAGTAATGGCCTATGTTTTTTAAGAAACGACTTATGGATTGGGAGTCAACACTCAGTTAATAATCACCCGCCTCGACCTTTTCCCGATCATTCCTAAACTGAATGTATAAAAACTAAAGGAGTTTGCAGTCCCTAAAAGTTACAGAGACTTTTTGGAATTATCACTCTCTACATTTTTACATTTTCTTTCCATTTTAGATGTGCACTTTTTTCTTAAATAAAAACTTTGAGTTTTCACTCTCTGATTCTCTCGTAACCAAGGAGATAAAGGCATAATAGATCACACCAAAATGAAAATTTTAGAGTTTATGTATGAAAAAAATTAAAAAAAATAACAAATGTAAGTAAATAAAATATATTCACACACCACAAACGAACATATCAGTTTTGTTGTCCAAGTTTGGGGAATTCCACTAGTTCAACCCTTATGGCTTGGAATTTGATAAGAAAGAGATTTCTAACTGATCATAACATGTTTTAAATATGGATATGCATGCTTGAAACATGTTCAAGGGACAAATGCGCTATGGATCAAAACCTTTTAAAGTGAACATCAAACACTCATTAAATTCTCAAGTGAACGTGCAGTGGGTTATTTACCCGAGTCAAACAAGCCATTATTTTGCCCATTTATAAAAAGCTGAACAAACAATCGTAGACGATTTTTAAACTGATTTCTCGGTCAATCCTACGTAACGGGCTTTTTTTTGTAAGAAATGACTAATGGATTGGGAGTCAACACTCAATTAATAATCCCCCGCCTCCACCTTTTCCCGATCATTGCTAAACCTAATGTATAAAAACTAAAAAAGTTTGCAGTCCCTAAAAGTTATAGAGACTTTTTGGAATTATCTATCTCTTCATTTGTGTACTTCGATTCCATTTTAGATGTACACTTTTTTCTTAAATCAAAACTTACAGTTTTCACTCTCCGATTCTCTCGTAAACAAGGAGATAAAGGCAAAATAGATCACAACAAAATGAAAATTTTAGAGTTCATGTATGGAAAAAATTAAAAACAATAACAAATGGAAGTAAAGAATATTTATTCACACACCACAAACGAACACAAAAGTTTTGTTGTCCAAGTTTGGGAAATTCCACTAGTAATGGCTTGGAATTTGATAAGAAAGAGATTTCTAACGGATCCTAACATGTTTTAAATATGGATATGCATGCTTGAAACATGTTCAAGATGCAAATGCCATATGGATCCAAACCTTTTAAAGCGATCAACAAATGCTCATTAAATTCTCAAGTGAACGTGCAGTAGGATATTTACCCGAGTCAAACAAGCCATTATGTTGCCCATTTACAAAAAGCAGACCTATCAATCACAAATGATTTGTAAAGTGACTTATCGGTCAATCATGCGTAACGAGCTAAGTTTTTTTAAGAAATTACTAATGGATTCGATGTCAACACTCAGTTAAAAATCCCCCGCCTTCTTATTTTCGCTATCTTTGTAAATCCTAATGTATAAAAACTAAAAGATTTAGCAGTCCCAAAAAGTTACGGAGACTTTTTTGGAATTATCTCTCTCTACATTTGAGCATTTCCTATCCATTTTAGATGTACACTTTTCTTTTTAAATCAAAACTTTCGATGGTGGCAAAATAGATCACAACAAAATGAAAATTTTAGAGTTTATGTATGGAAAAATTTTAAAAAATAAAAAATGTAAATAAAGAAAATTTATTAACACATCACAAATAAACACAAAAGTTTTGTTGTCCAAGTTTGGAAAATTCCACTAGTTCAACCCAAATGGCTTGGAATTTGATAAGTGAGAGATTTCTAACTGATCCTAACATGTTTTAAATATGTATCTGCAAACTTTAAACATGTTAAAGATGCAAAAGCCCTATGGATCCAAACCTTCTAAAGCGAACAACATACGCTCATTAAATTCTCAAGTGAATGTGTGGTGGGATATTTACCCAAGTCAAACAAGCCCTTATTTTGCCCACTTACAAAAAGTTGACCTAACAATCGCATATGATTTGTAAAATGATTTATCGGTCAATCATGCGTAATGGGCTATGTTTTTTTTAAGAAATGACTAATAGATTGGGAGTCAACACTCAGTTAAAAATCCCCCGCCTCCCCCTTTACCCAATCATTGCTAAACCTAATCTATAAAAACTAAAAGAGTTTGCAGTTCCAAACAGTTATAGAGACTTTTTGGAATTATCACTCTCTTTATTTGTGCATTTCCATTCCATTTTAGATGTACACTTTTTTCTTAAATCAAAACTTTACGTTTTCACTCTTCCCTTCTCTCAGAAACAAGGAGATAAAGGCAAAATAGATCACAACCAAATGAAAAATTTAGATTTTGTGTATGGAAAAAATTAAACACAATAAAAAATGTATGTAAATAAAATTTATTCACACACCACAAACGAACACAAAAGGTTTGCTGTCCAAGTTTGGGAAATTCCACTAGTTCAACCCTAATGATTTGGACTTTGATAAGAAAGAGATTTCTAACCGATCCTAACATATTTTAAATATGGATATGCATTCTAGAAACATGTTAAAGATGCAAATGCCCTATGGATTCAAATCTTTTAAAGAGAACAATAAATGCCCATTAAAATCTCAAGTGAACGTGCGATGGGATATTAACCCGAGTCAAACCAGCCATTCTTTTGCCTATTTACAAAAAGCTGACCTAACAAATGCTGGAGATTTGTAAAGTGATTTATCGATCAATCATGCATAATGGGCTAGGTTTTTGTAAGAAATGACTTATGAATAGGGAGTCAAAACTCAGTTAAAAATCCCCTGCCTCTCCCTTTTCCCGATCTTTGCAAAACCTAATGTATAAAAACTAAAAGAGTTTGTAGTCCCTAAAAGTTACAGAGACTTTTTGGAATTATCACTCTCTACATTTGTGCATTTCCATTCCATTTTAGATGTAAACTTTTTTCGTAAATCGAAACATTGTGTTTACACTCTTCGATTCTATCGTAAACAAGGAGATAAAGGCAAAATAGATCACTACAAAATGAAAATTTTAGAGTTTATGTATGGAAAAAATTAAAAGAAATAAAAAATGTAAGCAAAGAAAACTTATTCATACACCACAAATGAACACAAAAATTTTGTTGTCCATGTTTTGGAAATTCCACTAGTTCAACCCTAATGGCTTGGAATTTGATAAGAAAGAGATTTCTAACTGATCCTAACATGTTTTTAATATGGATATGCATGCTAGAAATATGTTAAAGATTCAAATGCCCAATGGATCCAAACCTTTTAAAGCGAACAACAAATGCTCATTAAAATCTCAAGTGAACGTGCAGTGAGATATTAACCCGAATCAAAGCAGCCATTCTTTTGCCCATTTTAAAAAAGGTGACCTAACAATCGTTGATGATTTGTAAAGTGATTTATTGACAATCATGCATAATGGGCTATGTTTTTTTAAGAAATGACTTATGGATAGGGAGTCAAAACTCAGTTAAAAATTCCCCGCCTCCCCCTTTTCCCGATCTTTGCAAACCTAATGTATCAAAACTAAAAGAGTTTGCAGTCCCTAAAAGTTACAGAGACTTTTTGGAATTATCACTCTCTACATTTGTGCATTTCCATTCAATTTTAGATGTACATTTTTTTCTTAAATCAAAACTTTGAGTGTTCACTCTCCGATTCTATCGTAAACAAGGAGATAAAGGCAAAATAGATCATTACAAAATGAAAATTTTAGATTTTATGTATGAAAAAATGTAAAAACAATAACAAATGTAAGTAAAGAAAACTTATTCACACACCACAAATGAACACAAAAGTTTTGTTGTCCAAGTTTGGGAAATTCCACTAGTTCAACCCTAATGGCTTGGAATTTAATAAGAAAGGGATTTCTAATTGATCCTAACATGATTTAAATATGGATATGCATGCTTGAAACATGTTAAAGATACAAATGCCCTATGGATCAAAACCTTTTAAATTGAACAACAAACGCTCATTAAATTCTCAAGTGAACGTGCGGTTGGATATTTACCTGAGTCAAACAAGCTATTATTTTCCCATTTAAAAAAAGCTGACCTAACAATCGCAGACGATTTGTAAAGTGATTTATCGATAAATCATGCATCACATGCTATGTTTTGGTAAGAAATGACTTATGGATTGGGAACACTCAGTTAAAAATCCCTCGCCTCCCCCTTTTCCCGATCATTCCAAAACCTAATGTATAAAAACTAAAACAGTTTGCAGCCCTAAAAGTTACTGAGACTTTTTGGAATTATCTCTCTATGCATTTGTGCATTTCCATTACATTTTATATGTATACTTTTTGATTAAATCAAAACATTGAGTTTTCACTCTCCGATTCTCACGTAAAAGGAGATAAAGGCAAAATAGATCACTACAAAATGAAAACATTAGAGTTTATGCATGTAAAAAATTTAAAACAATAACAAATGTAAGTAAAGAAAACATATTCACACACCACAAATGAACACAAAAGTTTTGTTGTCCAAGTTTGGATAATTCCAGTAGTTCAACCCTATTGGCTTGGAATTTGATAAGAAAGATATTTCTAACTAATCCTTACATGTCCTAAATATGGATATGGATGCTTGAAACATGTTAAAGATGCAAATGCCCTATGGATCCAAACCTTTTAAAGTGAACAACAAACGATCATTAAATTCTCAAGTGAACATACGGTGGGATATTTACCCAAGTCAAACAATCCATTATTTTACCCACATACAAAAAGCTGACCTAACAATCGCAGACGATTTGTAAAGTGATTGATCGGTCAATCGTGCATAGCGGGCTATGTTTTTTTAAGAAATGATTTATGGATTGGAATCAACAATCAGTTAAAAATCCCTCACCTCCCCCTTTTCCCGATCATTGCAAAACCTAATGTATAAAAAGTAAAACAATTTGCAGTCCCTAAAAGTTACAGAGACTTTTTGGAATTATCACTCTCTACATTTGTGCATTTCCATTCCATTGTAGATGTACACTTTATCTTAAATCAAAACTTTGAGTTTTCACTCTCCAATGCTCTCGTTAACAAGGAGATAATGAAAAAATGGAGCACAACAAAATGAAAATTTTAGATTTTATGTATTGAAAAATTAAAAACAATAAAAAGTCTAAGTAAAGAAAATTTATTCACACACAATAAACTAACACAAAAGTTTTTTTGTCCAAGATTGGGAAATTCCACTCGTTGAGCCCTAATGGATTGGAATTTGATAAGAAACTGATTTCTAACTGATCCTAACATATTTTAAATATGGATATGCATGATTGAGACATGTTAAAGATGCAAATGCCCTATGGTTCCAAACCTTTTAAAGTGAACAACGAACGCTCATTAAATTCTCAAGTGAACGTGCTGTGGGATATTTACCCGAGTCAAACAAACCATTATTTTGCCCATTTAAAAAAAGTTGACCTAACAATCGCAGACGATTTTTAAAATGATTTATCGGTCAATCATGCGTAACGGGTTATGTTTTTGTAATAAATGATTAATGGATTGGGAGTCAACACTCAGTTAAAAATCCCCTTCCTCCCTCTTTTCCCGATCATTAGAAAACCAAATGTATAATAACTAAAAGAGTTAGCAGTCCCTAAAGTTACAGAGATTATTTGGAATTATCTCTCTCTGCATTTGTTCATTTCCATTCCATTTTAGATGTACACATTTTTCTTAAATCAAAACTTTAAGTTTTCACTTTCCCATTCTCTTGTAAACAAGGAGATAAAGGCAAAACAGATCACAACAAAATGAAAATTTAGAGTTTATGTATGGAACAAATTAAAAACAATAACAAGTGTAAGTAAAGAAAATTTATTCACACACCACAAACGAACACAAAAGTTTTGTTGTCCAAGTTTGGGAAATTCCACTAGTTCAACCCTAATGGCTTGGAATTTGATAAGAAAGAGATTTCTAAGTGATCCTAACATGTTTTAAATTTGGAAAGCATGCTTGAAACATGTAAAAAGTGAAAATTCCCTATGGATCCAAACCTTTTAAAATGATCAACAAACGCTCATTAAATTCTAAAGTGAACGTGCAGTGGTATAATTACCCGAGTTAAACAAGCCAATATTTTGCCCACTTTCAAAAAGCTCACTAGAATTGCAGATCATTTTACAGTAAGAAATAACTTATGGATTGGGAGTCAACACTCAGGTAAAAATCCCCTGCATCCCCTTTTTCACGATCATTACAAAACCTAATGTAAAAAAACTAAAAGAGTTTGCAGACCATTAAAGTTACAAAGACTTTTTGGAATTATCTCTCTGTACATTTGTGCATTTCCATTCCATTTTAGATGTACACTTTTTTTTGAAATAAAAACTTTGTGTTTTCACTCCGATTCTCTCGTAAACAAGAAGATAAAGGCAAAACAGATGACAACAAAATGAAAATTATAGAGTTTATGTGTGAAAAATATAAATACAGTAACAAGTGTAAGTAAAGAAAATTTATTCACACACCACAAATGAACACAAAAATTTTTGTTGTCCAAGTTTGGGAAATTCTACTAGATCAACCCTTATGGCTAGGATTATTATAAGAAGTAGATTTCTAACTGATCATAACATGTTTTAAATATGGATATGCATGCTTGAAACATGTTAAAGATGCAAATACCCTCTGGATCTAAACCTTTTAAAGCGGACAACAAACGCTCATTAAATTCTTAAGTGAACGTGTGGTGGGATATTTACCCAAGTCAAACAAGCCATTATTTTCCCATTTACAAAAAGCTGACCTAACAATTGCAGATGATTTGTTAAGTAATTTACCGGTCAATCATGCGTAACAGGCTGTCTTTTTGTAAGAAATGACTTATGGATTGGGAGTCAACACTCAGTTAAAAATCCCCTGCCTCCCCCTTTTCCCGATCATTGCAAAACCTAATGTATAAAAACTAAAAGTGTTTACAGTCCCTAAAAGTTACAAAGACTTTTTTGAATTATCTTTCTCTACATTTGTTAATTTCCATTCTGTTTTAGTGGTACACTTTTTACTTAAATCAAAACTTGGAGTTTTTACTCTCCGATTCTCTCGTAAAAAAGAAGATAAAGGGAAAACAGATCAAAACGAAATGAAAATTTTAGAGTTTATGTATGGAAAAAATTTTAAAAATTAAAAAATGGAAGTAAAGCAAAATTTATTCAGACACCACAAACGAATACAAAAGTTTTGATATCCAAGTTGGGGTAATTCCACTAGTTTAACCCTAATGGGTTGGGATTTGATAAGAAAGAGATTTCTAATTGTTCCTAACAAGTTTTAAATGTGGATATGCATGCTTAAAACATGTTAATGATGCAAATGCCCTATGGATCCAAACATTTTAGAGTGAACAACAAACACTCATTAAATTCTTAAGTGAACGTGCGGTAGGATATTTACCTGAGTCAAACAAGCCATTATTTTCCCCACTTACAAAAAGCTGACCTAACAATCGTAGATGATTGGTAAAGTGCTTTCTCGTCAATCATGCGTAACGGGCTATGTTTTTTTAAGAAATAACTTATGGATTGGGAGTTAAAACTCAGTTAAAAATCCCCCACCTCCCCCTTTTCCAGATCATTGCAAAACCTAATGTATAAAAACTTAAAGAGTTGCAATCCCTAAAAGTTATAGAGTCATTTTGGAATTATCTCTCTCTATATTTGTGCATTTCCATTCCGTTTTTTATGTACACATTTTTCTTAAATCAAAACTTTGAGTTTTTACTCTCTGATTCTCTCGTAAACAAGAATATAAAGGCAAAACAGATCACAACAAAATAAAAATTTTAAAGTTTATGTATGGACAAAATTAAAAACAATCACAAATGAAAGTAAAGAAAATTTATTCACACACCACAAACGAACACAAAAGTTTAGTATTCCTAGTGTGGGAAATTCCACTAGTTCAACTGTAATGGCATGGAATTTGATAAGAAAGAGATTTCTAACTGATCCTAACATGTTTTCAATATAGATATGCATGCTAGAAACATGTTAAAGATGCAAATGCCCTATGGATCCAAACCTTTTAAAGTGAACAACAAATGCTTATTAAATTCTCTAGTGAACGTGCGGTGGGATATTTACTCTTGTCAAACAAGCCATTTTTTGCCCACTTACAAATAGCTTACCCAACAATCGCAGATGATTTGTAAATTGATTTATCAATCAATCATGCATAACAGGCTATGTTTTTGTAAGAAAATACTTATGGATTCGGAATCGACACTCAGTTAAAAGTCTTTCACCTCCCCATTTTCCCGTTCATTGCAAAACCTAAAGTATAAAAACTAAAAGTGTTTGCAGTCCCTAAAAGTTGTAGAGACTTTTTGGAATTATCTCTCTCTACATTTGTGCATTTCCATTCCAATTTAGGTGTACACTATTTTCTTAAATCAAAACTTTGAGTTTTCACTCTCCGATTCTCTCTTAAACAAGAAGATAAGGCAAAATAGATCACAACAAAATGAAAATTTTAGAGTTTATGTATGGAAAAAATTATAAACAATAAAAAGTGTAAGAAAATAAAATTTATTCACACACCACAAACGAACACAAAAGTTTTGTTGTCCAAGTTTGGGAAATTCTACTAGTTCAACCCCTATGGCTTGGAATTTGATAAGAAAGAGATTTCTAACTGATCCTAACATGTTTTAAACATGGATATGTTTGCTTGAAACATGTTACAGATGTAAATATCCTAAGGAAGAAAACCTTTTAAATCGAACAACAAACGCTCATTAAATTCTCAAGTGAACGTGTGGTGGGATATTTACCCGAGTCAAACAAGCCATTATTTTGCGCATTTACAAAAAGTTGAACTAACAATAACAGATGAGTTTTAAAGTGATTTATCGGTCAATCATGCATAAAGGGCTATGTTTTTTTAAGAAGTGACTTATGGATTGGGAGTCAACACTCAGTTAAAAATCCCTCGCATCCCCCTTTTCTTGATCATATCAAAACCTAATGTATAAAAACTAAAAGAGTTTGGAGTCCTTAAAACTTACATAGACTTATTGGAATTATCTCTCTCTACATTTGTGCTTTTCCATTCCATTTTAGATTTAAATTTTTTTGTTAAATCAAAACTTTGAGTTTTCACTCTCCGATTCTCACGTAAACAAAAAGATAAAGACAAAACAGATAACAACAAACTAAAAATTTTAGAGTTTATGTATGGAAAAAATGAAAAAGAAATAACAAATTTAAGTAAAGAAATTTATTCACACACCACAAACTAACACAAAAGTTTTGTTGTCGGAGTTTTGGAAATTCCACTAGTTGAACCCTAATGGCTTGGAATTTGGTTGGAAAGAGATTTCTAACTGATCTTAACATGTTTTAAATCTACATACACGTGCTTGAAACATGTTAAATAGGAAAATGCCCTATGAAACCAACCCTTTTTAAGCGAACAACAAACGCTAATTAAATTCCGAAGTGAACGTGCAGTGGGATATTTACCCGTGTCGAACAAGCCATTACTTTGCCTATTTACAAAAAGCTGACCCAACAACCGTAGATGATTTGTAAAGTGATTTATCTGTCAATCATTCGTAATGGGCTATGTTTTTGTAAGAAATGACTTATGGATTCGGAGTCAACACTCAGTTAAAAATCCCCCACCTTCCCCTTTTCCCGATCATTGCAAAACCTAATGTATAAAAACTAAAAGAGTTTGCAGTCCATAAAAGTTACAGAGACTTTTTGGAATTATCTCTCTCTACATTTGTTCATTTCCATTCCAATTTAGATGTACATTTTTTTCTTAAATCAAAACTTTGAGTTTTCACTCTCCGATTCTCTCTTAAACAAGAAGATAAAGGAAAAATAGATCACAACAAAATGAAAATTTTAGAGTTTATGTATAGAAAAAATTATAAACAATAACAAGTGTAAGAAAAAAAAATATTTTCACACACCACAAACGAACACAAAAGTTTTGTTGTCCAAGTTTTAGAAATTCCACTAGTTCAACCCTAATGGCTTGGAATTTGATAAGAAAGAGATTTCTAACTGATCATAACATGTTTCAAATATAGATAAGTATGCATGAAACATGTTAAAAATGCAAATGACCTATGGATCAAAATTTTTTAATGCGAACAACAAATGTTCATTAAATTCTCAAGTGAACGTGCAGTGGGATATTTACCCGAGTCAAACAAGTCATTACTTTGCCCATTTACAAAAAGCTAACCCAACAATAATAGATGATTTTTAAAGTGATTTATCGGTCATTCATACATAATGGGCTATTATTTTTAAAATAAATGACTTATGGATGTGGAGTCAACACTCAGTTAAAAATCCCCTGCCTCCCCCATTTCCCGATCATTGCAAAATCTAATGTATCAAAAATAAAAGAGTTTGCAGTCCCTAAAAGTTACAGAGACTTTTTTTGAATTATCTCTCTCTACATTTGTGTATTTCCATTCCAATTTAGATGTACACTTTTTTCTTAAATCAAAACTTTGAGTTTTTACTCTTTGATTCTCTCTTAAAATAGAAGATAAAGGCAAATCAGATAACAACAAAATGAAAATTTTAGAGTTAATGTATGGAAAAAATTTAAAACAATAACAAGTGTTTATAAAGAAAATTTATTCACACACCACAAACAAACATAAAAATTTTGTTGTCCAAGTTTGGGAAATTCGACTAGTTCAACACTAATGGCTTGGAATTGATAAGAAAGACATTTCCAACTGATCTTAACATGTTTTAAATATAGATATGCATGCATGAAACATGTTAAAGATGCAAAAGCACTATGGATCCAAACCTTTTAAAGAAAACATCAAACGCTCATTAAATTCTCAAGTGAACGTGTGGTGGGATATTTACCTGAGTCAAACAAGCCATTATTTTGCCCATTAACAAAAAGCAAACCCAACATTTGCAAATGATTTGTAAAGTGATTTATCAGGCAATCATTTGTAACGGGCTATGTTTTTGTAAGAAATGACTTATGGATTGGGAGTCAACAGTCTGTTACAAATCCCCCGCCTTCCCTTTTGCCCGATCATTGCAAAACCTAATGTATAAAAACTAAAAGAGTTTGCACTCCCTAAAAGTTACGGAGACTTTTTGGAATTATCTCTCTCTACATTTGTGCATTTTCATTCCAATTTAGATGTACACTTTTTTCTTAAATCAAAACATTTAGTTTTCACTCTCCGATTCTCTCTTAAACAAGAAGATAAAGGTAAAATTAATCACAACAAAATGAAAATTTTAGAGTTTCTGTATGGAAAAAATTATAAACAATAAAAAGTGTAAGAAAAGAAAATTTATTCACACACCACAAATGAACACAAAAGTTTTGTTGTCCAAGTTTTGGAAATTCTACTAGTTCAACCCTTATGGCTCTGAATTTGATAAGAAAGAGATTTCTAACTGATCCTAACATGTTTTAAATATGGATATGCTTGCTTGAAACATGTTAAATATGGAAATTCCCTATGGAACCAAACCTTTTAAAGTGAAAAACAAATGCTCATTAAATTCTCAAGTGAACGTGCGGTGGGATACTTACCCGAGTCAAACAAGCCATTATTTTGCCCATTTACAAAAAGTTGAGCTAAAAATCGTAGATGATTTGTAAAGTGATTTATCGGTCCATCATCCATAACGGGCTATGGTTTTTTAAGAAATGACTAATGGATTGGGTGTCAACACTCAGTTAAAATGCCATCGCCTCCCCCTTTTCCCGATCATTGCAAAACCTAATGTATAAAAACTAAAAAAGTTTGGAGTCCCTAAAAGTTACAAAGACTTCTTGGAATTATCTCTCTCTGCACTTGTGCTTTTCCAATCCATTTTAAATGTACACTTTTTTCTTAAATCAAAACTTTGAGTTTTCACTCTCCGATTCTCTCGTAAACAAGAATATAAAGACAAAACAGATAACAACAAAAGGATTTGTAAAGTGATTTATTGGTCAATCATTCGTAACAGGCAATGTTTTTGTAAGAAATGATTTATGGATTGGGAGTCAACACTTAGTTAAAAATCCCCCGCCTCTCTCTTTTCCCGATCATTGCAAAACCTAATGTATAAAAAAATTAAAAGAGTTTGCAGTCCCTAAAAGTTACAGAGACTTTTTGGAATTATCTCTCTACATTTGTGCATTTCCTTTCCAATTTAGATGTACACGTTTTTTTAAATCTAAACTTTGAGTTTTCACTCTCCAATTCTCTCTTAAACAAGAAGATAAAAGCAAAATAGATCACAACAAAATGATAATTCTGGAGTTTCAGTATGGAAAAAATAATTAACAATAAAAAGTGTAAGAAAAGAAAATTTATTCACACACCACAAATGAACACAAAAGTTTTGTTGTCCGAGTTTGGGAAATTCCACTAGTTCAACCCTAATGGCTTGGAATTTGGTGGGAAAGAGATTTCTAACTGATCTTAACATGTTTTAAATATACATACACGTGCTTGAAACATGTTAAAGAGGCAAATGCCCTATGGATCAAAACTTTTTAAAGCGAACAACAAACGCTAATTAAATTCTCGAGTGAACATGAGCTGGGATATTTACCTGAGTAAAATAAGCCATTATTTTGCCCATTTTAAAAAAGTTGACTTAACCATCGCAGATGAGTTATAAAGTGATTTATCGGTCAATCATGCGTAACGGGCTATATTTTTGTAAGAAATGACTTATGGATGGGATTTCAACAGTTAGTTAAAAATCCCATGCCTCCCCCTTTTCCCGATCATTGCAAAACCTAATGTATAAAAACTAATGGAGTTTACAGTGCCTAAAAGTTACAGAGACTTTTTGAAATTATCTCTCTCTACATTTGTGCATTTCCATTCCATTTTAGATGTACACTTTTTTCTTAAACCAAAAGTTTGATTTTTCACTCTCCGATTCTCTCATAAAAGAGAAGATATAGGCAAAACAGATCATAACAAAATGAAAATTTTAGAATTTATTTATGGAAAAAATTAAAAATAATAAAAAATGTAAGTGAAAAAAATTTATTCACACACCACAAACGAACACAAAAGTTTTGCTGTCCAAGTTTTAGAAATTCCACTAGTTCAACCCTAATGGATTGGAATTTGATAAGAAAGAGATTTCTTACTGATCCTAATATGTTTTAAATATGGATATTCATGCTTGAAAAATGTTAAAGATGCAAATGCACTATGGATCCAAACCTTTTAATTCAAACAAAAAATGCTCATTAAATTCTCAAGTGAACATGTAGTGGCATATTTACCCGAGTCAAACAAGCCATTATTTTGCCCTTTTACAAAAAGTTGAGCTAACAATCGCAGATAATTTTTAAAGTGATTTATCAGTTAATCATGTGTAAAGGGCAATGGTTTTGTAAGAAATGACTTATGGATTGGGAGTCAACACTCAGTAAAAAATACCCCGCCTCCCTCTTTTCCCGATCATTGCAAAACCTAATGTACAAAAACTAATAGAGTTTGTAGTCCTTAAAAGTTATAGAGACTTTTTGAAAATATATATCTCTACTTTTGTGCATTTCCATTCTATTTTAGATGTACACTTTTTTCTTAAATCAAAACTTTGACTTTTCACTCTCCGATTCTCTCGTAAACAAGAAGATAAAGGCAAAATATATCTTAACAAAAAGAAAATTGTAGATTTTGTGTATGGAAAAAATTAAAAACAATAACAAGTGTAAGTAAAGAAAATTTATTCACACACCACAAACGAACATAAAAGTTTTGTTGTCTAAGATTGGAAAATTCTACTAGTTCATCCTTAATGGATTGGAATTTGATTAGAAAGAGATTTCTAATTGATCCTAACATGTTTTAAATAAGGATATGCATGCTTGAAACATGTTAAAGATGCAAATGCCCTATGGATCCAACCATTTTAAAGCGAACAACAAACACTCATTAAATTCTCAAGTGAACATGCGGTGGGATATTTGCATGAGTCAAACAAACCATTATTGTGCCCATTTACAAAAAGTTGAGCTAACAATCGCAGATGATTTTTAAAGTGATTTGTGGGTGAATCATGCGTAATGGGCTATTTTTTTAAGAAATGACTTATGGATTAGGAGTCAACACTCAGTTACAAATCCCCGCCACCCCCCTTTTCCCGATAATTGCAAAAGCTAATGTATAACAACTAAAAGAGTTTGCTGTCCTTAAAAGTTATAGAGACTTTTTCAAATTATCTCTCTCTACATTTGTGCATTTCCATTCCATTTTAGAAGTTCACTTTTTTCTTAAAACAAAATTTTGAGTTTTCACTCTCCAATTCTCTCGTAAACAAGAAGATAAAGGCAAAATAGATGTCAACAAAATGAAATTTTTAGAGTTTAAGTATGGAAAAAATTAAAAACAATAACAAGTGTAAGTAAAGAAATTTATTCACACACCACAAATGAACACAAAAGTTTTGTTGTCCATGTTGCGGAAATACCACAAGTTCAACCCTGATGGCTTGGAATTTGATAAGAAAAAGATTTCTAACTGATCCAAACATGTTTTAAATATGGATCTCCCTGCTTGAAACATGTTAAAGATGAAAATGCCCTATGAATCCAAACTTTTTAATACGAATAACAAACGCTCATTAAATTCTCAAGTGAACGTGTGGTGAGATATTTACCTGAGTCAAACAAACCATTATTTTGCCCATTTACAAAAAGCCGACCTAACAATCGCTAATCATTTGAATAGTGATTTATCGGTCTATCATGCTTAACAGGCTATGTTTTTGTAAGAAATGACTTATGGATTGGGAGTCAACACTCAGTAAAAAATCCCCCACCTCCCCCTTTTCCCGATCATTGCAAAACCAAATGTATAAAAAATAAAAGAGTTTGCAGTTCCTAGAAGTTACAGAGACTTTTTGGAATTATCTCTCTCTACATTTGTGCACGTCATTCCATTTTAGATGTACACGTTTTTCTTAAATCAAAACTTTGAGTTTTCACTCTCTGATTCTCTCGTAAACAAGAATATAAAGGCAAAACAGATCACAACTAAATGAAAATTTTCGATTTTATGTTTGGAAAAAAATAAAAAAAATAACAAATGTAAGTAAAGAAAATTTATTCACACACCACAAACGAACACAAAAGTTTTGTTGTCCAAGTTTGGGAAATTTCACTAGTTCAACCCTGATGGCTTGGATTTTGATAAGAAAGAGATTTCTAACTGATCTTAATAAGTTTTAAATATGGATACACATGCTTGAAATATGTTAAAGATGCAAATTCCCTATGGATCCAAACCTTTTAAAGTGAACAACAAATACTCATTAAATTCGCAAGTGAACGTGTGGTCGGATATTTACCCGAGTCAAACAAGCCATTATTTTGACCACTTACAAAAAGCTGACCAAACAATCGTAGATAATTTGTAAAGTGATTTATCAGTCAATCATGCGTAATGGGCTATTTTTTTTTACGAAATGACTTCTTTATTAATCTGGAATTAACACTCAGTTAAAAATTCTCTGCCCCCACTTTTGCCGATCTTTGCAAAACATAATGTATAAACTAAAAGAGTTTGCAGTCCCTAAAAGTTACAGAGACTTTTTGGAATTATCACTCTCTACATTTTTGCATTTCCATTCTATTTTAGATGTACACGTTTTTCTTAAATCAAAACATTGAGTTTTCACTCTCCGATTCTCTCGTGAAAAAAGAATATAAAGGCAAAACATATCACAACAAAATGAAAATTTTAGAGTTTATTTATGGAAAAATTAATAACAATAACAAATAAAAGTAAAGAAAATTTATTCACACACCACTAACGAACACAAAAGTTTTGTTGTCAAAATTTGGGAAATACCACTAGTTCAACCCTAATGCCTTGGAATTTAATAAGAAAGAGATTTCTTACTGATCCTAACAAGTTTTAAATATGGATACGCTTGCTTGAAATTTGTTAAAGATTCAAAAGACCTATGGATTTAAACCTTTTAAAGCGAACAACAAACGCTCATTAAATTCTCAAGTGAACGTGCGGAGGGATATTTACCTGAGTCCAATAAGCCATTATTTTGCCCATTTACAAAAAGCTGAGCCAACAATCATAGATGATTTCTAAGTAATTTATCGGCAAATCATACATAACGGGCTATGTTTTTCTAAGAAATGACTTTTGGATTGGGAGTCAACACTCAGTTAAAAATTCCCTGCCTACCCTTTTCCCGATCATTGAAAAACCTAATGTATAAAAACTAAAAGAGTTGGCAGTCCCAAAAAGTTACAGAGCCTTTTTGGAATTATCTTTCTCTACATTTGTGCATTTCCTTTCCATTTTCGATGTACACTATTTTCTTAAATCAAAACTTTGAGTTTTCACTTTCTGATTCTCTCGTAAACAAGAAGAAAAAGGCTAAACTGATAACAACAAAATAAAAATTTAGAGTTTATGAATGGAACAAATTTAAAACAATAACAAGTGTAAGTAAAGAAAATTTATTCACACACCACAAACGAACACAAAAGTTTTGTTGTCCAAGTTTAGGAAATTCCACTAGTTCAACCCTAATGGCTTTGAATTTGATAAGAAAGAGATTTCCAATTGATCCTAACATTTTTTAAATATGGATATGCATGCATGAAACATGTTAATGATGCAAATGCCCTATGGATCCAAACCTTTTAAAGTGAACAACAAATGCTCATTAAATTCTCAAGTGAACGGTGGGATATTTACCCGAGTCAATCAAGACATTATTTTTGCCATTAACAAAAAGCAGAGCTAACAATTGAAAATTATTTATAAAGTGATTTATCGGTCAATCATGTGTAACGGGCAATGTTTTTTTAAGAAAAGACTTAAGGATCAGATGTCAACACTCAGTTAAAAATCCCCCGCCTCCCCCATTTCCCGATCTTTGCAAACCCGAGTGTATAAAAACTTTATAGAGACTTTTTGGAAATATCTCTCTCTACATTTGTGTATTTCCATTCCATTTTAGATGTACACTTTTTTCTTAAACATAAACTTTGAGTTTTCACTCTCCGATTCTCTCGTAAATAAGAAGATAAAGGCAAAATAGATTACAACAAAATGAAAATTTTAGAGTTTATGTATGGAAAAAATTAAAAAAAATAACAAATGTATGTACATAAAATTTATTCACACACCACAAACGAACACAAAAGTTTTGTTGTCCAAGTATGGGAAATTCCAATAGTTCAACCCTAATGGCATGGAATTTGATAAGAAAGAGATTTCTAACTGATCCTAACATGTTTTAAAAATGGATACGCTTGCTTGAAACTTGTTAAAGATGCAAATGCCCTAAGGATCCAAACCTTTTGAAGTGAACAACAAACGCTCATTAAATTCTCAAGTGAATTTGCAGTGGGATATTTACCTGAGTCAAATAAGCCATTATTTGCCCACTTACAAAACGATGACCCAACAATCGCAGATGATTTGTAATGTGGTTTATCGGCCAATTATTCATAATGGGCTATGTTTTTTTAAGAAATGACTTATGGATTGGGAGTCACTACACGGTTAAAAATCCCTCACCTCCCCCTTTTCCCGATCAATGCAAAACCTAATGTATAAACACTTGAAGAGTTTGTAGTCCCTAAAAGTTACAAAGACTTTTGGAACTTTCCCTCTCTACATTTGGGCATTTCCTTTCCATTTTAAATGTACATTTTTTTCTTAATTCAAAACTTTGAGTTTTCACTCTCCGATTCTCTCGTAAACAAGAAGAAAAAGGCAAAATAGATCACAACAAAATGAAAATTTTAGAGTTTATGTATTTCAAAAATTATAAACAATAACAAGTGTAAGTAAATAAAATTTATTAACACACCACAAACGAACACAAAAGTTTTGTTGTCCAAGTTTAGGGAAGTTCTACTAGTTCTACTATAATGGCTTGGAATTTGATAAGAAAGTGATTTCTAATTGATCCTAAAAAGTTTTAAATGTGGATCTGCATTCTTGAAACATGTTAAAGATAAAAATTCCCTATGGAACCAAACCTTTTAAAGTGAACAACAAACGCTCATTAAACTCACAAGTGAACGTGCGGTGGGATATTTAACCGAGTCAAACAAGCCATTCTTTTGCCATTAAAAAAAGCTGACCTAACAATCGCAGATGATTTTTAAAGTGATTTATCGATCAATCATGCGTAACAGGCTATGTTTTTGTAAGAAATGACTTATGGATTGTTTGGGTGTCAACACTCAGTTAAAAATCCCCTGCCTCCCCCTTTTCCTGATCATTGCAAAACCTAATGTATAAAAACTAAAAGTGTTTGCATTCCCTAAAATTTATAGAGACATTTTGGAATTGTCTCACTCTACATTTGTGCATTTCCATACCATTTTCGATGTACACGTTTTTCTTAAATCAAAACTTTGAGTTTGCATTCCCTAAAATTTACAAAGACATTTTGGAATTATCTCTCTCTACATTTGTGCATTTCCATACCATTTTCGATGTACACGTTTTTCTTAAATCAAAAATTTGAGTTTTCACTCCCTGATTCTCTCGTAAACAAGAATAGAAAGGCAAAACAGATCAACCCAAAATGAAATTTTAGAGTTTATGTTTGGTAAAAATTAAAAACAATAACAAGTGTAAGTAAAGAAAATTTATTCACACACCACAAATGAACACAAAATTTTTGCCTTCCAAGTTTGGGAAATTCGACTAGTTCAACACTAATGTTACGGTCTCTAGCCATGGATCTAGTAACTCTGAGAGTTGAATATGAATCCAGCACTGTTTGAGGGTTTCTTATCACGTTTTTTGTGAAAATTACTCTCTTATACTTCTCCTTTCATGTTAGGATTGAAAAGTATTTTTCTTTTTTCAAGTATAGATGCAACGAGCAAGTTAAAGGACTGTTTAAGCACTCAGATATGAAACCCCTCTTTTATGATTCACGTCAAGAGGGTTTTACTTGCTGTAATAACTCAAGAACAACCCCTTTCCCTTTACTGAATTCATTCCCCTTGAATAGGAGTTTCCTTTTCTTAATTATGAACGAACCCAGCTAGTCAAAGAATCTCCTTGAGGCCCCAACGTGGAACCCCCTTTCTTATGGCTCACGTCAAGGTAGGGTTTCCAATTTCATGCAGCATTGGTTCCTTACATAAAAGAGAAACATAAATCTAATCTCAATGCTTGGAATAAGATTAGCAAATACCTCTTGACATCAACACCAATCCAGCAACCAGAATTCGTCCTCCTTCCTGGTTAGCTCACGCCAACACTTCTTTCTTTCTGGAATTTTTGTGAAAGAGATGATCTTCTCTTGCAGCTCGGAAGAGAAAGGTAATTCCTCTTCCTTTTCCTCCCAAGATCTCCTGAAAGACTCCCCAATGGATGCAGCAAACCCCCAAGAGAGTCCACGCCAAGAACCCTAGAATAGGGAGCCTAGAAGGAACCTAAATTACCCTAGTTTATGCTAATTCCGAACTTGCTTTATTTCTCCCTCCTTACCCCTTAAATAGGGTAATTAACATCAACATAGGTTAGGGTTATAAAACCTAATTCTACCCCTACCTTTAAGTCTTATTACAAATCAATAAAATTCGAAATTAAAAGCAACATAAATAATAAAATTAAAGTAGATGACTCAGTGTTATTGAGTCCATAACATCAGCCCCCCTTGGAGATCGAGCTTGTCCTCAAGCTCGGAAGCTGGGTAGACCTAGTTGAAGTTGTCGAGCCGCTCTCATTCTGTGTAGTTGTGGCCGATTGCTGCACAGTAATGGCAAGGAGATGTCTGGTGGTTCTTCCTCAATCATATCCTCTATCACCTCGATATCCTCATCTTCAACCTTATCGATCAAAAACAATCTTTTGCACTGATGCCCAACCCGATATGGTTCATCACAGTTGTAACACAGATTCTTAGCCCACCATTCCGCCATCTCAGCACTTGTCAATTTTTTTATATAAGGAGTTGTAGGATGACTAGATCTCGGATCCCCTGTCAAAGTAATACCCGGGTTGTTTCTCGGAGGAATGCGCTCCCCTAACCTTGGAGGTCGTCTGTGTTGTGCCTGTTGTCGTAATTTTAAAGCACAAGCTATATTCATAGTGTTGGATAAGTCAACAAGTGCATAGAGCTCCACCTCAAGCTTTAAAGCCTCAGTCAGTCCTGCTATAAACAGCTCAACTTGCTGATCCACTTGTACCATACTGCTGGCTCGTGCTAATTTTTCCTGGAACAATTTTTGATATTGCTCCACGGTCCCAATTTAGCGTAATAAAACCAAATCTCCCAAAGGGTTAATGTAAGCTGGAGGACCAAAACGGAGAGAGCACAATCGCTTAAATTCATCCCAATCTACCACCTCGCTATCAACCTCAACTAGCTGGTACCAAAGTTGTGCTTCCCCTAGTAAGTGGAAAACAGCTACGTTGACTCGATCATAGGTTGGGACTCGCTAATAGGTAAAATGTTTTTCGCATCAATACAACCATATCAAAGGGTCTTCTGACCCATTATAAGTAAGGAATTCCATTTTAGTGTACCTTGGAATAGTGCCTCCCCCCTGTAGAAGTGTCAACCCGGAATGAAGGGTCCTTGCTATCCCGAGAAACTCGTGCACCTCGGAAATTCATCTCCCCCTTTGTTATACGAATGGTCCCCTCCTCTATGATCTGGAATGAGAGGTACAGTGCCTCCCCCCTGGTTGAGGTGTCCCCCCGGAATGAAGGGTCCTTGCTGACCCGAGAAACTCGTGTGTCTAGTAAACTCATCTCCCCTTCTGAACTGCGAATGGTCTCCCGGAATTGGGTTCTTGCCAGTGCTCAAACCAGTCTCCATGCTATCCATCCTTCCTTTCAAGGTTTCCAAACTGATATTGAACTTCTCCACCAATGCAGCAAATTTCGTGTCAGTAGTTAGACCATTCTCCATGCTTTCCATCCTTCCCTTCAAGGTCTCCATATCGATATCAATTTTTGAGAACCTCTCTAGGACAGTATCAAATTTTCTTTCAAGAAATTCAAAGTATTCATTGGTGCTTCTCTCTACCGGGTTACCCTGCTCTGATACGAAGTTGTTACTGTCCCTAGCCATAGATCTAGTAACTTGGCAAGTTGAATATAAATCCAGCACTGTTTGATGGTTTCTTATCACGTTTTTGTGAACATAACTCTCTTATACTTCTCCTTTCATATTAGGATTGAAAAGGATTTTCCTTTTTTCAATTATAGATGCAACCAGCAAGTTAAAGGACTGTTTAAGCACTCAGATATGAAACCCCTCTTTTATGATTCACGTCAAGAGGGTTTTAGTTGCTATAATGACTCAAGAACAACCCCTATCCCTTTACTGAATTCATTCCCCTTGAAAAGGAGTTTCCTTTTCTTAATTATGTATGAACCCAGCTAGTCAAGGAATCTCCTTGAGGCCCCAACGTGGAACCCCCTTTCTTATGGCTCACATCAAGGTAGGGTTTCCAATTTCATGTAGCATTGGTTCCTTACGTAAAAGAGAAACATAAATCTAATCTCAATGCTTGGAATAAGATTAGCAAATACCTCTTGACATCAACACCAATCCAGCAACCAGAATTCGTCCTCCTTCCTGGTTAGCTCACGCTAACCTTTCTCCCTTTCTGGAATTTTTATGAAAGAGATGATCATCTCTTGCAGCTCGGAAGAGAAAGGGAATTCCTCTTCCTTTTCCTCCCAAGATCTCCTGAAAGACTCCCCAATGGATGCAGCAAACCCCCAAGAGAGTTCACGCCAAGAACCCTAGAATAGGGAGCCTAGAAGGAACCTAAATTACCCTAGTTTATGCTCATTCCGAACTTGCTTTATTTCTCCATCCTTACCCCTTAAATAGGGTAATTAACATCAACATAGGTTAGGGTTACATTTCTACCCCTACCCTTAAGTCTTATTACAAATCAATAAAATTCGAAATTAAAAGCAACATAAATAATAAAAGTAAAGTAGAGGACTCAGTGTTATTGAGTCCATAACACCTAATGGCTTTGAATGTGATAAGAAAGAGATTTCTAAATGATCTTAACATGTTTTAAATATGGGTATTCATGCATGAAACATGTTAAAGATGCAAATACCCTATGGATTCAAACCTTTTAAATCAAACAACAAACGCTCATTAAATTCTCAAGTGAACGTGCAGTGGGATATTTACCCGAGTCAAACAAGCCATTATTTAGCCCATTTACAAAAATCTGACCTAAAAATTGCAGATGATTTGTAAAGTGATTTATTGGTCAATCATACGTAACAGGCGGGCTATGTTTTTGTAAGAAATAACTTATGTCTTGCGAGTCAACACTCAGTTAAAAATCCCCCGCCTCCACCTTTTTCCTATCATTGTAAAACCTAATGTATAAAAACTAAAATAGTTTGCAGTCCCTAAATGTTACAGAGACTTTTTGGAATTATCTCTCCCTACATTTGTGCATTTCCATTCCATTTTAGATGTACATTTTTTTCTTAATTCAAAACTTTGAGTTTTCACTCTCCGATTCTCTCGTAAAAAAGAAGATAAAGGCAAAACAAATAAAAACAAAAAGAAATTTTTTGAGTTTACGTATGGAAAAAATAAAAAACAATAACAAGTGAAGTAAAGAAAATTTATTCACATGCCACAAACAAACACAAAAGTTTTGTTATCCACGTTTGGGAAATTCCACTAGTTCAACCCTAATTCCTTGCAATTTGATAAGAAAGAGATTTCAAACAGATCCTAACATGTTTTAAATATGGATATGCATGCTTGAAACATGTTAAAGATGCAAATGCCCTCTGGATCTAAACCTTTTAAAGTGAACAAAAAACGCTCATTAAATTCTCAAGGGAACATGCGGTGGAATATTTACCCGAGTCAAACAAGCCAATATTTTTCCCATTTACAAAAACCTGAGCTAAAAATAGCCGATGATTTGTAAAGTGATTTATCGGTCAATCATGCGTAACGAGTTATGTTTTTGAAATAAATGACTTATGGATGTGGAGTCAACATTCAGTTAAAAACCCCCCACCTCCCCTTTTCCCAATCATTGCAAAACCTAATGAATAAAAACTAAAAGAGTTTGGTGTCCCAAAAAATTACAGAGACTTTATGGAATTATCGCTCTCTAAATTTGTGCTTTTCGATTCCATTTTAGATGTACTCTTTTTTCTTAAATCAAAACTTTGAGTTTTCACTCTCCGATTCTTTCATAAACAAGAAGATAAAGGCAAAGCAGATAACAACAAAATAAAAATTTAGAGTTTATGTATGGAAAAAATTGAAAAAAATAACAAGTGTAAGTAAATAAAATTTATTCACACAACACAAACGAACAAAAAAGTTTTGTTGTCCAAGTTTGGGAAATTCGACTTGTTCAATCCTAAAGGCTTGAAATTTGATAAGAAAGAGATTTCTATCTGATCCTAACATGTTTTAAATATGGATATGCATGCATGAAATAGGTTAAAGATGAAAATGCCATATGGATCCAAACCTTTTAAAGTAAACAACAAATGCTCATTAAATTCTCGAGGGAAAGTGCAGTGGGATATTTACCCAAGTCAAACTAGCCATTTTTTGCTCTCTTACAAAAAGCTGACCTAACAATCGCAGATGATTTATATAGTGATATATCGATCAATCATGCATAACGGGCTATGTTTTTGTAAGAAATGACTTATGGATTGATTGGAAGTCAACACTCATGTAAAAATCCCCTGCCTCCCCTTTTCCCGATCATTGCGAAACCTAATGTATTAAAACTAAAAGAGTTTGCAGTCCCTAAAACTTACAAAGACATTTTAGAATTATCTCTCTCTACAGTTTTGCATTTCCATTCCATTTTAGATGTACACGTTTTCCTAATTAAAAATTTTGAGTTTTCACTCTCCAATTCTCTCGTAAAAAAAGAAAATAATGGCAAAACAGATCATAAGAAAATGAAAATTTTAGAGTTGATCTATGGAAAAAATTTATAACAATAAAAAATGAAAGTAAAGAAAATTTATTCACACACCACAAACAAACACAATAGTTTTGTTGTCCAAGTTTGGAAAATTCCAGTAGTTCATCCCTAATGGCTTAGAATTTAATAAGAAAGAAATTTCTAACTGATCCTAACATGTTTTAAATATGGATACGCTTACTTGAAACTTGTTCAAGATGCAAATGCCCTATGAATCCAAACCTTTTAAAGTGAACAAAAAACTCTCATTAAATTCTCAAGTGAACGTGTTGTGGAATATTTACTCGAGTCAAACAAGCCATTATTTTGCCCACTTACAAAAAACTGACCTAACAATCGCAGATGATTTTTAAAGTGATTTATCAGTCAATCATACGTAACGGGCTATTATTTTTATAAGAAATGACTTATGGATTCAGAGTCAACACTCAGCTAAAAATCCCCTGCCTTCCCATTTTCCCGACCATTGCAAAACCTAATGTATAAAAACTAAAAGAGTTTGCAGTCCCTAAAAGTTACAAAGACTTTTTTTGAATTATCTCTCTCTACATTTGTGCATTTCCATTCCATTTTAGATTTGCACTTTTTTCTTAAATCTAAACTTTGATTTTTAACTCTCTGATTCTCTCATAAAAAAAAAAAAGATAAAGGCAAAACAAATAAAAAGAAAATGAAAATTTTAGAGTTTATTTATGGAAAAAATTATAAACAATAAAAAGTATAAGTAAAGAAAATTTATTCACACACCACAAACGAACACAAAAGTTTTGTTGTCCAAGATTGGGAAATTCCACTAATTCAACCCTCATGGCCTGGAACTTGATAAGAAAGAGATTTCTAACTGATCTTAACATGTTTTAAATATGGATACGCATGCTTGAAGCATGTTAAAGATGCAAATGCCCTATGGATCCAAACCTTTTATAGCGAACAACAATCGCTCATTAAATTCTCAAGTGAATGTGCGGTGGGATATTTACCAGAGTCAAACAAACCATTATTTTGCTCACTTATAAAAAGTTGACCTAACGATCGCAGATGATTTGTAAAGTCATTTATCGGTCAATCATGAGTAACGGGCTATGTTTTTTTAAGAAATGACTTATGGATTGAATCAGAGTCAACACCCAGTTAAAAATCCTCCGCCTCCCCCTTTTCCCGATCATTGCAAAACCTAATGTATTAAAATTAAAAGAGTTTGCAGTCCCTAAGAGTTACAGAGGCTTTTTGGAATTATCACTCTCTACATTTTTGCATTTTCATTCCATTTTAGATGGACACGATTTTCTTAAATCAAAACTTTTAGTTTTCACTCTCCGATTCTCTCGTAAACAAGAAAATAAAGACAAAACAGATCATAAGAAAATGAAAATTTTAGAATTTATCTATAGAAAACATTTACAAAAATAACAAATAAAAGTAAAGAAAATTTATTCACACATCACAAACGAACACAATAGTTTTGTAGACCAAGTTTGGGAAATTCCACCAGTTCATCCCTAATGACTTGGAATTTAATAAGAAATAGATTTCTAACTGATCCTAACATGATTTAAATATGGATACGCTTGAAACTTGTTAAAGATGCAAATTCCCTATGAATCCAAACCTTTTAAAGTGAAAAAAAAAAACTCTCATTAAATTCTCAAGTGAATGTGAGGTGGGATATTTACCCGAGTCAAACAAGCCATTATTTTGCCCACTTACAAAAAACTGACCTAACAATCGCAGATGATTTGTAAAGTGATTTATCTATCAATCATACGTAATGGGCTACTATTTTTATAAGAAATGACTTATGGATTCAGAGTCTACACTCAGTTAAAAACCCCCTACTTCCCCATTTTCCCGATGCTTGCAAAACCTAATGTATAAAAACTAAAAGAATTTGCAGTCCTAAAAGTTACAAAGACTTTTTTGAATTATCTCTCTCTACATTTGTGCATTTCCATTCCATTTTAGATTTACACCTTTTTCTTAAAACAAAACTTTGAGTTTTCACTGTCTAATTCTCTTGTAAAAAAGAAGAAAGGCAAAACAAATAAAAAAAATAAAAATTTTAGAGTTTATGTATGGAAAAAAGTATAAAAAATAACAAGTCTAAGTAAAGAAAAATTATTCACACACCACAAATGAACACAAAAGTTTTGTTGTCCAAGTTTGGGAAATTCTACTAGTTCAACCCTAATGGATTGGAATTTGATAAGCAAGAGATTTCTAACTGATCCTAACATGTTTTAAATATGGATATGCATGCTTGAAACATGTTAAAGATGCAAATGCCCTTTGGATCTAAACCTTTTAACCTGAACAACAAACACTCATTACATTCCGAAGTGAACGTGCGGTGTGATATTTACCCGAGTCAAACAAGCCATTATTTTTCCCATTTACAAAAAGCTGAGCTAACAATCGCAGATGATATGTAAAGTGATTTTTCAGGTCAATCATACGTAATGGGCTATGCTTTTGTAAGAAATGACTTATGAATTGGGAGTCAACACTCAGTTAACAATCCCCCACCTCCCCCTTTTCCCGATCATTGCCAAACCTAATGTATAAAAACTAAAAGAGTTGCGAGTCCCCAAAACTTACAGAGACTTTTTGGAACTATCTCTCTCTACATTTGTGCATTTCCATTCCATTTTAGATGTACACTTTTTTCTTACATAAAAAATTTGAGTTTTCACTCTCCGATTCTCTCGTAAACAAGAAGATAAATGCAAAATTGATAACAACAAAATGAAAATTTTAGATTTTATGTGTGGAAAAAATTAAAAACAATAACAAGTGTAAGTATAGACAATTTATTCACACACAGAAATCGAACACAAAAGTTTTGTTGTCCAAGTTTGGGAAATTCCACTAGTTCAACCCTAATGGCTTGGAATTTTATAAGAAAGAGATTTCTAACTGATCCGAACATGTTTTAAATATGGATATGCATGCATGAAACATGTTAAAGATGAAATGCCCTATGGATCCAAACATTTTAAAGAGAACAAGAAACCCTCATTAAATTCTCAAGAGAACATGCGGTGGGATATTTACCCGCGTCAAACAAGCCATTATTTTGCCCATTTACAAAAACCAAAGCTAAATATCATAGAAGATTTCTAAAGTGATTTATCAATCAATCATGTGTAATGGGCTATGATTTTGTAAGATATGACTTGTGGATTCGGTGTCAACACTCAGTTAAAAATCCCCTGCCTCCCCCTTTTCCCGATCATTGCAAAATCTAATGTATAAAAACTAAAAGAGTTTGTAGTCCCTAAAAGGTACAAAGACTTTTAGGTATTATCTCTCTCTACATTTGTGCATTTCCATTCCATTTTAGATGTATACTTTTTTCTTAAACATGTACTTTGAGTTTTCACTCTCCGATTGTCTCGTAAACAAGAAGATAAAGGCAAAATAGATTACAACAAAATAAAAAATTTAGAGTTTATGTATGGAAAAAATTAGAAACAATAAAAAAAAGTAACTAAATAAAATTTATTCACACACCATAAATGAACACAAAAGTTTTGCTATCCAAGTGCGGGAAATTCCACTAGTTCAACCATAATGGGTTGGAATTTGATAAGAAAGAGATTTCTAATTGATCCTAACATGTTTTAAATATGTCCATGCATGCTTGAAACATTTTAAAGATGAAAATGCCCCATGGATCTATAGCTTTTAAAGCGCTCAACAAACGCTCATTAAATTCTCAAGTGAACGTGCGGTGGGATATTTACCCGAGTTAAATAAGCCATTATTTTACCCATTTATAAAAAGCTGACCTAACTATCACAGATGATTTTTAAAGTGATTTATTGGTCAATAATGCGTAACGGGCTATTTTTTTTAAGAAATGATTGAAGGATTGATTGGGAATCAACACTTAGTTAAAAATCCCCCGCCACCTCCTTTTCCCAATCATTGCAAAACCAAATGTATAAAAACTGAAAGAGTGTGCAGTCCCTATAAGTTACAGAGACTTTTTGGAATTATCACTCTCTACATTTGTGCATTTCAGTTCCAAGCTTAGATGTACACGTTTTTCTAAAATCATAACTTTGAGTTTTCACTTTGTGATTCTCTCGTAAACAACAATATAAAGGCAAAAAAGATCAAAACAAAATGAAAATTTTAGAATTTATGTATGAAATTTTTTTAAAACAATGACAAATGTAAGTAAAAAAAATTTATTCACACACCACAAATGAACACAAAATTTTTATTGTCCAAGTTTTGGAAATTCCTCTAGTTCAACCCTAATGGCTTGGAATTTGATAAGAAAGAGATTTCTAACTAATCATAACATGTTTTAAATATGGATATGCATGCTTGAAACATGTTAAAGATGAAAATGCCCTATGGATCCAAACCTTTTAAAGCGAACAACAAACGCTCATTAAATTCTCAAGTGAACGTTCGGTGGGATATTTACCCAAGTCAAACAAGTCTTTATTTTACCCAGTTACAAAAAGCAGACCTAAAAAACGCAGATGATTTGTAAAGTGATTTATCGGTCAATTATGTGTAACGGGTTATGTTTTTGTAAGAAGTTATTTATGGATTGATTGGGATTAAACACTCAGTTAAAAATCCCCCGCCTCCCCCTTTTCCTGATCATTGCAAAGCCAAATGTATAAAAACTAAAAGAGTTTGCAATCCCTAAAAGTTACAGAGAATATTTGGAATTATCTCTATCAACATTTGTGGATTTCCATTCCATTTTTACATGTACACGTTTTTCTTCTATCTAAACTTTGAGTTTTCACTATCCGATTCTCTCGTAAACAAGAAGATAATGACAAAACAGATCACATCTTAAAATGAAAATTTTAGAGTTTACGTATGGGAAAAATTATAAACAGTAACAAGTGTAAGTAAAGAAAATTTATTCACACACCACAAAAGAACACAAAAAGTGTTGTTGTCCAAGTTTGGGAAATTCCACTAGTTCAACCCAAATGGCTTGGAATTTGATAAGAAAGAGTTTTCTAATTGATCCTAACAAGTTTTAAATATGGATACACTTGCTTGAAACCTGTTAAAGATGCAAATGCCCTATGGATCCAAACCTTGTAAAGCGAACAACATATGCTCATTAAATTCTCAAGTGAACGTGTGGTGGGATATTTACCCGAGTCAAATAAACTATTATTTTGCCCACATACAAAAAGCTGACCCAACAATTGCAGATGCTTTGTAAAGTGATTTATCGGTCAATCATTCATAATGGGCTATGTTTTTTTTAAGAAATGACATATAGATTGGGAATCACTAAGTAAAAAATCCCCCTGTCTCCCCCTTTCCCTGATCATTGAAATACCTAATGTATAAAAACTAAAAGAGTTTGTAGTCCCTAAAAGTTACAAAGACTTTTTGGAATTATGTCTCTCTACATTTGTGCATTTCCATTCTATTTTAGATGTTCACTTTTTTCTTAAATCAAAACTTTGAGTTTTTTCACACCGATTCTCTCGTAAACAAGATGAAAAAGGCAAAATAGATCACAACAAAAAGAAAATTTTAGAGTTTATGCAAAGAAAAAATTAAAAATAATAACAAATGAAAGTAAAGAAAATTTATTCACACGCCACAAACAAAAGTTTAATTGTCCAAGTTTGGGAAATTCCACTATTTCAACCCTAATGGGTTGGAATTTAATAATAAAGAGATTTCTAACTGATCCTAACATGTTTTAAATATGGATACGCTTACTTGAAAATTGTTATAGATGCAAATGCCCTATGTATCCAAACCTTTTAAAGTGAACAACAAACACTCATTAAATTCTCAAGTGAATGAGGGGTTGGATATTTATCTGAGTCAAACAAGCCATTATTATGCCCACTTACAAGAAGCTGACCCAATAATCGCTGATGATTTGTAAAGTGATTTATCGGTTAATCATAGGTAACGGGCTATGTTTTTGTAAGAAATGACTTATGGATTGGGAGTCCACACTCAGTTAAAAATCCCCCGCCTCCCCCTTTTCCCGATCATTGCAAAACCTAATGTATAAAAACTAAAAGAGTATGCAGTCCCTAAAAGTTACAGGGACTTTTTGGAATTATCTCTCTCTACATTTGTGCATTTCCATTCCATTTTAGATGTACACTTTTTTCTTAATTCAAAACTTTGAGTTTTCACTCTCCAATTCTCTCGTAAAAAAGAAGATAAAGACAAAACAAATAAAAAAATGAAAATTTTAGAGTTTATGTATGTATGAAAAATTTATAAACAATAAAAAGTGTAAGTAAAGAAAATTTATTCACACACCACAAACGAACAAAAAAGTTTTGTTGTCCAAGTTTGAGAAATTCCACTAGTTCAACCATAATGGCTTGGAATTTGATAAAAAAAGAGATTTCTAACTGATCCTAACATGTTTTAAATATGGATACGCTTGCTTGAAACTTGTTAAAGATGCAAATTCCCAATGGATCCAAACCTTTTAAAGTGAACAATAAACGCTCATTAAATTCTCAAGTGAACGTGCGGTGGGATATTTACTCGAGTAAAAAAAGACTTTATTTTGCCCACATACAAAAAGTTGACCCAACAATCATTGCTGATTTGTAAAGTGATTTATCGGTCAATCATTCATAACGGGCTATGTTTTTGTAAGAAATGACTTATGGATTGGGAGTCAACACTCAGTTGAAAATCCCCCGCCTACCCCTTTTCCCGATCATTACAGAACCTAATGTTTAAAAACTAAAAGAGTTTGTAGTCTCTAAAAGTTATAGAGACTTTTTGGAATTATCTCTCTCTTCATTTGTGCATTTTCATTCCATTTTAGATGTACACTTTTTCTTAAATCAAAACTTTGAGTTTTCACCCTCCGATTCTCTCGTAAACAAGATGAAAAAGGCAAAATAGATCACAACAAAATGAAAATGAAAATTTTAGAGTTTATGTATGGAAAAAATTAAAAACAATAACAAATGAAAGTAACAAAAATTTATTCACACACCACAAACCAACACAAAAGTTTAATTATCCAAGTTTGGGAAATACCACTAACTCAACCCTAATGGGCTGGAATTTGATAAGAAAGAGATTTCTAACTGATCCTAACAAGTTTTAAATATGGATACGCTTCCATGAAACTTGTTAAAGATGAAAATGCCCTATGGATTCAAACCTTTTAAAGCGAACAACAAAAGCTCATTAAATTCTCAAGTGAACAAGTGGTGGGATATTTACCCGAGTCAAACAAGCCTTTATTTTGCCCACTTACAAAAAGTTGACCCAACAATCGCTGATGATTTGTAAAGTGATTTATCAATTAATCATAGGTAACGGGCTATGTTTTTGTAGAAATGTCTTATGGGTTGGGAGTCAACACTCTGTTAAAAATCCCTCGCCTCCCCCTTTTCCCGATCATTACAAAACCTAATGTATAAAAACTAAAAGAGTATGCAGTCCCTAAAAGTTATAGGAACTTTTTGGAATTATCTCTCTCTACATTTGTGCATTATCATTCCATTTTAGATGTAAAATTTTTTCTTAATTCAAAACTTTGAGTTTTCACTCTCGAATTCGCTCGTATAAAAGACGATTAAGGCAAAACAAATCAAAACAAAATGAAAATTTTAGAGATTATGTATGGAAAAAATTATAAACAATAACAAGTGTAAGTAAAGGAAATTTATTCACACACCACAAACGAACACAAAAGTTTTGTTGTCCAAGTTTTAGAAATTCCACTAGTTCAACCGTAATGCCTTGGAATTCGATAAGAAAGAGATTTCTAACATATCCTAACATGTTTTAAATATGGATATGCATGCTTGAAACATGCTAAAGATGCAAATGCCCTCTGGATCTATACCTTTTAAAGCGAACAACAAACACTCTTTAAATTCTTAAGTGAACTGATGGTGGGATATTTACCTGAGTCAAACAAGCCATTATTTTTCCCATTTACAAAAATCTGACCTAACAATCACCGATGATTTGTAAATTGATTTATTGGTTAAGCATGCATAACGAGCTTTGTTTTTTTAAGAAATGACTTATGGATTGGGTTTCAACACTCAGTTAAAAATTCCCCGTCTCCCCCTTTTCCGGGTCATTGCAAAACCTAATGTATAAAAACTAAAAGACTTTGCAGTCCCTAAAGTTTACAGAGACTTTTTGTATTTATCTCTCTACATTTGTGATTTTCCATTCCATTTTAGCTGTACACTTTTTTCTTAATTCAAAACTTTGAGTTTTCACTCTCCGATTCTCAAGTAAACGATAAGATAAAGGCAAAACAGATAACAACAAAATGAAAATTTTAGAATTTATGTATGGAAAAAATTAAAAACAATAACAAGTGTAAATAAAAAAAAATTATTCACACACCACAAACGAACACAAAAGTTTTGTTATCCAAGTTTGGCAAATTCGATTCTTTCAACCCTAATGGCTTGGAATTTGATAAGAAAGTGATTTCTTACTGATCCCAATGTGTTTAAATATGGATATAAATGCATGAAACATGTTAAAGATGCAAATGCCCTATGCATCCAAACCCTTTAAAGTGAACAACAAACTCTCATTAAATTCTCGAGTGATCATGCGGTGCGATATTTACCCGTGTCTAACAAGCCATTATTTTCCCATTTAAAAAAAGCAAAGCTAACAATCACAGATGATTTGTAAAGTGATTTATAGGTCAATCATGTGTAACGGGCTATGTTTTAGTAAGAAATGACTTATGGATTCGGTGTCAACACTCAATTAAAAATCCCCCGCCTCCCTCTTTTCCCGATCATTGCAGAACCTAATGTATAAAAACTAAAAGAGTTTGCAGTCCCTAAAAGTTACAAAGACTTTTTGGAATTATCTCTCTCTAAATTTGTGCATTTCCATTCCATTTTGGATTTACATTTTTTTCTTAAATCAAAACTTTGAGTTTTGACTCTCCAATTCTCTCGTAAACAAGAAGATAAAGGCTAAATAGATAACAACAAAATTAAAATTTAAGAGTTTATGTACAGAAAAAATTAAAAGTAATGACAAATCTAAGGAAAGAAAATTTATTCACACATCACAAACGAACACAAAAGTTTAGTTGTCCAAGTTTCAGAAATTCGACTAGTCCAACCCTAATGGCATGAAATTAGATAAGAAAGAGATTCCTAACTGATCCTAACATATTTCAAATATGGATATGCGTGCATGAAATATTTTAAAGATGCAAATGCCTTGTGGATCCAAACCTTTTAAATCGAACAACAAAAGCTCATTAAATTCTCAAGTGAACGTGCGGTGGGATATTTACCCGAGTTAAACAAGTCATTACTTAGCCCATTTACAAAAAGCTGACCTAACAATCATAGATAATTTGTAAATTGATTTATCTGTCAATGATACGTAATAGGCTATGTTTTTCTAAGAAATGACTTATTATTTGTGAGTCAACACTCTCTTAAAAATCCCGTGCCTCCCCCTTTTCCAAATGATTGCAAAACCTAATGTTTAAAAACAAAAAGAGTTTGCAGTCCCAAAAAGTTAAAGAGACTTTTTGGAATTCTCTCTCTCTACATTTGTGCATTTCCATTCCATTTTTTATGTACACATTTTTCTAAAATCAAAACTTTGAGTTTTCACTCTTTGATGTTGTCGTAAACATAAATATTAAGGCTAAACAGATAACGACAAAATGAAAATTTTAGAGTTTATGTATGGAAAAATTAAAAAAAATAACAAGTGTAAGTAAAGAAAATTTAATCACACACCACAAACGAACACAAAAGTTTCGTTGTCCAAGTTTGGGAAATTCGACTAATTCAACCCTAATGGTTTGGAATTTGATAAGAAAGAGATTTCTAACTAATCCTAAAATGTTTTAAATATGGATATACATGCATGAAACATGTTAAAGATGCAAATGCCATATGGATCCAAAACTTTTAATGTGAACAACAAACGCTCATTAAATTCTCAAGTGAACATGCGGTGGGATATTTACCTGAGAAAAATAAGTCATTACTTTGCCCATTTACAAAAAGCTGACCTAACAATCGCAGATAATTTGTAAATTGATTTATCTGTCAATGAAGCATAACGAGCTATGTTTTTGAAAGAAATGACTTATGGTTTAAGAGTCAACACTCTGTTAAAAATCCCCTGCCTCCCCCTTTTCCCAATCATTGCAAAACATAATGTATAAAAACAAAAAGAGTTTGCAGTCCCTAAAAGTTACTGAGACTTTTTGGAATTATCTCAATCTATGTTTTCTACATTTCCATTCCATTTTTGATATACACATTTTTCTTAAATCAAAACTTTAAGTTTTCATTCTCTGATTCTCTCATAAACAAGAATATAAAGGCAAAACAGATCACAACAAAATGAAAATTTTAGAGTTTATGTATAGAAAAAATAAAAAATAAAAAAGAAATGAAATAAAAGATAATTTATTCACACACCAGAAATGAACACAAAAGTTTAATTGTTCAAGTTTGGGAAATTCCACTAGTTCAACCCTAATGGCTTGGTATTTGATAAGAAAGAGATTTCTATCTGATCTAAACATGTTTTAAATATGGATACGCATGCTTGAAACATGTTAAAGATGCAAATGCCCTATGGATCCAAACCTTTTAAAGCGAAAAAAACGCTCATTAAATTCTCAAGTGAACGTACGGTGGGATATTAACCCGACTCAAGCAAGCCATTATTTTGCCAACTTATAAAAAGTTGAGCTAACAATCGCAGATGATTTGTAAAGTGATTTATCGGTCAATCACGTGTAACGGGCTATATTTTTGTGAGAAATGACTTATGGATTGATTGGGAGTCAACACTCAGTTAAAATTCCCATGCCTCCCCCTTTTCCAGATCATTAAAAAACCTATTGTATAAAAACTAAAAGAGTTTGCAGTGCCTAAAAGTTACAAGAACTTTTCGGAATTATCTCTCGCTACATTTGTGCATTTCCATTCCATTTTAGATATACACTTTTTTTTAAAACAAAACTTGGAGTTTTCACTCTCTGATTCTCGCGTCAACACGTAGTTAAAGGCAAAACAGATCACAACAAGATGAAAATTTTATAGTTTATGTATGGAAAAAATTAAAAATAGTAGCAAGTGTAAGTAAAGAAAATTTATTCACATACCACAAACGAGAACAAAAGTGTTGTTGTCCAAGTTGGAAAATTCTTCTAGTTCAACCCTAATGGCTAGGAATTTGATTAGAAAGAGATTTCTAACTGATCCTAACATGTTTTTAATATGGATATGCATTTTTGAAACATGTTAAAGATGAAAATGCCCTATGGATCCAAACCTTTAAAATCGAACAACAAACGCTCACTAAATTCTCAAGTAAATGTGCGGTGGTACATTTACCTGAGTAAAACAAGCCATTATTTTACCAATTTACAAAAAACTAACTTAACAATCGCAGATGATTAGTAAAGTGATTTATCAGTCAATCATGCGTAACGGGTTATGTTTTTGAAAGAAATAACTTATGGATTGGAAGTCAACACTAGGTTAAAAATCCTCACCTCCCCCTTTTCCCGATAATTGCAAAACCAAATGTACAAAACTAAAAGAGTTTGCAGTCCCTAATGTTATAGAGACTTTTTTGAATTATCTCTCTCTAAATTTGTGAATTTCCATTCCATTTTAGTTGTACACTTTTTTCTTAAATCAAAACATGGAGTTTTTACTCTCCGATTCTCTCGTAAAAAATTAGATTAAGGCAAAATAGCTCAAAACGAAATGAAAATTTTAGTCTTTAAGTATGGAAAAAATTACAAAAAAAGAAAAAATGTAAGTAAAAAAAATTTATTCACACACCACAATCGAACAGAAAAGTTTGTTGACCGAGTTTGGGAAATTCCATTAGTTCAACCCTAATGGCTTGGAATTTGATAAGAAAGAGATTTCTAACTGATCTTAACATGTTTTAAATATGGATATACATGCTTGAAACATGTTAAAGATGCAAATGCCCTATGGATCCAAACCTTTTAAAGCGAACAACAAACACTCATTAAATTCTCAAGTGAATGTGTGGTGGGATATTTACCCAAGTCAAACAAGCCATTATTTTGCCCAATTATAAAAAGCTGACCTAACAATCGCAGATGATTTTTAAAGTGATTTAAATGTCAATCATGCGTAACGGGCTACGTTTTTGTAAGAAATGAAGTATGGATTGGGAGTCAACACTGAGTAAAAATTCCCCCTCCTCCCCCTTTTCCCGATCATTGCAAAACCTAATGTATAAAAACTATAAGAGTTTGAAGTCCCTAAAAGTTAGAGAGACTTTTTGGAATTATCTCTCTCTACATTTTTACATTTCCATTCCATTTTAGATGTACATGTTTTTCTTAAATGAAAACTTTGTGTTTTCACCCTCCGATTCTCTCGTAAACAAGAATATAAAGGCAAAACTTATCACAAGAACACGAAAATATTAGAGTTCATGTATGGAAAAAATTAAAAAAAAATAACAAATGAAAGTAAAGAAAATTTATTCACACACCAAAAATGAACACAAAAGTTTTTTTCTCCAAGTTTGGGAAATTCCACTAGTTCAAACCTAATGGCTTGGAATTTGATAAGAAAGAGATTTCTAACTGATCCTAATAAGTTTTAAACATGGATATGCATGCTTGAAACCTGTTAAAGATGAAAATGCCCTATGGAACCAAACCTTTTAAAGCGAACAAAAAACGCTCATTAAATTCGAAAGTAAATGTGCGGTGGTATAGTTACCCGAGTCAAACAAGCCATTATTTTGCCCACTTACAAAATGTTGACCCAACAATCGCAGATGATTTGTAAAGTGATTTATCTGTCAATCATTCACAATGGGCTATGCTTTTGTAAGAAATGACTTATCGATTGGGTGTAAACACTCAGTTAAAAATCCTCCGACTCCCCCTTTTCCCGATCATTGCAAAATCTAATGTATAAAAACTAAAAGAGTTTGGAGTCCCTAAAAGTTACAGAGGCTTTTTGGAATTATCTCTCTCTACATTTGTGTATTTCCATTCCATTTTAGATGTACATTTTTTTGTTAAATCAAAACTTTGCATTTTCACTCTCTGATTCTCTTGTAAACAAGAAGATTAAGGCAAAACAGATCACAACAAAACCAAAATTTTAGAGTTTAAGTATGAAAAAAAATAATAAACATTAACAAGTGTAAGTAAAAAAAATTATTCACCCACCACAAATGAACACAAAAGTTTTGTTGTCCAAGTGTGAGAAATTCCACCAGTTCAACCCTAATGGCGGCTTTGAATTTGATTAGAAAAAGATATCCAACTGATCCTAACATATTTTATATATGGATATGCATGCTTGAAACATGTTAAAGATGCAAATGCCCTATGGAACCAAACCTTTTCAAGAGAACAACAAACGCTCATTAAATTATCAAGTGAACATGCAGTGGGATATTTACCCGAGTCAAACAAATCATTATTTTGCCCATTTACAAAAAGCTGAGCTAACAATCGCAGATGATTTGTAAAGTGATTTATCGGTCCATCATGTATAACGTGATATGTTTTTGAAAGAAATGACTTATGGTTTGGGAGTCAACACTTAATTAAAAATCCCCCGCCTCCCACTTTTCCCGATCATTGCTAAACCTAATGTATAACTTCTAAAAGAGTTTGGAGTCCCTAAAACTTACAGAGCCTTTTTGGAATTATCTCTCTCTACATTTGTGCTTTTCCATTCCATTTTAGATATACATTTTTTTCTTAAATCAAAACTTTTCGTTGTCACTCACTGATTCTCTCGTAAACAAGAAAATAAAGGCAAAACAAATAACAAAAAAATGATCCTAACAAGTGTAAGTAAAGAAAATTTATTCACACACCACAAACGAACACAAAAGTTTCATTGTCCAAGTTTTGGAAATTCGACTAGTTCAACCCTAATGGCTTAGAATATTATAAGAAAGGGATTTCTAACTGATCCTAACATGTTTTAAATACGGATATGCATGCATGAAACATGTTAAATATGCAAATGCCCTATGGATCCAAACCTTTTAAAGTGAACAACAAACGCTCAATAAATTCTCAAGTGAACGTGCGGTGGGATATTTACCTGAGTCAAACAAGCCATTACTTTGCCCATTTACAAAAAGCTGACCTAACAATCGCAGATGATTTGTAAAGTGATTTATCGATCAATCATGCGTAACGGGCTATGTTTCTGTAAGAAATGACTTACGGATTGGGAGTCAACACTTAGTTAAAAATCCCTCACCTCGCCCTTTTCCGATCATTGCAAAACCCAATGTATAAAAACTAATAGAGTTTGCAGTCCCTAAAAGTTACAGTGACTTTTTGGAATTATCACTATCCAAATTTGTGCATTTCCATTCCTTTTTTGATGTACACGTTTTTCTTAAATCAAAACTTTGAGATGTCACTCTTTGATTCACTCGTTAACAAGAATATAAAGGCAAAACAGATCACAATAAAATAAAAAATTTAGAGTTTATGTATGGAAAAAATTAAAAACAATAAAAAATAAACGAAAAGAAAACTTATTTTCACACCACAAACGAACACAAAAGTTTAGTTGTCCAAGCTTGGGAAATTCCACTAGTTCAACCCTATTGACTTGGAATTTGACAAGAAAGAGATTTCAAACTGATCCTAACATGTTTTAAATATGGATACGCTTGTTTGAAACTCTTTAAAGATGCAAACGCCCTATGGATCCAAACCTATTAATGCGAACAACAAACGCTCATCAAATTCTCAAGCGAACAAGCTATGGGATATTTACCTGAGTCAAACAAGTCATTATTTTGCCCACTTATAAAAAGCTAACCCAACAGTTGCTGATGATTTGTAAAGTGATTTATCAGTCAATCATGCATAATGGGCTATGTTTTTGTATGAAATGACTTATGGATTCGGAGTCAACACTCAGTTAAAAATCCCTCGCCTCCCCCTTTTCCCGATCATTGCAAAACCTAATGTATAAAAACTAAAATAGTATGCAGTCCCTTAAAGTTACAATGACTTTATGAAATTATCTCTCTCTACATTTTTGCATTTCTATTCTATTTAGATGTACACTTTTTTCTTAAATCAAAACTTTGAGTTTTCACTCTCTGATTCTCTCGCAAACAAGAAGATAATGGCAAAAAAGATCACAAAAAAATGAAAATTTTAGAGTTTATGTATGGAAAAAGTTAGAAACAACAACAAGTGTAAGTGAAGGAAATTTTTTCACCCCCCACAAACGAGCACAAAAGTTTTGTTCTCCAAGTTTGAGAAATTCCACCAGTTCAACCCTAATGGCTTGGAATTCTATTAGAAACATATTTCTAACAGATCCTAACATGTTTTAAATATGGATATGCATACTTGAAACATGTTAAAGATGCAATGCCCTATGGAACCAAACCTTTTAAAGCGAACAACAAATGCTCATTAAATTCTCAAGTGAACATGTGGTGGGATATTTACCCGAGTCAAACACGCCATTATTTTGCCCTTTTACGAAAAGTTTGAGCTAACAATCATAGATGATTTGTGAAGTGATTTATCTGTCAATCATGAGTAATGGGTTATGTTTTTGTAAGAAATGACTTATTGATTGGGAGTTAACACTCTGTTTAAAATCTCTCGCCTCCCCCTTTTCCCGATCTTTGCAAAACCTAATGTATAAAAACTAAGAGTTTGGAGTCCCTAAAATCTTTGGAGACTTTTTAGAATTATCCCTCTCTACATTCGTGCATTTCAATTCCATTTTAGATGTACACTTTTTTCTTCGTTGTGTTTCCACTCTCCGATTCTCTCGTAAACAAGAAGATAAAGGCAAAACAGATAACAACAAAATAAAAATTTTAGAGTTTATGTATGGAAAAAATTTTAAAAAATAAAAAGTGCAAGTAAAAAAATTTATTCACACACCACAGAACTCAAAATTTTTGTTGTCCAATTTTGGGAAATTCGACTAGTTCAACTGTTGTGGACTCAATAGCACACCGAGTCACACAATGAAGAAGACAACAACAACTCACTCAATAGGATTTAATTCTTATATTTCTTTGAGTAGGATTTATTTCTTATATTGTTTTAAGTAGGATTTATTTCTTATATTGTTTTAAGTAGGAGTTATTTCTAATTACTTTATATGTAAGGGAATTATGGGGAATTATTGTAACCCTAGCCCTAAAACTCCCTATCTAAGGGATAGGTATGAATGAAATAGGAAGCTTTGAGATTTTAGAATAGGCTAGTCTAAATAGGTTGAGATCCCCTCTTGATCTCGAGTTTAGGGTTTACTCAAAAATCCAACCTATCCTTCACCCTCCATTGCCATCCATCTTCACCCAAATTCATCCACCATCATCCCTACTAAAAAAAGGAGCTTCCTGCCCCTTTTCCGAGCCCAAAGAGGAGGTCTATCCTCCCTCTTGGCAGCAGCAGCAAGAGAGGTCCAATTCCTCCCTTACCAAGCAGCAAAGTGAGGATTTTTATCCTCAAATCTTGAGCAAATCCTGGTGCAACGTGGGATCTGGTCATAGCATCAAAGAAGAGGTATTAATCTATCCCAAACTCGTGTTTCAAGTTATTTAAGAAAGAAGGATTGCATTCTTAGCTAGAGAAGCAACAAAGAGGGCCAAACCCTCTTTGCCGTGACCAAGAAAAGAGAACATCTTGCTCTAGCAAGGTCAAGATTGCTGTGGGGTCTTCTACCTAGCACAACAACTTGGTAGGACCCTCAAAAGAGGATCTTTCCTCCATGCCAGGCACTGGTTAAGGAGAAATACTCATGAAGTGAGTAAATTCTGAGTGCTGCATTCACAAATCCCACGCCGTGTTACTCGATCCATGACCCGGGACCGTAACAACTTGGTATCAGAGCAGGGTAACATGGGGGATCATATCAGCAATGAAGAAATCCAAATCAGGATACAAAAGATAGAAGATAGCCTTGAAACAGCACAACCAGTGTTGGGAAAGGTTTGTGGTTTGGAAGAAGAGATGAGCCGAATCATTAGCATGCTACAGGAGTTGAGGACAGAGAGACATCAGAGTCCAGAGGTGCGAGAGGTTGCTCAACTATATCATAGAAGAGGGGAACAGTGGCCTGGGCACACTGCTATCCAAGCACCTCAGCATGGAGGCACAATCCCAAGGTACACCAAGTTAGAGTTTTCCTCTTTCAATGGTTCTGTGGATACCATAATTTGGTTGCATAGATGTGAAATTTTTTTTTTGAACCAAGGGACTACTGAATGGGATAAGGTGCAACTAGCCTCTTTCCATATAACAGATGAAGCCATGTTATGGGTGACTCTAGTAGAGAAAGAGAGACCGGGAATGACTTGGGGCGAATTTAAAAATCTATGCATAGTTAGATTTGGGCCTCCCGCCAACAGCAACCCCTTGGGAGAGTTAGTCCTATTGAGACAAACGGGTTCGGTGGAACACTATCAAAAACTCTTCTAGGAAAAGTTGGCTCGTGCTGGAGAGAGGATATTGGTTGACCAGCAGGTCTCCTTATTCACAGCAGGTCTCAATGAGTATTTACGGCTAGAGGTAGAACTCCTTATGCCCACGGAACTAGCTCATGCCATGAATATGGCCCGAGCAATGGAACAACGACAACAGTTGCAGTAACGTAAGCCGGGTTGGTTGAGTGAGAGGAACACTTCCTCCACGTGGCAAGGGCACCGCTATAATTCATCTCAGGGAGCATCTACAGTAGCTCCATCCACACACACTCCGACTACGACTCGGGTAGCCGATCCCCGCCCTGGTAATTCCCTACCGAGCTTTATAAAAAAATTGATGAGTGCAGAGATGGCAGAAAGGCGGTCCAAAAATCTCTGTTATAACTGCGATGAACAGTAACGGGTCGGACACCAATGTAAAAGATTCTTTTGGCTCGAGATGGAGGATTCAGAAGATCCAGAGGAACTAGAGGATATTATCGAGGAGGAACCACCAGAGATATCCTTGCATGCTATTACTGGGCAGAAATCGCCTACTACAATGCAAGTCCGAGCTCATGTCATCGACCGAGAACTGGTGGGACTAGTCGACTCAGGGAGTACACACAATTTTCTGAGTTTGACAGCCGCACAGCATCTCCAGCTCTAGATACACACTCATCCGACAGCCACCGTCTCAGTGGCCAATGGCGAGAAGGTCCCTAGCTATGGGATTAGTAAGGCGGTAACTTTTTCCATTGGATTTACTTCATTTAATGCGGAATTTTTTGTTATTCCCCTAGCGGGATTTGATATGGTTTTAGGCATTAAATGGTTACAAACATTGGGGCCCATTATGTGGGACTTTTCGGCTTTAACCATGACCTTTGATTTGGCCGGAAGTCGGGTGCTCTTACAGGGCTGTCAGGTGGACAGGGCCCACCGCATACACACTTTGCAGACACAGGATCAGCCTGACAGTACTAGTGATGGTCTGGTTGAGGAGTTCTATGACCTCTTCCAGGAGCCTTCGGGGTTGCCTCCCATGAGGCACTGTGACCATAAGATCTGTCTGAAACCAGGTTCTGAGGTAGTGGTCGTGCGACCATACCATTACCCACACCTTCAGAAGGATGAGATAGAGCGTCAGTGCCATGAGATGTTGAAATAGGGTCTTATTCGTCTCAGCCGCTCCCCGTTCTCTTCACCCGTCTTACTTGTGAAGAAACATGATGGGACATGGAGGTTCTGCGTGGATTATCGGGAGTTGAACGTGGAGACAGTAAAAGACAAGTTCCAAATACCAGTAGTGGATGAGCTTCTGGATGAGTTACATGGGTCGTGGTTATTCACTAAACTCGACCTCGGTTCGGGATACCATCAGGTCTGGATGCACCCCTCTGATATCGAGAAGACGGCATTCCGCACACACCATGGCCACTTTGAGTTCGTCGTCATGCTGTTCGGGTCATCCAATGCACCCTCCACTTTTCAAGCTTTGATGAACGAGGTATTTAGCCCCTATCTTCGAAAATTTGTTCTTGTATTTTTTTATGATATTTTGATATATAGCAAGTCGGTTGAGGAGCACTTGGCACACTTGAGGATTGTTTTCGACTTTTTAAGAGCACATCAGCTCTATTTGAAACACTCCAAGTGTTCTTTTGTGGCTTGACATGTGGGATATCTGGGACACATGATCTCACATGAGGGGTTACGGTGGATCTCGAGAAGATCCGAACTATTTACGAGTGGCCGCAACCACAGTCGTGTTCTGCATTACAGGTTTTTCTGGGTCTTGCGGGCTACTACCGCAAATTTACTCAGAACTATGGGCCAGTGGCAGCACCATTGACGAGTTTACTCAAGAAAAATTCCTTTATTTGGAATGAGGGGGCTACCACGTTATTTGTGGCACTCAAAGCAGCCCTAGCATCCACGCCAGTATTACAACTTCCCAACTTCGACGAATTGTTCGTGGTAGAGTGCGACGCTTCGGGCGTGGGCATGGGGGTCGTTTTATTGCAGCTGGGCCATCCTATTGCTTATTTTAGCAGACAGTTGGCAGTCCTCCATCACAAACTGGCAGCCTATGAGCGCGAATTGATTGGGTTGGCCAAAGCGGTCCAACATTGGAGGCCTTATCTCTGGGGCCGGGCTTTTCTCATACGCACGGATCACTACAACCTTAAATTCTTGCTAGAACAGCGTTTGACGACGTCGCCACAACAGCACTGGATCAGTAAGTTGTTGGGGTTTGACTTCTCGGTGGAGTATCATGCGGGGATATTAAATAAGGTGGAAAATGCCTTGTCACAGTGTTTTGAAGATCAGCAGTCGGTCCATTCTATCAGCCAGCCGAGATTTCTCATTATGGATTTGGTGCGTGAAGCACATGCTACTAACCCTGCACTGCAGGAACTGCATCAGCAGATCTCAGAAGGGACAATGAATGTGAAGTGGTCCATCCAGGATTCACTTATTTATTACAAGCATCAGATTTTCCTTCCACTTGAGTCCGAGTTGATTCCAGCTATTCTCTCGGCCTACCACGACAGTACACACGAGGGGATCCAGAAGACCTTGCACGGAATTCGAGCTGATTTTTACTAGCAAGCCATGAAACCCTCTATTGCGACTTATGTCGGCGACTGTCAGGTATGCCAGCGCAACAAACCCGAGCACTTGAGTCCAGCTGGTCTTCTCCAGCCTCTGGCCCTTCCTACGCAGGTTTGGGCCGACATTTCAATGGATTTTGTGGAAGGCCTACCCCTGTCAGCCGAAAAATCCGTACTTTTCATAGTGGTTGATCGATTCTCCAAGTACGGGCATTTTATACTGATGGCTCATCCGTATACAGAAACACGGGTTGCTCAAACTTTCCTGGAGCAGATAGTCCGCTTACACGGCATTCCAGAATCCATTGTGAGTGACAGAGATGCAGTTTTCACGAGCACCTTTTGGCGGGAACTGTTTCGCTTGAGTGGGACGAAATTGAAGTTCTCCTTCGCCTATCATCCACAGACAGACGGGCAGACTGAGGTGGTGAACCACACCATCGAGATGTATCTACGGTGCTTCATGGGGGATCGTCTGCGGCAATGGGTTCAATGGCTTCCGTGGGCCGAATACTGTTACAACACTTCGTTCCACTCTGCATTGCAATCCACTCCTTTTCGGGTTATATATGGTCGGGATCCACCTCGCCTCCTCTCGTACAACCCAGGGTCCACCTGCGTGGACACGATTGATCAGGCACTCATAGACAGGGATCTACTGCTACAGAATATCACAAAATGGCTACGACGTGCCCAAGCTCGGATGAAGGATGTATACGACAGAGGCCACCGTGAGGTCTCCTTTGAGGATGGAAAGTATGTGTGGCTACGGCTCCAGCCCTACCGTCAGCAGTCTCTAGAGGGACCTCCACGTCATAAGCTCTCACCCAGATTTTTTGGGCCGTTTCCCATTCTTCGACGCGTGGGACCAGTCGCCTATCAACTCAAATTACCGGACACAGCAAGAATTCACGATGTGTTTCATGTCTCTCTTTTGAAGCCGCATTCCGGATCACAGCCTACATCCACTCCATTCCTACCACCGGCTGATCATGGCGAGGTTATTCTTAACCCAACTGCGGTGCTACGTGCACGGCTGACCAATGATCATTGGGAGATTCTCGTTCAGTGGACGGACACTGACCCCGACGCTGCAACATGGCAAGTGTGGACATCTTCAAACAAGTCTACCCAACTTTTGAGCTTGAGGACAAACTCTTTGTCCATGGGGAGGCAGATGTTGTGGACTCAATAGCACACCGAGTCACACAACGAAGAAGACAACAACAACTCACTCAATAGGATTTAATTCTTATATTTCTTTGAGTAGGATTTATTTCTTATATTGTTTTAAGTAGGATTTATTTCTTATATTGTTTTAAGTAGGAGTTATTTCTAATTACTTTATATGTAAGGGCATTATGGGGAATTATTGTAACCCTAACCCTAAAACTCCCTATTTAAGGGATAGGTATGAATGAAATAGGAAACTTTGAGATTTTAGAATAACCTAGTCTAAATAGGTTGAGATCACCTCTTGATCTCGAGTTTAGGGTTTGCTCCAAAAATCCAACCTATCCTTCACCCTCCATTGCCATCCATCTTCACCCAAATTCATCCACCATCATCCCTACTAAGAAAAGGAGCTTCCTGCCCCTTTTCCAAGCCCAAAGAGGAGGTCTATCCTCCCTCTCGGTAGCAGCAGCAAAAGAGGCCCAATTCCTCCCTTACCAAGCAGCAATGTGAGGATTTTTATCCTCAAATCTTGAGCAAATCCTGGTGCAACGTGGGAGCTGATCATAGCATCAAAGAAGAGGTATTAATCTATCCCAAACTCGTGTTTCAAGTTATTTAAGAAAGAAGGATTGCATTCTTAGCTAGAGCAGCAACAAAGAGGGCCAAACCCTCTTTGCTGTGACCAAGAAAAGAGAGCACCTTGCTCTAGCAAGGTCAGCATTGCTGTGGGGTCTTCTACCTAGCACAACAACTCGGTAGGACTCTCAAAAGAGGATCTTTCCTCCATGCCAAGCACTGGTTAAGGAGAAATATTCATACACAGGCCCTTGACATGAAGTGAGTAAATTCTGAATGGTGGATTCACAAATCCCACGCTGTGTTACTCGATCCATGACCCGGGACCGTAACATCAACCCTAATGGCTTGGAATTTTATAAGAAAGAGACTTCTAACTGATCCTAACATGTTTTAAATATGGATATGCATGCCTGAAACATGTTGAAGATGCAAATGCTCTATGGATCCAAACCTTTGGAAGCGAACAACAAACGCTTATTAACTTCTCAAGTGAATGTGCAGTGTGTTATTTACCCAAGTCGAACAAGCCATTACTATGCCCGATTACAAAAAGCTGACCTAACAATCACATGTGATTTATAAAGTGATTTATAAGTCAATCATACATAATGGGCTATGTTTTTTTAAGAAATGACTTATGGATTGGGAGTCAACACTCAGTTAAAAATCCCCCACCTCCCCCTTTTCCCGTTCATTGCCAAACCTAATGTATAAAACTAAAAGAGTTTGCAGTCCCTAAAAGTTACAGAGACTTTTTGGAATTATTTTAGAGTTTATGTATTGAAAAAATTAAAAATAATAACAAGTGTAAGTTAATAAAATATATTTACACACCACAAACGAACACAAATGTTTTGTTGTCAAAGTTTGGGAAATTCGACTATCTCAACCTTAATGGCTTGGAATTTGATAAGAAAGAGATTTCTAACTGATCCTAACCAGTTTTAAATATTGATATGCTTGCGTGAAACATGTTAAAGAAGCAAATGCCCTATAGATCCAAACCTTTTAAAGCGAACAACAAACGCTCATTCAACTCTCATGTGAAAGTGCAGAGGGATATTTACCCTAGTCAAACAAGCCATTATTTTGCCCATTTACAAAAAGTTGTGCTAACAATCGCAGATGATTTATAAAGTGATTTATCAGTCCATCATGCATAACAGGCTATGTTTTAGTAAGAAATGACTTATGGATTGGGAGTCAACACACAGTTAAAAATCCCCTGCCTCCCCCTTTTCCTGATCATTGCTAAACCTAATGTATAAAAACTAAAAGAGTTTGCAGTCCCTGAAAGTTATAGAGACTTTTTAGAATTATCTCTCTCTACAATTTGTGAATTTCCATTCCATTTTCGATGTAAATGTTTTCTTAAATAAAAAATTTGAGTTTTCATCCTCCAATGCTGTCATAAACAAGAATATAAACGCAAAACAGATCACAACAAAATGAAAATTTTAGAGTTTATGTATGGAAAAAATTAAAAACAATAACAAATGAAAGTAAAGAAAATTTATTTACACATCCCAAACGAACACAAAATTTTAGTTGTCCAAGTTTGAACAACTCCACTAGTTCAACCCATAGGCTTGGAATTTGATAAGAAAGAGATTTCTAATTGATCCTAACATCTTTTAAATATGGATACGCTTGCTTGAAACTTGTTAAAGATGCCAATGCCCTATGGATCCAAACCTTTTAAAGCGAACAACAAACGCTCATTAAATTCTCAAGTGAACGAGCAGTGGGATATTTACATGAGTCAAACAAGCCATTATTTTGCCCATTTACAAAAAGCTGACCCAACAATCGTAGATGATTTGTAAAGTGATTTATCGGTCAATCAAGCGTAATGAGCTATGTTTTTGTACGAAATTACTTATGAATTGGGAGTCAACATGTAGTTAAAAATCCCCGGCATCCCCCTTTTCCCGTTCATTGCAAAACCTAATGTATAAAAAATAAAAGAGTAGGCAGTCCCTAAAAGGTACAGAGACATTTATGAATTATCTCTCTCTACATTTGTGCATTTCCATTCAGTTTAAGATGTACCCTTTTTTCTTAAATGAAAACTTAGAGTTTCCACTCTCCGATTCTCTTGTAAATAAGAAGATTCAGGCAAAATAGATCACAATAAAGTGAAAATTTTAGAGTTTAAGTATGGAAAAAATTATAAACAATAACAAGTGTAAGTAAAAAAAATTATTCACCCACAACAAACGAACACAAAAGTTTTATTTTCCAAGTTTGAGAAATTCCACCTGTTCAACCGCAATGGCTTGGACTTTGATAAGAAAGAGATTTCTAACGGATCCTAACATGTTTTAAATATGAATACGCATGCTTGGAAAATGTTAAAGATGCTAATGCCCTATGGAAGCAAACCTTTTAATGAGAATAACAAACACTCATTAAATTCTCAAGTGAATGTGCAAAGGGTTATTTACCCGAGTCAAACAAGCCATTATTTTGCCCATTTACAACAATTTGAGCTAACAATTGCAGATGATTTGTAAAGTGATTTATCAGTTAATCATGCATAATAGGCTATGTTTTTTTAAGAAATGACTTTTGGATTGATTGGGTGTCAACACTCAGTTAAAAATCCCCCGCCTCCCCCTTTTCTCGATCATTGCAAAACCTAATGTATAAAAACAAAAAGAGTTTGCAGTCCCTAAAAGTTATAGTGACTTTTTGGATTTATCTCTCTCTACATTTGTGCTTTTCCATTCCAATTTAGAAGTACACTTTTCACTTAAATCAAAACTTTGAGTTTTGACTCTCCGATTCTCTCATAAACAAGAAGATAAAGGCAAAACAAATAACAACTAAGTAAATTTTTAGAGTTTATGGATGGAAAAAATTAAAAAAAAATAACAAGAGTAAGTAAAGAAAATTTATTCACACACCACAAACAAACACAAAAGTTTTGCTATCCAAGTTTGGGAAATTTGACTAGTTCAACCCTAATGGCTTGGCTTTTGATAAGAAAGAGATTTCTTACTGATCCTAACATGCTTTAAATATGGATATGCATGCATGAAACATGTTAAAGATGCAAATACCCTATGGATCCAGACCTTTTAAAGCGAACAACAAACGCTCATTAAAAACTCAAGTGAACATGTGGTGGGATATTTACCTGATTCAAACAAGCCATTACTTTGCCCATTTACAAAAATTTGACCTAACAATCGTAGATGATTTGTAAAGTGATTTATAGGTCAATCATGTGTAACGGGCTATGTTTTTGTAAGAAATGACTTATGGATTGGGAGTCAACACTCAGTTAAAAATCCCCCACCTCCAACTTTTCCCAATCATTGTAAAACCTAATTTATAAAAACTAACAGAGTTTGCAGTCCCTGAAACTTACAAAAAATTTTTGGAATTATATCTCTTTACATTTGTGCATTTCAATTTCATTTTTTATGTTCACATTTTTTTAAATCAAAACTTTGAGTTTTCACTCTCCGATTCTCTCGCAAACTTGAATATAAAGGCAAAACAGATCACAACAAAATGAAAATTTTAGAGTTTATGAATGGAAAAAATTAAAACAATAACAATTGAAAGTAACAAAAATTTATTCACACACCAAAAACGAACATAAAAGTATAGTTGTCCTAGTTTGGAAAATTCCACTAGCTCAACCCTAATTGCTTGGAATTTGATAAGAAAGAGATTTCTAACTGATCCTAACATGTTTTAAATATGGTTACGCTTGCTTGAAACTTGTTAAAGAAGCAAATGCCCTATGGATCCAAACCTTTTAAAACAAACAACAAACACTCATTAAGTTCTCAAGTGAACGAGTGGTGGGATATTTATCCGAGTCAAACAAGCCATTATTTTGCCCACTTACAAAAAACTGACCCAACAATCGCAGATTCTTTTTAAAGTGATTTATCAGTCAATCATGCATAACAGGTTATGTTCTTTTAAGAAATGACCTATGGATTGGGAGTCAACACTCAGTTAAAAATCCCTCTCCTCCCCCTTTTCCCGATCATTGCAAAACCTAATGCATAAAAACAAAAAGAGTTTCCTGTCCCTAAATGTTATAGAGACTTTTATGAATTATCTCTCTCGAAATTTGTGCATTTCCATTCCATTTTAGATGTACACTTTTTTCTTAAATCAAAACTTTGAGTTTTCACTCTCCTATTCTCTTGTAAACATGAAGATTAAGGCAAAATAGATCACCACAAAATGAAAATTTTAGAGTTTAAGTATGGAAAAAATTATAAACAATAACAAGTGTAAGTAAAAAATTTTATTCACCCACCACAAACGAAAAAAAAATTTTGTTATCCAATTTTGAGAAATTCCACCAGTTCAACCCCAATGGGTTGGAATTTGATTAGAAAAAGACTTCTAACTGATCCTAAAATGTTTTAAATATGGATATGCACGTTTGAAACATGTTAAAGATGCAAATGCCCTATGGAACCAAACTATTTAAAGAGAACAACAAAAACTCATTAAATTTTCAAGTGAACATGCGGAGGGATATTTACCCGTGTCAAACATGTTATTATTTTGCCCATTTACCAAAAGTTGAGCTAACAATCACAGATGATTTGTAAAGTGATTTATCGTTCAATCATGCGTAACGGGCTATATTTTTGTAAGAAATGACGTATGGATTGAGAGTCAACTGTCAGTTAAAAATCCCCGCCTCCCCCTTTTCCCGATCATTGCAAAACCTAATGTATGAAAACTAAAAGAGTTTGGAGTCCCTAAAAGTTACAGAGACTTTTTGGAATTATCTCTCTCTACATTTGTGCATTTCCATTCCATTTTATATGTACACTTTTTCTTAAATAAAAACTTTGAGTTTTCAGTCTCTGATTCTCTCGTAAAAAAGAAGATAAAGGCAAAACAAATAACAACAAAATCAAAATTTTAGAGTTTATGTATGGAAAAAATTAAAAACAATAACAAGTGTAAGTAAAGAAAATTTATTCACACACCACAAACGAACACAAAAGTTTTGTTGTCCACGTTTGGGAAATTCGACTAGTTCAACCCTAATGGCTTGGAATTTGATAAGAAAGAGATTTCTAACTTCTTATAACATATTTTAAATATGGATATGCATGCATGAAACAGGTTAATGAAGCAAATGCCCTATGGATCAAAACCATTTAAAGCGAAAAACAAACGCTCCTGAAATTCTATAGTGAACAAGCGGTGAGATATTTACTCGAGTCAAACAAGCCATTACTTTGCCCATTTACAAAAAGATGACCGAACAATCGCAGATGATTTGTAAAGTGATTTATCGGTTAATCATACGTAACGGGCTATGTTTTTGTAAGAAATGACTTGTGGATTGGGAGTCAACACTCAGTTAAAAATCCCCCACCTCCAACTTTTCCAAATCATTGCATAACGTAATGTATAAAAACTAAAAGAGTTTGCAGTCCCTGAAAATTACAAAGACTTTTTGGAATTATCTCTCTTTACATTTGTGCATTTCAATTCCATTTTTTATGTACACGTTTTTTTAAATGAAAACTTTGAGTTTTTACTCTCCGATTCTCTCGTAAACAAGAATATAAAGGCAAAACAGATCACAACAAAATAAAAATTTTAGAGTTTATGTATGGAAAAAATTAAAGCAATAACAATTTAAAGTAAAAAAAATTTATTCACACACCACAAACGAACACAAAATTTTAGTTGTCCTATTTGGTAAATTCCACTAGTTCAGCGCTAATGGCTTGGAATTTGATAAGAAAGAGATTTCTAACTGATCCTAACATGTTTTAAATATGGATACACTTGCTTCAAACTTGTTAAAGATGCAAATACCCTATGGATCCAAACCTTTTAAAGAGAACAACAAACGTTCATTAAATTCTCAAGTGAGCGAGCGGTGGGATATTTACCCGAGTCAAACAAGCCATTATTTTGCCCACTAACAAAAACCCTACCCAACAATTGCAGATGATCTGTAAACTGATTTATCGATCAATCATTTATAACTGGCTATGTTTTTGTATGAAATGAATTATGGATTGGGAGTCAACACTCAGTTAAAAATCCCTTGCCACCCCCTTTTCCCGATCATTGCAAAACCTAACGTATAAAAACTAAAAGAGTATGCAGTAGCTTAAAGTTACAAAGACTTTTTGGAATTATCTCTCTCTATATTTGTGCATTTCCATTCTATTTTAGATGTACACTTTTTTCTTAAATCAAAACTTTGATTTTTCACTCTCCGATTCTCCCGAAAACCAGATGATAAAGGCAAAATAGATCACAAAAAAATGAAATTTTTAGATTTTATGTATGGAAAAAATTATAAACAATAACAAGTCTAAGTGAAGAAATTTTTTTCACCCACCACAAACGAGCACAAAAGTATTGTTGTCCAAGTTTGAGAATTTAAGCCAGTTCAACCCTAATGGCTTGGAATTTGATTAGAAAGAGATTTCTAACTGATCCTAAGATGTTTTAAATATGAATATCCATGCTTGAAACATGTTAAAGAAGCAAATGCCCAATGGATCCAAACCTTTTAAAATGAACAACAAACGCTCATTAAATTCTCAAGTGAACGTGCGGTGGGATATTTACCCGAGTCAAACAAACCATTACTTTGCCCATTTACAAAAAGCTGAGCTAACAATCACAGATGATTTGCATTGTGATTTATCGGTCAATCATGCATTACATGCTATGTTTTTGTAAGAAATGACTTATGGATTGGGAGTCAACCCTCAGCTAAAAATCTGTCGCCTCCCCATTTTCTCGATCATTGCAAAACCCAATGTATAAAAAACTATAAGAGTTTCCAGTCTCTAAAATTTACCGAGATTTTTTGGAATTATCTCTCGCAAAATTTGTGCATTTCCATTCCATTTTCGATGTACACATTTTTCTTAAATGAAAACTTTGAGTTTTCACTCTCCAATTCTCTCGTAAACAAGAATATAAAGCTAAAACCGATCACAACAAAATGAAAATTTTAGAGTTTATGTATGGAAAAACTTAAAAACAACAACAAATGAAAGTAAAGAAAATTTATTCACACACCACAAATGAACACAAAAGTTTAGAAGTCCAAGTTTTGGAAATTCCACTAGTTCAACCCTAATGGCTTGGAATTTGATAAGAAAGAGATTTCTAACTGATCCTAACATGTTTTAAATATGGATATGCTTGCTTGAAAGTTGTTAAAGATGAAAATGCCCTATGGATCCAAACCTTTAAAAGCGAACAACAAATGCTCATTAATTTCTCAAGTGAACGAGCGGTGGGATATTTACCCGAGTCAAACTAGCCATTATTTTTTCCCCTCACAAAAAGCTGACCCAAATTCGTAGAGGATTTGTAAAGTGATTTATCGGTCAATCATGCGAAAGGGGCTACGTTTTTTTAAGAAACGACTTATCGATTGGGAGCCAACTCTCAGTTAAAAATCCCTCGCCTCCCCCTTTTCCCGCTCATTGCAAAACCTAATGTATAAAAACTAAAAGAGTTTGTAGTCCCTAAAAGTTAAAGTGAGTTTTTGGAATTATCTCTCACTACATTTTTGCATTTCCTTTCCATATTAGATGTACACGATTTTCTTAAATGAAAACTTTCAGTTTTCACTCACCGATTCTCTCGTAAACAAGATTATAAAGGCAAAACATATCACAACAAAATGAAAATTTTAGAGTTTATGTATGGAAAAAATTAAAAACAATAACGAATGGAAGTAAAGAAAATTTATTCACACACCACAAATGAACACAAAAGTTTAGTTGTTAAAGTTTGGGAAATTCCACTAATTCAACCCTAATGGCTTGGAATTTGATAAGAAAGAGATTTCTAACTGATCCTAACATGTTTTAAATATGGATAGACTTGATTGAAACATGATAAAGATGCAAATGCCTTATGGAACCAAACCTTTTAAAGCGAACAACAAACACTCATTAAATTCTCAAGTGAACGTGCAGTGGGATATTTACCCCAGTCAAACAAGCCATTATTTTTCCCATTTTCAAAACGTTGGGCTAACAATCGTGGATGATTTGCAAAGTGATTTATCTATCAATCATGTGTAATGGGCAATGTTTTTTGAAGAAATGACTTATCGATTGGGAGTCAAGACTCATTTAAAAACCCCCTGCCTCCCGCTTTTCCCAATCATTGCAAAACCTAATATATAAAAACTAAAAGAGCTTGGAGTCCATAAAAGTTAGAGAGACTTTTTGGAATTATCTCTGTCTACATTTGTCCATTTCCATTCCATTTTAGATGGACCCTTTTTTATTAAATCAAAACATTGTGTTTTCACTCTTCGATTCTCTCGTAAACGAGAAGATAAAGGCAAAACAGATAGCAACAAAATTAAAATTTTAGAGTTTATGTGTGGAAAAAATAAAAACAATAACAAGTGTAGATAAAGAAAATTTATTTACACACCACAAACGAACACAAAAGTTTTGTTGTCAGAGTTTGGGAAATTCGACTAGTTCAACCTTATGGGCTTGGAATTTGATAAGAAAGAGATTTCTAGCTGATCCTAACACGTTTTAAATATGGACTTTCTTGAAACTTGTTAAAGATGCAAATTCCCTATTGATCCAAACCGTTTAAAGGGAACAACAAACACTCATTAAATTCTCAAGTGAACGAGCGGTGGGATATTTACCCGAGTCAAACAAGATATTATTTTGCCCACTTACAAAAAACTGACCCAACAATCGCAGATGATTTGTAAAGTGATTTATTGGTCAATCATACGTAACGGGCTATGTTTTTTTAAGAAATGACATATGGATTGGTATTCAACACCCAGTTAAAAATCCACCGCCTCCCCCTTTTCCCGATCATTCCAAAACCTAATGTATAAAAATTAAAAGAGTATGCAGTCCCAAAAAGTTACAAAGACTTTTTGGAATTATCTCTCTCAACATTTTTGCATTTCCATTCCATTTTTTATGTACATGTTTTTCTTAAATGAAAAATTTGAGTTTTCACTCTCTGATTCTCTCGAAAAAAAGAATATAAAGCCAAAACAAATCTCAACAAAATGAAAATTTTAGAGTTTATGAATAGAAAAAATTAAAAACAATAACAAATGAGAGTAAAGAAAATTTATTTACACACCACAAACGAAGACAAAATTTTAGTTGTCCAAGTTTGGGAAATTCCAGTTGCTCAACCCTAATGGCTTGGAATTTGATAAGAAAGAGATATCTAACTGATCCTAACATGTTTTAAATATGGATACGCTTGCTTGAAACTGGTTAAAGTTGTAAATGCCCTATGGATCCAAACCTTTTAAAGCGAACAAGAAACACTCATTAAATTCTCAAGTAGATGTGTGGTGGGTTAGTTACCCGACTCAAACAAGCCTTTATTTTGCCCACTTAATAAAACCTTGACCCAACCATCGCAGATGATCTGTAAAGTGATTTATTGGTCTATCATTTGTAACGGGCTATGTTTTTGTAAGAAATGACTTATGGATTGGGAGCCAATACTCAGTTAAAAATCCCCTGCCTCGCCCTTTTCCTGATCATTGCAAAACATAATGTATATAAACTAAAAGAGTTTGCAGTCCCTAAAAGTTACAGAGACCATTTGGAATTATCTCTCACTACATTTCTGAATTTCCATTCCATTTTAGATGTACACGTTTTTCTTAAATCAAAACTTTGAGTTTTCACTCTTCGATTCTCTCGTAAACAAGAATACAAAGGCAAAACGTATCACAGCAAAATGAAAACTTTAGAGTTTATGCATGGAAAAAAAATAAATTCAATAACAAATGAAAGTAAAGAAACTTTATTCACACATGACAAATGAACACAAAAGTTTAGTTGTCCAACTTTGGGAAATTCCACAAGTTCAACCCTAATGGCTTGGAATTTGATAAGAAAGAGATTTCTAACTAATCCTAACATGTTTAAATATGGACACGCTTGCTTGAAACTTATTAAAGATGAAAATGCCCTATGTGTCCAAAACTTTTAAAGCGAACAACAAACACTTATTAAATTCTTAAGTGAACGAGCGGTGAAATATTTACCTGAGTCAATCAAGCCTTTATTTTGCCCACTTACAAAAAGCTAACCCAACAATCGTAGATGATTTTTAAAGTGATTTATCGGTCAATCATGCATAACGGGCTATGTTTTTTTAAGAAATGACTAAAGGATTGGGATTCAACACTCAGGTAAAAATCCCCCGCCTCCCCCTTTTCCCCATCATTGCAAAACCTAATGTATAAAAACTAAAAGAGTATGTAGTCTCTAAAAGTTACAGAGACTTTTTGGAATTATCTCTCTCAACATTTGTGCATTTCCACTGCATTTTAGATTTATCTAAATCAAAACTTTGAGTTTTAACGCTCCGATTCTATCGTAAACAAGAAGATTAAGGCAAAATAGATCACAACAAAATGAAAATTTTAGAGTTTAAGTATGGAAAAAATTATAAACAATAACAAATGAAAGTAAAAAAAATTTATTAACACACGACAAACGAACACAAAAGTTTAGTTGTCCAAGTTTGGGAAATTCTTCTAGCTCAACCCTAATGGCTTGGAATTTGATTAGAAAGAGATTTCTAACTGATCCTAAAATTTTTTAAATATGGATATGCTTGCTTGAAACTTGTTAAAGATTCAATTGCCCTACGAATCCAAACCTTTTAAAGTGAACTACAAATGCTCATTAAATTCTCAAGTGAACGAGCGGTGGGATATTTACTCGAGTTAAACAAGCCATGATTTTGCCCATTTACAAAAAGTTGAGCTAAAAATCGCAGATGATTTGTAAAGTGATTTATCCGCCAATCATGCATAATGGGTTATCTCTTTGTAAGAAGTGACTTATGGATTGGGAGTCAACACTCAGTTAAAAATCCCCCGCTTCCCCCTTTTTCGATCATTGTAAAACCTAATGTATAAAAACTAAAATAGTTTCGAGTTCCTAAAAGTTACAGAGAGTTTTTGGAATTATCTCTCTCTACATTTGTGATTTTCCATTGCATTTTAGATGTACACTTTTATCTTAAATCAAAACTTTGAGTTTTCACTCTTCGATTCTCTCGATAACAAGATGATAAAGGCAAAATAGGTCACAAAAAAATGAAAATTTTAGAGTTTATGTACGGAAAAAATTATAAAAAATAACAAGTGTAAGTGAAGTAAAGTTTTTCACCCACAACAAACGAGCACAAAAGTTTTGTTGTCCAAGTTTGAGAAATTCCACCAGTTCAACCCTAATGGCTTGGAATTTGATAAGAAAGAGATTTCTAACTGAGCTAACATGTTTTAAATATGGATACGTTTGCTTGAAACTTGTAAAAGATGCAAATGCCGTATGGATCCCAACATTTTAAAGTGAACAACAAACACTCATTAAATTCTCAATTGATCGTGTGGTGGGATATTTACCTGAGTCATACAAGTTATTATTTTGCACACTTAGAAAAAGCTGACCCAACAATCGCAGATGACTTGTTAAGTGATTTATCGATCAATCATGCATAACGGGCAATGTTCTTTTAGAAGTGACTTATGGATTTAGTGTCAACACTCAGGTAAATATCCCTCGCCTCCCCCTTTTGATGATCATTGCAAAACCTAATGTATAAAAACTAAAAGAGTATGCAGTCCCTTAAAGTTACATAGACTTTTTGGAATTATCTCTCTCTACCATTGTGCATTTCCATTCTATTTTAGTTGTAAAATTTTGTCTTAAATCAAAACTTTGAGTTTTCACACTCCAATTGTCTCGTAAACAAGAAGATAAAGGCAAAATAGACCACAACTAAATGAAAATTTTAGAGTTTATGTATGGAAAAAAATATAAACAAGAAAAAATTTCACCAACCACAAACGAGCACAAAAGTTTTGTTGTCCAAGTTTGAGAAATTCCACTAGTTCAACCCTAATGGCATGGAATTTGATTAGAAAGAGATTTCTAACTGATCGTAACATGTTTTAAATATGGATATGCAAGCTTGAAACATGTTAAAAACACAAATGCCCTATAGAACCAAACCTTTTAAAGCGAACAACAAACACTCATTAAATTCTCAAGTGATCATGCGGTGGGATATTTACCCGAGTCAAACAAGCCATTATTTTGCCCATTTACAAAAAGATGACATACAATCGCAGATTTATAAAGTGATTTATCAGTCAATCATGTGTAACAGGCTATGTTTATGTAAGAAATAACTTATGGATTGGGAGTCAACACTCAGTTAAAAATCCCCGGCCTCCCCTTTTTCCCGATCATTGCAAAACCTAAAGTATAAAAAGTAAAAGAGTTTGGAGTCCCTAAAAGTTATAGAGACTTTCAGGAATTATCTCTCTCTACATTTGTGCATTTCCATTCCATTTTAGAAGTACATTTTTTTCTTAAATCAAAGCATTGTGTTTTCACTCTCCGATTCTCTCGTAAACAAGAAGATAAAGGCATAACATATAGCAAAAAAATGAAGATTTTAGAGTTTATGTCTGGAAATTTTCTTAAAAATAACAAGGGTAAGTAAAGAAAATTTATTCACACACCACAAACGAACACAAAAGTTTTGTTGTCCAAGTTTGGGAAATTCGACTAGTTCAACCCTAATGGCTAGGAATTTGAAAAGAAAGAGATTTCTAGCTGATCCTAACATGTTTTAAATATGGATATGCATGCATGAAACATGTTAAAGATGCAAATGCCCTATGGATCCAAACCTTTTAAAGTGAACAACAAACGCTCATTAAATTCTCAAGTGAACGTGCGGTGGGATATTTACCAGAGTCAAACAAGTCATTACTTTGCCATTTATGAAAAACTGACGTAACAAACACAGATGATTTTTAAAGTGATTTATCGGTCAATCATGCGTAGCGGGCTACGTTTTTGTAAGAAATGACTTGTGGTTTGGGAGTCGACACTCAATTAAAAATCCCCTGCCTCCCCCTTTTCCCAATCAGTGTAAAACCAAATGTTTAAAAACTAAAAGAGTTTGCAGTCCCTAAAAGTTACAAAGACTTTTTGGAATTATCTCTCTCAACATTTGTGCATTTCCATTCCATTTTCGATGTCCACGTTTTTCTTCAATCAAAACTTTGAGTTTTCACTCTCCGATTCTCTCGTAAACAAGAATATAAAGGCAAAACAGATCACAAAAATATGAAAATTTTAGAGTTTATCTATAAAAAAAATTATAAACAATAACTAATGAGTGTAAAGAAAATTTATTCACATACCACAAATGAACACAAAAGTTTAATTGTCCAAGTTTTGGAAATTCCACTAGTTCAACCCTAATGGCTTGGAATATGATAAGAAAGAGATTTCTAACTGATCCTAACATGTTTTAAATATGGATACGTTTGCATGAAATTGTTCAAGATGCAAATGCCTAATGGATCAAAACCATTTAAAGCGAACAACAAACGCTCATTAAATTCTCAAGGGAACGAGCGGTGGGATATTTACCCGAGTCAAACAAGCGATTCTTTTGCCCACTAACAACCCAACAATCGCAGATGATTTTTTAAGTGATGTATTTGTCAATCATTCATAATGGGCTATGTTTTTTTAAGAAATGACTTATGGTTTGGGAGTCAACACTCAGTTAAAAATCCCCGGCCTCCTCCTTTTCCCGATCATTGCAAAACCAAATGTATAAAAACTAAAAGAGTATGCAGTCCTTAAAAGTTACAAAGACTTTTTGGAATTGTCTCTCTCTACATTTGTGCATTTCAGTTCCATTTTAGATGTGCACTTTTTTCCTAAATCAAAACTTTGAGTTTTCACTCTCTGATTCTCTCGTAAACAAAAAGATTAAGACAAAATTGATCACAAAAAAATTAAAATTTTAGAGTTTAAGAATGGAAAAAATTATAAACAATAACAAGTGTAAGTAAATTAAATTTATTCACCCACCACAAACGAACACAAAAGTTTAGTTTTCAAAATTTGGGAAATCCCACCAGTTCAACCCTAATGGCATAGAATTTAATTAGAAAGAGATTTCTAACTGATCCTAACATGTTTTAAATATGGATATGCAAGCTTGAAACATGTTAAAGATGCAAATGCCCTATGGAACCAAACCTTTTAAAGTGAACAACAAATGCTCATTACATTCTCTAGTGAAACAAGCCATAATGTTTGCCCATTTACAAAAAGTTGAGCTAACAATCGCAGATGATTTGTAAAGTGACTTATCGGTCAATCTTGCGTAATGGGCTTTGTTTTTGTAAGAAATGATTGATGGATAGGGAGTCAACACTCAGTTATATACCACTGCCAACCCCTTTTCTCGATCATTGCAAAACCTAATGTATAAAAACTAAAAGAGTTTGGAGTCCCTAAAAGATACAGAGACTTTTTGGAATTATCTCACACTACATTTGTGCTTTTCCATTCCATTTTAGATGTAAACTTTTATCTTAAATCAAAACATTGAGCTTTCACTCTCCGATTCTTTGGTAAACAAGAAGATAAAGGCAAAATAGATAACAACAAAATGAAAATTTTAGAGTTGATGTATGGAAAAAATTAATAACAATAACAAGTGTAAGTAAATAAAATTTATTCACAAACCACAAACGAAAACAAAATTTTTGTTGTCCAGGTTTGGGAAATTCGACTAGTTCAACCTAATGGTTTGGAATTTGATAAGAAAGAGATTTTTAACTGATCGTAATATGTTTTAAATATGGATATGCATGTATGAAACATGTTAAAAATGAAAATTCCCTATGGATCCAAACCTTATTAAGCGAACAACAAACGCTCATTAAATTCTCAAGTGAACGTGCGGCGGGATATTTACGCGAGCAAAACAAGCCATTACTTTCCCCATTTACAAAAAGCTGACCTAACAATCGCAAATGATTTGTAAAGTGATTTATCGGTCAATCAAACGTATCGGGCTATGTTTTTGTAAAAAATGATTTATGGATTGGGAGTCAACTCTCAGTTAAAAATCCCCCGCCTCCCCCTTTTCCCGATCATTGCAAAACCTAATGTATAAAAACTAAAAGAGTTTGCAGACCCTAAAAGTTATAGAGAAATTTTAGGAATTATCTCTCTCTACATTTGTGAATTTCCATTCCATTTTTTATGTACACGTTTTTCTTAAATCAAAACTTTGAATTTTCACTCATCGATTCTCTCGTTAGCAAGAATATATAGGCAAAACAGATGAAAACCAAATGTAAATTTTAGAGCTTCTGTTCAAAAAAAATTAAAAACAATAAAAAATTAAAGTAAAGAAAATTTATTCACACACCACAAATGAACACAAAACTTTAGTTGTCAAAGTTTGGGAAATTCCACTTAAAAAAAGTTGACCCAACAATCACAGATGATTTCTAAAGTGATTTATCGGTCAATCATATGTAGAAGGCTATATTTTTGTAAGAAATGACTTATGGATTGGGAGTCAACTCTCCATTAAAAATTCCCCGCCTCCCCCTTTTCCCGAACATTGTAAAACCTAATGTATACAAACTAAAAGAGTTTGCAGTCCCTAAAAGTTACCAAGACTTTTTGGAATTATCTCTCTCTACATTTGTGCATTTCCATTCCAATTTCGATGTACACATTTTTCTTAAATTAAAACTTAGAATTTTCACTCTCTGATTCTCTAGTAAACAAGAATATAAAGGCAAAACCGATCACAAAAAAATCAAAATTTTAGAGTTTATGTATGGAAAAATTAAAAACAAAAAAATAAAAGAAAAGAAAATTTATTCACACACCACAAATGAACAGAAAAGTTTAGTTGTCCAGGTTTGTGAAATTCCATTAGTTCAACCCTAATGGTTTGGAATTTGATAAAAAAGAGATTTCTAACTGATCCTAACAAGTTTTAAATATGGATACGCTTGCTTGAAACTAGTTAAATATGCAAACACCATATGGATCCAAACCTTGTAAAGCAAACAATAATCACTCATTAAATTCTCAGGTGAACGAGCGGTGGGATATTTACCCAAGTCAAACAAGCCATTCTTTTGCCCACTTACAAAAAACTGACCCAACAATCGCAGAGGACTTGTAAAGTGATTTATAAGTCAATCATGCGTAACAGGCTATGTTTTTGTAAGAAATTACTTATGGATTGGGAGTCAACACTAGTTAAAAATCCCCCGCCTCTCCCTTTTCTCGATCATTACAAAACCTAATGTATAAAAACTAAAAGAGTATGCAGTCCCTTAAAGTTACAAAGACTTTTTGGAATTATCTCTCTCTACATTTGTGCATTTCCATTCCATTTTCGATCTACACGTTTTTCTTAAAATCTAAACTTTGAGTTTTCTCACTCTGATTCTATCGTAAACAAGAATATAAAGGCAAAACCGATCACAACAAAATGAAAATTTTAGAGTTTATGTATGGAAAAAAATAAAAACAATAAAAATTGAAAGAAAAGAAAATTTATTCACACACCAAAAATGGAAAGAAAAGTTTAGTTGTCCAAGTTTTCGAAATTCCACTAGTTCAACTCTAATGGCTTGGAATTTGATAAGAAAAAGATTTCTAACTGAACCTAACAAGTTTTAAATATGGATACGTTTGCTTGAAACTTGTTAAAGATGCAAATGCCATATGGATCCAAACCTTTTAAAGTGAACAAAAAACGCTCATTAAATTCTCATGTGAACGAGCGGTGTGATATTTACCCGAGTCAAAAGAGCCATTACTTTGCCCACTCACAAAAAGTTGACCCAACAACCGCAGAGGATTTGTAAAGTGATTTATCGGTCACTCATGCGTAACGGGCTATGTTTTTGTATGAAATGACTTATGGATTGGGAGTCAACACTCAGTTAAAAATCCCTCGCCTCCCTCTTTTCCCGATCATTGCAAAACCTAATGTATAAAAACTAAAAGAGTACGTAGTCCCTTAAAGTTAAAAAGACTTTTTGGAATTATCTCTCACTACATTTGTGAATTTCCATTCCATTTTCGATGTACACGTTTTTCTTAAATAAAAAATTTGAGTTTTCACTCATCGATTCTCTCGTAAGCAAGAATATATAGGCAAAACAAATAAAAAAATGTAAATTTTAGAATTTATGTCCGAAAAATATTAAAAACAAAATAAATGAAAGTAAAGAAAATTTATTCACATAGCACAAACGAACACAAAAGTATAGTTATCAAAGTTTTGGAAATTCCACTTACAAAAAGCACACCTAACAATCACAGATGATTTGTAAAGTGATTTATCAGTCAATCATGAGTAACGGGCCTGCCCCTTTTCCCGAACATTGCAAAACCTTATGTATAAAAACTAAAAGAGTATGCAGTCTCTAAAAGTTATCGAGACGTTTTGGAATTACCTCTGCCTACAGTTTTAGCATTTCCATTCCATTTTCGATGTACACATTTTTCTTAAATCAAAATTTTGAGTTTTCACTCTCCGATTCTCTCGTAAACAAGAATAAAAAGGCAAAACCGATCACAACAAAATCAAAATTTTAGAGTTTATGTATGGAAAAAATTAAAAAACAATAAAAAATAAAAGAAAAGAAAATTTATTCATGCACCACAAACGAACGAAAAAGTTTAGTTGTCCAAGTTTGGGAAATTCCACTAGTTCAACCCTAATGGTTTGGAATTTGATAACAAAGAGATTTCTAACTGATCCTAACATGTTTTAAATATGGATATGCTTGTTTGAAACTAATTAAATATGCAAAAGCCATATGGATCCAAACCTTGTAAAGCAAACAACAAACGCTCATTAAATTCTCAAATGAACTATCGGTGGGATATTTAACCAAGTCAAACAAGCCATTATTTTGCCCTCTTACAAAAAGCTGACCCAACAATCGCAGAGGATTTGTAAAGTAATTTATCGGTCAATCATGTGTAACAAACTATGTTTTTGTAAGAAATTACTTATGGATTGGGAGTCAACACTCAATTAAAAATCCCCTGCCTCACCCTTTTCTCGATCATTGCAAAACCTAATTGATAAAAACTAAAAGAGTATGCAGTCCCTTAACATTACAAAGACTTTTTGGAATTATCTCTCTCTACATTTGTGCATTTCCATTCAATTTTCGATGTACACGTTTTTCTTAAAATCAAAACTTTGAGTTTTCAGACTCCGATTCTGTCGTAAACAAGAATATAAAGGCAAAACCGATCACAACAAAATGAAAATTTTAGTTTATATGTGGAAAAAGTTAAAAACAATAAAAAAAGAAAGAAAAGAAAATTTATTCACACACCACAAACGAACATAAAAGTTTATTTGTCCAAGTTTTGGAAATTCCACTAGTTCAACCCTAATGGCTTGGAATTTGATAAGAAAGAGATTTCTAACTGACCCTAACAAGTTTTAAATATGGATACGTTTGCTTGAAACTTGTTAAAGATGCAAATGCCGTATGGATCCAAACCTTTTAAAGTGAACAACAAACGCTCATTAAATTCTCAAGTTAACGAGCGGTGGGATATCTACCCGAGTCAAACAAGCCATTATTTTGCCCACTAACAACAAGTTGACCCAATAATCGTAGAGGATTTGTAAAGTGATTTATCGGTCAATCATGCGTAACGGGCTATGTTTTTGTATGGAATGACTTATGGATTGGGAGTCAACACTCAGTTAAAAATCCCTCGCCTCCCTCTTTTCCCGATCATTGCAAAACCTAATGTATAAAACCTAAAAGAGTATGACATCCCTTAAAGTTACACAGACTTTTTGAAAATTTATTCACACACCACAAACGAACAGAAAAGTTTAGTTGTCCAAGTTTGGGAAATTCCACTAGTTCAACCCTAATGGCTAGGAATTTGATAATCAAGATGTTTCTAACTGATCCTAACAACTTTTAAATATGGATAGTTTGCTTGAAAGTTTTAAATATGAACACAAAAGTTTTGTTCTACAAGTTTGGCAAATTCCACTAGTTCAACCCTAATGGCTAGGAATTTGATAATCAAGATGTTTCTAAATGATCCTAACTACTTTTAAATATGGATAGTTTGCTTGAAAGTTTTAAATATGAACACAAAAGTTTTGTTCTACAAGTTTGGCAAATTCCACTAGTTCAACCCTAATTGCTTGGAATTTAATAAGAAAGAGATTTCTAATTGATCGTAACATGTTTTAAAGGTAGATATGCTTGCTTCGAACTTGTTAAAGATGCAAATGCCCTATGGATCCAAACCTTTTAAACCGAACAACAAACGCTCATTAAATTTTCAAGTGAACGAGCGTTGAGATATTTACCTGAGTCAAACAAGCCATCATTTTGCCCATTTACAAAAAGCTGACCCAACAATCGCAGATGATTTGCAAAGTGATTTATCGATCAATCATTCGTAATGGGCTATATTTTTTTAAGAAATGACTTATGGATTGGGAGTCAACACTAAGTTAAAAATCCCCCGTCGCCCCCTTTTCCCGTTCATTGCAAAACATAATTTATAAAAACAAAAAGAGTTTGCAGTCCCTAAAAATTACAGGGACTTTTTTGAATTATCTCTCTCCACATTTGTGCATTTCCATTCCATTTTAGATGTACACTTTTTTCTTAAATCAAAACTTTGAGTTTTCACTCTCCGATTCTCTCGTAAACAAGAAGAAAAACTCAAAATAGATCACAAAAAAATGAAAATTTTAGAGTTTATGTTTGGAAAAAGTAATAAACAATAATAAGTGTAAGTTAAGAAAATTTATTTACACACCAGAAATGAACACAAAAGTTTTGTTGTCCAAGTTTAGAGAAATTCTACTAGCTCAAACCTAATGGCTTGGAATTTGATAAGAAAGAGATTTCTTACTGATCCTAACATGTTTTAAATATGGATATGCATTCTTGAAACATGTTAAGATTAAAATGCCCTATGGAACCAAACCTTTTAAAGCGAACAAAAAATGCTCATTAAATTCTGAAGTGAATGTGCGGTGGTATAGTTACCCGAGTCAAACAAGCCATTGTTATGCCCACTTACAAAAAGTTGACCCAACAATCCCAGATGATTTGGAAAGTGATTTATCGGTCAATCATTCATAATGGGCTATGTTATTTTAAGAAATGACTCATCGATTGGGAGTCAACACTCAGTTAAAAATCCTCTGCCTCCCCCTTTTCCCGATCATTGCAAAACCTAATATATAAAAACAAAAAGAGTTTGGAGTCCCTAAGAGTTACAGAGGCTTTTTGGAATTATCTCTCTCTACATTTGTGAATTTCCATTCCAGTTTAGATGTACACTTTTTTGTTAAATCAAAACTTTGCATTTTCACTCTCCAATTCTCTTGTAAACAAGAAGATTAAGGCACAATAGATCACAACAAAATGAAAAATTTAGAGTTTAAGTATGGAAAAAATTGTAAACATTAACAAGTGTAAGTAAAAAAATTTATTCACCCAGCACGAACGCACAAAAAAGTTTTGTTGTCCAAGTGTGAGAAATTCCACCAATTCAACCCTAATGGCTTGGAATTTGATTAGAAAAAGATATCTAACTGATCCTAACATGTTTTATATATGGATATGCATGCTTGAAACATGTTAAAGATGCAAATGCCCTATGGAACCAAACCTTTTCAAGAGAACAACAAACGCTCATTAAATTATCAAGTGAACGTGAAGGAGGATATTTACCCGAGTCAAACAAACCATTATTTTGCCCATCTACAAAAAGCTGAGCTAACAATCGCATATGATTTTTAAAGTGACTTAACGGTCAATCATGCATAACGGGCTATGTTTTTAAAAGAAATGACTTATGGTTTGGGAGTCAACACTAAGTTAAAAATCCTCCGCCTCCCCCTTTTCCCGATCATTGCAAAACCTAATGTATAAAATCTAAAAGAGTTTGGAGTCCCTAAAACTTACAAAGCGTTTTTAGAATTATCTCTCTCTACATTTGTGCTTTTCCATTCCATTTTAGTTGTACACTTTTTTCTTAAATCAAAACTTTTAGTTTTCACTCTCTGATTCTCTCGTAAACAAGAAGATAAAGGCAAAACAGATAACAACAAAATGATCCTAACAAGTGTAAGTAAAGAAATATTTTTCATACACAACAAATGTACACAGAAGTTTTGTTGTCCAAGTTTTGGAAATTCGACTAGTTCAACCATAATGGCTTGGAATTTGATAAAAAAGAGATTTCTAACTGATCCTAACATGTTTTAAATACGGATATGCATGCATGAAACATGTAAAATATGCAAAAGCCCTATGGATCCAAACCTTTTAAAGTGAACAACAAACGCTCATTAAATTCTCAAGTGAACGTGCGGTGGGATATTTACCTGTGTCAAACAAGCCATTACTGTGCCCATTTACAAAAAGTTGACCTAACAATCGCAGATGATTTGTAAAGTAATTTATCGATCAATCATGCGTAACGGGCTATGTATTTGTAAGAAATGACTTACGGATTGGTAGTCAACACTTAGTTAAAAATCCCCCACCTCCCCCTTTTCCCAATCATTGCAAAACCTAATGTATAAAAACTAAAAGAGTTTGTAGTCCCTAAAAGTTACAGAGACTTTTTCGAAATATCTCTCTCCAAATTTGTGCATTTCCATTCCTTTTTCGATGTACACATTTTTCTTAAATCAAAACTTTGAGATATCACTCTCCGATTCACTTGTTAACAAGATTATAAAGGCAAAACAAATCAAAACAAAATGAAAATTTTAGAGTTTATGTATGGAAAAATTAAAAACAATAAAAAATGAAAGTAAAGAAAACTTATTCACACACCACAAACGAACACAAAAGTTTAGTTGTCCAAGTTTGGGAAATTCCACTAGTTCATCCCTATTGGCTTGGAATTTGATAAGAAAGAGATTTCTAACTTATCCTAACATGTTTTAAATAAGGATACGCTCATTTGAAACTCTTTAAAGATGCAAACACCCTATGGATCCAAACCTATTAAAGCGAACAACAAACACTCATTAAATTCTCAAGTGAACGAGCTGTGGGATATTTACTCGAGTCAAACAAGCCATTATTTTGCCCACTTATAAAAAGTTGACCCAACAATCGCAGATGATTTGTAAAGTGATTTATCGGTCAATCATGCGTAACGGGCTATGTTTTTGTATGAAATGACTTATGGATTGGGAGTCAACATTCAGTTAAAAATCCCTTGCCTCCCCCTTTTCCCGATCATTGCAAAACCTAATGTATAAAAACTAAAATAGTATGCAGTCCCTTAAAGTTACAATGACTTTATGAAATTATCTCTCTCTACAATTTTGCATTTCCATTCTATTTTAGATGTACATTTTTTTCTTAAATTGAAACTTTGAGTTTTCACTCTCCGATTCTCTCGTAAACAAGAAGATAATGGCAAAAAAGATCACAACAAAATGAAAATTTTAGAGTTTATGTATGGAAAAAATTATAAACAATAACAAGTGTAAGTGAAGAAATTTTTTTCACCCACCATAAACAAGCACAAAAGTTTTGTTATCCAAGTTTGAGAAATTCCACGAGTTCAATCCTAATGGCTTGGAATTGTATTAGAAATAAATTTCTAACTTATCCTAACATGTTTTAAATATGGATATGCATACTTGAAACATGTTAAATATGCAAATGCCCTATGGAACCAAACCTTTTAAAGCGAACAACAAATGCTCATTAAATTCTTAAGTGAACATGTGATGGGATATTTACCCGAGTCAAACAAGCTAATAGTTTGCCCTTTTACAAAAAATTGAGCTAAAAATCGCAGAAGATTTGTAAAGTGATTTATCGGTCAATCATGGATAATGGCTATGTTTTTGTAAGAAATGACTTATGGATTGGGAGTCAACACTCTGTTTAAAATCCCTCGCCTCCCCCTTTTCTCCATCATTGCAAAACCTAATGTATAAAAACTAAAAGAGTTTGGAGTCCCTAAAATTTTTAGAGATATTTTGGAATTATCTCTCTCTACATTATTGCATTTCAATTCCATTTAGAATGTACACTTTTTTCTTAAATCAAAACATTGTGTTTTCACTCTCCAATTCTCTCGTAAACAAGAAGATAAAGGCAAAACAGATAACAACAAATTGAAAGTTTTAGATTTTATGAATAGAAAAAATTTAAAAAAATAACAAGTGTAAGTAAAAAAATTTATTCACTCACCATAGAACTCAAAATTTTTGTTGTCCAAGTTTGGAAAATTCGACTAGTTCCAACTCTAATGGCTTGGAATTTGATAAGAAAGAGATTTCTAACTGATCCTAACATGTTTTAAATATGGATATGCATGCTTGAAACATGCTAAAGATGCAAACGCCCTCTGGATCTATACCTTTTAAAGTGAACAACAAACACTCTTTAAATTCTTAAGTGAACGGACGGTGGGATATTTACCCGAGTCAAACAAGCAATTATTTTCCCCATTTACATAAATCTGACCTAACAATCACCGATGATTTGTAAATTGATTTATTGGTCAAGCATGCATAACGAGCTTTGTTTTTTTAAGAAATGACTTATGGATTGGGTTTCAACACTCAGTTAAAAATCCCCCACATCCCCCTTTTCCCGATCATTGCCAAACCTAATGTATAAAAACTAAAAGAGTTTACAGTCCCTAAAAGTTATCTCTCTCAACATTTGTGCATTTCCATTTCATTTTCGATGTACACGTTTTTCTTAAATCAAAACTTTGAGTTTTCACTCTCCGATTCTCTTGTTAACAAGAATGTAAAGGCAAACAGATAACTACAAAATGAAAATTTTAGAGTTATGTATGGAAAAAATTAAAAATAATAACAAGTGTAAGTTAATAAAATATATTTACACACCACAAACGAACACAAATGTTTTGTTGTCGAAGTTTGGCAAATTCGACTAGTTCAACCTTCATGGTTTGGAATTTGATAAGAAAGAGATTTCTAACTGATCCTAACATATTTTAAATATGGATATGCTTGCGTGAAACTTGTTAAAGAAGCAAATTACCTATGGATCCAAACCTTTTAAAGCGAACAACAAAACCTCATTAAATTCTTAAGTGAGCGTGCAGAGGGATAATTACCCTAGTCAAACAAGCCATTATTTTGCCCATTTACAAAAAGTTGTGCAAACAATCACAGATGATTTGTAAAGTGATTTATCGATCCATCATGCGTAATTGGCTATGTTTTAGTAAGAAATGACTTATGGATTGGGAGTCAACACACAATTAAAAATCCCCCGCCTCCCCCTTTTCCCGATTATTGAAAAACCTAATGTATAAAAACTAAAAGAGTTTGTAGTCCCTGAAATTTACCGAGAGTTTTTAGAATTATCGCTCTCTACAATTTGTGCATTTCCATTCCATTTTCGATGTACAGGTTTTTCTTAAATAAAAAATTTGAGTTTTCAACCTCCGATTCTCTCATAAACAAGAAAATAAACGTAAAACAAATCACAAAAAAATGAAAATTTTAGAGTTTATGTATGGAAAAAGATATAAAAAAAAATGAAAGTAAAGAAAATTTATTTACACATCACAAACGAACACAAAAGTTTAGTTGTCCTACTTTGGAAGATTCCACTATTTCAACCCTAATAGCTTGGAATTTGATAAGAAAGAGATTTTTAACTGATCCTAACATCTTTTAAATATGGATACACTTGCTTGAAACTTGTTAAAGATGCAAATGCCCTATGGATCCAAACCTTTTAAAGCGAACAATAAACGCTCATTAAATTCTCAAGTGAACAAGCGATGGGATATTTACCTGCGTCAAACCAGCCATTATTTTGCCCACTTACAAAAAGCTGACCCAACAATCGTAGATGATTTGTAAAGTGATTTATCTATCAATCATGCGTAACGGAATATTTTTTATAAGAAATTACTTATGGATTGGGAGTCAACACGTAGTTAAAAATCCCCCGCCTCCCCCTTTTCCCATTCATTGCAAAACCTAATATATAAAAACTAAAACAGTAGGCAGTCCCTAAAAGTTACAAAGACTTTTCTGAATTATCTCTCTCTACATTTGTGCATGTCCATTCCATTTTAGATGTACACTTTTTTGTTAAATCAAAACTTTGAGTTTCCACTCGCCGATTCTCTTGTAAATAAGAAGATTAAGGGAAAATAGATCACAACAAAGTGAAAATTTTAGAGTTTAAGTATGGAAAATATTATAAACAATAACAAGTGTAAGTAAAAAAAAAATTATTCACCCACCACAAACGAACACAAAAGTTTAGTTTTCCAAGTTAGAGAAATTCCACCAGTTCAACCCTAATGGCTTGGAATTTGATTAGAAAGAGATTTATAACTGATCCTAACATGTTTTTAATATGAATATGCATGCTTAAAACATGTTAAAGATGCTAATGCCCTATGGAAGCAATCCTTTTAATGAGAACAACAAACGCTCATTAAATTCTCAAGTAAACGTGCAGAGGGTTATCTACCCAAGTCAAACAAGCCATTATTTTGTCCATTTACAACAAGTTGAGCTAACAATCGTAGATGATTTGTAAAGTGATTTCTCGGTCAATCATGCATAACGGGCTATGTTTTTTTAAGAAATGACTTTTGGATTGATTGGGTGTCAACACTCAGTTATAAATCCCCCGCCTCCCCCTTTTCTCAATCATTGCAAAACGTAATGTATAAAAACAAAATGAGTTTGCAGTCCCTAAAAGTTACAGTGACTTTTTTGATTTATCTCTTTCTACATTTGTAATTTTCCATTCCATTTTACAAAGTACACTTTTCTCTTAAATCAAAAATTTGAGTTTTCACTCTCCGATTCTCTTGTAAACAGGAAGATAAAGGCAAAACAAATAACAACAAAATGAAAATTTTAGAGTTTAAGGATGGAAATGTTTTTAAAAAATAACAAGTGTAAGTAAAGAAAATTAATTCACACACCACAAACGAACACAAAAGTTTTGTTGTCCAAGTTTGGGAAATTTGACTAGTTCAACCCTAATGGCTTGGCATTTGATTAGAAAGAGATTTCTTACTGATCCTAACACATTTTAAATATGGATATGCATGAATGAAACATGTTAAAGATGCAAATGCCCTATGGATCCAAAAGTTTTAAAGCGAACAACAAACGCTCATTAAATTCTCAAGTGAACGTGCGGTGGGATATTTACCCGAGTCAAACAAGTCATTACTTTCCCCATTTACAAAAAACTGACCTAAGAATCGCGGATGATTTGTAAAGTGATTTATCGGTCAATCATGCGTAAAGGGCTACATTTTTGTAAGAAATGACTTCTGGATTGGGAGTCAACACTCAGTTAAAAATCCCCGCCTCCCCCTTTTCCCAATCATTGCAAAACCTAATCGATAAAAATTAAAAGAGTTTGCAGTCCCTAAAGTTACAAAGACTTTTTGGAGTATCTCTCTCAACATTTGTGCATTTCCATTCCATTTTTGATGTACACATTTTTCTTAAATCAAAACTTTGAGTTTTCACTCTCCGATTCTCTCGTAGACAAGAATATAAAGGCAAAACAAATCACAAAAAAATGAAAATTTTAGATTTTATGTATTGAAAAAATTATAAACAATAACTAATTAGTATAAAGAAAATTTATTCATATACCACAAATGAACACAAATGTTTGATTGTCCAAGTTTTGGAAATTCCACTAGTTCAACCCTAATGGCTTGGAATATGATAAGAAAGAGATTTTTAACTGATCCTAACATGTTTTCAATATGGATACGTTTGCTTGAAACTTGTTAAAGATGAAAATGCCCTATGGATCCAAACCTTTTAAAGCGAACAACAAACGCTCATTAAATTCTCAAGTGAATGAGTGGTGGGATATTTACCCGAGTCAAACAAGCCATTATTTTGCCCACTAACAAAAAGCTGACCCAACAATCGCAGATGACTTGTTAAGTGATTTATCGGTCAATCATTTGTAACGGGCTATGTTTTTTGTAAGAAATTACATACAGTTTTGGAGTCAGCACTCAATTAAAAATCCCTCGCCTCCCCCTTTTCTCGATCATTGCAAAACCAAATGTATAAAAACTAAAAGAGTATGCAGTCCCTAAAAGTTATTGAGACTTTTTGGAATTATCTCTCTCTACATTTGTGCATTTCAGTTCCATTTTTTATGTACATTTTTTTCCTAAATCAAAACTTTGAGTTTTTACTCTCCGATACTCTCATAAACAAGAAGATTAAGGCAAAATAGATCACAAAAAAATGAAAATTTTAGAATTTAAGGATAGAAAAACTTATAAACAATAACATGTCTAAGTAAAGAAAATTTATTCACCCACCACAAACGAACACAAAAATATAGTTGTCCGAGTTTGAGAAATTCCACCTGTTCAACCCTAATGGCTTAGAATTTGATTAGAAAGAGATTTCTAACTGATCCTAACATGTTTTCAATATGGATATGCAAGCTTGAAACATGTTAAAGATGCAAATGCCCTATGGAACCAAACCTTTTAAACTGAACAAAAAATGCTCATTACAATCTCTAGTGAAAGTGCAGAGGGACATTTACCTGAGTCAAACAAGCCATTATTTTTGCCCATTTACAAAAAGTTGAGCTAACAATCGTAGATGATTTGTATAGTGATTTATCGGCCAATCAAACGTAATGGGCTTTGTTTTTGTAAGAAATGACTTATGGATAGGGATTCAACACTCAGTTACAAACCATTGCCTCCCCCTTTTCCCGATCATTGCAAAACCTAATGTATAAAAAGTAAAAGAGTTTGGAGTCCCTAAAAGTTACAGAGACTTTTTGGTATTATCTATCTACATTTGTGCTTTTTCATTCCATTTTAGATGTAAACTTTTATCTTAAATCAAAACATTGAGTTTTCACTCTCCGATTCTCTGGTAAACAAGAAGATAAAGGAAAAATAGATAACAACAAAATGAAAATTTTAGAGTTTACTCACAAATCACAAACGAAAAGAAAATTTTTGTTGTACAGGTTTGGGAAATTCCACTAGTTCAACCCTAATGGCCTTGAATTTGATAAGAAAGAGATTTCTAACTGATCCTAACATGTTTTAAATATGGATATGTATGCATGAAACATGTTAAAGATTCAAATGCCCTATACATCCAAACTTTTTTAAGCGAACAACAAACGCTCTTTAAATTCTTAAGTGAACGTGTAGTGGGATATTTACGTGAGCCAAACAAGCCATTACTTTGCCCATTTAGAAAAAACTGACCTAACAATCGCAAATGATTTGTAAAGTGATTTATCGGCCAATCATATTATCAGGCTATGTTTTTGTAGGAAATGATTTATGGATTGGAAGTCAACACTCAATTAAAAATCCCCCGCCTCCCCCTTTTCCCGATCATTGCAAAACCTAATGTATAAAAACTAAAAGAGTTTGCAGTCCCTAAAAGTTATAGAGACTTTTTGGAATTATCTCTCTCTACAATTGTGAATTTCCATTCCATTTTTTATGTACACATTTTTCTTAAATCAAAACTTTGAGTTTTCACTCATCGATTCTCTCATAAGCAGGAATATATAGGCAAAATAGATCAAAACCAAATGTAAACTTTAGTGTTAATGTACGAAAAAAATAAAAAAATAAAAAAATAAAAGTTACGAAAATTTATTCAGACACCACAAACGAACACAAAAGTTTTGTCAAAGTTTGGAAAATTTCACTTACAAAAAGCTGACCCAACAATCACAGATGATTTGTAAAGTGATTTATCAATCAATCATACGTAACGGGCTATGTTTTTGTAAGCAATGACTTATGGGTTGGGAGTCAACACTCCGCTAAAAATCCCCAGCCTCCCCCTTTTCCCGAACATTGCACAACCTAATGTATAAAAACTAAAAGAGTTTGTAGTCCCTAAAAGTTACTGAGACTTTTTGGAATAATCTCTCTCTACATTTGTGCATTTCCATTCCATTTTCGTTGTACACATTTTACTTAAATCAAAACTTTGAGTTTTCACTCTCTGATTCTCTCATAAACAAGAATATAAGGGCAAAACCGGTCACAACAAAATCAAAATTTTAGAGTTTATGTATGGAAAAAATTAAAAACAATAAAAAATAAAAGAAAAGAAAATTTATTCACACATCACAAACGAACAGAAAAGTTTAGTTGTCCAAGTTTGGGAAATTCCACTAGTTCAACCCTAATGGTTTGGAATTTGATAACAAAGAGATTTCTAACTGATCCTAACAAGTTTTAAATATGGACACGCTTGCTTGAAACTAGTTAAATATGCAAACGCCATATGGATCCAAACCTTTTAAAGCGAACAACAAACGCTCATTAAATTCTCAAGTGAACGAGCGGTGGGATATTTACCCAAGTCAAACAAGCCATTAATTTGCCCACTTAGAAGAAGCTGACCCAACAATCGCAGAGGATTTGTAAAGTGATTTATCGGTCAATCATGCGTAATAGGCTATGTTTTTGAAAGAAATTACGTATGGATTGGGAGTCAACACTCGGTAAAAAATCCCCCGCCTCCCCCTTTTCTCGATCATTGCAAAACCTAATGTATAAAAACTAAAAGATTATGCAGTCCCTTAAAGTTACAAAGACTTTTTGGAATTATCTCTCTCTACATTTGTGCATTTCCATTCCCTTTTCAATGTAGACGTTTTTTTTAAAATCAAAACTTTGAGTTTTTACTCTCCAATTCTCTCGTAAACAAGAATATAAAGGCAAAACCAATCAAAACAAAAGGAAAATTTTAGAGTTTTTGTGTGGAAAAAATTAAAAACAATAAAAAATGAAAGAAAATAAAATTTATTCACACACCACAAACGAACAAAAAAGTTTAGTTTTCCAAGTTTGGGAAATTCTACTAGTTCAACCCAAATGGCTTGGAATTTGATCAGAAAGAGATTTCTAACTGATTCTAAAAAGTGGATACGTTTGCTTGAAACTTTTTAAAGATGCAAATGCCATATGGATCCAAACCTTTTAAACTGAACAACAAACACTCATTAAATTCTCAAGTGAATGAGCGGTGGGATATTTACCCGAGTCAAACAAGCTATTATTTTGCCCACTCACAAAAAGTTGACCCAACAATCGCAGAGGATTTGTAAAGTGATTTATCGATCAATCATGCGTAACGGGCTATTTTTTGTATGAAATGACTTATGGATTGGGAGTCAACACTCAGGTAAAAATCCCTTGCCTCCCTCTTTACTCGATCATTGCAAAACCTAATGTATAAAAACTAAAAGAATATGCAGTCTCATCAAGTTACAAAGACTTTTTGGAATTATCTCTCTCTACATTTATGAATTTCCATTCCATTTTCGATGTACATATTTTTCTTAAATCAAAACTTTGAGTTTTCACTCATCGATTCTCTCGTAAGCAAGAATATATAGGCAAAACAGATCAAAACAAAATGTAAATTTTAGAGTTTATGTACGAAAAAAATCAAAAACAATAAAAAATGAAAGTAAAGAAAATTTATTCACACAACACAAACGAACACAAACGTATAGTTGTCAAAGTTTGGGAAATTCCACTTACAAAAAGCTCGCCTAACAATCACAGATGATTTGTAAAGTGATTTATCAGTCAATCAAGTGTAACGGGCTATGTTTTTGTAAGAAATAACTTATGGATTGGGAGTCAACACTCCGTTAAAAATCCCCAGCCTCCCACTTTTCCCGAACATTGCAAAACCTAATGTATAAAAACTAAAAGAGTTTGCAGTCGCTAAAAGTTACCGAGACGTTTTGGAATTATCTTTCTCTACATTTTGGATTTCCATTCCATTTTTTATGAACACATTTTTCTTAAATCAAAACTTTGAGTTTTCACTCTCCAATTCTCTCGTAAACAAGAATATAAAGGCAAAAAAAATCACAAGAAAATAAAAATTTTAGAGTTTATGTATGGAAAAAATTAAAAACCATAAAAAATGAAGTAAAAGAAAATTTATTCACACACCACAAACGAACAGAAAAGTTTAGTCATCCAAGTTTGGGAAATTCCAGTTGTTCAACCCTAATGGTTTGGAATTTGATAAGAAAGAGATTTCTAACTGATCCTAACAAGTTTTAAATATGGATACGGTTGCTTGAAACTTGTTAAAGATGCAAATGCCATATTGATCCAAACCTTTTCAATTGAACAACAAACACTCTTTCAATTTTCAAGAGAAGGAGCGGTGGGATTTTACCCGAGTCAAACAAGCCATTCGTTTGCCCACTTACAAAAGGTTGACCCAACAATCGCAGAGGATTTGTAAAGTGATTTATCGCTCAATCATGCGTAACGGACTATGTTTTTGTAAGAAATCACTTATGGATTGGGAGTCTACACTCAGTTAAAAATCCCCCACCTCCCCCTTTTCTTGATCATTGCAAAAACTAATGTATAAAAACTAAAAGAGTATGCAGTCCCTTAAAGTTACAAAGACTTTTTGGAATTATCTCTCTCTACATTTGTGCATTTCCATTCCATTTTCAATGTACACATTTTTCTTAAATCAAAACTTTTAGTTTTCACTCTCTGATTCTCTCGTAAACAAGAATATAAAGGCAAAACCGATCACAACAAAATGAAAATTTTAGAGTTTATGTATGGAAAAAATTAAAAACAATAAAAAATGAAAGAAAATAAAATTTATTCACACACCACAAACGAACAAAAAAGTTTAGTTGTCCAAGTTTAGGAAATTCCACATGTTTGCCCAAATGGCTTGGAATTTGTTAAGAAAGAGATTTCTAACTGATCCTAACAAGTTTTAAAGATGGATACGTTTGCTTGAAACTTCTTAAAGATGCAAATGCCAAATGGATCCAAACCTTTTAAAGTGAACAACAAACTCTCATTAAATTCTCAAGTGAAAGAGGGGTGCGATATTTACCCGAGTCAAACAAGCCATTATTTTGCCCACTCACAAAAAGCTGATCCAACAATTGCAGAGGATTTGAAAAGAGATTTATCGGTCAATCATGCGTAACAGGCTATGTTTTTGTATGAAATGACTTATGGATTGGGATTTAACACTCAATTAAAAATCCCTCGCCTCCCTCTTTTCCCAATCATTGCAAAGCCTAATGTATAAAAACTACAAGAGTATGTAGTCCCTTAAAGTTACAAAGACTTTTTGGAATTATCTCTCTCTACATTTGTGAATTTCCTCTCCATTTTTTATGTACACGTTTTTCTTAAATCAAAACTTTGAGTTTTCACTCATTGATTCTCTCGTAAGCAAGAATATATATGCAAAACAAATCAAAACAAAATGTAAATTTTAGAGTTTATGTACAAAACAAATTAAATACAATAAAAAATGAAAGGAAAGAAAATTTATTCACACAGCACAAACGAACACAAAAGTAAAGTTGTCAAAGTTTGGGAAATTCCACTTATAAAAAACTCACCCAACAATCAGAGATGATTTGTAAAGTGGTTTATCGGTCTATCATGCGTAACGGGCTACATTTTTGTAAGAAATGACATGGATTGGGAGTCAACACTTTGTTAAAAATCCTTCGCCTCCCCTTTTACCGATCATTACAAAACCTATTGTTTAAAAACTAAAAGAGTATGCAGTCCCTATAAGTTACAGGGACTTTTTGGAATTATCTCTCTCTACATTTGTGCATTTCTATTCCATTTTTTGATGTACACGTTTTTCTTAAATCAAGACTTTGAGTTTTCACTCTCCAATTCTCTTGTAAACAAAAATATAAAGGCAAAACTGATCACAATAAAATGAAAATTTTAGAGTTTATGTATGGAAAAAATTAAAAACATTAAAAAATGAAGGAAAATAAAATTTATTCACACACCACAAATGAGCAAAAAAGTTTAGCTGTCCAAGTTTGGGAAATTCCACTAGTTCAACCCTAATGGCTTGGAATTTGATGAGAAAGAAATTTCTAACTGATCCTAACAAGTTTTAAATATGGATACGCTTGCTTGAAACTTGTAAAAGATGCAAATGCCATATGGATCCAAACCTTTTAAAGCGAACAACAAATGCTCATTAAATTCTCAAGAGAACAAGCGATGGGATATTTACCCGAGTCAAACAAGCCATTATTTTGCCCACTCACAAAAAGCTATCCCAACAATCGCAGAGGATTTGTAAAGTGATTTATTGGTCAATCATGCATAACGTGCTATGTTTTTGTTTGAAATGGTTTATGGATTGGGAGTCAACACTCAGTTAAAAATCCCTCGCCTCCCTCTTTTTCTGATCATTGCAAAACCTAATGTATAAAAACTGAAAGAGTATGCAGTCCGTTAAAGTTACAAAGACTTCTAGGAATTATCTCTCTCTACATTTGTGCATTTCCTTTCAATTTTAGATGTACACTTTTTTCTTAAATCAAAACTTTGAGTTTTCACTGTCCGATTCTCTCGTAAACAAGATTATGAAGGAAAAATATATCACAACAAAATGAAAATTTTAGAGTTTATGTATGGAAAAAATTATAAATAATAACAAGTGTTAGTGAAGAAATTTTTTCACCCACCACAAACGAGAACAAAATTTTTCTTGTCCAAGTTTTAGAAATTCCAATATTTCAACAATAATGGATTGGAATTTGATTAGAAAGAGATTTCTTACAGATCCTAACGTGTTTTAAATAAGGATATGCATGCTTGAAACTTGTTAAAGATGCAAATGCCCTATGGAACCAAACCTTTTAAAACAAACAACAACCGCTCATAAAATTCTCAAGTGAACGTGCGGGGGGATATTTACCTGAGTCAAACAAGCCATTATTTTGCCCATTTATAAAAGTTGAGCAAACAATCGCACATGATTTGTAAATTGATTTATCGGTCAATCATGCATAACATGCTATGTTTTTGTAAGAAATGACTTATCGATTGGGTGTCAGCACTCTGTTAAAAATCCCCTGCCTCCCCCTTTTCCCGATCATTGCAAAACCTAATGTATAAAAACTAAAAGAGTTTGGAGTCCCTAAAAGTTTTAGAGACTTTTTGGAATTATCTCTATCTACATTTTTGCATTTGCATTCCATTTTAGATGTAAATTTTTTTCTTAAATCAAATCATTGTGTTTTCACTCTCCGATTCTCTCGTAAACTAGAAGATAAAGTCAAAACAGTTAACAACAAAATGAAAATTTTAAAGTTTATGTACGGAAAATATTAAAAACAATTTCAACTGTAAGAAAAGAAAATTTATTCACACTCCACAAATGAACACAAAAGTTTTGCTGTCCAAGTTTGGGAAAATCGATTAGTTCCTCCCTAATGGCTTGAAATTTGATAAGAAAGAGATTTCTAACTAATCCTAACATCTTTTAAATATGGATATGTATGCATCAAAAATGTTAAATATGCAAATTCCCTATGGGTCCAAACCTTTTAAAGTGAACAACAAACGCTCATTTAATTCTCAAGTGAAAGAGGGGTGGGATATTTACTCGAGTCATACAAGCCATTATTTTGCCCACTTACAAAAAGCTGACCCAACAATTACAGCAGATGATTTGTAAACTGATTTATTAGTCAATCATGCGTAATGGGCTATGTTTTTGTTAGAAATGACTTGTGGATTGGGAGTCAACACAGATAAAAATCCATCACCTCCCCCGTTTCCGGATTATTGCAAAACCTAATGTATAAAAACTAAAAGAGTATGCAGTCCCTTAAAGTTACAAAGACTTTTTGGAATTATATCTCTGTACATTTGTGCATTTCCATTCTATTTTTGATGTACACTTTTGTCCTAAATCAAAACTTTGAGTTTTCACACTCTGATTCTCTTGTAAACAAGAAGATATAGGCAAAATAGATCACCACAAAATGAAAATTTTAGAGTTTATGTATGGAAAAAATTATAAACAATAACAAGGGAAAGTAAAGAAACTTTTTTCACCCACCACAAACGAGCACAAAAGTTTTGTTGTCCAAGTTTGTGAAATTTCACCAGTTCAACCCTAATGGCATGGAATCTGAATAGAAAGAGATTTGTAATTGATCCTATCATGTTTTAAATATGGATATGCATTCTTGAAACAAGTTAAAGATGAAAATTCCCTATGGAACCAAACCTTTTAAAGCGAACAACAAAAGCTTATTTAATTCTCAAGTGAACATGCGGTGGGATATTTACCCAAGTAAAACAAGCCATTATTTTGCCCATTTACAAAAAGCTGAGCTAACAATCGTAGATGATTTTTAAAGTGATTTATCGGTCAATCATGCATAACGGGCTATGTTTTTTTAACAAATCACTTATGGATTGGGAGTCAACACTCAGTTAAAAATCCCCCTCCTCCCCTTTTTCCCGATCATTGCAAAACCTAATGTATAAAAACTAAAAGAATTTGCAGTCCCTAAAAGTTACAGAGACTTTTTGGAATTATCTTTCTCAATATTTGTGCATTTCAATTCCATTTTGATGTACACATTTTTCTTAAATCAAAACTTTGAGTTTTCACTCTCCGATTCTCTCGTAAACAACAATATAAAGTCAAAACAGATCACAACAAAATGAAAATTTTAGAGTTTATGTATGGAAAAATTAAAAACAATAAAAAATGAGTGTAAATAAAATTTATTCACTCACCACAAACGAACACAAAAGTTTAGTTGTCCATGTTTGGAAAATTCCTCTAGTTCAACCCAAATGGCTAGGAATTTGATAAGAAAGAGATTTCGAACTGATCCTATCATGTTTTAAATATGGATACGCTAGCTTGAAACTTGTTAAAGATGCAAATGCCCTACTGATCCAAACCTTTTAAAGCGAATAACAAACGCTCATTAAATTCTCAAGTGAACGTGCGGTTGGATATTTACCCAAGTCAAACAAGCCATTATTTTACCCACTAACAAAACGATGACCCAACAATCGCAGATTATTTGTAAAGTGATTTTTTGGACAATCATTCGTAACGGGCTATGTTTTTGTAAGAAATGACTTATGGATTGGGAGTCAACACTCAATTAAAAATCTCTGCCTCCCCTTTTTCCCAATCATTGCAAAACCTAATGTATGATAACTAAAAGAGTTTGCTATCCCCAAAAGTTACAGAGACTTTTTGGAATTATCTCTCACTACATTTGTACATTTCCATTCCATTTTATATGCACACGTTTTTCTTAAATCAAAACTTTGAGTTTTCACTCTCTGATTTTCTCGTAAACAAGAATATAAGGCAAAACAGATAACAACAAAATGAAAATTTTAGAGTTTATGTATGAATAAAATTAAAAACAATAACAAGTGTAAGTCAAGAAAATTATTCACACACCACAAAGGAACACAAAAGTTTTGTTGCCCAAGTTTGGGAAATTCAACTAGTTCAACCCTAATGGCTTGGAATTTGATAAGAAAGAGATTTCTAACTGATCCTAACATGTTTTCAATATGGATATGCATGCATGAAACATGTTTAAGATGCAAACACCCTATGGATAAACGCTCATTAAATTCTCAAGTGAACGTGTGGTGGGATATTTACCCGAGTCAAACAAGCCATTACTTTGCCCTTTTACAAAAAGTTGACCTAAAAATTGCAGATGATTTGTATGGTGATTTATCAGTCATTCATGCATAAGGGGCTATGTTGATGTAAGAAATGACTTATGGATTGGGAGTCAAAACTTAGTTAAAAATCCCCCACCGCCTCCATTTCCCGATCATCGCAAAACCTAATGTATAAAAACTAAAAGAGTTTCCTATCCCTAAAAGTTGTAGAGACTTTTTGGAATTATCTTTCTCAACATTTGTGCATTTCAATTATGTTTTCGATGTACATGTTTTTCTTAAATCAAAACTTTGAGTTTTCACTCTCCGATTCTCTCGTAAACAAGAATATAAAGGCAAAAAAGATCACATCAAAATGAAAATTTTAGAGTTTATGTATAGAAAAAATTGAAAACAATAAAAAATGAGTGTAAAGAAAATTTATTCACACACCACAAATGAACAAAAAAGTTTAGTTGTCCAAGTTTGGGAAATTCCACTAGTTCAACCCTAATGGCTTGGAATTTGATAAGAAAGAGATATCTAGTTGATCCTGACATGTTTTAAATATGGATACGGTTGCTTGAAACTTGTTAAAAATTAAAATGCCCTATTGATCCAAACCATTTAAATAGAACAACAAACGCACATTAAATTCTCAAGTAAACGTGCCATGGGATATTTACCCGAGTCAAAAAGTTGACCCAACAATCGCAGATGATTTGTAAAGTGATTTATCGGTCAATCATGCATAACAGGCTAAGTTTTTGTAAGAAATAACTTATGGATTGGGTCAACACTCAGTTTAAAATCCCCCACCGCCCCCTTTTCCCGATCATTGCATAACTCAATGTATAAAAACTAAAAGAGTATTCAGTCCCTAAAAGTTAAAAAGACATTTTGGAATTATCTCTCTCTACATTTGTGAATTTCCATTCAATTTTAGATGTACACTTTTTTCTTAAATCAAAACTTTGAGTTTTCATTCTTCAATTCTCTCGTAAACAAGAAGATTAAGGCAAAATAGGTCACAACAAAATGAAATTTTTTCAGTTTAAGTACAGAAAAAATTATAAAAAATAACAAATGAAAGCAAATAAAATTTATTCACACACCACAAAAGAACACAAAAGTTTTGTTGTCCAAGTTTGGTAAATTCCACTAGCTCAACCCTGTTGGCTTGGAATTTGATTAGAAAGAGATTTCTAACTGATCCTAACATGTTTTAAATATGGATACGCTTGCTTGAAAATTGTTCAAGATGCAAATGCCCTATGGATCCAAATCTTTTAGAGCGAACAACAAACAGTCATTAAATTCTCAAGTGAACGTGTTGTGGGATATTTACCCGAGTCAAACAAGCCATTAATTTTCCCACAGACAAAAAACTGACCCAACAATCGCTGATGATTTGTAAAGTGATTTACCGGTCAATCATTCATAACAGGCTATGTTTTTGTAATAAATGAATTATGGATTGGGTGTCAACACTCAGTTAAAAATCCCTCGTCTCCCCCTTTTCCCCTTCATTGTAAAACCTAATGTTTAAAAACTAAAAGAGTATGCAGTCCCTAAAAGTTGAAAAGACTTTTTGGAATTATATCTCTCTATATTTGTGCATTTCCATTCTATTTTAGATGTACACTTTTTTCTTAAATCAAAACTTTGAGTTTTGACTCTCCGATTCACTCGTAAACTAGAAGATAACAACAAAATAGATCACAACAAATTGAAAATTTTAGAGTTTAAGTATGGAAAAAATTTTAAACAATAACGAGTGTAAGTAAAGAAAATTTATTCACCCACCAGGAACTAACACAAAAGTTTTGCTGTCCAAGTTTGAGAAATTCCACCAGTTCAACCCAAATGGCTTGGAATTTGATTAGAAAGATAATTCTAACTGATACTAACATGTTTTAAATATGGATATGCATGTTTGAAACATGTTAAAGATGCCAACGCCCTCTAGAACCAAACTTTTTAAAGTGAACAATAAACGCTCATTAAATGCACAAGTGAACGTGTAGAGGGATATTTACCCGACTCAAACAAGCCATTTTTTTCCCATTTACAAAAAGGTGAGCTAATAATCACAGATGATTTGTAAAGTGATTTGTCTGTCAATCATCCATAACAGGCTATGTTTTTGTATGAAATGACTTATGGATTGGGAGTCAACACTCAGTTAAAAATATCCCACCTCCCCCTTTTCCCGATTATTGCAAAACATAATGTATAAAAACTAAAAGAGTTTGGAGTCCCTAAAAGTTACAGAGACTTTTTGGAATTTTCTCTCTTTAAATTTGTGTTTTTCCATTCCATTTTATATGTACACTTTTTTCTTAAATAAAAACTTTGAGTTTTCACTCTCCGATTCTCTCATAAACAAGAAGATAAAGCCAAAACAGATAACAACAAAATGAAACTTTTAGAGTTTTTTTATGGAAAAAATTAAAAACAATAACAAGTGTAAGTAAAGAAAATTTTTTCACACACCACAAACGAACACAAAAGTTTTGTTGTTCAAGTTTGGGAAATTCGACAAGTTCAACCCTAATGACTTGGAATTTGATAAGAAAGAGATTTCTAACTAATCCAAACATGCTTTAAATATGGATATGCATGCATGAAACATGTTAAAGATGCAAATGCCCTATGGATCCAAACCTTTTAAAGCGAACAACAAACGCTCATTAAATTCTGAAGTGAATGTGTTGAGGGATATTTACTCGAGTCAAACAAGCCATTACTTTGCCCATTTAAAAAAAGCTGACCTAACAATCGCAGATGATTTGTAAAGTGATTTATCTGTCAATAATGTGTAACAGGCTATATTTTTGTAAGAAATGACTTATGGATTGGGAGTGAACACTCAGTTAAAAATCCCCAGCTTCCCCCTTTTCCTGATCATTGCAAAACACAATGTATAAAACTAAAAGAGTTTGGAGTCCCAAAAAGTTACAGAGACTTTTTGGAATTATTTCTCTCTACATTTGTGCTTTTCCATTCCATTTTAGATGTACACTTTTTTCTTAAATCAAAACTTTGGGTTTTCCCTCTTTGATTCTCTCGTAAACAAGAATATAAACGTTAAACAAATCACAACAAAATGAAAATTTTAGAGTTTATGTATGAAAAAAATTAAAAACAATAACAAGTGTAAGTATAGAAAATTTATTCACACACCACAAACGAACACAAAACTTTTGTTGTCCAAGTATTGGAAATTCGACAAGTTCAAACCTAATGGCTTGGAATTTGATAAGAAAGAGATTTCTAACTGATCCTAACATGTTTTAAATATAGATATGCATGCTTTAAACATGTTAAAGATGCAAATACCTTATGGATCCTAACCTTTTAAAGCGAACAACAAACGCTCATTAAATTCTCAACTGAACGTGCAGGGGGATATTTACCCGAGTCAAACAAGCCTTTATTTTGCCCATTTACAAAAAACTGACCTAAACAATCGCATATGATTTTTAAAGTGATTTATCAATCAATAATACGTAATGCGCTATGTTTTTTTTGAGAAATGACTTTTTGATTTGGTGTTAACACAGTTAAAAATCCACCGCCTCCCCCTTTTTCCGATCATTGCAAAACAGAATGTAAAAAAACTAAAACAGTTTGCAGTCCCTAAAAGTTGCAGAGAATTTTTGGAATTATCACTCTCTACATTTTTGCATTTCCATTCTATTTTAGATGTACACTTTTGTCTTAAACCAAATTTTTGTGTTTTCACTCTCTGATTCTCTCATAAACAAGAAGATAATGGCAAAATAGATCACAACAAAAAGAAAAGTAAAGTGATTTACTGGTCAATCATACGTAACGAGCTATCTTTTTGTAAGAAATGTCTTTTGGATTGGGAGTCAACACTCAGTTAAAAATCCCTCGCCTCCCTCTTTTCCCGATCGTTGCAAAACCTAATGTATAAAAACTAAAAGAGTTTTCAATCCCTAAAAGTTATAGAGACTTTTTGGAATTATCTCTCTCTACATTTGTGCATTTCCATTCCATTTGAGATGTACACGTTTTTCTTACACCAAAACTTTGAGTTTTTACTCTCCGATTCTCTCATTAACAAGTATAAAAAGGAAAAACAGATCACAACAAAATGAAATTTTAAGAGTTTATGTATAGAAAAAATTAAAAAAATAGCAATTGAAATTAATGAAAATTTATTCACACACCACAAACGAACACAAATGTTTTATTGTCTAAGTTTGGCAAATTCCACTAGTTCAATCCTAATGGCTTGGAATTTGATAAGAAAGAGATTTCTAACTGATCCTAACATGTTTTAAATATGGATATGCATGCTTTAAACATATTAAAGATTCAAATGCCCTATGGATTAAAACCTTTTAAAGCGAACAACAAAAGCTCATTAAATTCTCAAGTGAACGTGCGGTTGGATATTTACCCGAGTCAAACAAGCCATTATTTTGGCCATTACAAAAAGCTAACCTCACAATCACAGATGATTTGTAAAGTGATTTGTCGGTCAATAATGCATAACGAGCTATGTTTTTGTAAGAATTGACTTATGGATTGGGTGTCAACACTCAGTTAAAAATCCCCCGCCTCCCCTTTTTCCCGATCATTGCAAAACCTAATTATAAAAACTAAAAGAGTTTGCAGTCCCTAAAAGGTACATAGACTTTTTGGAATTATCACTCTTTGCATTTGTGATTTTCCATACCATTTTAGAAGTACACTTTTTTCTTAAACCAAAACATTGAGTTTTCACTCTCTGATTCTCTCGCAAACAAGAAGATAAAGGCAAAATAGAACACAAAAAAATGAAAATTTTAGAGTTCATATACGAAAAAAATTAAAAAAATAACAAATGTAAGTAAAGAAAATTTATTCACACACAAAAGTTTTGTTGTACAAGTTGGGGAAAATTCACTTGTTCAACCCTATTGGCTTGGAATTTGATAAGAAAGAGATATTTAACTTATCCTACCATGTTTTAAATATGGATATGCATGCTTGAAACATGTTAAAGATGCAAATTCCCTATGGATCCAAACCTTTTAAAGCGCACAACAAACAATCATTAAATTCTCAAGTGAACGTGCGGTGGGATATTTACCCGAGTCAAACAAGCCATTATTTTGCCATTTACCAAAAGTTGACCTAACAATCGCAGATGATTTGTAAAGTTATTTATCGGTCAATCATGTGTAACGGGCTATGTTTTTGTAAGAAATGACTTATGGATTGGGAGTCAACACTCAGAATAAAATCCCAGTCTCCCCCTTTTCCCGATCATTGCAAAACTTAATGTATAAAAACTAAAAGAGTTTGCGGTCCCTAATAGTTACAGAGACTTTTTGGAATTATCTCTCACTAAATTTGTACATTTCCTTTCCATTTTAGATCCACAATTTTTTCTTAAATCAAAACTTTGAGTTTTCACTCTCCGATTCTTTCGTAAACAAGGAGAAAAGGCAAAATAGATCACAACAAAATGAAAATTTTAGAGTTTATATATGGACAAAATTAAAAAAAATAACAAGTGTAAGTAAAGAAAATTAATCACACACCACAAACGAACACAAAAGTTTTGTTGTCCAAGTTTGAGAATTTCCACTAGTTCAACCCTAATAGCTTGGCATTTTACAAGAAAGAGATTTCTTCTGCACATGCTTTAAAAATGGATATAAATGCTTGAAACATGTTAAAGATGAAAATGACCTATGGATCAAAAGCTTTTAAAGAGAATATCAAATGCTCATTAAATTCTCTATTGAACGTGCGATGGGATATTTAAGAAATCACTTATGGATTGGGAGTCAACACTTAGTTAAAAAACCCCCGCCTACCCCATTTCCCGATCATTGCAAAACCTAATGTCTCAAAACTAATAGAGTTTGCAGTCCCTAAAAGTTATAGAGACTTTCTGGAATTATCTTGCTCTACATTTGTGCATTTCCATTCCATTTTAGATGTGCACTTTTTTCTTAAATATAATCTTTGAGTTTTCACTCTCCAATTTTTCTCGTAAACAAGATGATAATGGCAAATAAACCACAACAAAATTAAAAATTTAGAGTTTATGTGTGGAAACAATTAAAATGAAAAAAATTGTAAGTAAAGAAAATTTATTCACACACAACAAACGAACACAAATTTTTTTGTTCCAAGTTTGGGAAATTCCAGTAGTTCAACCCTAATGGCTTGGAATTTCATAAGAGCGATTTCTAACTGATCCTAACATGTTTTAAATATGGATATGCATGCTTCAAACATGTTAAAGATGCAAATGTCCTATGGATCCAAACCTTTTAAAGCGCACAACAAACGCTCATTAAATTCTCAAGTGAACGTGCGGTGGGATATTTACCCGAGTCAAACAAGCCATTATTTTGCCCATTTACAAAAAGTTGACCTAACAATTGCAGCTGATTTGTAAAGTGATTTATCTGACAATCATTTATAATGGCCTATGTTTTTGTTAGAAATGACTTGTGGATTGGGTGTCAACACTTAGTTACAAATCCCCCGCCTCCCCCTTTTCCTGATTATTGCAAAACCTAATGTATAAAAACTAAAATAGTTTGCAATTCCTAAAGTTACAGAGACTTTTTGGAGATATCTCTTACTACATTTTTTCATCCCCATTCCATTTTAGATATACACTTTTTTCTTAAATCAAAACTTTGAGTTTTCACTCTCCGATTCTCTCGTAAACAAGAAGATAAAGGCAAAACATATCACAAAAAAATGCAAATTTTGGAGTTTATGTATGGAAAAAATTAAAAACCATAACATATGTAGTTGTCCAAGTTTGGGAAGTTCCACTAGTTCAACCCTAATGGCTTGAAATTTGAGAAGAAAGAGATTTCTAACTGGTCCTAACATGTTTTAAATTTGGATATGCATGCTTGAAACATGTTAAAGATGCAAATGCCCTATGGATCCAAACCTTTTAATGCGAACAACAAACGCTCAATAAATTCTCAAGTGAACGTGCGGTGGGATATTTAACAGAGTCGAATAAGCCATTATTTTGCCATTTACAAAAAGCTGACCTAACAATCATAGATTATTTTTAAAGTGATTTATCGATCAATCATGCGTAACGGGCAATTCTTTTGTAAGAAATGACTTATGGATTAGGAGTCTATACTCAGTTAAAAATCACCCGCCTCCAATTTTTCCCGATCAATGCAAAACCTAATGTCTCAAAACAAAAAGTGTTTGCAGTCCCTAAAAGGTACAAAGACTTTCTGGTATTATCTCTCCATACATTTGTGCATTTCCATTCCATTTTAGATGTACACTTTTTTCTTAAACATACACTTTGAGTTTTCACTCTCCATTGCTCTCGTGAAGAAGAAGATAAAGGCAAATTGACCACAACAAAATGAAAAATTTAGTGTTTATGTCTAGAAAAAATTAAAAAAAAAAAAAATGTTAGTAAATAAAATTTATTCACACACTACAAATGAACACAAAATTTTTGTTATCCAAGTTTAGGAAATTCCACTAGATCAACCCTAATGGCTTTGAATTTGATAAGAAAGAAATTTCTAACTGATCCTAACATGTTTTAAATATGGATATGCATGTTTGAAACATATTAAAGACGCAAATGCCCCATGGATCCAAACCTTTTAAAGTGCACATCAAATGCTCATTAAATTCTAAAGTGAACGTGCGGTGGGATATTTACCCGAGTCAAACAAACCATTATTTTGCCCATTTACAAAAAGTTGGCCTAACAATCGCAGATGATTTGTAAGGTGATTTATTGATCAATCATCCGTAAGGGGTGTGTTTTTGTAAGAAATTACTTATGGAATTATTGGGTGTCAACACTCAGTTAAAAATACTGCCTCCCCCTTTTCCCGATCATTGCAAATCCTAATGTATAAAAACTAAAAGAGTTTGCAATCCCAAAAAGTTACAGAGAGTTTTTGGAATTATCTCTCTCTACATTTGTGTATTTCCATTTCATTTTAGATGTTCACTTTTTTCTTAAATGAAAACTTTGAGTTTTCACTCTCCTATTCTCTCATAAACAAGGAGATAAATTCAAAAAAGATCACAAGAAAATGAAAATTTTAGAGTTGATGTATGGAAAAAATTTAAAACAATAACAAGTGTAAGTAAAGAAAATTTGTTCACACGGCACAAACGAACACAAAAGTTTAGTTATCCAATTTTGGGAAATTCCATTAGTTCAACCCTAATTGCTTGGAATTTTATAAGAAAGAGATTTCTAACTAATCCTAAGATGTTTTAAATATGGATATGCATGCTTGAAACATGTTAAAGATGCAAATACCCTATGGATCCAAACCTTTTAATGCAAACAAGAAACGCTCATTAAATTCTCAAGTGAACGTGGGGTAGGATATTTAACCGAGTCAAACAAGCCATTATTTTACCCATTTACAAAAAGGTGACCTAAAAATCGCATATGATTTGTAAAAATATTTATCGGTCAATCATGCGTAATGGGCTATGTTTTTGTAAGAAATGACTTATGGATTGGGAGTCAACACTCAGTTAAAAATCCCCCGCCTTCCCCTTTTCCCGATCAATGCAAAACCTAATGTGTCAAAACGAAAAGAGTTTGCAGTCCCTAAAAGTTACAGAGACTTTCTGAAATTATCTCTCTTTACATTTGTGCTTTTCTATTTAATTTTAGATGTACACTTTTTTCTTAAACAAAAACTTTGAGTTTTCACAATTCTCTCGTAAAAAAGAAGACAAAGGCAAATATACCACAACAAAATGAAAAATTTAGAGTTTATGCATAGGAAAAATTAAAAACAATAAAAAATGTAAGTAAAGAAAATTTATTCACATACCATTAACGAACACAAAAGTTTTGTTGTCCAAGTTTTGGAAATTCCACTAGTTCAAACCTAATGGCTTGAAATTTTATAAGAAAGAGATTTCTAACAGTTCCTAACATGTTTTAAATATGGATATGCATGCTTCAAACATGTTAAAGATGCAAATTCCCTATGAATCCAAACCTTTTAAAGCGCACAAAAAACGTTCATTAAATTCTCAAGGGAACGTGCGGTGGGATATTTACCTGTGACAAACAAGCCATTATTTTGCCAATTTACAAAATGTTGACCTAACAATCGTAGATGATTTGTAATGTGATTTATCGGTCAATCATGCATAACGGGCTACGTTTTTGTTAGAAATGACTTATAGATTGGGAGTCAACACTCATTTTAAACTCCCACGCCTCCACCTTTTCCCAATTATCGCAAAACCAAATGTATAAAAACTAAAAGAGTTTGCATTCCCGGAAAGTTACAGAGACTTTTTTGGGATATCCCTTGCTACATTTGTGCATTTCCATTCTGTTTTGGATATACACTTTTTTATTAAATCAAAATTTTGTGTTTTCACTCTTCGATTCTCTTGTAAACAGGAAGATAAAGACAAAACATATCTCAACAAAATGAAAATTTTAGAGTTTATGTATGGAAAAAATTAAAAAAAGTAACAAGTGTGAGTAAAGAAAATTTATTCACACACCACAAACAAACACAAAAGTTTTATTGTCCAATTTTGGGAATTTCTACTAGTTCAACCCTAATGGCTAGGAATTTGATAAGAAAGAGATTTCTAACTGATCCCAACATGTTTTAAATATGGATATGCATGCTTGAAACATGTTAAAGATGCAAATGCCCTATGGATCCAAACCTTTAAAAGCGAACAACGAATGCTCATTAAATTCTCAAGTGAACGTGCGGTGGGATATTTACTCAAGTCAAACAAGCCATTATTTTGCCCACTTACAAAAAGTAGAGCTAACAATAGCAGATGATTTATAAAGTGATTTATTGGTCAATCATGCGTAACTGGCTATGTTTTTATTATAAATGACTTATGGATTGGGAGTCAACACTCAGTTAAAAATCCCTTGCCTCCACCTTTTCTTGATCATTGCAAAACCTAATGTATAAAAACTAAAAGAGTTTGATGTCCCGAAAAGTTTCAGAGACTTTTTGGAATTATCTCTCTCTACATTTGTGCATTTCACTGCCATTTTAGATATACACGTTTTTCTTAAATCAAAACATTGAGTTTTCACTCCCTGATTCTCTCGTAAACAAGAATATAAAGGAAAAATAAATCACAACAAAATGAAAATTTAAGAGTTTATGTATGGAAAAAAAATAACATGTTTTAGTAAAGAAAATTTATTCACACACCACAAACGGACACAAAAGTTTTGTTGTCAAAATTTGGGAAATTCGACTAGTTCAACCCTAATGGCTTGGAATTTGATAAGAAAGAAATTTCTGACTGATCTTAACTTATTTTAAATATGGATATGAATACTTGCAACATGTTAAAGATGCAAATGACCTATGGATCCAAACCTTTTAAAACGAACAACAAACGCTCATTAAATTCTCAAGTGAACGTGTTGTGGGATATTTACCTGAGTCAAACAAGCTATTATTTTCCCCATTTACACAAACATGACCTAACAATCGTAGATGATTTTTAAAGTGATTTATTGGTCAATAATGTGTAACGGGCTATGTTTATGTTAGAATTGAAAAATGGATTGGGTGTCAACACTCATTTAAAAATTCCCCAACTCCCCCTTTTGTCAATCATTGCAAAACCTAATGTATAAAAACTAAAAGGGTTTGTAGTTCCTAAAAGTTTCAAAGACATTTTTGAATTATCTCTCTCTACATTTGTGCATTTCCATTCCATTTTACATGTACACTTTTTTCTTAAATCAAAACTTTGAGTTTTTACTCTCCGATTCTCTCGTAAACAAGAAGTTAAAGGCAAAATAGATCACAAAAAAATGAAAGTTTTAGAGTTTATATATGGAAAAAATTAAAAACAATAACAAATGTAAGTAAATAAAATTTATTCACACACCACAAACGAACACAAAAGTTTTGTTGTCCAAGTTTGGGAAATTCCACTAGTTCAACCTTCATGGCTTGGAATTTGATATGAAAGAGATTTCTAACTGATCCTAACATGTTTTAAATATGGATATGCATGGTTGAAACATGTTAAAGAGGCAACTACCCTATATAACCAAACCTTTTAAAGTGAACAAAAAACGCTCATTAAATTCTCAAGTGAACGTGCGGTGGGATATTTACCTGAGTCAAATAGGCCATTATTTTGTCCATTTAAAAAAAGTTGAGCTAACAATCGCAGTTGATTTCTAAAGTGATTTATCAATCAATCATGCGTAATGGCTATGTTTTTGTAAGGAATGACTTATGGTTTGAGAGTCAACACTCGGTTAAAAATCCCCCGCCTCCCCTTTTTTCGATCATTGCAAAACCTAATGTATAAAAACTAAAAGAGTTTGAAGTCCCTAAAAGTTACAGAGACTTTTTGGAATTATTTCTCTGTACATTACTGCTTTTCCAATCCATTTTAGATGTACACTTTTTTCTTAAATCAAAACTTTGAGTTTTCACTCTCTGATTCTCTCGTAAACAAGAAGAAGAAAAAGGCAAAACAGATAACAAGAAAATGAAAATTTTAGAGTTTATTTATAGAAAAATTAAAAAAATAACAAGGTTAAGTAAAGAATATTTATTCGCACACCACAAACGAACACAAAAGTTTTGTTTCGGAAATTCCACTAGTTCAACCCTAATGGCTTGGAAATTGATAAGAAAGAGATTTCAAACTGATCCTAACTTGTTTTAAATATGGATATGCAAGCTTGAAACATGTTAAAGATGCAAATTCCCTATGGATCCAAACCTTTTAAAGCGCACAACAAACGCTCATGAAATTCTCAAGTGAAACTGCTGTGGGATATTTACCCGAGTCAAACAAACCATTATTTTTCCCATTTACAAAAAGTAGAACTAACAATCGCCGATGATTTGTAAAGTTATTTATCGGTCAATCATGCATAACGGGCTATGTTTCTTTTTGAAATGAATGATGGATTGGGAGTCAACACTCAGTTAAAAATCCCATGCCTCCACCTTTTCCTGATTATCGCAAAACCAAATGTATAAAAACTAAAAGAGTTTGCATTCCCTAAAAGTTACAGAGACTTTTTGGAGATATCTCTCGCTACATTTGTGCATTTCCATTCCATTTTAGATATAAACTTTTTTATTAAATCAAAACTTTGACTTTACACTTTTCGATTCCCTATTAAACAGGAAGATAAAGAAAAAACAGATTACAACAAAATGAAAATTTTAGAGTTTATGTATGGAAAAAATTCAAAACAGTAACAAGTTTAAGTAAAAAAAAATTATTCACACACCACAAACAAACACAAAAGTTTTGTTGTCCAAGTTTGGGAAATTCTACTAGTTCAACCCTAACGGCTTGGAATTTGATAAGAGAGAGATTTCTAACTGATCCTAACATGTTTTACATATGGATATGCATGCTTGAAACATTTTAAAGATGCAAATTCCCTATGGTTCAAAACCTTTAAAAGCGAACAATGAATGCTCAATAAATTCTCAAGTAAACGTGCGGTGGGATATTTGCCCGAGTCAAACAAGCCATTATTTTGCCTATTTACAAAAAACAAAGCTAACAATAGCAGAAGATTTATAAAGTGATTTATCAGCCAATCATGCGTAACGGGCTATGTTTTTATAAGAAATGACTTATGGATAGGGACTCAACACTCAGGTAAAAATTCCCTGCCTCCACCTTTTCCCGATCATTGCAAAACCTAATGTATAAAATGTAAAAGAGTTTGTGTTCCCTAAAAGTTTCAGAGACTTTTTGGAATTATCTCTCTCTACATTTGTGCATTTTCATTCCATTTTTGATGTACACATTTTTCTTAAATCAAAACTTTTAGTTTTTACTCTCCGATTCTCTCGTAAAGAAGAATATAGAGGAAAAATAGATCACAACAAAATGAAAATTTAAGAGTTTATGTATGGAAAAAATTGAAAACAATAACAAGTGTAAGTACAGAAAATTTATTTACACACCACAAACGGACACAAAAGTTTTGTTGTCCAAGTTTGGGAAATTCCACTAGTTCAACCTTAATGGCTTGGAATTTGATAAAAAAGAGATTTCTAAATGATCCTAACATGTTTTAAATACGGATATGCATGGTTGAAACATGTTCAAGATGAAAATGCCCTATAGATCCAAACCTTTTAAAGCGAATAACAAACGCTCATTAGATTCTCATGTGAACGAGAGGTGGGATATTTACCCGAGTCAAAGAAGCCATTATTTTGCCCATTTACGAAAAGTTGAACATACAATCGTAGATGATTTGAAAAGTGATTTATCGGTCAATTATGTGTATAGGGCTATGTTTTTGTTACAAATGACTGATGGACTGGGAGTCAATACTCATTTAAAAATTCCCCGCCTCCTTTTTTCAATCATTGCAAAACTTAATATATAAAAACTAAAAGAGTTTGTAGTTCCTAAAAGTTACAGAGACATTTTGGAATTATCTCTCTCTACATTTGTGCATTTCCATTCCATTTTACATGTACACTTTTTTCTTAAATCAAAACTTTGAGTTTTCACTCTCCGATTCTCTCGTAAACAAAAAGAAAAAGGCAAACCCGATAACAAAAAATTGAAAATTTTAGAGTTTCTGTTGGGAATCAATTAAAAAAATAACAAATGTATGTAAATAAAATTTATTCACACACCACAAAAGAACACAAAAGTTTTTTTGTCCAAGTTTGGGAAATTCCACTAGTTCAACCCTAATGGCTCAAAATTTGATAAGAAAGAGATTTCTAACTGATCCTAACATGTTTTAAATATGGATAAGGTTGCTTGAAACATGATAAAGTTGCAAATTCCCAATGGATCCATACCTTTTAAAGTGAACAACAAACGCTCATAAAATTCTCAAGTGAACATACGGTGGAATATTTACCCGTGTCAAACAAGCCTTTATTTTGCACATTTAAAAAAAGCTGACCTGACAATCGTAGATGATTTGTAAAGTGATTTATCAATCAATCATACGTAATGGGCTTTGTTTTTGTAAGAAATGACTTATGGATAGGGAGTCAACACTTAGTTAAAAATGCACCGCCTCCCCCATTTCCCTATCATTGCAAAACCAAAAGTGTAAAAATTAAAAGAGTTTGCAGTCCCTAAAAGTTACAGAGACTTTTTACAATTATCTCTCTCTACATTTGTGCATTTCCATTTCATTTTAGCTGTACACTTATTTCTTAAACCAAAACTTTCAGTTTTCACTCTCCAATTCTCTCGTAAACATGAAGATAAAGGCAAAATAGATCACAACAAAATGAAAATTTTAGAGTTTATGTATAGAAAAAATTAAAAACAATAACAAGTGTTAGTAAAGAAAATTTATTCTCACACCACAAACGAACAAAAAAGTTTTGTTGTCCAAGTTAGGGAAATTCCACTAGTTCAACTCTAATTGCTTGAAATTTGATAAGAAAGAGATAGGACATGTTTTAAATATGGATATGCATGCTTGAAACATGTTAAAGATGCAAATACCCTATGGAACCAAACCTTTTAAAGCGAACAAAAAACACTCATTAAATTCTCAAGTGAACGTGTGATGGGATATTTACCCGAGTCAAACAAGCCATTATTTTGCCCATTTAAAAAAAGTTGAGCTAACAATCGTAGATGATTTATAAAGTGATTTATTGGTCAATCATGCTTAACTGGCTATGTTTTTGTAAGAAATGACTTATGGATTGGGAGTCAACACTCAGTTAAAAATCCCCCGCCTCCCTCTTTTCCCGATCATTGCAAAACCAAATGTATAAAAACTAAAAAAGTTTGGAGTCCCTAAATTTTACAGAGACTTTTTGGAATTATTTCTATCTATATTTCTGCTTTTCCATTCCAATTTAGATGTACAATTTTTTCTTAAATCAAAACTTTGAGTTTTCACTCTCATATTCTCTTGTAAACAAGAAGATAAAGGAAAAACAGATAACAACAAAATGAAACTTTAAGAGTTTATGTATGGAAAAATTTAAAAAAATAACAAGTATATGTAAAGAAAATTTATTCACACACCACGAGCGAACACAAAATTTTTGTTGTCCAAGTTTTGGAAATTCCACTAGTTCAACTCAAATGGCTTGGAATTCGATAAGAATGAGATTTCAAACTGATCCTAACATGTTTTAAATATGGGTATGCATGCATGAAACATGTCAAAGATGCAAATGCGTTATGGATCCAATCCTTTTATTGCGAACAACAAACGCTCATTAAATTTTCAAGTGAACGTGTTGTGGGATATTTACCCAAGTCTAGCAAACATTTAATTTGCCCATTTACAAAAAGCAGACTTAACAATCGCAGATGATTTGTAAAGTGATTTATCTGTGAATGATGTGTAAAGGGTTATGTTTTTGTAAGAAATGACTTATGGATTGGGTATCAACACTCAGTTAAAAATCCCCGGCCTCCCCCTTTTCCCGATCATTGCAAAACCTAATGTATAAAAACTAAAAGAGTTTGCAATCCCTAAAAGTTACAGAGACTTTTTGGAATTATATCTCTCTACATTTCTGAATTTCCTTTCCATTTTAGATGTACACTTTTTTCTTAAACCAAAACATTGATTTTTCACTCACCGATTCTCTCGTAAACAAGAAGATAAAGGCAAAATAGATCACAACAAAATGAAAATTTTAGAGTTTATGTATGGAAAAAATTAAAAAAAATAACAAGTGTAAGTAAAGAAAATTTATTCACACACCACTAACGGACACAAAAGTTTAGTTGTCCAAGTTTGGGAAATTCCACTACTTCAACCTTAATGGCTTGGAATTTGATTAGAAAGAGATTTCTAACTGATCCTAACATGTTTTAAATATGGAAATGCATGGTTGAAACATGTTAAAGATGCAAATGCCCTATAGATCCAAACCTTTTAAAGAGAATAAGTAACGCTCATTAAATTCTCATGTGAACGAGCGGTGGGATATTTACCCGAGTCAAAGAAGCCATTATTTTGCCCATTTACAAAAAGTTGACATTACAATCGCAGATGATTTGGAAAGTGATATATCGGTCAATTATGTGTATTGGGCTATGTTTTTGTTACAAATGACTGATGGACTTGGAGTCAATACTCATTTAAAAATTCCCCGCCTCCTTGTTTCAATCATTGCAAAACTTAATGTATAAAAACTGAAAGAATTTGTAGTTCCAAAAACTTATAGAGACATTTTGGAATTATCTCTCTCTACATTTGTGCATTTCCATTCCATTTTACATGTATACTTTTTTCTTAAATTAAAACTTTGAGTTTTCACTCTACGATTCTCTCGTAAACAAGAAGAAAAAGGCAAAACCGATCACAAAAAATTGAAAATTTTAGAGTTTATGTTGGGAAAAAATTTTAAAAAATTAAAAAATTAAGTAAATAAAATTTATTCACACACCACAAAAAAACAAAAAAGTTTTGTTTACCAAGTTTGGGAAATTCCACTAGTTCAACACTAATGGCTTGGAATTTGATAAGAAAGAGATTTCTAACTGATCCTAACATGTTTTAAATATGGATATGCATGCTTGAAACAAGATAAAGTTGTAAATGCCCTATGGATCCAAACCTTTTAAAGTGAACAACAAACGCTTATAAAATTCTCAAGTGAACGTACGATGGAATATTTATCTGAGTCAAACAAGCCTTTATTTTGCACAATTAAAAAAAGCTGAGTTGACAATTATAGATGATTTGTAAAGTGATTTAACGATCAATCATACGTAATGGGATTTTTTTTTGTAAGAAATTACTTATGGATTGGGAGTCAACACTCAGTAAAAAATCCACCACCTCACCCATTTCCCAATCATTGCAAAACCAAAAGTATAAAAAGTAAAAGAGTTTGTAGTCCCTAAAAGTTACCGAGATTTGTTAGAATTATCTCTCTCTCAATTTGTGTATTTCCATTCTATTTTAGATGTACACTTTTTTCTTAAAGAAAAACTTTGAGTTTTCACTCTTCGATTCTCTCGTAAACATGGAGGTAAAGGCAAAATAGATTACAACAAAATGAAAATTTTAAAGTTTATATATGGAAAAAATTAAAAAAAATAACAAATTTTAGTAAAGAAAATTTATTCACACACCACAAACGAACACAAAAGTTTTGTTGTCCAAGTTTGGGAAATTCCTCTAGTTGAACCCTTATGGCTTGGAATTTGATAAGAAAGAGATTGCTAACTGATCCTAACATGTTTTAAATATGAATATGCATGGTTGAAACATGTTAAAGATGCAAATTCCCTAAAGATCCAAACCTTTTAAAGCGAATAAAAAACGCTCATTAAATTCTCATGTGAACGTGCGGTGGGATATTTACCCGAGTCAAACAAGCCAATATTTTGCCCAATAACAAAAAGCTGACTTTTAAATCACAGCTGATTTGTAAAGTGATTTATCGGTCAATCTTCCGTTACAGGCAATGTTTTTGTAAGAAATGACTGATGGATTGGGAGTCAATACTCAGTTAAAAATCCCCCGCCTCCCCTTTTTCTAGATCATTGCAAAACCTAATGTATAAAAATTAATAGAGTTTGCAAGTCCTAAAAGTTACAGAGAATTTTTGGAATTATCTCCATCTACATTTATGAATTTCCATTTCATTTTAGATGTACACTTTTTTCTTTAACCAAAACTCTTAGTTTTCATTCTCCAATTCTCTCATAAACAAGAACATAAAGGCAAAATAGATCACAAAAAAATGAAAATTTTAGAGTTTATGTATGGAAAAAATTAAAAACAATAACAAGTGTTAGTAAAAAAAAATTTATTCACCCACCACTAACGAACACAAAAGTTTTGTTGTCCAAGTTTGAGAAATTCCACTAGTTGAACCCTTACGGCTTGGAATTTGATAAGAAAGAGATTTCTAATTGATCCTAACATTTTTTAAATATGAATACGCATGGTTGAAACCTGTTAAAGATGCAAATTCCCTAAAGATCCAAACCTTTTAAAGTGAATAACAAACGCTCATTAAATTCTCATGTGAACATCCGGTGGGATATTTACCCGAGTCAAACATGCCATTATTTTGTCCAATAACAAAAAGCTGACATCACAATCACAGATGATTTGTAAAGTGATTTATCGGTCAATCTTGCATTACGGGCAATGTTTTTGTAAGAAATGACTGATAGATTGGGAGTCAACACTCAGTTAAAAATCCCCCACCTCCCCATTTTCAAGATCATTGCAAAACCAAATGTATAAAAATTAATAGAGTTTGCAGGTCCTAAAAGTTACAGAGACTTTTTGGAATTATCTCCGTATACATTTGTGCATTTCAATTTCATTTTAGATGAAAACTTTTTTCTTAAACCAAAACTCTCAGTTTTCACTCTCTGATTCTCTCGTAAACAAGAAGATAAAGGCAAAATAGATCACAACAAAATAAAAATTTTAGAGTTTATGTATGGGAAAAATTAAAAACAATAACAAGTGTTAGTAAAGAAAATTTATTCACACACCACAAACGAACACAAAAGTTTTGTTGTCCAAGTTAGGGAAATTCTACTAGTTCAACGCTAATGGCTTGGAATTTAATAAGAAAGAGATAGGACATGTTTTAAATATGGATATGCATGTTTGAAACATGTTAAAGATGAAAATACTCTATGGAACCAAACCTTTTAAAGAGAACAAAAAACACTCATTAAATTCTTAAGTGAACGTGAGATGGGATATTTACCCGAGTCAAACAAGCCATTATTTTGCCCATTTAAAAAAGTTGAGCTAACAATTGCAGATGATTTGTAAAGTGATTTATCGGTCAATCATGCTTAACGGGCTATGTTTTTGTAAGAAATGACTTATGGATTGGGAGTCAACACTCACTAAAAAATCCCCTGCCTCCCCTTTTTCCTGATCATTGCAAAACCTAATGTATATAAACTAAAAGAGTTTGGAGTCCCTAAAAGGTACAGAGACTTTTTGGAATTTTTTCTTTCTACATTTCTGCTTTTTCATTTCATTTTAGACGTACAATTTTTTCTTTAATCAAAACTTCGAGTTTTCACTCTCTGATTCTATCATAAACAAGAAGATAAAGGAAAAACATATAACAACAAAATGAAACTTTTAGAGTTTATGTATGGAAAAAATTAAAAACAATAACAAGTGTAAGTAAAGAAAATTTATTCCCACACCACGAACGAACACAAAAAAGTTTTTGTCCAAGTATGGGAAATTTCACTAGTTTAACTCTAATGGCTAGGAATTTGATAAGAAAGAAATTTCAAACTGATCCTAACATGTTTTAAATATGGATATGCACGCATGAAACATGTCCAAGATGCAAATGCATTATGGATCCAATCCTTTTACAGCGAACAACAAACACTCATAAAATTTTCAAGTGAACGTGTGGTGGGATATTTACCCGAGTCAAACAAACTTTTATTTTGCCCATTTACAAAAAGCTGACTTAACAATCGCAGATGATTTGTAAAGTGATTTATCGGTGAATGATGTGTAAAGGGTTATGTTTTTGTAAGAAATGACTTATGGATTGGGTGTCAACACTCAGTTAAAAATCCTCTACCTCCCCCTTTTCCCGATCATTGCAATACCTAATGTATAAAAACTAAAAGAGTTTGCAATCCCTAAAAGTTACAGACACTTTTTGGAATTATATCTCTCTACATTTCTGAATTTCCTTTCCATTTTAGATGTACACTTTTTTCTTACACCAAAAGTTTGAGTTTTCACTCTCCGATTCTCTCGTAAACAAGAAGATAAAGGCAAAATAGATCACAACAAAATGAAAATTTTAGAGTTTATGTATGGAAAAAATTAAAAACAATAACAAGTGTAAGTAAAGAAAATTTATGCACACACCCCTAACGGACACAAAAGTTTTGTTGTCCAAGTTTGGGAAATTCCACTACTTCAACTATAATGGCTTGGAATTTGATAAGAAAGAGATTTCTAACTGATCCTAACATGTTTTAAATATGGATATGCATGGTTGAAACATGTTAAAGATGCAAATTCCCTATAGATCCAAACCTTTTAAAGCGAATAACAAATGCTCATTAAATTCTCATGTGAACGAGCAATGGGATATTTACCTGAGTCAAAGAAGCCATTATTTTGCCCATTTACAAAAGCTGACCTTACAATCGTTGATGATTTGAAAAGTGATTTATCGGTCAATTATGTGTATCGGGCTATATTTTTGTTACGAATGACTGATGGACTGGGTGTCAATATTGATTTTAAAATTCTCCGCCTCCTTTTTTCAATCATTGCAAAACTTAATGTATAAAAACTAAAAGAGTTTGTAGTTCCTAAAAGTTACTGAGACATTTTGGAATTATCCCTCTCTAAATTTGTGAATTTCCATTCCATTTTACATGTACTCTTTTGTCTTAAATCAAAACTTTGAGTTTTCACTCTCCGATTCTCTCGTAAACAAGAATAAAAAGGCAAAACCAATCACAAAAAATTGAAAATGTTAGAGTTTATGTTTGGAAAAATTTTTAAAAAATAACAAATGGAAGTAAATAAAATTTATTCACACACCACAAAAGAACACAAAAGTTTTTTTTGTTCAAGTTTTGGAAATTCTACTAGTTCAACCCTAATGGGTTGGAATTTGATGAGAGAGATGTCTAACTGATCCTAACATGTTTTAAATATGGATATGCATGCTTGAAACATGATAAAGTTGCAAATGCCCTATGGAACCAAACCTTTTAAAGCGAACAACTAACGCTCATAAAATTCTCAAGTGAACGCATGGTGGAATATTTACCCGAGTCAACCTAGCTTTTATTTTGCATATTTAAAAAAAGTCGAGCTGACAATCATAGATGATTTGTAAAGTGATTTATCGGTCAATCATACATAATGGGATTTGTTTTTGTAAGAAATGGCTTATGGATTGGGAGTCAACACTCAGTAAAAAATCCACCACCTTGCCATTTCCCGATCATTACAAAACCAAAAGTATAAAAATTAAAAGAGTTTGCAGTCCCTAGAAGTTATAGAGTCTTTTTAGAATTTCCCCTTTTCTTGATCATTGCAAAACCTAATGTATAAAAATTAATAAAGTTTGCAGTTCCTAAAGTTACTGAGACATTTTGGAATTATCTCTCTCTACATTTGTGAATTTCCATTCCTTTTTAGATATACACTCTTTTCTTAAATAAAAACTTTGAGTTTTCTCTCTCCGATTCTCTCTTAAACACGGAGATAAAGGCAAAATAGATTACAACAAAATGAAAATTTTAGAGTTTATGTATGGAAAAAATTAAAAACAATAACAAATTTATGTAAAGAAAATTTATTCACACACCACAAACGAACACAAAAGTTTTGTTGTCCAAGTTTGGGAAATTCCACTAGTTCAACCCTTATGGGTTGGAATTTGATAAGAAAGAGATTTCTAACTGATCCTAACATGTTTTAAATATGAATATGCATGGTTGAAACATGTTAAAGATGCAAATTCCCTATAGATCCAAACCTTTTAAAGCGAATAACAAACGCTCATTAAATTCTCATGTGAACTTGTGGTGGGATATTTACCCGAGTCAAACAAGCCATTATTTTGCGAATTAAAAAAAAGTTGACATAACGATCGCAGATGATTTGTAAAGTGATTTATCGGTCAAAGTTTTGTAAGAAATGACTTATGGATTGGGAGTCAACACTTAGTTAAAAATCCCCTCCTCCCCTTTTTCTACTTCATTGCAAAACCTAATGTATAGAAATTAATAGAGTTTGCAGTTCCTAAAAGTTATAGAGACTTTTTGTAATTATATCCTTCTACATTTGGGCATTTCCATTTCATTTTAGACATACACTTTTTTCTTAAACCAAAACTTTTAGTTTTCACTCTCTGATTCTCTTGTAAACAAGAAGATAAAGGCAAAATAGATCACAACAAAATGAAAATTTTAGAATTTATGTATGGAAATAATTAAAAACATTAACAAGTGTAAGTAAAGAAAATTCATTCACGCACCGCAAACGAACATAAAAGTTTTGCTGTCCAAGTTTGGGAAATTCCAGTAGTTCAACCCTAATGGCTTGGAATTTGATAAGAAAAAGATAGGACATGTTTTAAATATGGATATGCATGCTTGAAACAAGTTAAAGATGCAAATACCCTATGGAACCTAACCTTTAAAAGCGAACAACAAACGCTCATTAAATTTTCAAGTGAACGTGTGGTGGGATATTTACCTGAGTCAAACAAGCCATTATTTTGCCCATTTACAAAAACCTAAGCTAACAATCACAGATGATTTGTAAAGTGATTTATCGGTCAATCATGCGTAACGGGCTATGTTTTTGTAAGAAATGACTTATGGAATAGGAGTCAATACTCAGTCAAAAATCCCCTGCCTCCCCCTTTTCCCGATCATTGCAAAACCTATTGTATAAAAACTAAAAGAGTTTGGAGTCCCTAAAATTTAAAGAGACTTTTTGGAATTATTTCTCTCTACATTTCTGTTTTTTCTTAAATGAAAACTTTGAGTTTTCACTCTTTGATTCTCTCGTAAACAAGAAGATAAAGGCAAAACAGATAACAACAAAATGAAAGTTTTAAATTTTATGTATGGGAAAAATTAAAAACAATAACAAACTTAAGTAAAGAAAATTTAGTCACACACCACAAACGAACACAAAAGTTTTGTTGTCCAAGTTTGGGAAATTCTACTAGTTCAACCCTAATGGCTAGGAATTTGATAAGAAAGTGATTTCAAACTGATCCTAACATGTTTTAAATATGGATATGCATGCATGAAACATGTCAAAGATGCAAATGCCCTATGGATCCAAACCTTTTTGTAGCGAACAACAAACGATCTTTAAATTCTCAAATGAACGTGCGGTGGGATATTTACCCGAGTCAAACAAACCATTATTCTGTCCATTTACGAAAAGTTGACCTAACAATCGCAGATGATTTTTAAAGTGACTATCGATCAATCATTAATAACGGGCTATGTTTTTGAAAGAAATGACTTATGGATTGGGTGTCAACACTCAGTAAAAAATCCCCCGCCTCACCCTTTTCCCGATCATTGGAAAACCTAATGTATATAAATTAAAAGATTTTGCAGCCCTAAAAATTATAGAGACTTTTTGGAATTGTATCTCTTTACATTTGTACATTTCCATTCCATTTTAGATGTACACTTTTTTCTTAAACCAAAAATTTGTGTTTTCACTCTCCGATTCTCACATAAACAAGAAGATAAAGGCAAAACAGATCACAAGAAAATGAAAATTTTAGAGTTTATATATGGAAAAAATTAATAACAGTAAAAAGTGTAAGTAAAGAAAATTTATTCACACACCAAAAACAAACACAATACGTTTTGTTGTCCCAGTTTGGGAAATTCCACTAGTTCAACCCGAATGGTTTGGAATTTGTTAAGGAAGAGATTTCTAACTAATCCTAACATGATTTAAATACGGGTATGCATGCTTGAAACATGTTAAAGATGCAAATTCCCTATGAATCCAAACCTTTTAAAGAGCACAACAAGCGCTCATTAAATTCTCAAGTGAATGTGCGGTGGGATATTTACCCGATTCAAACAAACCATTATTTTGCCCATTTACAAAAAGTTGACCTAACAATCGGAGATAATTTGTAAACTGATTTAGCGGTCAATCATGCATAATGGGCTATATTTTTTTAAGAAATGACTTATGGATTGGGACTTAACACTCAGTTAAAAATCCCACGCCTCCCCCTTTTCCCGATTATTGCTAAACCAAATGTATAAAAACTAAAAGAGTTTGCATTCCCTAAAAGTTACAAAGTCTTTTTAGAGATATCTCTCGCTACATTTGTGCATTTCCTTTCCATTTTAGATATAATTTTTTTTCTTAAATCAAAACGTTGAGTTTTCACTCTCCGATTCTCACGTCAACAAGTAGATATTGGCAAAACAGATCACAACAAAATGAAAATTTTAGAGTTTATGTATGGTAAAAATTAAAAAAATTAACAAGTGTATGTAAAGAAAATTTATTCACACACCACAAACGAACACAAAAGTTTTGTTGTCCAAGTTTGGGAAATTCTACTAGTTCAACCCTCATGGATAGGAATATTATAAGAAAGAGATTTCTAACTGATCCTAACATGTTTTAAATATTAATATGCATGCTTGAAACATGTTAAAGATGCAAATGCCCTATGGATCCAAACCTTTAAAAGCAAACAACAAACCATCATTAATTGCCCAAGTGAACGTGCGGTGGGATATTTACCTTAGTCAAACAAGCCAGTATTTTGCCCATTTACAAAAAGCAGAGCTAACAATCGCAGATGATTTGTAAAGTGATTTATCGGTCAATCATGCGTAATGGGCTATGTTTTTATAAGAAATGACTTATGGATTGGGAGTCAACACTCAGTTAAAAATCCCCCGCCTCCCTCTTTTCCCGATCATTGCAAAACCAAATGTATAAAAACTAAAAGAGTTTGTAGTCCCTAGAAGTTAGAGAGACTTGTTGGAATTATCTCTCTCCACATTTTTTCATTTCCTTTCGATCTTAGATGTACACTTTTTTCTTAAATCAAAACTTTGAGTTTTCACTCTCCGATTCTCTAGTAAAAAAGATGATAAAGGCAAAATAGATCACAACAAAATGAAAATTTTAGAGTTTATGTATGGAAAAAATTTAAAACAATAAAAAATGAAAGAAAAGAAAATTTATTCACATACCACAAATGAACACAAAATTTTTGTTGTCCAATTTTGGGAAATTCCACTAGTTCAACCCTAATGGCTTGGAATTTGATGAGAAAGAGATTTCTAACTGATTCTAACAAGTTTTAAATATGGATACATTTGGTTGAAACTTGTTAAAGATGAAAATGCCATATGGATCCAAACCTTTTAAAGTGAACAACAAATGCTCATTAAATTTTTAAGTGAACGTGCGGTGGGATATTTACCCCGAGTCAAACAAGCCATTATTTTGCCCATTTACAAAAAGTTGAGCTAACAATCGCAAATGATTTGTAAAGTGATTTATCGGTCAATAATGTGTAACGGGTTATATTTTTGTATGAAATGACTGATGGATTGGGAGTCAACACTCAGTTAAAAATCGCCCGCCTCCACCTTTTCCCGATCATTGCAAAACCTTATGTATAAAAACTGAAAGAGTTTGCAATCCCTAAAAATTACACAGACTTTTTGAATTAACTCTCTCTACATTTGTGCATTTGTATTCCATTTTATATGTACACTTTTTTCTTAAATCAAGACTTTGAGTTTTCACTCTCCGATTCTCTCGTAAACAAGAAAATAAATGCAAAAAAGATCACAACAAAATGAAAGTTTGAGATATTATGTATGGAAAAAATTAAAAACAACAACAACTGTAAGTAAAGAAAATTTATTCACACACCACAAACGAACACAAATGTTTTGTTGTCCAATTTTGGGAAATTCCAGTAGTTCAATCTTAATGGCTTGGACTTTGATAAGAAAGAGATTTCTAATTGATCTTAACCTGTTTTAAATATGGATAGGCATGCTTGAAACATGATAAAGATGCAAATGCCCTATGGATCCAAACCTTTTAAAGAAAAAACAAATGCTCATTAAATTCTCAAGTAAACGTGCGGTGGGATATTTCCCGAGTCAGACAAGCCTTTATTTTGCCCACTCACAAAAACCTGACCTAACAATCGCGGATGATTTGTAAAGTGATTTATCGGTCAATCATACGTAACGGGCTATATTTTTGTAAGAAATGACTTATGGATTGATTGGGATTCAACACTCAGTTAAAAATCCCCCGCCTCCCGCTTTTCCCAATCATTGCAAAACCTAATGTATAAAAACTAAAAGAGTTTGCAGCCCCTAAAAGTTTTAGAGGCTTTTTGGTATTATCTTTCTCTACATTTGTGCATTTCCATTCCATTTTAGATGTACACTTTTTTCTGAAATAAAAACTTTTGAGTTTTCACTCTTTGATTCTCTCGTAAACAAGAATATAAAGGCAAATCAGATCACAACAAAATGAAAATTTTATAATTTTTGTATGGAAAAAAATAAAAAACAATAAAAAATTTAAGTAAAGAAAATTTATTCACACACCACAAACGAACACAAAAGTTTTTTGTCCAAGTTTGAGAAATTCCACTAGTTCAACCCTAATGACTTGGAATTTGATAAGAAAGAGATTTTTGTAACTGATCCTAACATGTTTTAAATATGGATATGCATGCATGAAACATGTTAAAGATGAAAATGCCTTATGGACCCAAACCTTTTAATGCGAACAACAAATGCTCATTAAATTCTCAAGTGAACATACGGTGGGATGTTTACCCAAGTCAAACAAGCCATTATTTTGCCCACTTACAAAAAGTTGACCAAACAATCGCACAGGATTTTTAAAGTGATTTATTAGTCAATAATGCATAATGGGCTAAGTATTTTTTAAGAAATGACTGATGGATTGGGAGTCAACAATCATTTAAAAAGTCCCCGCCTCCCCCTTTTCTCGATCATTCCAAAACCTAATGTATAAAAACTAAAAGAGTTTGCAGTTCCTAAAAGTTACAAAGACATTTTGGAATTATCTCTCTCTACATTTCGGCATTTCCATTCCATTTTAGATGGACACTTTTTTCGTAAATCAAAACATTGAGTTTTTACTCTTCTATTCTCTGTAAACAAGAAGATAAACGCAAAACGAAACACAACAAAAAGAAAATTTTAGATTTTATCAGTCAATCATGCTTAACGGGCTTTGTTTTTGTAAGAAATTACCAATGGATTGGGAGTCAACACTCAGTTAAAAAACCCCCGCCTCCCCCTTTTCCCTATCATTGCAAAACCAAATGTATAAAAACTAAAAGAGTTTGCAGTCCCTAAAAGTTATAGACACTTTTAAGAATTATCTCTCTCTATATTTGTTCATTTCAATTCCATTTTAGATATACATTTTTTTATTAAATCAAAACTTCGAGTTTTCACACTCCGATTCTCTCGTAAACTAGGAGATAAAGGCAAAATGATTACAACAAAATGAAAATTTTAGAGTTTATGGATGGAAAAAATTGAAAACAATAACAAATGTAAGTAAACAAAATTTATTCACACACCACAAACGAACACAAAAGTTTTGTTTTCCAAGTTTTGGAAATTCCAATAGTTCAACACTAATAGCTTGGAATTTGATAAGAAAGAGATTTCTAACTGATCCTAACATGTTTTAAATATGGATATGCAAGGTTGAAACATGTTAAAGAAGCAAATTCCCAATATATCCAAACCTTTTAAAGCGAACAACAAACGCTCATTAAATTCTTAAGTGAACGTGCAGTGGGATATTTACCAGAGTCAAACAAGCCAGTATTTTGCCCATTAACAAAAAGCTGAACTAACAATCGCTGATGATTTGTAAAATGATTTATCAGTCAATCTTACGTAGCGGGCAATGTTTTTTTAAGAAATTACTTATGGATTGGGAGTCAACACTCAGTTAAAACTCCCTTGCCTCCCCCTTTTGTCGATCATTGCAAAACCAAACGTGTAAAAATTAAAAGAGTTCGCAGTCCCTAAAAGTTACAGAGACTTATTGGAATTATCTCTCGCTACATTTGTGCATTTCCATTCCTTTTTAGATGTACATGTTTTTCTTAAATCAAAACTTTGATTTTTCACTCTCCGATTTTCTCGTAAACAAGAATATAAGGGAAAAACATATCACCATAAAATGAAAATTTTAGAGCTTAAGTATGAAAAAAATTTAAAACAATAACAAATGAAAATAAATAAAATTTTATTCACACTCCACAAACGAACACAAAAGTGTTTTCCAAGTTTGGGAAATTCGACTAGTTCAACCCTAATGGCTCGAAATTTGATAAGAAAGAGATTTCTAGCTGATCTTAACATGTTTTACATATGGATACATTTTCTTGAAACTAGTTAAAGATGCAAATGCCCTATGGATCCAAACCTTTAAAAATGAACAACAAACGCTCATTCAATTCTCAAGTGAACGTGCGGTAGGATATTTACGTGAGTCAAACAAGCCATTATTTTGCCCATTTACAAAGAGCTGAGCTAACAATCGTAGATGATTTTTAAATTGATTTAATGGTCAATCATGCGTAACGGGCTATGTTTTTGTAAGAAATGACTTATTGATTGGGAGTCAACACCCAGTTAAAAATCCCCCGCCTCCCCTTTTTCCCGATCATTGCAAAACATAATGTATGAAATCCAAAAGAGTTTGGAGTCCCTATAAGTTACAAATACTATTTGGAATTATCTCTCTCTACATTTGTGCTTTTCCATTCCATTTAGATGTACACTTTTTCCTTAAATCAAAACTTTGAGTTTTCACTCTCCGATTCTCTCGTAAACAAGAAGATAAAGGCAAAATAGATCACAACAAAATGAAAATTTTTGAGTTTATGTAAGGAAAAAATTAAAAATAATAACTAATGTATGCAAAGAAAATTTAGTCACACACCACAAACGAACACAAAAGTTTTGTTGTCCAAGTTCGGGAAGTTTGACTATTTGAACCCTAATGGCTTAGAATTTTATAAGAAAGAGATTTTTAATTGATGCTAACATGTTTTAAATAAGGATATGCATCCTTGAAACATGTTAAAGATGAAAATGCCCTATGAATCCAAACCTTTTAAAGCGCACAACAAACGCTCATTAAATTCTCAAGTGAACATGCGGTGGGATATTTACCCAAGTCAAACAAGCCTTATTTTGCCCATTAACAAAAAGCTGAGCTAACAATCGCATGTGATTTGTAAAGTGATTTATCGGTCAATCATGCGTAACGGGCAGAATTTTTGTAAAAAATGACTTATGGATTTGGAGTCAACACTTAGTTAAAAATCCCCCGCCTCACCCTTTTCCCGATCATTGCAAAACCTAATGTATGAAAACTAAAAGAGTTTGCAGTCCCTAAAAGTTACAGAAGCTTTTTGGAATTTTCTCTCTCTACATTCGTCCATTTCCATTCCATTTTAGATGTATAATTTTTTCTAAAACCAAAATTTTGAGTTTTCACTCTCTGATTCTCTTGTAAACAAGAAGATAAAGGCAAAATAAATCCCAACAAAATGAAAATTTTAGTGGTTATGTATGGAAAAAATTAAAAAGAAAAAAAAATGTAAATAAATAAAATATACTCACACCACAAACGAACACAAAAGTTTTGTTGTCCAAGTTTGGAAAATTCCACTAGTTCAACCCTAATGGCTTGGAATTTGATAAGAAAGAGATTTCTAACTGATCCTAACATGTTTTAAATATGGATATGCATGCTTGAAACAACTTAAAGATGCAAATGCCCTATGGATCCAAACGTTTTAAAGCATATAACAAACACTCATTAAATTCTCAAGTTAACGTGCTGTGAGATATTTACCCTAGTCCAATAAGCCATTATTTTGCCCATTTACATAAAGTTGACCTAACAATCGCAAATGATTTGTAAAGTGAATTATCGGTCAATCATGCGTAACGGACTATGTTTTTGGAAGAAATGACTTATGGGTTGGGAGTCAACACTCAGTTAAAAATCCCCCGCCTCCCCCTTCTCCTGATCTTTGCAAAACCTAATGTATAAAAACTAAAAGAATTTGCAGTCCCAAAAAGTTACAGAGACTTTTTGGAATTATCTCTCTCTACATTTGTGCATTTCCATTCCATATTTAGATGTATGTTTTTTTCTTAAATCAAAACTTTGAGTTTTGACTCTCTGATTCTCTCGTAAACAAGGATATAAAATCAAAATAGATCACAACAAAATGAAAATTTTAGAGTTTATGTATGGAAAAAATTTCAAACAATGACAAGTGTAAGTAAAGAAAATTTATTCACTCACCACAAACAAACACAAAATTTTTGTTGTCCAAGTTTGGGAAATTCCACTAGTTCAACCCGAATGGCTTGGAATTTGATAAGAAAGAGATTTCTAACTGATCCTAACATGCTTTAAATATGGATATCCATGCTTGAAACATGTTAAAGATGCAAATGGCCTATGGATCCAAACCTTTTATTGCAAACAATAAACGCTCATTAAATTCTCAAGTGATCGTGTGATGGGATATTTACCGAAGTCAAACAAACCATTATTTTGCCCATTTACAAAAAGCTAGCCTAAGAATCGCAGATGATTTCTAAAGTAATTTAACGGTCAATCAGGCGTAACGGTTTATGTTTTTGGAAGAAATAACTTATGGATTGGGTGTAAATACTCAGTTAAAAATTCCCCGCCGCCCCCTCTTCCCGATCATTGCAAAGCCTAAAGTATAAAAACTAAAAGAGTTTGCAGTCCGTAAAAGTTACAGAGCCTTTTTGGAATCATCTCACTCTACATTTGTGCATTTTCATTCCATTTTAGATGTACATTTTTTTCTTAAACCAAAACTTTGAGTTTTCACTCTCCTATTCTCTCGTAAACAAGAAAATAAAGGCAAAATAGATCACAACAAAATGAAAATTTTAGAGTTTATGTATGGAAAAAATTTAAAAAATAACATATTTTAGTAAAGAAAATTTATTCACACACCACAAACGAACACAAAAGTTTTGTTGTCCAAGCTTGGGAAATTCCACTAGTTTAACCCTAATGGCTTGGAATTTGATAAAAAAAAGAGATTTCTAACTGATCCTAACATGTTTTAATTAAGGATATGCATGCCTGAAACATGTTAAAGATGCAAATGCCCTGTGGATCCAAACCTTTTAAAACGAAAAAAAAACGATCATTAAATTCTCATGTGAACGTGAGGTGGGTTATTTACCCCATTCAAACAAGCCATTATTTTGCCCCTTTACATAAAGATGACCTAACAACCGTTGATGATTTTTAAAATGATTTATCGGTCAATCATGTGTAATGGGCTTTGTTTTGGAAAGAAATGACTTATGGATTGGGAGTCAACACTCAGTTAAAAGTCCCCCACCTCCCCCTTCTCACTGTCATTGTAAAACCTAATGTATAAAAACTAAAAGAGTTGGCAGTCCCTAAAAGTTAATGAGACTTTTTGGAATTATCTCTCACTACATTTTTCCATTTCTATTCCATTTTAGATGTAAAGTTTTTCTTAAATCAAAAACTTTGAGTTTCCACTCTCCGATTCTCTTGTAAACAAGGAGATAAAGGCAAAATAGATTACAACAAAATGAAAATTTTAGAGTTTATGTATGGAAAAAATTAAAAATAGTAAAAAATGTTGGTAAAAAAAATTTATTCACACACCACAAACGAACACAAAAGTTTTTTTTGTCCCAGTTTGGGAAATTCCTCTAGTTCAACCCTAATGGCTTGGAATTTGATAAGAAAGAGATTTCTATGTGATCCTAACATTTTTTAAATATGGATATGTATTCTTGAAAAATGTTAAAGATGCAAATGTCCTATGGATCCAAACCTTTTAATGCGTACAACAAAGGCTCATTAAATTCGTAAGTGAACGTGCGGTGAGAAATTTACCAGAGTCAAACAAGCCATTATTTTGCCCATTTCCAAAAAGCTGACCTAACAATCGTTGATGATTTCTAAAGTGATTTATCGGTCAATCATTCGTAACGGGCTATGTTTTTGTAAGAAATGACTTATGGATTGGGTGTTAACATTCAGTTAAAATTCCTCCGCCTCCCCCTTTTCCTGATCATTGCAAAACCTAATGTATAAAAACAAAAAGAATTTGCAGTCCGTAAAAGTTACAGAGACTTTTTGGAATTATCTCTCTCTACATTTGTGCATTTCCATTCCATTTTAGATGAACATTTTTTTCTTAAACCAAAACTTTGAGTTTTAACTCTCCGATTCTCTCGTAAACAAAAAGATAAAGGCAAAATAGATCACAACAAAATGAAATTTTAGAGTTTATGTATGGAAAAAATTAAAATAATAACAAATGTAAGTAAAAAAAAATATTCACACACCACAAACTAACACAAAAGTTTTGTTTTCAAAGGTTGGGAAATTCCACTAAGTGAACCCTTATGGCTTCGAATTTGATAAGAACGAGATTTCTAACTGATCCTACACAAGTTTTAAATAGGGATATGCATGCTTGAAACATGTTAAAGATCCAAATGCCTTATGGATCATAACTTTATAAAGAGAACAACAAATGCTCAATAAATTCTCAAGCGAATGTGCGGTGGGATATTTACCCGGGCCAAACAAGCCATTATTCTGCCCATTTTCAGGAAGAAGACCTAGCAATCGCGGATGATTTGTAAAGTGATTTATCGATCAATCATGCGTAACGGGCTATGTTTTTGTAAGAAATGACTTATGGATTGGGAGTCAACACTCAATTAAAAATCCCCCGCCTCCCCATTTTCCCAATCATTGCAAAACCTAATGTATAAAAACTAAAAGAGTTCGCAGTCCCTAAAAGTTACAGTGGCTTTTTGGAATTATCTCTCTCTACATTTCTGCATTTCCATTCCATTTTAGATGTACAATTTTTTCTCAAACCAAAACCTTGAGTTTTCACTCTTCAATTCTCTCGTAAACAAGAAGATAAAGGCAAAATAGATCACAACAAAATAAAATTTTTAGAGTTTATGAATGGAAAAAATTAAAAACAATAACAAATGTTAGTAAAGTAAATTTATTCATTCACCAAAAACGAACACAAAAGTTTTGTTGTCCAAGTTTGGGAAATTCCACTAGTTAAACGCTAATGGCTTGGAATATGATAAGAAAGAGATTTCTAACTAATCCTAACATGTTTTAAATGTGGATATGCATGCTTGAAACATGTTAAAGATGTAAATGTTCTATGGATCCAAACCTTTTTAAAGCGCACAACAAATGCTCAATACATTCTAAAGTTAACATGCGGTGGAATTTACCCGCGTCAAACAAGCGATTATTGTCCCCATTTACAAAAAGTTGTCGTGACAATCACAAATGATTTTTAAAGTGATTTATCGGTCAATCATGAGTAATGGGCTACGTTTTTGTAAGAAATGACTTATGTTGTAGGAGTCAACACTCAGTTAAAAATCTATGCTTCCCCCTTTTCCCGATCATTACAAAACTTAATGTATAAAAACTAAAATAGTTTGCAGTCCCTAAAGTTACAAAGACTTTTTGGAATTATTTCTCTCTACATTTGTGCATTTCCATTCCATTTTAGATGTAAAATTTTTTCTTAAATTAAAACTTTGAGTTTTCATTCTACGATTCTCTTGTAAATAAGGAGATAAAGGCAAAATAGATCACAACAAAACTAAAATTTTAGAGTTAATGTATGAAAAAAAATTAAAAACAATAACAATTGTAAGTAAAGAAAATTTATTCACACACCAAAAACGAACGAAAAAGTTTTGTTGTCCAAGCTTGGGAAATTCCACTAGTTCAACCCTAATGGCTTGGAATTTGATAAGAAAGAGATTTCTAACTGATCCTAACATGTTTTAAATATGGATATGCATGCTTGACACATGTTAAAGATGCAAATGCCCTATGGATCCAAACCTTCTAAAGCGAACAACAAACGTTCTTTAAAATCTCAAGTTAACGTGCAGTGGGAAATTTAAACGAGTCAAACAAGCCATTATTTTGCCCATTTACAAAAACCTGACCTAACAATCGCAAATAATTTTTAAAGTGATTTATCGGTCAATCATGAGGTATGGGCTATGTTTTTGTACGAAAAGTCTTTTGGATTGATTGGAAGTTAACACTCAGTTAAAAATCCCCCGCCTCCCCCTTTGTCCAATCTATGCAAAACCTAATGTATAAAAACTAAAAGAGTGTGTAGTCCCTAAAAGTTACAAAGACTTTTTGGAATTATCTCTCTCTAAAATTTTGCATTTCCATTTCGTTTTAGATGTACACTTTTTTTAAAATCAAAACTTTGTGTTATCACTCTTTGATTCTCTCGTAAACAAGAAGAAAAAGGCAAAACATATAACAACAAAATGAAAATTTCAGAGTTCCTGAATGGAAAAAATTTAAAACAATAACTAGTGTAAGTAAAGAAAATTTATTCACAAACCACAAATGAACAGAAAAGTTTTGTTGTCCAAGTTTCGGAAATTCAACTAGTTCAAGCCTAATGGCTTGAAATTTGATAAGAAAGAAATTTCTAATTGATCCTAACATGTTTTAAATATGGAAATGCGTGCATGAAACATGTTAAAAATGCAAATGCCCTATGGGCCCAAACCTTTTAAAGCAAACAACAATTGCTGATTAATTTCTCAAGTGAACGTGTGGTGGGATATTTACCCGAGTCAAACAAGCCATTATTTTGCCGTTTTACAAAAAACTGAGCTAACAATCACATATGTTTTGTAAAGTGATTTATCTGTCAATCATATGTAACTGGCTATGTTTTGGTATGAAATGACTTATGGATTGGGTTTCAACACTTAGTTTAAAAAACCCCCGCCTCCCTCTTTGTCCAATCATTGCAAAACCTAATGTATAAAAACTAAAAGGCTTTGCAATCCCTAAAACTTACAGAAACTTTTTGGAATTATTTCTCTCTATATTTGTTCATTTGCATTCCATTTTAGATGTACACTTTTTTTAAAACCAAAACTTTGAGTTTTCACTCTCCGATTGTCTCGTAAACAAGAAGATAAAGGCATAATAGATCTCAACAAAATGAAAATTTTAGATTTTACGTCTGGAAAAAATTTAAAATAGTTACAAATGTAGTAAGGAAAATTTATTCACACACCGCAAACGAACATAAAAGTTTTGTTGTCCAAGTTCGGGAAATTTCAGTAGTTCACCCCTATTGGCTTGGAATTAGATAAGAAAGGGATTTCTAACTGATCCTAACATCTTTTAAATATGGATATGCATGCTTGAAACATTTTAAAGAAACAAATGCCCTATGGATCCAAACCACATAAAAATAGAACAACAAACGCTCAATAAAATCTAAAGTGAACGTGCGGTGGGATATTTACCTGGGTCAAACAAGCAATTATTTTACCAATTTACAAAAAGCTGACCAAACAATCGCAGATGATTTTTAAAGCGATCTATCAGTCAATCATGCATAACGGGCTATGTTTTTGTAAGAAATGACTTATGGATTGGGAGTCAACACTTAATTAAAAATCCCCCGGCTCCCCCTTTTCCCAATCATTGCAAAACCTAATGTATAAAAACTAAAAGAGTTGACAGTCCCTAAAATTTACAATGGCTTTTTGGAATTATATTTCTCTACATTTCTGCATTTCCATTCCATCTTAGATGTACACTTTTTTCTAAAACCAAAACATTGAGTTTTCACTCTTCGATTCTCTCGTAAACAAGAAGATAAAGGCAAAATAGATCAGAAAAAAATTAAAATTTTAGATTTTATGTATGGAAAAATTAAAAACAATAACAAATGTTATTATAGAAAATTTATTCACGCACCACAAACGAACAAAAAAGTATTGTTGTCCAAGTTTGGGAAATTCCACTAGTTCAACCCTAATGGCTTGGAATATGATAAGAAAGAGATTTCTAACTGATCTTAACATGTTTTAAATATGGATATGCATGCTTGAAACATGTTAAAGATCCAAATGTTCTATGGATCCAAATCTTTTAAAGTGTACAACAAATGCTCATTAACGTGCGGTGGGATTTACCCGTGTCAAGAAGCCATTATTGTGCCCATTTACAAAAAGTTGTCCTAACAGTCGCAGATGATTTGTAAAGTGATTTATCGTTCAATCATGAATAACGGGCTATGTTTTTGTAAGAAATGATATATGCATTGGGAGTCAACACTCAGTTAAAAATCCATGCTTCCCATTTTCCCTATCATTCCAAAACCTAATGTATCAAAACTAAAAGAGTTTGCAGTCCCTAAAAGTTATAGAGACTTTTTGGAATTATCTCTCTCTACATTTGTGCATTTCCATTCCATTTTAGATGTAAACTTTTTTCTTAAATTAAAACTCGAGTTTTCACTCTCCGATTCTCTCGTAAACAAGGAGATAAAGGCAAAATACATCAAGACAAAATGAAAATTTTAGAGTTAATGTTTGAAAAAAATTAAAAACAATAACAACTGTAAGTAAAGAAAATTTATTCACACACCAAAAATGAACACAAAAGTTTAGTTGTCCAAGTTTGGAAAATTCCACTAGTTCAACCCTAATGGCTTGGAATTTGATAAGAATGAGATTTCTAACTGATCCTAACATGTTTTAAATATGGATATGCATGCTTGAAACATGTTAAAAATGCAAATGCACTATGGATCCAACCCATTTAAAGCAAACCACAAACGCTCTTTAAATTCTGGAGTGAAAGTGCGGTGGGATATTTAAACGAGTCAAACAAGCCATTATTTTGTCCTTTTACAAAAACCTGAGCTCACAATCGCATATGAATTGTAAAGTGATTTATCGGTCAATCATGCGTAACTGACTATGTTTTTGTATGAAATGACTTATGGATTGGGTGTCAACACTTAGTTAAAAATCATCCGCCTCCCCCATTTCCCGATCATTGCAAAACCTAATGTATAAAAACTAAAAGTGTTTGCAGTCCCTAAAAGCTACATAGGCTTTTTGGAATTATCTCTCTCTACATTTGTGCATTTCCATTCCATTTTAGATGTACACTTTTTTCTAAAACAAAAACGTAGAGTTTTCACTCTCCGATTCTCTCAGAAACATGAAGATAAAGGCAAAATAGATCACTACAAAATGAAAATTTTAGAGTTTATGTATTGAAAAATTTTTAAAAAATTAAAAATGTAGTAAGGAAAATTTATTCACACACCGCAAACGAAAAAAAAAGTTTTGTTGTCCAAGTTTGGGAAATTCCACTAGTTCAACCCTATGGCTTGAAATTTGATAAGAAAAAGATTTCTAACTGATCCCAACTTGTTTTAAATATGGATATGCATGATTGAAACATGTTAAAGATGCAAATACCCTATGGATCCAAACATTTAAAGCGCACAACAAATGCTTATTAAATTCTTAATTGAATGTGCAGTGGGATATTTACCCGAGTCAAACAAGCCATTATTTCGCCCATTAACATAAAGTTGACCTAAAATTCACAGATAATTTTTAAAGTGATTTATCGGTCAATCATGCATAATTGGCTATGTTTTTGTAAGAAATGATTTATGCATGGGAGTCAACACTCAGTTAAAAATCCTCGCCTCCCCCTTTTCCCGATTATAGCAAAACCTAATAAGTAAAAACTAAATGAGTTTGTTGTCTCTAAAATTTATAGAGAATTTTTGGAATTATCTCTCTCTACATTTGTGCATTTTCATTCCATTTTAAAAGTTTACTTTTTTCTTAAATCAAAACTTTTAGTTTTCACTCTCCGATTCTCTCGTAAACAACGAGATAAAGGCAAAATAGATCACAACAAAATGAAACTTTTAGAGTTTATGTATGGAAAAAAATAAAAACAATAACTAGTGTAAGTATTGAAAATTTATTCACAGACCACAAACAAACACAAAATTTTTGTTGACCAAGTTTGGGAAATTCCACTAGTTCAACCCTAATTGTTTGGAATTTGATAAGAAGGAGATTTCTAACTGATCCTAATATGTTTTAAATATGGATATGCATGCTTGAAACATGTTAAAGATGTAAATACCCTGTGGATCCAAACCTTTTAACGCGAATAACAAACGCTCATTAAATTCTCTAGTGAACCTGCGGTAGGATATTTACCTGAGTCATACAAGGCATTATTTTGCCCATTTACAAAAGCTGATTTAACAATCGCAGATGATTTGTAAAGTGACTTATCGGTCAATCATGCATAATAGGCTATGTTTATGTAAGAAATGACTTATGAATTGAGTATCAACACGCCATTAAAAATCCCTGCCTCCACCTTTTCCCGATCATTGCAAAACCTAATGTATAAAAACTAAAAGAGTTTGTAGTACCTAAAAGTTACGAAGACATTTTTGGAATTATCTCTCTCTACATTTGTGCACTTCCATTTCATTTTAGATTTACACATTTTTTTTAAAAACAAAACTTTGAGTTTTCACTCTCTGATTCTCTCGTAAACAAGGAGATAAAGGCAAAATAGTACACATCAAAATGAAAATTTAGAACTTATGCATGGAAAAAATTATAAAAAATAAAAAATGTAAGTAAAGAAAATTTATTCATACACCACAAACGAATACAAATGTTTAGTTGTCCTAGTTTGGGAAATTCCACTAGTCCAACCCTAATGGCTTGGAATTTAAAAAAAAAGAGATTTCTAACTGATCCTAACATGTTTTAAATATGTATATCCATGCTTTAAACATGTTAAATATTCATATGCCTTATCGATCCAAAACTTTTAAAATGAACAACAAACGCTCATTAAATTCTCATGTGAACGTGTTGTGGGATATTTACCCGATTCAAACAAGCCATTATTTTGCCCATTTAGAAAAGGTTGACCTAACAATCGCAGGTAATTTTTAAAGTGATTTATCGGTCAATCATGCGTAACGGGTTATGGTTTTTTAAGAAATGACTTATGGATTGGGAGTCAACACTCAGTTAAAAATCCCCCTCCTCCCCTTTTTCCTGATCATTGCAAAACCTAAAGTATAAAAACTAAAAGAGTTTGTAGACCCTAAAAGTTACCAAGGCTTTTTGGAATTATCTCTCTCTACATTTGTGCATTTCCATTCCATTTTAGATGTACACTTTTTTCTGAAACCAAAACTTTGAGTTTTCACTCTCCTATTCACTCGTAAAAAAGAAGATAAATACAAAATAGATCACAAAAAAATGAAAATTTTAGAGTTTACATATTGAAAAAATTAAAAACAGTTACAAATGTAGGTAACAAAAATTTATTAACACACCGCAAACGAACTCAAAAGTTTTGTTGTCTAAGTTTGGGAAATTCCTCTAGTTCAACCCTAATGGCTTGGAATTTGATAAAAAAGAGATTTCTAACTGATCGTAACATGTTTTAAATATGGATATGCATGCTTAATACATGTTAAAGATGCAAATGCCTTGTGTATCCAAACCTTTTAAAGTGCACAACAAACACTCATTAAATTCTCAAGTGAATGTGCAGTGGGATATTTACCCGTCTCAAACAAGCCATTATTTTACCTATTTACAAAAAGCTGACCTAACAATCGCAGATGATTTGTAAAGTAATTTATTGGTCAATCATGTGTAACGGGCTATGTTTTTGTACGAAATGACCTAGGTATTGGGAGTCAACACTCAGTTAAAAATCCCTGCCTCCCTTTTTCACGATCATTGCAAAACCTAAAGTACAAAAACTAATGAGTTTGCTGTCTCTAAAAGTTACAGAGACTTTTTGGAATTATCTCTCTCTACATTTGTGCATTTTCATTCCATTTTAGATGTTCACTTTTTTCATAAATCAAAACTCTGAGTTTTCACTCTCCGATTCTCTCGTAAACAAGGAGATAAAGGCAAAATAGATCACAACAAAATGAAACTTTTAGAGTTTATGTATGGAAAAAAATAAAAACAATAACTAGAGTAAGTAATGAAAATTTATTCACAGACCACAAACAAACACAAAATTTTTGTTGACCAAGTTTGGGAAATTCCACTAGTTCAACCCTAATTGTTTGGAATTTCATAAGAAAGAGATTTCTAACTGATCCTAACATGTTTTAAATATGGATATGCATGCTTGAAACATGTTAAAGATGTAAATGCCCTGTGGATCCAAACCTTTTAATTCAAACAACAAACTCTCATTAAATTCTCAAGTGAACTTGTGGTGGGATATTTACCTGAGTCAAACAAGCCATTATTTTGTCCATTGTCAAAAAGCTGACCTAACATTCTCAGATGAATTTTAAAGTGATTTATCGGTCATTCATGCGTAACGGGTTATATTTTTTTTATGAATTGACTTATGGATTGGGTGTCTACACTCTATTAAAAATCCCCCGCCTCCCCCTTTTCCAGATATTTGCAAAACCTAATGTTCAAAAACTAAAAGTGTTGGCAGTCCCAAAAAGTTTTAGAGACTTTTCTGAATTATCTCTCTCTACATTTGTGCATTTCCATTCCATTTTAGATGAACACTTTTTTCTTAAACCAAAACTTTGAGTTTTCTCTCTCCAACTCTCTCATAAACAAGAAGATAAAAAGCAAAATTGATAAGAACAAAAAGAAAATTTTAGAGTTTATATATGGAAAAAATTAAAAAAATAACAAATGTAAGTAAAGAAAATTTATTCACACACCACAAACGAACACAAAAGTTTTGTTTTCCAAGTTTGGGAAATTCCACTAGCTCAACCCTACTTGCTTAGAATTTGATAAGAAAGAGATTTCTAACTGATCCTAACATTGTTTAAATACGAAAATGCATGGTTTAAATATGCTAAAGTTGCAAATTCCCTATAGATCCAAACTTTTAATGTGAACAACAAACGCTCAATAAATTCTCAAATGAACGTGTGGTGGGATACTTACCTGACTCAAACTAGCCATTATTTTGCCCATTTACAAAAAGTTGACCTAACAAACGCGGTTGATTTGTACAGTGATTTATCGATCAATCATGCGTAATGGGCTTTTTTGTGTTAGAAATGACTTATGCATTTGGAATCAACACTCAATCAAAAATCCTCGCCTCCCCCTTTTCTCAATCATTGCAAAACCTAATCTATAAAAACTAATAGAGTTTCCAGTCCCTAAAAGTTAAAGAGACTTTTTTGGAATTATCTCTCTCTACATTTGTACATTTCCATTCTATTTTAGATGTACACTTTTTTCTTAAATCAAAACTTTGAGTTTTCACTCACCAGTTCTCTAGTAAACAAGAAGATAAAGGCAAAACAGATTCAACAAAATGAAAATATAGAGTTTATGTATGGAACAAATTAAAAAAATAAAAAATGTAAGTAAATAAAATTAATTCACACACCACAAACGAATACAAAAGTTTTGTTGTCTTAGTTTTGGAAATTCCACTAGTTCAACCCTAATGGCATGGAATTTAACAAGAAAGAGATTTCTAATTGATCCTAACATGTATTAAATATGGATATGGATGCTTGAAACATGTTAAAGATGCAAATGCCCTATGGATCCAAACCTTTTAAAGCAAACAATAAATGCTCATTAAATTCTCAACTGAACATACGGTGGGATATTTACCCGAGTCAAACAAACCGTTATTTTGCCTATTTACAAAAAGCTGACCTAACAATTGTAGATGATTTTTAAAGTGACTTATCAGTCAATCATATGTAAAGGGCTATCTTTTTGTAAGAAATGACTTATGGATTGGGAGTCAACACTTAGTTAAAAATCCCCCGCCTCCTCCTTTTCCCAATCATTGCAAAACCTAATGTATAAAAACTAAAAGAGTTTGCAGTCCCTAAAATTTACAAAGACTTTTTGGAATTATCCCTCTCAACATTTTTGAATTTCCATTCCATTTTAGATGTACATTTTTTTCTTAAATAAAAACTTTGAGTTTTCACTCTCCGATTCTCTCGTAAACAAGGAGATAAAGGCACCATAGCTCACAACAAAACGAAAATTTAAGAGTTTATGTATGGAAAAAATTAAAACCAATAACAAGTGTAAGTAAAGAAAATTTATTCACACACGACAAACGAACACAAAATTTTTGTTGTCGAAGTTTGGGAAATTCAACTAATTCAACCCTAATGGCTTGGAATTTGATAAGAAAGAGATTTCTAACTGACCCTAACTTGTTTTAAATATGGATATGCATGCTTGAAACATGTTAAAGATGCAAACGCCCTATGGATCCAAAAATTTTAATGTGAACAACAAACGCTCATTAAATTCTCTAGTGAACTTGCGATGGGATTTTTACCTGACTCAAACAAGCAATTATTTTGCCCATTTACAAAAAACTGACCCAACAATCGCAGATGATTTGTAAAATGATTTATCGGTCAATCATGTATAACAGGCTAAGTTTTTTTAGGAAATTACTTATGGATTGGGAGTCAACCCTCACTTAAAAACCCCATGCGTCCCCCTTTTCCGAATCATTGCAAAACCTAATGTATAAAAACTAAAAGAGTTTACAGTCCCTAAAAGTTACAGAGACTTTTTGAAATTATATTTCTCAACATGTTTGCATTTCCATTGCATTTTAAATGTACAATTGTTTTTTAAAAATCAAACTTTGAGTTTTCACTCTCCGATTCTCTCGTAAACAAGAAGATAAAAGCAAAAAAGATCACAACAAAATAAAAATTGTGGAGTTTTTGTATGGAAAAAATTAAAAAAATAACAAATTTAAGTAAAGAAAAATTATTCACACACTCCAAACGAACACAAAAGTTAGGTTTTCCAAGTTTTGAAAATTCCATTAGTTCAATCCTTATGGCTTTGAATTTGATAAGAAAGAGATTTCTAACTGACCCTAACATGTTTTAAATATGGATATGCAAGCTTAAAAAATATTAAAGATACAAATGCCCTATGGATCCAAACCTTTTAAAGCAAACAACAAATGCTCTTTAAATTCTCAAGTGAACGTGCGGTGGGATATTTACCCGAGTCAAACAAGCCATTATTTCCCCCTTTTCCAAAAGCTGACCTAACAATCGCAAATGATTTGTAAAGTGCTTTATCGGTCAATCATGTGTAACGGGCTATGATTTTGTAAGAAATGGCTTATGGATTTGGAGTCAACACTCAGTTAAAAGTCCACCGCCTCCCCCTTTTCCCGATCATTGAAAAACCTAATGTATAAAAACTAAAAGAGTTAGCAGTACCTAAAAGTTACAGAGACTTTTTGGAATTATCTCCCTCTACATTTGTACTTATCCATTCCATTTTAGATATACACTTTTTTCTTAAATCAAAATTTTGATTTTTCACTCTCCGATTCTCTTGTAAACAAGAAGAGAAAGGCAAAACAGATCACAACAAAATGAAAATTTAAGAGTTTTATTTATGAAAAAAATTAAATATAGTAACAAGTGTAAGTAAAGAAAATTTATTTACACACCACAAATGAACACAATGGTATTGTTGTCCAATTTTTCGAAATTTCATTAGTTCAACCCCAATGGCTAGGAATTTGATAAGAATGAGATTTCTAACTGATCCTAACATGTTTTAAATATGGATAAGCATGCTTGAAACATGTTAAAGATGCAAATTCCCTATGGATCCAAACCTTTAAAAGTGAACAACAAATGCTCATTAAATTCTCAAGTGAACGTGCGGTGGGATATTTACCCGAGTCAAACAAGCCATTATTTTGCCCATTTACGAAAAGTTGAGCTAACAATCGCAGATGATTTGTAAAGTGATTTATCGATCAATCATTCATAACGGGCTATATTTTTGTAAGAAATGACTTATGGATGGGGAGTCAACACTCAGTTAAAAATGCCCCGCCTCCCCCTTTCCCCGATCATTGCAAAACCTAATGTATAAAAACTAAAAGAGTTTGGAGTCCCTAAAAGTTACAGAGACATTATGGAATTATCTATTTCTACATTACTGCATTTCCGTTCCATTTTAGATGTACACATTTTTCTTAAATCAAAACTTTGAGTTTTCTCTATCTGATTCTCTTATAAACAAGAATATAAAGGCAAATAAAATCACAACAAAATGAAAATTTAGAGTTTATGTATGGAACATATGAAAAAAAATAACAAATGTAAGTACAGAAAATTTATTATCATACCACAAATGAACACAAAATTTTTGTTGTCCAAGTTTGGGAAATTCCACTAGTTGAACCCTAGTGGCTTGGAATTTGATAAGAAAGAGATTTCTAAGTGATCCTAACATGTTTTAAATATGGATATGCATGCATGAAACATGTGAAAGATGCAAATACCCTATGGATCCAAACCTTTTAAAGCGAACAAAAAACGCTCATTAAATTCTCAAGTGAACGTGCGGTGGTAGATGTTCACTTTTTTCTTAAATCAAAACTTTGATTTTTCACTCTGCGATTCTCCCGTAAACAATAAGATAAAGGCTAAACAGATCAAAACAAAATGAAAATTTTAGAGTTTATGTATGGAAAAAATTAAAAAATATAAGAAATTTTAGTAAACAAAATTTATTCACACACCACAAACGAACACAAAAGTTTTGTTGTCCTAGTTTAGGAAATTCCTCTAGTTCAACCCTAATGGCTTGGAATTTAATAAGAAAGAGATTTCTAATTGACCCTAACATGTTTTAAATATGGATGTGCATGCTTGAAACATGTTAAAGATGCAAATGCCCTTAGGATCCATACCTTTTAAATCGAACAACAAACGCTCTTTAAATTTTCAAGTGAACGTGCGGTGGGATATTTACCTGATTCAAACAAGCTGATATTTTGTCCACTTACAAAAAGGTGACGTAACAATCGCAGATGATCTGTAAAGTGATTTATCGGTCAATCATGCATAACGGGCTATGCTTTTGTAAGAAATGACTTATGGATTGGGAGCCAAGACTTAGTTAAAAATTTCCTACCACCCCCTTTTCCCAATCATTGCAAATCCCAATGTATAAAAACTAAAAGAGTTTGCAGTCTCTAAAAGTTACAAAGATTTTTTGGTATTATCTCTCTCTACATTTTTTATTTTCCAATCCATTTTAAAAGTACACTTTTTCATAGATCAAAACTTTGACTTTTCACTCTCCGATTCTTTGGTAACCAAGAAGATAAAGGCAAAACAGATCACAAAAAAATGAAACTTATAGAGTTTACGTATGGTAAGAATTAAAAACAATAACAAATGTAAGTAAAGAAAATTTATTCACACACCACAAACGAACGCAAAAGTTTTTTTGTCCATGTTCTGGAAATTCCACTAGTTCAACCCTAATGGCTTGCAGTTTGCTAAGAAAGAGATTTCTAACTGATCCTAACATGTTTTAAATTTGGATACACATACTTGAAACATGTTAAAGATGCAAATACCAATGGATCCAAACCTTTTAAAGCAAACAACAAACCCTCATTAAATTATCAAGTAAACGTGCGGTGGGATATTTACTCGAGTAAAACTAGCCATTATTTTGCCCACTTACTAAAAGCTGACCTAACAATCGCAGATGATTTGTAAAGTTATTTCTCGGTCAATCATGCATAATGGTCTTTGGTTTTTTAAGACATGACTTATGGATTGATTGGGAGTGAACACTTAGTTAAAAATCCCCCGCCTCCCCGTTTTCCCGATCATTGCAAAACCTAATGTATAAAAACTAAAAGAGTTTGCAGTCCATACAAGTTATAGAGACTTTTTGGAATTATATTTCTCTACATTTGTACATTTCCGTTCCATTTTAGATGTACACTTCTTTCTTAAATCAAAACTTTAAGTTTTCACTCTTCGATTCTCACGAAAACAAGAATATAAAGGCAAAACAGATCACAACAAAATGAAAATTTTAGAGTTTATGTATGGAAAAAATTTTAAAAAATAACAAATGTAAGTAAAGAAAATTTATGCACACCCCAAAAACGAACAAAAAATTTTTGTTGTCCAAGTTTGGGAAATTCCACTTGTTCAACCCTAATGGCTTGGAATTTGATAAGAAAGAGATTTCAAACGGATCTAACATGTTTTAAATATGGATACGCATGCTTGAAACATGTTAAAGATGCAAATGCCCCATTGATCCAAACCTTTTCAAGCGAACAACAAACGCTCATTAAATTCTCAAGTGAACATGCGGTAGGATATTTACTCGAGTCAAACAAGCCATTATTTTGACCACTTACAAAAAGCTGACCTAACAATCGCAAATAATTTGTAAAATGATTTATTGGTCAATCATGCATAACGGGCTATGTTTTTGTAAGAAATGACTTATGGATTGGGAGTCAACACTCAGTTAAAAATCCCCCGCCTCTCCCTTTTCTCGTTCATTGCAAAACCTAATGTTTAAAGAGTTTGCAGTCCCTAAAAGTTACTGAGACTTTTTGGAATTATCTCTCTCTAAATTTGTGCATTTTGATTTCATTTTAGATGTACACGTTTTTATTAAATCAAAACTTTGAGTTTACACTCTCCGATTTTCTCGTAAACAAAATTTTTAAGGCAAAACAAATCACCACAAAATGATTATTTTAGAGTTTATCTATGGAAAAAATTAAAAAATATTACAATTGAAAGAAAAGAAAATTTATTCTAACACCACAAAAGAACACAAAAGTTTTCTTGTCCAAGTTCTGGAAATTCCACAAGTTCTACTCTAATGGCTTGGAATTTGATAAGTAAGAGATTTCTTACTGATCCTAACATGTTTCAAATAAGGATACACTTACTTGAAACATGTTAAAGATCCAAATGCCCTCTGGATCCAAACCTTTTAAAGTAAACAACAAATGCTCATTAAATTCTCAAGTGAATGTGCGGTGGGATATTTACCAGATTCAAATTAGCCATTATTTTGCCCTCTTACAAAAAGCTGACCTAACAGTCGCAAATGATTTGTAAAGTGATTTATCGGTCATTCATGTGAAACGGGCTATGTTTTTGTAAGAAATGACTTATGGATTTATTGGGAGTCAACACTCAGTAAAAACTCCCCCGCCATCCCCTTTTCCCGATCATCGCAAAACTTAATGTATAAATACTAAAAGAGTTTGCAGTCCCTAAAAGTTACAGAGACTTTTTTGGAATTATCTCTCTTTACATTTGTGCATAACCATTCCATTTTAGATATACACTTTTTTCATATTTCAAAACTTAGAGTTTTCACTCTCCGATTCTCTCGTAAACAAGAATATAAAGGCAACGCAGATCACAACAAAATGAAAATTTTAGAGTTTATGTGTGGAAAAAATTAAAATAAATAACAAATGTAAGTAAAGAAAATTTATTCACACACCACAAACGAAAACAAAAGTTTTGTTATCCAAGTTTGGGAAATTCGACTAGTTCAACCCTAATGGCTTGGAATTTGATAAGAAAGAGATTTCTAACTGATCCTAACATGCTTTAAATATGGATACGAATGCTTGAAACTTGGTAAAGACGCAAATGCCCTATGGATCCAAATCTTTTAAAGCTAACAACAAAAGATCACTAAATTCTCAAGCGAACATACGGTGGGAAATTTACCTGAGTCAAACAAGCCATTATTTTGCCCACTTAGAAAAACCTGACCTAACAATCTTAGATGATTTGCAAAGTGATTTATCAGTCAATCATGTGTAACGGGCTATGTTTTTTTAAGAAATGACTTATGGATTGGGAGTCAACACTCAGTTAAAAATCCCCTGCCTCCCCCTTTTCCCGATCATTGCAAAACCTAATGTATAAAAACTAAAAGAGTTTGTTGTCCCTAAAAGTTACGGAGACTTTTTGGAATTATCTCTCTCAATATTTGGGCATTTCAATTCCATTTTAGATGTACTTGTTTTTCATAAATCAAAACTTTGACTTTTCACTCTCCGATTCTCTCGTGAACAAGAATATAAAGGCAAAATAGATCACAACAAAATGAAAATTTTAGATTTTTTGTATGGAAAAAATAAAAAACAATAAAAAATGAAAGTAAAGAAAATTTATTCACACACCACAAACGAACAAAAAAATTTTGTTGTCCAAGTTTGGGAAATTCCACTAGTTCAACCCTAATGGCTTCGAATATTATAAGAAAGAGATTTCTAACTAATCATAACATGCTTTAAAAAAGGATACGCTTGCTTGAAACTTGTTAATGATGCAAATGCTCTATTGATCCAAACCTTTAAAAGCGAACAACAAACGCTCACTAAATTCTCAAGTGAACGTGCGGTAGGATATTTACCCGAGTCAAACCAGCAATTATTTTGCCCACCTACAAAAAGGTGACCTAACAATCGCAAATGATTTGTAAAGTGATTTATCGGTCAATCATGCGTAACGGGCTATGTTTTTTAAAAAATGACTTATGGATTGGGAGTCAACACTCAGTTAAATATCGCTCGCCTCCCCCTTTTTCCGATCATTGCAAAACCTAATGTATAAAAACTAAAAGTGTTCTCAATCCCTAAAAGTTACAAAGACTTTTTGGAATCTCTCTCTATATTTGTGCATTTCCATTCCATTTTAGATGTACACTTTTTTCTTTAATCTAAACTTTGAGTTTTCTCTGATTCTCTCGTAAACAAGAAAATAAAGGCAAAACAGATCACAACAAAATGAAAATTTTTGAGTTCATGAATGGAAAAAATTAAAAACTTTAAAAAATGTAATAAAGAAAATTTATTCACACTACAAACGAACTCAAAAGTTTTGTTGTCCAAGTTTGGAAAATTTCACAAGTTAAACCTTAATGGCTTGGAGTTTGATAAGAAAGAGATTTCTAACTGATCCTAACATGTTTTAAATATGGATACGTATGCTAGAAACATGTTAAAGATACAAATACTCTATGGATCCAAACCTTATAAAATGAACAACAAACACTCAATAAATTATCAAGTGAACATGCGGTGATATATTTACTTGAGTCAAACAAGCCATTATTTTGCTCACTTACAAAAAGCTTACCCAACAATCACAGATGATGTGTAAAGTGATTTATCGGTCAATCATGCGTAATGGGCTGTGTTTTTTTAATAAATGACTTATTGATTGGGAGTCAACACTCAATTAAAAATCCCCTGCCTCCCCCTTTTCCCGATCATTGCAAAACCTAATGTATAAAAACTAAAAGAGTTTGCAATCCCTAAAAGTTGCAGAGAATTTTTGGAATTATCACACTGTACATTTGTGCATTTCCATTCCATTTTAGATGTACACTTTTTACTTAAATCGAAACTTTGAATTTTCACTTTCCGTTTCTCTCGTAAACAAGAATAAAAAGGCAAAACAGATCACACCAAAATGAAAATTTTAGAGTTTATGTAAAAGAAAAATTAAAATAAATAAAAAATGTAAGAAAATAAAATTGATTCACACACCACAAATGAACACAAAAGTTTTGTTGTCCAAGTTTGGAAAATTCCACTAGTTCAACCCTTATGGCTTGGAATTTGATAAGAAAGAGATTTCTAACTGATCCTAACATGTTTTAAATATGGATACGGATGCTTGAAAATTGTTAAAGATGCAAATGCCCTATGGATCCAAACCTTTTAAAGCGAACAACAAATGCTCATGAAATTCTCAAGCGAACCTGCGGTGGGATATTTACTATAGTCAAACAAGCCATTATTTTGCCCACTTACAAAAAGCTGACCTAACAATCGCAGATGATTTGTAAAGTGATTTATCGGTCAATCATGCATAACGGGCTATGTTTTTGTAACAAATGACCTCTGGCATGGGAGTCAACACTCAGTTAAAAATCCCCTGCCTCCCCCATTTCCCGATCATTGCAAAACAATATGTATTAAAACTAAAAGAGTTTGCAGTCCTGAAAAGTTACCGAGAGTTTTTGGAATTATCTCTCTCTATATTTGTGCATTTCAATTCCATTTTAGATGTACATGGGTTTCTTAAATCAAAACTTTGAGTTTTCACTCTCCGATTGTCTCGTAAACAAGAATATAAAGGCAAAACATATCACAACAAAATAAAAATTTTAGAGTTTATGTATGAAAAAAATTAAAAACAATAAAAAATTAAAGTAGAGAAAATTTATTCACACACCACAAATGAACACAAAAGTTTTGTTGTCCAAGTATGGGAAATTCCTCTAGTTCAGCCCTAATGGCTTGGAATATTATAAGAAAGAGATTTCTAACTGATCCTAACTTGTTTTAAATATGGATACGCTTGGTTGAAGCTTGTTAATGATGCAAATGCCTTATGGATCCAAACATTTAAAATTGAAAAACAAAGGCTCATTAAATTCTCAAGTGAACGTGAGGTGGGATATTTAGTTGAGTCAAACAAGTCATTATTTTGCCCACTTACAAAAAGGTGACCAAACTATCGTAGATGATTTGTAAAGTGATTTATCGGTCAATCATGCGTAACAGGCTATGTTTTTGTATGAAATGACTTTTGGATTGGGAGTCATCACTCAGTAAAAAATCCCCTGTGTCCCCTTTTTCCCGATCATTGCAAAACCTAATGTATAAAAACTGAAAGAGTTTGCAGTCCCTAAAAGTCACAAAAACTTTTCAGAATTATCTCTCTCTACATTTGCGCATTTCCATTCCATTTTAGATGTACAATGTTTTTCTTAAATCAAAACTTTGAGTTTTCATTCTCCGATTCTCTCATAAACAAGAAAATAAAGGCAAAACAACTCACAACAAAATGAAAATTTTAGAGATTATGTAAGGAAAAAATTAAAAACATTAACAAATGTAAGTAAAGAAAATTTATTCACCACAAACGAACACTAAAGTTTTTTTTATCAAGTTAGGGAAATTCCACTAGTTCAACCCTTATGGCTTGGAATTTGATAAGAAAGAGATTTCTAACTGATCCTAACCTGTTTTAAATAAGGATATGCATGCTTGAAACATGTTAAAGATGCAAATGCCCTATGGATCCAAAGATTTTAAAGTTAACAACAAACGCTCTATAAATTCTCAAGTGAACGTGCGGTGGGATATTTACCCGAGTCAAACAAGCCATTATTTTGCCCATTTACAAAACGCTGACCTAACAATCGCAGATGATTTATAAAGTGATTTATCGGTCAATTATGTGTAACAGGCTATGTTTTTGTAAGATATGACTTATAGATTGGTTGTCAACACTCAGTTAAAAATCCCCTGCCTCCACATTTCCCGATCATTACAAAACCTAAAGTATAAAAACAAAAAGAGTTTGCAGTCCATAAAAGTTACAAAAACGTTTTTGAATTATCTCTCTCTACATTTTTGCATTTTCATTCATTTTAGATGTACATTTTTTTCTTAAATAGAAACTTTGAGTTTTCACTCTCCGATTCTCATGTAAACAAGAAAATAAAGGCAAAAAAGATCACAACAAAATGAAAATTTTAGAGTTTATGTGTGGAAATTTTTTAAAACATTCACAAATGTAAGTAAATAAAATTTATTCACACACCACAAATGAACAAAAAAATTTTGTTTTCCAAGTTTGGGAAATTCAACTAGTTCAAACCTAAAGAGATTTCTAATTGATCTTAACATGTTTTAAATATGGATACGCAAGCTAGAAACATGTTAAAAATGCAAATGCCCAATGGATCCAAACCTTTTAAAGTGAACAACAAACGCTCATTAAATTCTCAAGTGAACGTGTCGTGGGATATTTACCCGAGTCAAACAAGTCACTATTTTGCCCACTTACAAAAAGTCGACCTAACAATCACAGATGATTTGTAAAGTAATTTATCAGTCAATCATGCGTAACGAGCTATGTTTTTGTAAGAAATGACTTATAAATTTATTGGGAGTCAACACTCAGTTAAACATCCCCCATCTCCCCCTTTTCCCAATCATTGCAAAACCTAATGTATAAAAACTAAAAAAGTTTGCAGTCCCTAAAAGTTGCGGAGACATTTTGGAATTATCTCTCTCTACATTTGTGCATTTCCATTCCATTTTAGATATACACTTTTTTTTTTAAATCAAAACTTTGAGTTTTCTCTCACCAATTCTCTCGTATACAAGAATATAAAGGCAAAAAAGATCACGACAAAATGAAATTTTTTAGTTTATGTATGGAAAAAATAAAAATAAAATAACAAATTCAAATCAAGAAAATTTATTCACACACAAAAAATGAACACAAAATATTTGTTATCCAACTTTGGGAAATTCCACTAGTAAAATCCTAATGGCTGAAAATTTGATAAGAAAGAGATTTCTAACTGATCCTAACATGTCTTAAATATGGATACAATTGCTTGAAACTTGTTAAAGATGCAAATGGACTATGGAGCCAAACCATTTAAAGTGAACAACAAATGATCATTAAATTCTCAAGCGAACGTGCGGTGGGATATTTACCCGAGTCAAATAAGCCATTATTTTCCCACTTACAAAAAGCTGACCCAACAATCGCAGATGATTTGTAAAGTAATTTATCGATCAATCATGCCTAACGGGGTATGCTTTGTAAGAAACGACTTATGCATTGGGAGTCAACACTCAATTAAAAATCCTCCGCCTCCCTCTATTCCCGATCATTGCAAAACCTAATGTATAAAAACTAAAAGATTTTACAGTCCCTAAAAGTTACAAAGTCTTTTTGGAAGAATCTCTCTCTACCTTTTTGCATTTCGATTCCATTTTAAATGCACACTTTTTTCTTAAATAAAAACTTTGAGTTTCCACTCTCCGATTCTCTCATAAACAAGAAGAAAAAGGCAAAACAAATCACAACAAAATGAAAATTTTAGTGTTTATGTTTGGAAAAATTTTTAAAAAATAACAAATGTATGTAAAAAAAATTATTCACACACCACAAACAAACTCAAAAGTTTTGTTGTCCAAGTTTGGGATATTCCTTTAATTCAACCCTAATGGCTTGGAATTTGATAAGAAAGAGATTTCTAACTGATCTTAACATGTTTTAAATATGGATACGCATGCTTAAAACTTGTTAAAGATGCAAAAGCCCTATGGATCCAAACCTTTTAATGTTAACACCAAACGCTCATTAAATTCTCAGGGGAATGCATAGTGGGATATTCACCCGAGTCAAACTAGCCATTTTATTGCCCACTTAGAAAAAGTTGACCCAACAATCGGAGATGATTTTTAAAGTGATTTATCAGTCAATCATGCGTAACGGCCTATGTTTTTGAAAAAATGACTTATGGATTGGGAGTCAACACTCAGTTAAAAAACCCCCGCCTCCCTCTTTTCCCAGTCATTGCAAAACCTAATAAGAAATAGATTTCTAACTGATCCTAACATGTTTTAAATATGGACATGCATGCTTGGAACATGTTAAAGATGCAAATTCCATATGGATCCAAACCTTTTAAATAAAACAACAAACGCTCATTAAATTCTCAAGTGAACGTGCAGTGGGATATTTACCCGAGTCAAACAAGCCACTATTTGGCCAATTTACAAAAAGTTGACCTCATAATCGCAGAAGATTTGGAAAGGGATTTATCGTTCAATAAAGCATACCGGGCTATGTTTATGTAAGAAATGACTTATGAATTGGCAGTCAACATTCAGTAAAAAATCCCCTGCCTCCCCCTTTTCCCGAACATTGCAAAACCAAACGTATAAAAACTAAAACTGTTTTCCACCCCTAAAAGCTACAGAGACTTTTTGGAATTATCTCTCTCTTCATTTGTGCATTTTCACTCCATTTTAGATGTACACTTTTTTTTTAAATCAAAACATTGAGTTTTCACTCTCCGATTCTCTCGTAAACAAGGAGATAAATGCAAAATAGATCAGAACAAAATGAAAAATTTCGAGTTTACGAAAGGAAAAACTTGAAAACAATAACAAATGTAAGTAAATAAAATTTATTCACACACCACATGCGAACACAAAAGTTTTGTTGTCCAAGTTTAGGAAATTCCACTAGTTCAACCCTAATGGCTTGGAATTTGATAAGAAAGAGATTTCTAATTGATCCTAATATGTTTTAAATATGGATATGCATGTTTGAAACATGTTAAAGATGAAAATGCCCTATAGATCCAAATGTTTTAAAGCAAAAAATAAACGCTCATTAAATTCTCAAGTAAACGTGTGGTGGGATATTTGAGTCAAACTAGCCTTTATTTTGCGCATTTAAAAAAAGTTGACCTAACAATTACAAATGATTTGTAAAGTGATTTATGAGTCAATCATGCATAACGGGCTATGTTTTTTGTATGAAATGACTTATGGATTGGGAGTCAACACTCAGTTAAAAATCCTCCACTTCCCCCTTTTCCCGATCTTTGCAAAACCTAATATATAAAAACTAAAAGCATATGCAGTCACTCAAAGTTACTGAGACTTTTTGGAATTATTTCTCTCTAAATTTGTGCATTTCCATTCCACTTTAGATGCACACTTTTTTCTTAAATCAAACATTGAATTTCCACTCTCAGATTCTCTCGTAAAACAGAAAGGCAAAATAGATCACAACAAAATGAAAATTTTAAGAGTTTACGTAAGGAAAAAATTAAAAACAATAACAAATGTAAGTAAAGAAAATTTCTTCACACTCCACAAATGAACACAAAAGTTTTGTTGTCAGAATTTGGGAAATTCCACTAGTTCAACCTTAATGGCTTTGAATTTGATAAGAAAGAGATTTCCAACGTATCCTAACATGTTTTAAATATGGATATGCATACTTGAAACATATTAAGATTCAAATTCCCTATGGATCCAAACCTTTTAATGCGAATAATAAATGCTCATTAAATTCTCAAGTAAATGTGCGGTGTCATATTTACCCGAGTCAAACAAACCATTATTTAGCCCATTTACAAAAAGCTGACCTAACAATCGCAGAAAATTTGCAAAGTGATTTATCGGTCAATCATGCATAATGGGCTATCTTTTTGAAAGAAACGACTTATGGATTAGGAGTCAACACACTGTTAAAAAACCCCACCTCCTCCTTTTCCCGATCATTGCAAAACCTAATATGTAAAAATTAAAAGAGTTTGCACTCCCTAAATGTTATTGAGACTTTTTTGAATTATCTCTCTTCATTTATGCATTTCCAAACCATTTTAGATGTACACATTTTTCTTAAATCAAAACTTTGAGTTTTCACTCTTCGATTCTCTCGTAAACAAGAAGATAAAAGCAAAATATATCACAAGAAAATGAAAATTTTAGACATTATGTGTGGAAAAAATTAAAAACAATAAAAATTTAAGAAAATAAAATTGATTCACTCACAAAAAACGAACACAAAAATTTTGTTGTCCAAGTTTCGGAAATTCCACTAGATCAACCCTAATGGCTTAGAATTTGAAAAGAAAGAGATTTCTAACTGATCCTAACATGTTTTAAATATGGATATGCATGCTTGAAAAATATTAAATATAAAAATTCCCTATAGATCGAAACCTTTTAAGTGAAGAAAAATGCACATTAAATTCTCAAGTGAACATGCAGTGGGATATTTACCCAAGTCAGATAAGCCATTATTTTGCCCATTTACAAAAAGTTGACCTAACAATCACAAATGATTTGTAAAGTGATTTATAAGTCAATCATGCGTAACGTGCTATGTTTTTGTAAGAAATGACTTATGGATTGGGAGTTAACACTCAGTTAAAAATCCCCCACCTCCCCTTTTTCCCGATCATTGCAAAACCTAATATATAAAAACTAAAAGAGTTTGTAGTCCCTAAAATTTACTGAGATTTTTTGGAATTATCTCTCTCTACATTTGTGCATTTCCATTCCATTTTAGATGTACACTTTTTTCTTAAATAAAAACTTTGAGTTTTCACTCTCTGATTCTCTTGTAAACAAGAAGATAAAGGCAAAATAGATCACAACAAAATGAAAATTTTAGAGTTAATGTATGGAAAGGAGAAAAAACAATAACAAATGTTGGTAAAGAAAACTTATTCAGACACTACAAACGAACAAAAAAGGTTTGTTGTCCAAGTTTGGGAAATTCGACTAGTTCAACCCTAATGACTTGGAATTTGATAAGAAAGAGATTTCTAACTGATCCTAATATGTTTTAAATATGGATATGCATGCTTGAAGCATGTTAAAGATGCATATGCCCTATGGATCCAAACCTTTTAATGCGAATAACAAACTCTCATTAAATTCTCAAATGAACATGCACTGAGATATTTACCCGACTCAAACATGCCATTATTTTGACCATTTACAAAAAGCTGACCTAATAATCACAGATGATTTTTAAAGTGATTTATCGGTCAATCATGCGTAATGAGCTTCATTTTTTTAAGAAAAGACTTATAGATTGGGAGTGAACACTCAGTTAAAAAGCCCCCGCCTCCCCCTTTTCCTGATTATTGCAAAACCAAATATATAAAAACTAAAAGAGTTTACTTTCCCAAAAAGTTACATAGACTTTTAGGAATTATCTATTTCTAAATTTATGCATTTTTATTCCATTTTAGATGTACATTTTTTTCTTAAATCAAAACTTATTGTTTTCACTATCCAATTCTTTCGTAAACAAGAAGATAAAGGCAAAATAGATCACAACAAAATGAAAATTTTAGAGTTTATGTATGGAAAAGATTAAAAAAATTAAAAAATGTAAGAAAAGAAAATTTATTCACACACCACAAACGAACACAAAGGTTTTGTTGTCAGAGTTTGGGAAACTCCTCTTGTTCAACCCTAATGGCTTGGAATTTGATAAGAAAGAGATTTCTTATTGATCCTATCATGTTTTGAATATGGATATGCCTTCTTGAAACATGTTAAAGATGCAAATACCCTACGGATCCAAACATTTTAATGCGAACAACAAACGCTCATTAAATTCTCAAGTGAACATGCGGTGGGATATTTACCCGAGTCAAACAAGCCATTATTTTCCTTATTTACAAAAAGTTGACATAACCATCTCTGATAATTTGAAAAGTGATTTGTCGGTCAATCATGCGTAACCGACTATGTTTTTGTAAGAAATGACTTATGGATTGGGAGTCAATACTCAGTTAAAATTCCTACTCTTCCCCCTTTTCTCGATCATTGCAAAACCTAATATATAAAAAATAAAAGAGTTTCCAGTCCCTAAAAGTTACTGAGACTTTTTTTAATTATGTCTCTCTATATTTGTGCATTTCTATTCCATTTTAGATGTACATTTTTTTCTTAAATCAAAACTTATAGTATTCACTCTCCGATTCTCTCGTAAACAAGAAGATAAAGCCAAAATAGATCACAAAAAAATGAAACTTTTAGAGTTCATGTAAGGAAAAGATTAAAAAAATAAAAAATTTAGGTAAAGAAAATTTATTTACACACCACACACAAAATTTTTGTTGTCAGAGTTTGAGAAATTCCACTAGTTCAACCCTAATGGCTTGGAATTTGATAAGAAAGAGATTTCTAACAAATCCTAACATGTTTTAAATATAGATATGCTTGCTTGAAACATGTTCAAGATTTAAAAGCTCTATGGATCCAAACCTTTTAAAGCGAACAACAAATGCTCATTAAATTCTCGAGTGAACGTGCGGTGGGATATTTACCCGAGTCAAACAAACCATTATTTTTCCCTTTTAAAAAAAGCTGACCTAACAATCACAAATGATTTGTAGAGTGATTTTTTGGTCAATCACACGTAATAGGATATCTTTTTTTAAGAAATGACTTATGGATTGGGAATCAACACTCAGTTAAAAATCCCTTGCCTTCCCCTTTTCCAGATCATTACAAAACCTAATATATAAAAACTAAAAGATTTTGCAGTCCCTAAAAGTTATTGAGACTTTTTGGAATTATCTCTCTCTACATTTGTGCATTTCCATATTATTTTAGATGTACATTTTTTTCTTAAATAAAAACATTGAGTTTTCACTCTCTGATTCTCTCATAAACAAGAAGATAAAGGCAAAATAGATCACAACAAAATGAAAATTTTAGAGTTTATGTATGGAAAAAATTAAAAAAAATAACAAATCTATAAAAAGAAAATTTATTCACACGCCACAAACGAACACAAAAGTTTTGTTGTCCAAGTTTTGGAAATTTCACTAGTTCAACCCTAACTGCTTGGAAGTTGATAAGAAAGAGATTTCTTATTGATCCTAACAAGTTTTAAATATGGATATGCATGCTTGAAACATGTTAAAGATTCAAATACCCTATGGAGCCAAACCTTTTAATGCGAACAACAAACTCTCATTAAATTCTGAAGTGAATGTGCAAAGCGATATTTACCCGAGTCAAACAAGCCATTATTTTGCCCGTTAAAAAAAAGTTGACCTAACAATCACAGATGATTTGTAAAGTTATCGGGAATCGTCGAGGTATTTGTGCAAATAGGTATAATCCATGGAATCACGGACACTATAAAAATAAAATAATTGGCGATAATAACTATAAGTATACGAAAGGGAAAGAACCTTATTTTTGTAGTTCCTATGATGCACTTGGAGCTTATCGTCAGAAACGAATCAATTTAGATAGCCCTTTGTGGCTCCGGTTCGGGACAAAAAAAATTGTAAAGTCAAATTTAAATTCATTTGGCCTATTCTCTCAATTCCAAGAGAATGCAACTGGATCTAATATGAACTAGCGATCAGAACGTATATGGATAGAACTTATAATAGGGTCTTGAAAAATAAGTAATTTCTACTGGGCTTGTATCCTCTTTTTAGTCTCACTAGGATTCTTATTGGTTGGAACTTCCAGTTATCTTGTATTCCTCTATTCGTAGAGTACATTGAATGTACAGAAATGGCTATAACAGAGTTTCTGTTATTCGTATTATCTGATGTTGAAATCACTGTCATTAAGACTGAACTAAACGATAAACGAAGCTAAACTCATTACGTCGAATTCCTTAAATCTCCTTATTTGAGGATTTCATTGGAAATCATGTAAAGACAATTTATAATAACTAAAAGAGTTTGCAGTCCCTAAAAGTTGATTAGACTTTTTGGACTTATCTCTCTCTATATTTGGGCATTTCCATTCCATTTTAGATGTACATTTTTTTCTTAAATCAAAACTTTGACTTTTCACTCTCCGATTCTCTCGCAAAATAGATCACAACACAATGAAAATTTTAGAGTTTATTTATGGAAAAGAATAAAAACAATAAAAAATGTAAGTAAAGAAAATTTATTCACACACCAGAAACGAAACCAAATTTTTTTTGTCCATGTTTGGGAAATTCCACTAGTGCAACCCTAATGGCTTGGAATTTCATAAGAAAGAGATTTCAAACTGATCATAACATGTTTTAAATATGGATATGCATGTTTGAAACATGTTAAAGATACAAATGCCCTATGGATCCAAACCTTTTAATGCAAACAACAAACGCTCCTTAAATTCTCAAGTGAACGTGCAGTGGGATATTTACCCGAGTCAAACAAGCCATTATTTTGCCAATTTACACAAAGTTGACCTAACAATCACGGATGATTTGTAAAGTGATTTATCGGTAAATCATGCGTAATGGGCTTTGTTGTTGTAAGAAATGACTTATGGACTGGGAGTCATCACTCAGTTAAAATCCCCTGCCTCTCCCTTTTTTCGATCTTTGCAAAACCTAATATATAAAAACTAAAAGAGTTTTCAGTCCCTAAAAGTTACTAAGCCTTTTCTGAATTATCTCTCTCTACATTTATGCATTTCCATTCCATTTTAGATGTACACATTTTTCTTAAATTAAAACTTATAGTTTTCACTCTCCGATTCTCTCGTAAACAAGAAGATAAAAGCAAAATAGATCACAACAAAATGAAAAATTTTGTGTTTATGTAAGGAAAAGATTAAAAAAAATGGAAGAAAAGAAAATTTATTCACACACCACAAACGAACACAAAAGTTTTGTTGTTAGAGTTTGGGAAATTCCACTAGTTCAACCCTAATGGCTTGGAATTTGATAAGAAACAGATTTTACACTGATCCTAACATGTTTTAAATATGGACATGCTTGCTTGAAATATGTTAAAGATGCAAATACCCTATGGATCCAAACCATTTAATGCGAACAATAAATGCACAATAAATTCTCAAGTGAATGTGCGGGGGGATATTTACCCAAGTCAAACAAGCCATTATTTTGCCCATTTACAAAAAATTGGCCCAACAATCACAGATAATTTGTAAATTGATTTATCGGTCAATCATGCGTAATGGGCTATATTTTTGTAAGAAATAACTTATGGATTGGGATTCAACACTCAGTTAAAATCCCCCGCCTCCCCCTTTTCCCGACAATTGCAAAGCCTAATATATAAAAAGTAAAAGAGTTTGCAATCCCGAAATGTTACTGAGACTTTATGGAATTATCTCTATCTATATTTATGCATTTCCTTACCATTTTACATGTACACTTTTTTCTTAAATCAAAACTTTGTCTTTTCACTATCCGATTCTCTTGTAAACAACAACATAAAGGCAAAAACGATCACTATAAAATGAAAATTTTAGAGTTTATGTATGGAAAAAATTAAAAAAAATAACAAATGTAAGTAAAGAAAATTTATTCACACACTACAAATGAACACAAAAGTTTTGGTATCCAAGTTTGGGAAATTCCACTAGTTCAACCCTAATGGCTTGGAATTTGATAAGAAAGAGATTTCTAACTGATCCTAACATGTTTTAAATATGGATATGCATGGTTGAAACATGTTAAAGATTCACATACCCTATGGATCTAAACCTTTTAAAGCGAACAACGAATGCTCATTAAATTCTCAAGTTAACGTGCAGTGGGATATTTACCCGAATCAAACAAGCCATTATTTTGCCCATTTACAAATAGCTGACCTAACAATCTCAAATGATTTATAAAGTGATTTATCAGTCAATCATGCATATCGGGCTATATTTTTTTAATAAATGACTTATGGATTGGGAGTCAACAGTCAGTTAAAAATCTCCCGCATCCCCATTTTCCTGATCATTGCATAACGTAATATATAAAAACTAAAAGAGTTTGCAGTCCCTAAAAGTTACAGAGATTTTTTGGAATTATCTCTCTCTACATTTGTGCATTTCCTTTCCATTTTAGATGCACACTTTTTTCTTAAATAAAAACTTTGAGTTTTCGCTCTCTGATTCTCTCGTAAACAAGAAGGTAAAGGCAAAATAGATCACAAAAAAATGAAAATTTTAGAGTTTATGTAAGGAAAAAAACAAAAAAATAACAAATGTAAGTAGAGAAATTTTTTTCACTCACCACAAACAAACACAAAAAAATTTTTTCCAAGTTTGGGAAATTCCACTAATTCAACCGTAATGGGTTGGAATTTGATAAGAAATAGATTTCTAACTGATCATAACATGTTTTAAATATGAATATGCATGCTTGAAACATGTTAAAGATGTAAATTCCCTATGGATCCAATCCTTTTAAAGTGAACAACAAACGCTCATTAAATTCTCTAGTGAACGTGCGGTGGGATATTTACCCGAGTCAAACAAGCCATTAGTTTGCCCAATGAAAAAAAGCTGACCTAACAATCACAGATGGTTTATAAAGTGATTTATCAGTTAATCATGCAGAACATGCTATCTTTTTGTAAGATATGACTTATGGATTGGGAGTCAACACTCAGTTAAAAATGCCCCGCCTCCCCCTTTTCCCGATCATTGCAAAACCTAATATATAAAAAAAACTAAAAGAGTTTGCAGTCTCTAAAAGGTACAGAGACTTTTTTGAATTATGTCTCTCTACATTTGTGCATTTCCATACCATTTTAGATGTACATTTTTTTCTTAAATCAAAACTTTGAGTTTTAACTCTTTGATTCTCTCGTAAACAAGAAGATAAAGGCAAAATAGATCATAACAAAATGAAAAGTTTAGAGTTTGTGTATGGAAAAAATTAAAAACAATAAGAAACGTAAGTAAAAAAAAATTATTCACACACCACAAACGAACACAGAATTTTTGTTGTCCAAGTTTGGGAAATTCCACTAGTTCAATCCTAATGGCTTGGAATTTGATAAGAAAGAGATTTCTAACTGATCCTAACATGTTTTAAATATGGATATGCATGCTTGAAACATGTTAAATATGCTAATGCCCTATGGATCCAAAGCTTTTAAAGCGAACAACAAATGCTCATTAAATTCTCAAGTGAACGTGCGGTGGGATATTTACCTGAGTCAAAAAAGCCATTATTTTGCCCATTTACAAAAGTTGACCTACTAATCACAGATGATTTAAAAAGTGATTTATCGGTCAATCATTCGTAACGGGCTATGTTTTTATAAGAAATGACTTATGGATTGGGAGTCAACATTAGGTAAAAAATCCCTCACCTCCTCCCCCTTTTCCTGATCATTGCAAAACCTAATATATAAAAAAAACTAAAAGAGTTTCTAGTCCCTAAAAGTTACAAAGACTTTTTGGAATTATCTCTCTCTTCATTTGTGCATTTCCATTCCATTTTAGATGTACACTTTTTTCTTAAATAAAAAATTTGAGTTTTCACTCTCTGATTCTTTCGTAAACAAGAAGATAAAGGCAAAATAGTTCACAAAAAAATGAAAAAATTACATTTTATGTATGGAAAAAATTAAAAACAATAACAAATGTAAGTAAATAAAATTTATTCACACACCAAAAACGAACACAAAAGTTTTGTTGTCCAAGTTTGGGAAATTCCACTACTTCAACCCTAATGGCTTGGAATTTGATAAGAAAGAGATTTCTAAGTGATCCTTACATGTTTTAAATATGGATATGGATGCTTGAAACATGTTTAAGATATAAATGCCCTATGGATCCAAACCATTTAAAGCGAACAACAAATGCTAATTAAATTCTCAAGTGAATGTGTGGGAGGATATTTACCCGAGTCAAACAAACCATTATTTTTCCCATATACAAAAAGCTAACCTAACAATCATAGATGATTTTTAAAGTGATTTATCGGTCAATCATGTGTAATGGTCTATGTTTTTCTAAGAAATGATTTATGGATTGGGAGTCAACACTCATTTAAAAATCCCACGCCTCCCCCTTTTCCCGATTATTGCAAAACCTAATATATAAAAAAACTAAAATAGTTTGCAATCCCTAAAAGTTACAGAGACTTTTTGGTATTATCTCTCTCTATATTTTTGCATTTCCATTCAATTTTAGGCATACAGTTTTTTCTAAAATCAAAACTTTGAGTTTTCACTCTCTGATTCTCTCGTAAACAAGAAGATAAAGGCAATATATCACAACAAACTGAAAAATTTAGAGTTTATGTATGGAAAAAATTAAAAAACAATAACAAATTTAAGTAAAGAAAATTTATTCATACACCACAAACAAACACAAAAGTTTTGTTGTCCAAGTTTGGGAAATTCCACTAGTTCAACCCTAAGGGCTTGGAATTTGATAAACTTTTAACTTTTTCTTTTGTGTTTTTGTCTAGATTTTTTTCTTCTTGGTTAAAGAATTTTTGGCCAGTAGGAGAAATTTTAGCATACAATGGTCCTATGATTCGTCCAATATCTTTTATAAAGGGTCTAGCATAATTTACTAATCCTAGAAACCTTTGTAGTTGTTTTGTGTCTAATAAGTCATCTGGCATTTCTTTGATTTTCTTAGAGATACGGTCTTGTAGTTCTATTTGGCCATTACCAATGTTGACTCTAAGAAATTTTATGTATTCTTTAAATAATTCTATTTTCTTTTTACTAATAATAATTCCTTCTTTCATGAATTCAGCTAATACTAATTGAAGATGTCCAATATGGTCTTCTATGGTTTTACTAAAAACTAGTATGTCATCTATGTATACTAACACAAAAGTATCATATTTTTTAAAAATATTATCCATTTTTATTTGGAAGATAGTTGATTCATTTTTTAAGCCAAAAGGCATTACTAACCATTCAAAATGTCCTTCTGGACACGTGAAAGCAGTCCATTCTATACAATCTGGGTGCATTTTTACCTGCAAGAAGTCTGACTTACAATCAAACTTACTAAATATTTTCTTATCTTGAATCCTATTAATTAATTGTGATTTATCAGGAATATTATAGCTATCAGTTACTGTGTTGTCATTAAGTCTTTCATAATTAATTACCATTCTGGATTTTCCCCTAACTTGTTCACTATGTTTTCTTACAATAAAGGCTAATGACCTGTGTGGGCTGATTGATTTTCTAATTATCCCTATATTTAAGAGTTTTTTAATATGTTCTCTAAAATCTTCTTTGTCTATGTTTGTTGCTTCAATATTAGCTATTTTTACTATATAATTGGGATTTAGTAATTCTAGTCTACTTTGAATATGGTTATTGTCCCAATGTTTCAAAGGATTTTCTCCGAAAGATTCTAGCTTATCTAACTTATCTATGATTTGTTGAAGATGGATTTTATCTTTGTGGGTTACATTAATAATATCTAGGTATAATTTTTCTGTGTCTAAATATGAGAATTCTTCTTCTAAGACATGTTCTAAGCAATCCTGAAAATTTTGATCTTCAATCTTAAGATCTTCCTGCATTTCTTATAGGTTTGGATTCTGATAAACTTGTCCTTGTTAGATAGAAACGTCAACTAAATATTCTTCTATTGGGTATGTAGGGTCTACTAAATTTTGATTAGTATCTGCAGTGTTGGTTTCGTAGCAAAGGAGCTTATTATCTAGTTTAGTAATGGTGCTTCTTATTTGGTTTTCTAAGTCTATGAGGATAGGATAAAGAGGGCTTCCTTCTTGTGCTAATTGTTGTTTACAGCTGCCTGGAATTTTACATGGACAGGAAGTGCTAAGGGGACCACCACGCTCCATTGCAGAAATGGAAATAACAGTAGGGGAGTATGTGGTATAAACAGGAATAGTATGGCAATTTTTGGTAAAATGGAGATAATCTCGAGAGATAGTAAGGGAACCATTGTTAAGGAGAATGAAATTTAAACCTAAGATAAAATCTACTTTTAACTTAAGATCTCTAATCCAGGTGAGAGGAAGTTTCTATGATAAGGTAGTCTGAGTCAAGGGGCATTTGTAATTTTAATATACTATTAACTTTTTCTTTTATGTTTTTGACTAAATTTTTGTCTTCTTGGTTAAAGAATCTTTTATGTTTTTTTCTAAATTTTCTTCTAATTGCAGATCAACCTTTTAAACAAATAAAAAGTTTATATAATTTAGTCCATTTAGGCTTAATAGTTATAGGAATAAAAGGATTAGGGAGAAAACATTTAGGAACAAAAACTCTTCTCAGTATATATGATGATTGATCGGCAGATCCTAAAAAATATATGTTAGGAATCACATAAATAGATATGAATATGAATGGTGGTATATTTTATTGTTGTCCAGATTTTCTCATAGGGATAAATGATTTTAAAAGATATATTAAGATAGGAATTCAAACGAAAGGATATGAATCCTTTGTAGGAAATAATTTGTTATTATATATAGGATTTTTAGGAAAATGGACAACCTCTAGTACTACTAAATTTAAAAGTTAAGATAGATGATGTAGTTAACCTTATAGGAAATAAAGGAATCAAATTACTAAAACCAATAAAATATTCTCCTAAAGAATTAGCCGGTTTAGATTGGAATTTAAAATTTAGGGAAGAAAAAATAATTAGTCTAGAAGATAGCATAATGTAAACAAATACTAAGGGAAATATTAATATAAGATTTAATAATTATGAAAATAAATTATCAGAGGAAACTGAATCAGTTACTAGTGAAGATTATTGTCTAGTAGACATAGAAATAGAACAAGACAATATTATATATCCAAAGGAACTCGAATTAATATTAACAGAAAGTAAAATGAAAAATAGGAAAAAAAGATGAAATGTAGAAAGTTAAAAAAAATATAGAAAGAAATATGAAATATAGAAAGTTAAACGAAATATAGAAAGAAAGAAGAAATATAGAAAGAAAAATGAAATATAGAAAGACAGATGAATTATAGAAAGTAAAATTAAATATAGAAAGAAAGATGAAATATAGAAAGTAAAATGAAATATAGAAATAATGATGAAATATAGAATTAAAGATGAAATATAGAAAGTAAAATAAAATATTGACAGAAAGATAAAATATAGCTAGTAAAATAAAATATTGACAAAAATAGGAAATATAGAAAGAAAGATGAAATATAGAAAGAAAGGAAAAATATAGAAAGTAAAATGAAATATAGAAATAAATATGAAATATAGAAATTAATATGAAATATAAAAAAATGAAATATAAAAAGAAAGATGAAATATAGACAGTAAAATAAAATATAAAAAAAAAGATGAAAGATAGAAGTAAAATGAAAAATAGAAAGAAAGGTGAAATTTAGAAAGTAAAATTAAATATAGAAAGAAAGATGAAATATAGAAAGAAGGATGAAATGTAGAAAAAAGATGAAATATAGAAAGTAAAAAAAAATATAGATAGAAAGATGAAATATAGAAAGTAAAATTAAATATAGAAAGAAATATAAAATATAGAAAGTAAAATAAAATATAGAAAGTAAGATGAAATATAGAATGTAAAATGAAATATAGAAAGAAATATGAAGTATAGAAAGTTTAATGAAATAAAGATAGCAAGATGAAATATTGAAAGAATGTTGAAATATAGAAAGAAAGGTAAAATGTAGAGAGTAAATAAAATATATAAAGAGAGAAAAAATATTGGTAGTAAAATTAAATATAGAAATAAAGATGAAAGATAGAAATTAAAATGAAATATAGAAAGAAAGTTGAAATATAGAAAGTATAACGAAATATATAAAGAAATATGAAATATAGAAAGTTTAATGAAATTTACTAGGATACCAATTTGTTTTTTTTTTTTTTTTTGTCTATTCTATCTAGTCTCTTATCTTTTAGTCTTTTCTAATTTTAGGTCTTTTCTATCCAGTCTTTTTTCTAAAATTTATCTTTAGGTCTTTTTTTCTATTTTCTGATGGAGAGTCTTATTTTCCATCAAGTGTGGTCAGATTATGGATGGCTTCTGAGTCATAGTCATAATCTTCGTCTTCTTCTTGTGAATAACATTGCAAAGTCTGTGTACCGGTCCCAGTAGACCCTGTCTTGCTGGATGTATTTGAGTCTATCTTTTCATATCCTTGATCCTTCAGATATTCTTGATAATAGTCTAGCATCATTTTCTTTAATTCATCAGGATCAGTAAATTGTCTTTCTTTAGTCTCTTCTTGCTGGTCTTCTTTCTGTTTATCTTTTGGCATTTTTTGCAAATGCCCAGCCATCAACGGACTTGATATGTCTTTACTAGCTGCCATTTGAGCCGGACTAGCTAGTGAAAACCCTTCACTAGTAGGGATCTGGGTACAAATAGTACCTGTTGCCTTTGCTTTCAGTCTTTTGTTTTCTTCTTCCAAATCTAGAGACAACTCAAAGGAGATGACTTTGGATTCTGTTAACAGATCTATACCACCCAAGCCTATGGTCTTAAAGACTCAAGACATAAACCTAGGAAAAACAAAAGGTATTTTAAGAAAGGATATTTTATTTGTTTATCTAAAAGTCGAAAACCCTACCTTAATAAAGATAGACATGTTGGAAGATTCAACCCAAAAAGAACTTATAAAAACAAACTTTCTTGTTATATATGTGGCCAACCTGAACACTTAGCTAATACTTGCCCCAAAAGACAGAACATTAATTCCAGGAGATCTACCCTTGTGGAAAACGTCCAACAAGATCTCATAGAAGTAGATGAATATATGTCAGATACTGAATCTATATATAGCATTGTCAGCATACCAAATGCTCCTCTAGATACTTCCGATTCTGATGAAGACCTCATTTTAGATCTTGAAATAGAAGAAAACCTTGACTTTATGGATACATTGATAGAATGTACTCATAGCTGGTCTTGGTATACTGGTCTAGATAGTAATCCATGTTGTAAATGTAATTGGTATCCTAGTAAGAAACAACGAGCTAAATGCAACCTATGTTTCTTCGAAGCTTGTATTCCTTGTTTAAAACTCTTAGGTATCGAACCTATAGAACCAACTAGCCATAACAAGATATACAATACCAAACTAGAAATAATGGCCAGAAAAATAGAAAATTGTGAAGCAGAAATAACTCTTTTAAAACATAGACTAGATACCATAGAAAAGGAATCCGATGATGGCATCACAGTAGGATTAGACGAACCAGAAACCTCTTATGTCTGTAACCAAGACAAATCCTTTTCCAGTATCCTAGTCCGTGCTAAGATAATTTTCCCTAATAAATAGTCCTTAGTCTTAGATGCCTTAGTTGACTCCGGCTGCACTAAATGTATTATTCATCTTAGACTGGTTCCCCCTCAGTTTCGTAAAAAGACCACCAAACAGGTTTTTAGCCAACAAGTCGATGGTACTTACAACCCTTACAATACCTACTTTGATGAAGGAAAAATCCAATTTTTTACCAACTTTTACACCTTTTCTGGATCCTATCCTTTACAATAATGGCTCCCTTACTATCTCCCAAGATTATTTACAGTTTCATAAGAATTCTAGCACAATTCCCGTTCAAACCTCTTACTCACCTACCCTCACCTCTTCAGCAGAGCGTGGTGGTCCCCTAGTAGCAGCAGACAATGATTGCCAATGCCCAATTCCAGGCAGCTGTAAACAACCTAGTAACCCAATTATTTTAGCCTTAGAACAACAACTAGAAAAAAATATTTTAAAATTAGATAACAAATTATTATGTTACGAAGAAATAGATGAAGCTTTAACAGAGGTCCCAATACACAAAGCTCAGACTTTTCCAGAAGTTGTACACCACACATGGCTAGTTCAAGTCTCTGTCCAACCAGAACCTTATATTAAACCAGCACCTAACCCACAAGATTATCCAGAAGAAATTATGGGAGAAAATGAAGATTTTGATGAATGGATTGAAAGAATGATAGATTTAGATTAGACCTTTCTTGACACAGAAAAACTTTATTTAGAGATAATTAATGTCCATCATAAAGATAAACATCATTTATAGATAAATTAGATCAATTAGAATATTTTGGAGAAAACCCACTGAAACATTGGGAAAATAATCATATACAGTGTAGGTTAGAATTGTTAAATCCTAACTATATTGTTAAAACAACCAATATAGTAGCTACCAACTTAGATAAAGAAGATTTTAAACTCCATATCACAGAATTGTTAAATTTGGGGATTATCAGAAAATCTATTAGTCCTCATAGATCAGCAGCTTTTATAGTTAGAAAACATAGTGAACAAAAAAGAGGAAAATCTAGAATGGTAATTAATTATAAAAGATTAAATGACAACACAGTTACAGATAGCTATAATATACCAAATAAATCCAAATTAATCAATAGAATCCAAGATAAAAGAATCTTTAGTAAGTTTGATTGTAAATCAGGATTTTGGAAGGTAAAAATGCATCCTGATAGTATAGAATGGACAAATTTTACTTGTCCAGAAGGACATTTTGAATGGTTAGTCATGCTCTCAGGTTTAAAAAATGCTCCTGCTATTTTCCTAAGGAAAATGGATAATATATTTAAAAAATATGATACTTTTGTTCTAGTCTATATAGATGATATTCTAGTATTTAGCAAAACTATAGAAGAACACATTGGACATTTGCAGTTAGTTTTAGCTACCTTTATGCAAGAAGGAATCATAATAAGCAGAACAAAAATAGAATTGTTTAAAGAATATATAAAATTCTTAGGAGTAAATATCGGACAAGGACAAATAGAGTTACAAGAACATATCTCTAAGAAAATACTAGAAATGCCAGATGATTTATCTGACACCAAACAACTTCAAAGATTTTTAGGATTAGTTAACTATGCTAGACCATTTCTAAAAGATATAGGAAAAATGGTTGGCCCTTTATATGGAAAAACTTCACCTACTGGCCAAAAATTCTTTAACCAAGAAGACAAGAATTTAGTCAAAAAAGTCAAAGAAAAAATCAAAACTTTATCAAAATTCCAGATGCCATTAGACTCTGACTACCTAATAATAGAAACTGATGGTAGTAACTTAGGATGGGGAGGAGTTCTTATAGGCAAACCCCAAAAATATAGTAAAAAAGATCAAGAAAAAATTTGTAATTATGCTAGTGGAAAATTCAAAGAAAAGGGAAATATGAGTAGCATAGATTCAGAGATCTTAGCAGTAATCTATTCTTTAGAATCTTTTAGGTTATTTATTATTAACAAAAAAGAATTTACTTTAAGAATAGATTGCGAAGCAATAGTAAAGTATTTCCAAAGAAGCAAAGAAAATAAGATAAGTAGAAGAAGATGGTTAAACCTTAAAGATATTATTACTGGAAATGGATATAGAATAGAATTTGAGCATATTAAAGGTAAAAATAATAATCTTGCAGATACACTAAGTAGAAGGTTTTTTGACACAAAATTTATTGATTGAACAGATGGATTTTCCAGACCAAAGATCTTCCAGACCTTCTTCTTCCAGATTTAATAATTACGGTCAAGAATTTCTTACTTTTGGTGGTCAAAAATTAGTAGTTTTTCCAAAATCTAATATTACATTTAAGACTTTACCTAATATTTCTGTTACAAAAGAAGAACAATGTTTGTTAGATAATTTATGGGTATCTTACCAAAGAATTCCCAAAGACCAAAAATATTTTCTAGCCAGCCTAAATGGACTTTCAGAATATTTTACCCAGAAAAAGAAAAGTTTTAATTTCTATGTGGTTTTCCAAGGTCATACTCCAGGAGTTTTTCATTCTTGGACAGAAGTAGTAGAAAGTATTCAAAATTTTCAAAAACCTATTTACAAAGGGTTTAATAATCTTCAAGAAGCCTTAGAAGCTGCCAAGTTAACTATTGGCACAAATTATTACATAGCCCCTTCTTTAAGACACATGAGAGAAGACCAAGTATCCTATGGAGTGGCCAAGGACAACAAAAGAATAATATTTTGTGACCACTGTGATACTCTAGCCAAGACTATTCAAAGGCTTAATGAAAAAAGAAGACTTCTCGAAGAAAAGAATAAGTTCTAGAAAGAATATATTAAGACTTTGGAAGAAGAAACAGAAGACAGAAAGCAAAGGCAACAGGTACTATTTGTACCCAGATCCCTACTAGTGAAGGGTTTTCACTAGCTAGTTTGGCTGAAACGGCAGTCGGTAAAGACATATCAAGTCCGTTGATCGCTGGGCATTTGTAAAAAATGCCAAAAGATAAACAGAAAACAGACAAGCAAGAAGAGACTAAAGAAAGACAGTTTACTGATCCTGATGAATTAAAGAAAATGATGCAAGACTATTTCCACGAGTATCTGAAGGATCAAGGATATGAAAAGAAAGACTCAGATACATCCAACAAGATAGGGTCTACTAGGACTGGTACACAGACTTTGCAATGTTATTCACAAGAAGAAGATGAAGATTATGACTATGACTCAGAAGCCATCCATAATCTGACCACACTTGATGGAAAATAAGACTCTCCATCAGAAAAGAGAAAAAAAGACCTAAAGATAAATTTTAGAAAAGAGACTGGATAGAAAAGATCATGTATTTAAATAATACTATTACTAAGGAAATAAAAATAAAGATCATGTATTTAAATATCTTTCTAGGATTCTTACTAAAATATTAAGGAACAGAAATATATCTGATGCTAACAGATTATCTACTTGTTCTAGAAGAAAAATAAAATATCCAAATAATTCGAAGGCTAATATACGTAAAAACAGAATATTATTATAAGTTCCTATGATATTGCAGAATAATCTTTCAAGGTATTATATAATAACCCTAGGTATAAGTAATATATAGGTAATATTCTTAGAACAAATTTGAAAAATTGTCTTAGTATCTTATTTACTAACCAGATATACATAAAAGGTACGACGGCGTTGTGACAACTGAGAGCAACGCTTGGCTCAACTGAGGCTGAGGCGTTTGTCAGGGCATAGCCCTCACTCAGTAGTTTCCAGCCTTATATATACCTTTCTGTATTTATACTAAAGAGCAATTTAACACACAATAAAAGCAGTAAACACAAGAGCAAGAACAACGATTCCTAAAGTTATAAAAAGTATAATCATAAGGAAGGAACACAGTATAGATAAGAGATTGAGTTGTAAAACTTCCAGAAGGTAGTTCCTAAAAAACTTTCCGTTTAGATCTTTATTTGGTTTTCACCAGGTCTCAGACACTCAAGACACCAAGAGGTGTGTGCTTCCCTAGCATATAGCTTCAGCCACAGGTTCCGTCAACATTCCGAAAAACCAGAAAGCCCTAATGTCTCAGTGGACAACAACGGGCAATAAATCGAAACTCAGGACCGTGCAACTTCAGAGGGTTACACAATGTTTTTACTAAGCGTTTGAGATGAATCCAAAGTAAGAGAAAACCATTACAGATCTAAACAATAAAGTTTTTAGGAATTCCCTTTGGGAAGACCCCTAAACTGTTGAAATAAAAAGAGAGAAAGAACTTACTATGGGAGCATTTATGATGAAAGATTTCAAGAAATAGTTGGAAAGAAAGAGAGGTAAGGGACATGGCAACCAAGGAGTAAGAAAGGCTCACACTTCATTCATAATTTGTAATGTACAAGAGAGGCTATTTATAAGCAAACTCAGCCGACACCTTTGGATAAGAAGGTGTCTATCCAGGTGCTCATTTGGCCCCATCGACAATAGACTTTCCTCCGAATCTTTAGGGTGTATGGTGAGAGTTATGCCTAGCCAAACAACCATTACATGTGCCTAAAACAACGGGTGGAAAAGTAAAACAACCTTTACAAAACTGTGTGCCTAAAACAGCAGGTGGAAAAATAAAACAACCTTTACAAAAACTGTGTGCCCAAAACAGTGGGCGGAAAACAGCCTTCTTAAAACTATGTGCTGCTCAAACTGTTTGTCTTAACACCATGTGCTATTTGTGGAGAAAATATAGAAAGTTAAATGAAATAAAGAAATAAAGATGCAATATTTAAATTAGAATGAAAGATAGAAGTAAAATTAAATATAGAAAGAAAGATGAAATATTGAAAGTAAAAGGAAATATAGAAAGAAAGATGAATTATTGAAAGTAAAATGAAATATTGAAAGAAAGATAAAATATCAAAAATAAAATGAAATAATGAAAGAAATAAGAAATATAGAAAGTAAAATGAAATACAGAAAGAAATATGAAACATAGAAAGAAAAATGAAATATAGAAAGAAAGAAGAAATATAGAAAGTAAAATGAAATATAGAAAGACAGATGAAATATAGAAAGTAAAATGAAATTTAGAAAGAAAGATGAAATATAAAAAGTTAAATGAAATAAAGAAAGAAAGATGAAATATAAAAAGAAAAATAAAATGTAGAAAGAAAGATGAAATATAGAAAGTAAAATGAAATATAGAAAGAAAGATGAAGTATAGAAAATTTAATTAAATATTGGAAGCAAGATGAAATATTGAAAGAATTTTGAAATATAGAAAGAAAGGCACAATATAGAAAGAAAGATAAAATGTAGAGTGTCAATCAAATATATAAAGAAAGGAAAAATATTGAAAGTAAAATTAAATATAGAAGTAAAGATGAAATACAAAAAGTAAAATGAAATATAGAAAGAAAGTTGAAATATTGAAAGTAAACCGAAAAATAGAAAGAAAGATGAAATATAGAAAGTTAAATGAAATATAGAAAGAAAGATGAAATAAAGAAAGTAAAATGAAATGTAGAAAGTTAAATGAAATATAGAAATAAAGAACAAATATTGAAAGTAAAATGAAATATAGAAGTAAAATTAAATATTGAAAGAAAACTGAAATATAGAAAGTAAAATGAAATATAGAAAGAATGATGAAATATAGAATGAAAGATGAAATATAGAAAGTAAAATAAAATATTGAAAGAACGATAAAATAATCATTTTACTTTTTATTTTTCATCTTTCTTTACATATTTAATTTTACTTTCTATTTTTCATCTTTCTATATTTCATTTTACTTTGTATATTTCATCGTTCTTTCTATCAATGGGAACTATTTTTCCCTTATGAATATTGTGACCCTAAGAATCTGACAGAGGTCTGAAACAATTTCATTTTTGGTGTCGATATCACCAACCCATGTTTTCTAATAACTGTTTTGAAAATATTTAAATGCTTAAAATGAGCTTCAATAGATTCTGAATAAACAAGGATATCATCAATATACACAATGGTAAATTCAGAATAAGCAGCAAAGATATCATTCATGATCTTCTGAAATTCAGATGGAGCATTTTTCAAACCAAAAGGCATAACATTCCATTCAAAGTGACCAAAAGGGACAGTGAATGTGGTCTTATATTTATCCTTTTCATTCATTTGAATTTGGCAATATCCAGATTTCAAATCAAATTTAGAAAAGATTTTAGTAGAAAACAATCTGTCTAATAAATCTTTTTTGTTTGGGATAGGGTAGCGAATCCATCTCAAACAATCATTGAGTGGTTTATAATTAACCACTAATCTAGGAACACCTCGTTCCTTTTTTGTATTTTTATTGACATAAAAAGCAGTACAACTCCATGGGGAGTACAATTTTCTAATTAATTTCTTATCCAAGAGATTTTGGATTTCCTTTTTTGCAGAGGTCTAGTAAGGCATGTTTCATTTGACTAGGCCTGGCTTTTGTTGGAATAGTTCTTTCATTGAACCCATTAATATATGGTAAGGACACTATATATTTATGTCTATCCCAAAAAGCTGTAGGAATTTCACTACAAATTTCTTGGGAAAATACTTTCTGTAGAGAACTAATTTTCTCTTTTATCTCTGTAGTTTCCAGCTACTATTCAAGAGTTAAAAATTGAATTTCTTTATGCAGAAAACTAAGATGATGTTCTTTAACATTTCTCAATTCTGAAATCTCATTAATGAAACTGATTTGAGGTGGAGATTTGAAAGAGAAATATATAGGTTTATTATTAACCTGTCCAAGAATTTCATGGTTGTTAATGCCTTTAATTGGCATAATTTTCTCCAGAAAAGGAGTACCTAATATGACTTGTTGAGTCATATTTTTTACTAACAAAAAGTCTGTAATAATGCATTGATCATTAGTGTAGATGGAAGCATTGTTTAATTTATATTTAATTTTCATTTTTTCTCCATTGGCATTGGCCAAAGTTTGAATAGTTTTCTCAAAGTACTGGGTTGAAATTAACCCTTCCTGGATGCAGTTTAAATCTGCTCCACTATCGATCAGAGCTGTCAGTTTAGGAATGACAATGTTCTGATCAATAGCCAAATTAATAATAGTATGCCATCTTTGATGGATAACTTTGGTGATTTGATTAAGAAAAGACTCCTCAGATTTCTTTTCTTGGTGCAAACCATTTTGTTCACATTTTTGTTCAAGCTTTTTATACAAAGATTTTAATTCTTTTAATTCAAGCTTGATTTCTTTAATTTCTCCTTGTAATGAGGAGATGTATATGGGTTGTTTTAAAGAATTGGTTTCTTCATAACGACCAATAATTTCCTTCAAAGAATAAGGTTTAACTCCTTGAATGGGAGGTGTCTTTGAAGTACTTTGAATTTGTTCAAGATATTCTTTAATTAAATATCTTTTGGTAAGAGGATCTTCCTCTTGATCAATGCTCTTAAGCATAATTTGTTGTTCATTAGTAAGAACATTAATCTGATGCATTTGTGCCACAGATTGTAGATGAGAACATCTACAATCTAGGTCTTCTTCTGAGTGGCTGGATGAGGCATAATCAATATCATCCCCATAATCAGACTTTAAGAGAATTTTGGCCAACTAAATTCTTAATCCTTCATCAATCTGAAGTTGGTTAAGTTTCTCTTTAGTTTTGCATCTATTTGAATAGTGGCCTAATTTACCACATTTGTAACAGACAATTTTCTTTTTGTCTGGAGGATTTCTTCTAGGAGGTGGTTTCTGATGCTGAGGAGGTCTCCTAGATTCATGACGAGTCTTTTGATGAGACTGTCTTTTTGGATACCTCCTATGTGAATAGGGTTCCTGTCTCTTAGAATGAGAGACTTTACCTTTTCCCTTCCTTTGATTGGAAGGTGGTGGTCCTGTGTCACAAGCAAATTGTTCACAGAATTCACCAAGCTCACGCTTACCAGTAAGATTTTGTTTCTTAATCTGAGCTTGAAGCTTTAAATCATTACATAAGGTCAGTCCTTCTTGGATGATAGCACCGGTAAGGAGACCATATGTATATTGATGGTAGTTTATAATTCCTACCTCATTACCTAATCTTTTTCTTACCTTACTGGCAAAAAGAGTAGGTAATCCATCAATAAATTTAGCTTTCCAATATTCATTATTGGCATCTGGTCTTTGCATAACCTTAGTGAGGAAAACATCTTTATTAATTATTTCATCTTTCCTTCTAATTTCTTCTTTCTTTCTAGATTTCATTATACTTTCTATATTTCATCTTTCTTTCTATATTTCATCTTGTTTTCTATATTTCATCTTTCTTTCTATATTTCATTTTACTTTCTATATTTCATCTTTCTTTCTGTATTTCATTTTACTTTCTATATTTCATCTTTCTTTCTATATTTCATCTTTCTTTCTATATTTCATTTCCCTTTTTGTTTCTATATTTCACCTTTCTTTCTGTATTTCATTTTAGTTTCTATATTTCATCTTTATTTCTATATTTTATTTCCCTTTTTGTATTTCATCTTTCTTTCTGTATTTCATTTTTCTTTCTATATTTCATTTTAATTTATATATTTCATCGTTCTTCCTATATTTTATTCTACGTTCTTTATTTAATCTATCTTTCTATATTTCCTTTTTCTTATAATATTTCATTTTACTTTTTTGTTTTAACTTTCTTTCTATATTACATTTTACTTTCTATATTTCATATTTCTTTCTATATTTCATTTTACTCTCTATATATCATCTTACTTTCAATATTTCATTTTACTTTCTATATTTCATCTTTTTTTCTATATTTCATTTTACTTTATATATATCATCTAACTTTCTATATTTCACTTTACTTTTTATATTTCATTTTTCTTTCTATATTTCATTTTACTTTCTATATTTTATCTTACTTTCTATCTTTCATCTTTCCTTCTATATTTCATTTTACTTTCTCTATTTTATCTATCTTTCTATATTTCATGTTACTTTCTATATATCAATTTTCTGACTATATTTCATTTTACTTTCTACATTTTATCTTTGTTTCTATATTTCATCTTTCTTTATGTATTTCATTTTACTTTCTAGAATTCATCTTTCTTTCTATAATTCATTTTACTTTCTATATTTCTTCTTTCTTTCAATATTTCATTTTACTTTTATATTCATCTTTCTTTCAGTATAAAGTGATATATAGAAAGTAATATGAAATATAGAAACAAAGATAAATTACAGAAAGTAAAATAAAATATAGAAAGAAAAATGAAAGATAGAAAGAAAGATAAAATATAGAAAGTAAAATGAAATATAGAAAGAAAGATGAAATAAAGAAAGTAAAATGAAATATTGAAAGTTAGATGATATAGAAAGTAAAAAGAAATATAGAAAGAAATATGAAATATAGAAAGTAAAATCAAATATAGAAAGAGAGATGAACTATAGAAAGTAAAATATATTATAGAAAGAAAGTTAAAACAAAAAAGCAAAATGAAATATTGCAAAACAAAGGAAACATAAAAAGAACTATAGAAAGAAATATGAAATATAGAAAGATAGTTTCAACAGTGAACATAGAATGAAATATAGAAAGAAATATGAAATATAGAAAGTAAAATAAAATATAGAAAGAAAGTTAAAATATAGAAAATAAAATGAAATATAGAAAGAAAGATGAAAAATAGAAAGTAAAATGAAATATGGAAAAAAAGATGAAATATAGAAAGTAAAACGAAATACATAAAGAAAGATAAAACATAAAAATAAAATATAATATAGAAATAAAGATGAATTATAGAAAGTAAAATGAAATAAAGAAAGAAAGATGAAATACAGAAAGTAAAATTAAACATAGAACAAAAGATAAAATGTAGAAAGTAAAATGAAATATTGTAAGAAAAATGATATATAGAAAGTACAAGAAATATAGAAAGAAAGAAAAAATATAGAAAGTAAAATGAAATATAGAAGAAAAGATAAAAGATAGAAAGAAAGATAAAATAATAAAAGTAAAATGAAATATAGAAAGAAAGATGAAATATAGGAAATAAAATGAAATATAGAAAGAAAAATGAAATATAGAAAGTAAAATGTAATACAGAAAGAAAGACAAAAAAAAAAGAAAAATGAAACATTGTAAGAAAAAGGAAATATAGAAAAAAATATAAAATACAGAAAGATATATTAAATAAAAAATGTAGAATGAAATATAGAAAGAAAGATTAAATATAGAAACTAAACTAAAATATAGAAAGAAATATGAAATATAGAAAGCCAATGAAATTTAGAAAGAAGGATGAAATATAGAAAGTAAAATGAAATATGGAGAGAAAGTTAAAATATAGAAATTAAAATGAAATACATAAAGAAAGATGAAATATAGAATGTAAAATGAAATATAGAAAGAAAGATGAAATATAGAAAGTAAATTTAAATATAGAAAGAAAGAAGAAATAAAGAAAGTAAAATGAAATACAGAAAGAAAAATGAAATATATAAAGAAAGATCAAGTATAAAAAAATATATATATAAAAAGAAATATGAAATATAGAAAGTAACATGAAATATAGAAAGAAAGTTGAAATATAGAAAGTTAAATGAAATAAAGAAAGAAAGATGAAATATAGAAAGTAAAATGTAATATTGAAAGTAAAATGAAATATGGAAAGAAAGATGAAATATAGAAAGTAAAATGAAATATTGAAAAAAGATAAAATATAAAAATTAAAATGAAATATAGAAAGAAAGATGAAATATATAAAGTAAAATGAAATATAGAAAGAAAGATGAAATATAGAAAGAAAACGAAATATAAAAAGAAAGAAAGATGAAATATAGAAAGTAACATGAAATATAAAAAGAATAAAATAAAATATAAAAAATATAGAAAGAAAGAATAAAATGAAATATAAAAAGAATGATAAAATATAGAAAGTAAAATGAAATATAGAAAGTAAAATGAAATATTGAAAGTAAAATGAAATATAGATATAAAGATAAAATTTAGAAAGTAAAATCAAATATAGAAAGAAAGATGAAATATAGAAAGTAAAATGAAATATAAAAAGCAAAATGAATTATAGAAAGTAAAATAAAGTATAGAAAGTAAAATGAAATATAGAAAGAAAAATAGAGTATAGAAAGTAAAATGTTATATAAAAAAAGATGAAATATAGGAAAAAAAATGAAATATAGAAAGAAAGATGAAAAATTGAGACTAAAATGAAATATAGATAGAAAGATGAAATATAGAAAGTAAAAAGAAATATAGACAGAAAGATGAAATATGGAAAGTAAAAGGAAATATGGAAAAAAATTTAGTATAGAAAGTAAAATGAAATGTTGAAAGAAAGATGAAATATAGAAAGAAAGACGAAATATAGAAAGAAAGACGAAATATAGCAAGAAAGTTGAAATATAGAAAGAAAGATGAAATGTAGAATGAAAGATGAAATATAGAAAGTAAAATGAAATAAAGAAAGGTAGATGATATATAGAAAGTAAAATGAAATATTGAAAAAAGATAAAATATAAAAATTAAAATGAAATATAGAAAGAAAGATGAAATATATAAAGTAAAATGAAATATAGAAACAACGATGAAATATAGAAAGAAAACGAAATATAAAAAGAAAGAAAGATGAAATATAGAAAGTAACATGAAATATAAAAAGAATAAAATAAAATATAAAAAATATAGAAAGAAAGAATAAAATGAAATATAAAAAGAATGATAAAATATAGAAAGTAAAATGAAATATAGAAAGTAAAATGAAATATTGAAAGTAAAATGAAATATAGATATAAAGATAAAATTTAGAAAGTAAAATCAAATATAGAAAGAAAGATGAAATATAGAAAGTAAAATGAAATATAAAAAGCAAAATGAATTATAGAAAGTAAAATAAAGTATAGAAAGTAAAATGAAATATAGAAAGAAAAATAGAGTATAGAAAGTAAAATGTTATATAAAAAAAGATGAAATATAGGAAAAAAAATGAAATATAGAAAGAAAGATTAAAAATTGAGACTAAAATGAAATATAGAAAGTAAAAAGAAATATAGACAGAAAGATGAAATATGGAAAGTAAAAGGAAATATGGAAAAAAATTTAGTATAGAAAGTAAAATGAAATGTTGAAAGAAAGATGAAATATAGAAAGAAAGACGAAATATAGAAAGAAAGAAGAAATATAGCAAGAAAGTTGAAATATAGAAAGAAAGATGAAATGTAGAATGAAAGATGAAATATAGAAAGTAAAATGAAATAAAGAAAGGTAGATGATATATAGAAAGTAAAATGAAATATAGATAGAAAGATTAAATATGGAAACTAAAATGAAATATTGAAAGTAAGATGACATATAGAAAGTAAAATGAAATGTAGAAAGAAAGATGAAATATAGAATGTAAAATGTAAAATAGAAAGAAAGTTACAAAAAAAAGTAAAATAAAATATTATAAGAATAATGAAATATAGAAAGTAATGAGAAATATAGAAAGATAGATTGAATAAAGAACATAGAATGAAATATAGAAAGAAAGATGAAAAATAGACAGTAAAATGAAATATGCACAAAAAGATGAAAAAAAGAAATTAAAAAGAAATACAGAAATAAAGATAAAATAAAAGTAAAATAAAATATAGAAAGAAAGAAGAAATATATAAAGTAAAATAAAATCTAGAAAGAAAGATGAATTCTAGAAAGTAAAATGAAATATAGAAAGAAAGATAAAATGTAGAAAGTGAAATGAAATATAGATGGAAAGATGAAAGATTGAAAGAAAGATAAAATATAGAAAGTAAAATGAAATATAGAAAAAAAGATGAAATATAGAAAGTAAAATGAAATATAGAAAGTTAGATGATATATAGAAAGTAAAATGAAATATAAAAAGAAAGATGAAATATAGAAAGTAAAATAAAATATTGAAAGTAGGATGATATATCGAAAGTAAAATGTAATATAGAAAGAGAGTTAAAACAAAAAAAGTAAAATGAAATATTGTAAGAAAAAAGAAATATAGAAAGAAAGTAAAATGAAATATAGAAAGTTAGAAGATATATAGAAAGTAAAATGAAATATAGAAAGAAATATAAAATTTAGAAAGAATGATGAAATAAAGAAAGTAAAGTGAAATATTTGAAAGAAAGATGAACTATAGAACGTAAAATGAAATACTAAAAGAAAGGTGAAATATAGAAAGTAAAATTTAATACATAAAGTAAGATGAAATATTAAATTAAATATGAAATGTTGAAAAAAAGATGAAATATAAAAATTAAATTGAAATATAGATTGAAAGACGGAATATAGAAAGTAAAATGAAATATAGAATGAAAGATGAAATATCGAAAGTAACAATAAAGAAAGAAAGATGAAATATTGAAACTAAAATGAAATAGAGAAAGAAAGAAGAAATATAGAAAGAAAGACAAAATATCGAAACTAAAAAAATAAATAGAAAGAAAGATGAAATGTAGAAAGTAAAATGAAATATAAAAAGTACGATGATATATAGAAAATAATATGAAAAATAGAAAGAAAGCTGTAGTATAGAAGGAAAGATGAAATATAGAAAAAAGATAAAATATAGAGAGTAAAGTGAAATATAAAAAGAAATATGAAATATAGAAAGTAAAATGAATTATAGAAAGAAAGATGAAATATAGAAAGTAAAAAAGTAATATAGAAAAAAAATTAAACAAAAAAGAAATATGAAATATAGGAAGAAAGATGTAAAATGAAATATAGAAAGAAAGATGAAATACAGAAAGTCAAATTAAATATAAAAAGAAAGATGAAGTATAGAAATTAAAAAAAAATATAGAAAGAAGATGAAATATAAAAAGTAAAATGAAAGATAGAAAAAAAGATGAAATATAGAAAGTAAAATGAAATATAGAAAGAAAGATGAAATATTGAAAGTAACATCATTCTTTCTATATTTCATGTTTCTTTCAATATTACATTTTACTTTCTATATTTCATCTTTCTTTCTACATTTATTTTTCTTTCTATTTTTCATCTTTCTTTCTATATTTCACTTTAATTTATATATATCATCTTACTTTTTATATTTCCTTTTAATTTTTATATTTCATCTTTCTTTCTATGTTTTATTTTTAAATGGAATATAGAAAAAAAACATGATATGTAGAAAGTAAAATGAAATTTAGAAAGAAAGATCAAATATAGAAAGTAAAATGAAATAAAGAAAGAAAGATGAAATCTGGAAAGTAAAATGAATATAGAAAGAAAGATGAAATATACAAAGAAAGATGAAATATAAAAAGAAATATGTAATATAGAAAGTAAAATGAAATATAGAAAGAAAGATGAAATATAGAAAGTAAAATTAAACATAGAACAAAAGATAAAATGTAGAAAGTAAAATAAAATATTGTAAGAAAAATGATATATAGAAAGTACAAGAAATATAGAAAGAAAGAAAAAATATAGAAAGTAAAATGAAATATAGAAGAAAAGATGAAAGATAGAAAGAAAGATAAAATAATAAAAGTAAAATGAAATATAGAAAGAAAGATGAAATATAGGAAGTAAAATGAAATATAGAAAGAAAAATGAAATATAGAAAGTAAAATGTAATACAGAAAGAAAGACAAAAAAAATAAGAAAAATGAAACATTGTAAGAAAAAGGAAATATAGAAAAAAATATAAAATATAGAAAGATATATTAAATAAAGAACGTAGAATGAAATATAGAAAGAAAGATTAAATAAAGAAACTAAAATAAAATATAGAAAGAAATATGAAATATAGAAAGCCAATGAAATTTAGAAAGAAGGATGAAATATAGAAAGTAAAATGAAATATGGAGAGAAAGTTAAAATATAGAAATTAAAATGAAATACATAAAGAAAGGTGAAATATAGAATGTAAAATGAAATATAGAAAGAAAGATGAAATATAGAAAGTAAATTGAAATATAGAAAGAAAGAAGAAATAAATAAAGTAAAATGAAATACAGAAAGAAAGATGAAATATAGAAAGAAAAATGAAATATATAAAGAAAGATCAAGTATAAAAAAAAATGAAATATAAAAAAAAATATGAAATATAGAAAGTAACATGAAATATAGAAAGAAAGTTGAAATATAGAAAGTTAAATGAAATAAAGAAAGAAAGATGAAATATAGAAAGTAAAATGTAATATTGAAAGTAAAATGAAATATGGAAAGAAAGATGAAAAATAGAAAGTAAAATGAAATATTGAAAAAAGATAAAATATAAAAATTAAAATGAAATATAGAAAGAAAGATGAAATATATAAAGTAAAATGAAATATAGAAAGAAAGATGAAATATAGAAAGAAAACGAAATATAAAAAGAAAGAAAGATGAAATATAGAAAGTAACATGAAATATAAAAAGAATAAAATAAAATATAAAAAATATAGAAAGAAAGAATAAAATGAAATATAAAAAGAATGATAAAATATAGAAAGTAAAATGAAATATAGAAAGTAAAATGAAATATTGAAAGTAAAATGAAATATAGATATAAAGATAAAATTTAGAATGTAAAATCAAATATAGAAAGAAAGATGAAATATAGAAAGTAAAATGAAATATAGAAAGAAAGATGAAATATTGAAAGTAACATCATTCTTTCTATATTTCATGTTTCTTTCAATATTACATTTTACTTTCTATATTTCATCTTTCTTTCTATATTTATTTTTCTTTCTATTTTTCATCTTTCTTTCTATATTTCATTTTAATTTATATATATCATCTTACTTTTTATATTTCCTTTTAATTTTTATATTTCATCTTTCTTTCTATATTTTATTTTTAAATGGAATATAGAAAAAAAAACATGATATGTAGAAAGTAAAATGAAATTTAGAAAGAAAGATCAAATATAGAAAGTAAAATGAAATAAAGAAAGAAAGATGAAATCTGGAAAGTAAAATGAATATAGAAAGAAAGATGAAATATACAAAGAAAGATGAAATATAAAAAAAATATGTAATATAGAAAGTAAAATGAAATATAGAAAGAAAGATGAAATATAGAAAGTAAAATTAAACATAGAACAAAAGATAAAATGTAGAAAGTAAAATGAATTATTGTAAGAAAAATGATATATAGAAAGTACAAGAAATATAGAAAGAAAGAAAAAATATAGAATGTAAAATGAAAGATAGAAGAAAAGATGAAAGATAGAAAGAAAGATAAAATAATAAAAGTAAAATGAAATATAGAAAGAAAGATGAAATATAGGAAGTAAAATGAAATATAGAAAGAAAAATGAAATATAGAAAGTAAAATGTAATACAGAAAGAAAGACAAAAAAAATAAGAAAAATGAAACATTGTAAGAAAAAGGAAATATAGAAAAAATAATAAAATATAGAAAGATATATTAAATAAAGAACGTAGAATGAAATATAGAAAGAAAGATTAAATAAAGAAACTAAAATAAAATATATAAAGAAATATGAAATATAGAAAGACAATGAAATTTAGAAAGAAGGATTAAATATAGAAGTAAAATGAAATATAGAGAGAAAGTTAAAATATAGAAATTAAAATGAAATACATAAAGAAAGGTGAAATATAGAATGTAAAATGAAATATAGAAAGAAAGATGAAATATAGAAAGTAAATTGAAATATAGAAAAAAAGAAGAAATAAAGAAAGTAAAATGAAATACAGAAAGAAAGATGAAATATAGAAAGAAAAATGAAATATATAAAGAAAGATCAAGTATAAAAAAAAATGAAATATAAAAAAAATATGAAATATAGAAAGTAACATGATATATAGAAAGAAAGTTGAAATATAGAAAGTTAAATGAAATAAAGAAAGAAAGATGAAATATAGAAAGTAAAATGTAATATTGAAAGTAAAATGAAATATGGAAAGAAAGATGAAATATAGAAAGTAATATGAAATATTGAAAAAAGATAAAATATAAAAATTAAAATGAAATATAGAAAGAAAGATGAAATATAGAAAGTAAAATGTAATATTGAAAGTAAAATGAAATATGGAAAGAAAGATGAAATATAGAAAGTAATATGAAATATTGAAAAAAGATAAAATATAAAAATTAAAATGAAATATAGAAAGAAAGATGAAATATATAAAGTAAAATGAAATATAGAAACAAAGATGAAATATAGAAAGAAAACGAAATATAAAAAGAAAGAAAGATGAAATATAGAAAGTAACATGAAATATAAAAAGAATAAAATAAAATATAAAAAATATAGAAAGAAAGAATAAAATGAAATATAAAAAGAAAGATAAAATATAGAAAGTAAAATGAAATATAGAAAGTAAAATGAAATATTGAAAGTAAAATGAAATATAGATATAAAGATAAAATTTAGAAAGTAAAATCAAATATAGAAAGAAAGATGAAATATAGAAAGTAAAATGAAATATAGAAAGCAAAATGAAATACAGAAAGCAAAATGAAATATAGAAAGTAAAATGAAATATGGAAAGAAAAATAAAGTACAGAAAGTAAAATGTTATATAAAAAAAGATGAAATATAGAAAGAAAGATGAAAAATTGAGAGTAAAATGAAATATAGATAGAAAGATGAAATATAGAAAGTAAAAAGAAATATAGACAGAAAGATGAAATATAGAAAGTAAAATGAAATATGGAAAGAAAGATTGAGTATAGAAAGTAAAATGAAACGTTGAAAGAAAGATGAAATATAGAAAGAAAGACGAAATATAGCAAGAAAGTTGAAATATAGAAAGAAAGATGAAATGTAGAATCAAAGATGAGCTATAGAAAGTAAAATGAAATAAAGAAAGGTAGATGATATATAGAAAGTAAAATGAAATATAGATAGAAAGATTAAATATGGAAACTAAAATGAAATATTGAAAGTAAGATGACATATAGAAAGTAAAATGAAATGTAGAAAGAAAGATGAAATATAGAATGTAAAATGTAAAATAGAAAGAAAGTTACAAAAAAAAGTAAAATAAAATATTATAAGAATAATGAAATATAGAAAGAAAAGAGAAATATAGAAAGATAGATTGAATAAAGAACATAGAATGAAATAGAGAAAGAAAGATGAAAAATAGACAGTAAAATGAAATATGCACAAGAAGATGAAAAAAAAGAAATTAAAAAGAAATACAAAAATAAAGATAAAATAAAAGTAAAATAAAATATAGAAAGAAAGAAGAAATATATAAAGTAAAATAAAATCTAGAAAGAAAGATGAATTCTAGAAAGTAAAATGAAATATAGAAAGAAAGATAAAATGTAGAATGTGAAATGAAATATAGATGGAAAGATAAAAGATTGAAAGAAAGATAAAATATAGAAAGTAAAATGAAATATAGAAAAAAAGATGAAATATAGAACGTAAAATGAAATATAGAAAGTTAGATGATATATAGAAAGTAAAATGAAATATAAAAAGAAAGATGAAATATAGAAAGTAAAATAAAATATTGAAAGTAGGATGATATATCGAAAGTAAAATGTAATATAGAAAGAGAGTTAAAAAAAAAAAGTAAAATGAAATATTGTAAGAAAAAAGAAATAAAGAAAGAAAGTAAAATGAAATATAGAAAGTTAGAAGATATATAGAAAGTAAAATGAAATATAGAAAGAAATATAAAATTTAGAAAGAAAGATGAAATAAAGAAAGTAAAGTGAAATATTTGAAAGAAAGATGAAGTATAGAACGTAAAATGAAATACTAAAAGAAAGGTGAAATATAGAAAGTAAAATTTAATATATAAAGTAAGATGAAATATTAAATTAAATATGAAATGTTGAAAAAAAGATGAAATATAGAAATTAAATTGAAATATAGATTGAAAGACGGAATATAGAAAGTAAAATAAAATATAAAATGAAAGATGAAATATCGAAAGTAACAATAAAGAAAGAAAGATGAAATAATGAAACTAAAATGAAATAGAGAAAGAAAGAAGAAATATAGAAAGAAAGATAAAATATTGAAACTAAAAAGATAAATAGAAAGAAAGATGAAATGTAGAAAGTAAAATGAAATATAAAAAGTAAGATGATATATTGAAAATAAAATGAAAAATAGAAAGAAAGCTGAAGTATAGAAGGAAAGATGAAATATAGAAAAAAGATAAAATATAGAGAGTAAAATGAAATATAAAAAGAAATATGAAATATAGAAAGTAAAATAAATATAGAAAGTAAAATGAATTATAGAAAAAAAGATGAAATATAGAAAGTAAAAAAGTAATATAGAAAAAAAATTAAACTAAAAAGTAATATGAAATATAGGAAGAAAGATGTAAAATGAAATATAGAAAGTAAAATTAATATATAAAGAAAGATGAAGTATAGAAATTAAAAAAAAAAATAGAAAGAAGATGAAATATAAAAAGTAAAATGAAAGATAGAAAAAAAGATGAAATATAGAAAGTAAAATGAAATATAGAAAGAAAGATGAAATATTGAAAGTAACATCATTCTTTCTATATTTCATGTTTCTTTCAATATTACATTTTACTTTCTATATTTCATCTTTCTTTCTATATTTATTTTTCTTTCTATTTTTCATCTTTCTTTCTATATTTCATTTTAATTTATATATATCATCTTACTTTTTATATATCATTTTAATTTTTATATTTCATCTTTCTTTCTATATTTTATTTTTAAATGGAATATAGAAAAAAACATGATATGTAGAAAGTAAAATGAAATTTAGAAAGAAAGATCCAATATAGAAAGTAAAATAAAATAAAGAAAGAAAGATGAAATCTGGAAAGTAAAATGAATATAGAAAGAAAGATGAAATATACAAAGAAAGATGAAATATAAAAAGAAATATGTAATATAGAAAGTAAAATGAAATATAGAAAGAAAGATGAAATATAGAAAGTAAAATTAAATATAGAAAGAAATATGAAGTATAGAAAGTAAAATAAAATAAAGAAAGATAGTTGAAATATAGAAAGTAAACTGAAATATTGAAAGAAAAATGAAGTATAGAAAGTAAAATGAAATAAAGAAAGAAAGATGTAATATAGAAAGTAAAATTTATTATTGAAAGTAAAATTAAATATAGAAAGAAAGATGAAATATAGGAAGTAAAATGAAATATAGAAAAAAGATAAAATATAAAAAGTAAAATAAAATATAGAAAGAAAGATGAAATATAGAAAGTAAAATTAAATATAGAAAGAAAGATGAAATATAGAAAGAAATAAGAAATAAAGAAAGCAAAATGAAATGTAGAAAGAAAGATGAACGATAGAAAGTAAAATTAAATATAAAAAGAAAAATAAAATATAGAGAGTAAAATGAAATATAGAAACAAAGATGAAATATTGAAACAAAGATGACATATAGAAATTAATATGAAATATACAAAGAAAGAAGAAATATAGAAAGTAAAATTAATATCTAAATTTAGACGAAATATAGAAAGTACAATCAAATATTGAAAGAAAGGTGAAATATTGAAAGTAAAATGAAGTATAAAAAGAAATATGAAATATATAAAGATAGTCGAAATATAGAAAGAAAGGAAAATTAGTAAAAGAAAGGCGATATATAGAAAACTGGCAAAATAGAGAGTAAGACAAATTTAAAAAAGAAAGGAAAAACATATAAAGTAAAATGAAATATAGAAAGAAAGAAGATATATGAAATTAAAATGAAATATAGGAAAAGAAAGATGAAATGTAGAAAGAAAGATAAAATATAGAAAATAAAGTAAAATATAGAAAGAGAGATGAAATAAAGAAAGTGAAATGAAATAAAGAAAGAAAGATGAAATATGGAAATAAAAGGAAATATAGAAAGAAAGATGAAATATAGAAAGAAAGATGAAATATAGAAAGTGAAATGAAATATAGAAAGAAAGTAGAAGTATAGAAAGTAAAATTAAAGATAGAAAGAAAGAAGAAAGAATAAATATAGAAAGAAAGATGAAACATAGAAAGTAAAATGGAATGAAGAAAGAAAGATGAAATATAGAAAGTAAAATGGAATGAAGAAAGAAAGATGAAATATAGAAAGTAAAATGAAATATAGAAAGACAGATGAAATGTAGAAAGTAAAATGAAATATAGAAAGAAAGAATAAATAAATAAGGAAAAATGAAATATAGAAAGCAAAATGGAATGAAGAAAGAAAGATGAAATATAGAAAGTAAAATGAAATATAGAAAGACAGATGAAATGTAGAAAGTAAAATGAAATATAGAAAGAAAGAAGAAATAAAGAAGGAAAAATGAAATATAGAAAGAAAGATGAAATGTAGAAAGTAAAATGGAATGAAGAAAGAAAGATGAAATATAGAAAGTAAAATGAAATATAGAAAGACAGATGAGATGTAGAAAGTAAAATGAAATAAAGATTGAAACATGAAAAATAGGAAGTCAAATGATGTATAGAAAAAAAAATGAAGTATTAAAAAAAATGAAATATAGAAAGAAAGATGAAATATAGAAAGTAAAATTAAATATAGAAAGAAAGATAAAATATAGAAAGTAAAATGAAATAAATAAATAAATAAGAAATATAGAAATTAAAATGAAATATAGAATAAAATATCAAATATAGAAAGTTAAATGAATTATTGAAAGAAAGATGAAATATAGAAAGTAAAATGAAATCTAGAAAGAAAGATGATATATAGAAAGTAAAATGAAATATAGAAAAAAAGATTAAATATAGGAAGTAAAATAAAATATAGAAAAACAAGAAATATAGAAATAAAAATGAAATTATGAAATAAAGATGAAATATTGAAAGTAAAATGAAATATTGAAAGAAAGATGAAATATAGAAAGTAAAATGAAATATTGAAAGAAAGATGAAATATAGAAAGTAAAATGAAATATGGAAAGAAAAAAGAAATGTAGAAAGTCAAATGAAATATAGAAAGAAAAATGAAATATAAAAACAAACATGAAATATTGAAAGTAGAAAGAAATATAGAAAGAAAGATGAAATACAGAAAGTAAAATGAAATTTACAAAGAAAGATGAAATATAAAAATTAAAATGAAATATAGAAAGAAAGATAAAATATCCGAAATAAAAAGAAATATAGAAAGAAAATTGAAAAATAGAAAGAAAGATGAAATATAGAATTAAAAATGAAATTTTGAAATAAATATGAAATATAGAAAGAAACATGAAATATTGTAGGTAGAAAAAAATTCAGAAATAAAGATAAAATATAGAAAAAATTTTGAAAAATAGAAAGAAAGATGAAATATAGAATTAAAAAGGAAATTTTGAAATAAATATGAAATATAGAAAGCAAAATGAATTATAGAAAGAAAGATAAAATATAGAAAGTAAAATGATATATAGAAAGTAAACTGAATTATGGAAAGTAAAATGAAATGTAGAAAGAAAGATGAAATATAGAAAGGAAAATAAAATATAGAAAGAAACATGAAATATTGTAGGTTGAAAAAAATTCAGAAAGAAAGATAAAATATAGAAAAAAAGGAAATTTAGATAAAAAGATCAAATATAGATGGTAAAATGAAATATAGAAAGTAAAATGAAATTTAGAAAAAAAATAGGAAAGATTGAAAGTTAAATGAAATCTAGAAAGAAAGATGAAATACATAAAGTTAAATTAAATATGGAAAGAAAGATGAAATATAGAAAGTAAAATGAAATAAACAAAGAAAAAAGAAAAATAGAAAGTAAAATGAAACGTAGAAAGAAAGATGAAATACAGAAAGAAGATTTAAATAGAGAAAGAAATATGAAATATAGAAAGTAAAATAAAATAAAGAAAGAAAGATGAAATATAGAAAGTAAAATAAAATATAGAAAGAAAGATGTAGTATAGAAAATAAAAGGAAATAAAGAAAGAAAGATGAAAGATAGAAAGTAAAATGTAATATTGAAAGTAAAATGAAATATAGAAAGAATGATGAAATATAGAAATTAAAATGAAATCTAGAATGAAAGACAAAATATAGAAAGAAAAATAAAATTTAGAAAGTAAAATGAAATATTAAAATAAAGATGAAATATAGGAAGTAAAATAAAATATAGAAAGAAAAATAAAATATAGAAAGAAAGATGAAATATAGAAAGAAAAATGAAAATTTGAAATAAAGATGAAATGTAGAAAGTAAAAAGAAATATTGAAAGAAAGATGATATATAGAAAGTAAAATGAATTATTGAAAGAAAGATGAAACATAGAAAGTAAACTGAAATATAGAAATAAAAAAGAAATATAGAACGTCAAATGAAATATAGAAAGAAAGATGAAATATAAAAAGTAAAATGAAATATAAAAACAAACACGAAATATTGTAAGTAGAAAGAAATATAGAAAGAAAGATGAAATATAGAAAGTAAAATGAAATATAGAAAGAAAGATGAAATATAGAAAATAAATATGAAATATGGAAAGTAAAATGAAATATAGAAAGAAATATGAAATATAGAAAGTAAAATGAAATATAGAAAGAAAGATGAAATATAGAAAGAAAAATGAAATTTTGAAATAAATATGAAATATAGAAAGAAATATGAAATATAGAAAGTAAATTGAAATATAGAAAGAAAGATGAAATATAGAAAGTAAACTGAAATATAAAAAGTAAAATGAAATGTAGAAAGAAAGATGAAATATAGAAAGTAAACTGAAATATAAAAAGTAAAATGAAATGTAGAAAGAAAGATGAAATATAGAAAGTAAAATGAAATATTGAAACAAAGATGAAATATAGAAAGTAAAATGGAATATAGAAAAAAATTTGAAATATAGAAACAAAGATGACGTATAGAAATTAATATGAAATATACAAAGAAAGAAGAAATATAGAAAGTAAAATGAAATATCTAAATTTAGACGAAATATAGAAAGTACAATGAAATATTGAAAGAAAGGTGAAATATAGAAAGTAAAATGAAATATCTAAATTTAGACGAAATATAGAAAGTACAATGAAATATTGAAAGAAAGGTGAAATATAGAAAGTAAAATGAAATATAGAAAGAAAAATGAAATATATAAAGATAGTCAAAATATAGAAAGAAAGGAAAAATAGTAAAAGAAAGCCGATATATAGAAAAAAGGCAAAATAGAGAGTAAGAAAAATTTTAAAAAGAAAGGAAAAATATAGAAAGTAAAATTAAATATAGAAAGAAAGAAGATATATGAAATTAAAATGAAATATAGGAAAAAAAGATGACATGTAGAAAGTAAAATGCAATGTAGAAAGAAAGATGAAATATAGAAAGTAAAGTGAAATATAGGAAGAGAGATGAAATAAAGAATGTACAATGAAATAAAGAAAGAAAGATGAAATATGCAAAGTAAAATGAAATATAAAAAGAAAGATGAAATATAGAAAGAAAGATGAAATATAGAAAGTAAAATGAAATATTGAAAGAAAGTAGAAATATAGAAAGTAAAATTAAATATCGAAAGAAAGATGAAGATGCAAATGACCTATAGATCCGAACCTCATTAAATTCTCAAGTGAACGTGCAGTGGGATATTTACCTGAGTCAAACAAACCATTATTTTGCCCATTTACAAAAAAAGATGACCTAAGAATCTTTGGTGATTGTAAAGTGATTTATCGGTCAGCCGTACATAATGGGCTATATTTTCATAAGAAATGACTTATGAATTGGGAGTCCACACTCAGTTAAATATCACTCGCCTCCCCCTTTTTCCTGACAATTGGAAAACCTAATATATAACAACTAGAAAGTGTTTATAATCCCTAAAAATTATAGACACTTTTTGGAATTATCTCTCTCTACATTTGTGCATTTCCGTTTTAGAAGTATACTTTTTTCTTAAATCAAAACTTGAGTTTTCACTTTTCCATTTATCTTGTAAATAAAAATTTATTAAGGCAAATAGATCACAACAAATGAAAAATTTAGAGTTTATGTATACAAAAATTAAAAATAACAATAAATGTAAGTAAAGAAAATTTATTCACGCACCACAAATGAACACAAAAGTTCAGATATCCAAGTTTAGGAAATTCCACTAGTTCAACCCTAATTGCTTGGAATTTTATAAGAAAAAGATTTCTAATTGATCCCACACATGCTTTAAATACGGAATATGCATTCTTGAAAAATGTTAAAGATGCAAATGACCTATGGATCCAAACCTCATTAAATTCTCAAGTGAACGTGCGTTGGGATATTTACCTGAGTCAAACACGCCATTATTTTTTCCATTTACTAAAATGGTAACCAAACAATCATTGATGATTGTAAAGTGATTTATTGGTCAATTGTGCGTAAAGGGCTATATTTTTCTAAGAAATGATTTATAGATTAGGGGTCCACACTCAGTTAAAAATCCGCCGCCTCCCCTTTTTTCACTACGATCGCAAAACCTAATATTTAAAAACTTGAAAGAGTTTACACTCCCTAAAAATTACAGACACTTTGCAATTATCTCTCTCCACATTTGTGAATTTCCATTTTAGATGTATACTTTTTTCTTAAATCAAAACTTGAGTCTTCACTTTTCCCTTTATCTCGTAAACAGAAAGATAAGAAGGCAAAAAGATCACAAAAATCGAAAATTTTAGAGTCTATGTATGCAAAAAATTTAAAACAACAACAAATGTAAGTATAGAAAATTTATTCACACACCATAAATGCACACAAAATTTTTGATATCCAAGTTTGGCAATTTCCACTAGGTTAACCCTAATAGCTTGGAATTTTATAAGAAAGAGATTTCTAATTGATCCCACACATGTTTTAAATATGGATTATGCATGCTTGAAACATGTTAAAGATGCAAATAACTAATGGATCCAAACCTCATTAAATTCTAAAGTGAATGTGCGGTGGGATATTTACCATAGTAAAAAAACCATTATTTTTATGATTGTAAAGTGATTTATCAGTCAATCTTGAATAACGGGCTACATGTTTGTAAGAAATGTTTTATGGATTGGGATTCCACACTCAATTAAAAATCCACCGCCTGCCCCTTCTTCCTGACGATTGTAAAACCAAATATATAAAAACTAGAAAGAGTTTACAATCCCTTGAAATTACAGAAACTTTTTGGAATTATCTCTCTCTACTTTTGTGCATTTCCTTTTTAGAAGTATCCTTTTTACTTAAATCAAAACTTGAATTTTCCCTTTTCCCTTTATCTCACAAACAAAAAGATAAGAAGGCAAATAGATCACAACAAAACGAAAATTTTAGAGTTTATGTATGCAAAATATTTAAAACAATGACAAATGAAAGTAAAGAAAATTTATTCACTCTCCTCAAATGGAAACAAAAGTTTTGATATCGAAGTTTGGGAAATTCCAGTAGTTCAACCCAAATAGCATGGAATTAAATAAGAAAGAGATTTCTACACTATCCCACACATGTTTTAAATATGGATTATGCGTGCTTGAAACATGTTAAAGATGCAAATGACCTATGGATCCAAACCTCCTTAAATTCTCAAGTAAACGTGCGATGGGATATTGACCCGAGTCAAACAAGCCATTATTTTTCCAATTTACAAAAAATCTGACCTAACTATCATTGATGATTGCATAGTGATTTATTGGTCAATCATGTGTAACAGACAATATTTTTGTATGAAATGACTTATAGAGTAGGAGTCCACACTAAGTTAAAACTGCTCTGCCTCCCCCTTTTCCCGATGATTACCTAAAATATAAAAACTACTGACACTTTTCGGAATTATCTCTCTCTACATTTGTGCATTTCCATTTTAGATGAATAGTTTTTTCTTAAATCAAAACTTGAGTTTTCACTTTGCCCTTTATCTCGTAAACAGAAAAATAAGAACGCAAACGGATCACAACAATACAAAAATTTTAGAGATTATGTATGCAAAAAATTTTAAAAAATAACAAATTTATGTAAATAAAATTTAATCACGCACCACAAATGAACACAAAAGTTTTTATATCCAAGTTTGGGAAATTCCACTAGTTCAACCCTAATAGCTTGGAATTTGAAAAGAAAAAGATTTCTAATTGGTCCCACACATGTTTTAAATATGGATTATGCATGCTTGAAACATGTTAAAGATGCAAATGATATACAGATCCAAACCTCATTAAATTATCAAGTGAACATGCGGTGGGATATTTACCCGAGTCAAACAAGTCATTATTTTGATGTTTGTAAAGTGATTTATCGGTCAATCAAGTGTAACGGGCTATATTTTTGTAAGAAATGACTAATGGATTGGGAATCCACACTCAGTTAAAAATCCCCCTCCTCCCCCTTTTCCTTGACAATTGCAAAACCTAATATATTAAAACTAGAAAGAGTTTACAATCTCTAAAAATTACAAACTCTTTTCTGAATTATCTCTCTACATTTGGGCATTTCCATTTTAGATGCACACTGTTGGCTTAAATCAAAACATGAGTTTTCATTTTTCCCTTTATCACGTAAACAAAAAGATAAGAAGGCAAATAGATGACAACAAAATGAAAATTTTGGAGTTTATGTACACAGAAAATTTAAAAAAACAACAAATGTAAGTAAAAATATGTATTCACGCTCCACAAATGAACACAAAAGTTTTGATATCCAAGTTTTGGAAATTCCACTAGTTCAACCCTAGTTGCTTGGAATTTTATGAGAAAGTGGTTTCTAATTGATTCCACACATGTTTTAAATATGGATTATGCATGCTTGAAACATGTTAAAGGTGCAAATGACCTGTTGATGCAAACCTCATTACATTCTCAAGTGAATGTGCGGTGGGATATTTACCAGAGTCAAACTCTCCATTATTTTGCCCATTTACAAAAAAGATCACCTAACAATCATTGATGATTGTAAATTGATTTATCGGTCAATCTTGCGTAACGAGCTATATTTTTGTAAGAAATGACTTATGGATTGGGAGTCCACACTCCATTAAAGATGTCGTGCCTTCCCTTTTTCCCAATAATTGCAAAACCTAATATATAAAAACTAGAAAGAGTTTACAATTCCAAAAAATTATAGACACATTTTTGAATTATCTCTCTCTACATTTGTTCATTTCCATTTTAGATATATATTTTTTTATAAAATCAAAACTTGAGTATTCATTTTTCCCTTTATCTTGTAAATATAAAAATAAGAAGGAAAATAGATCACAAAAAACAAAAATTTTAGAGTCCACATATGCAAAAAATTTAAAACAACAACAAATGTAAATATAGAAAATTTATTCACGCACCACAAATGAACACAAAAGTTTTGATATCCAAGTTTGGCAAATTCCACTAGGTTAACCCTAATAGCTTGGAAATTTATAAGAAAGAGATTTCCAATTGATCCCAAACATTTTTTAAATATGGATTATGCATGCTTGAAACATGTTAAAGATTTAAATGACGTATGGACCAAAACCTCGTTAAATTCTCAAGTGAACGTGCGGTGGGATATTGACCCTAGTACAAAAATCATTATTTTGATGATTTCAAAGTGATTTACCGGTCGATCATGCGTAAAGGGCTATATTTTTTTAAGAACTGACTTATGGATTGGGAGTCCACATTCAGTTAAAATTCCCCCGCCATCCCTTTTTTCCGACGATTGCAAAATCTAATATATAAAAACAAGGAAGAGTTTACAATCCTAAAAAATTATAGACACTTTTTGGAATGATCTCACTCTACATTTGTGCATTTCCTTTTTAGATGTATCCTTTTTACTTTAATCACAGCTTGAGTTTTCACTTTTTTCGTTATCTCGTAAACAAAAAGATAAGAAGGCAAATAGATCACAACAAAAAAAAAAATTTAGAGTTTATCTATGCAAAAAAAATAAAACAACAACAAGTGTAAATAAAAAAAATTTATTCACACACCATATATGTCCACAAAAGTTTTGATATCCAAGTTTGCGAATTGCTCCCACACATATTTTAAAAATGGATTACGCATGCTTGAAACATGTTAAAGATGCAAATTACCTTTGGATCCAAACCTCATTAAATTCTCAAGTGAATGTGCGGTGGGATATTTACCTTAGTAAAAAAAATCAGTATTTTTATGATTGTAAAGTGATTTATTGGTCAATCGTGCGTAACGGGCTATGTTTTTTTCAGAAATGACTTATGGATTGGGAGTCCACACCATGCCTCCTGTTTTCCCCCAACAATTGAAAAACCTAATTTATAAAAACTAGAAAAAATTACAATCCTAAAAATTAAAGACACATTTTGGAATTATCTCTCTACATATGTGCATTTCCATTTTAGATATATACTTTTTTCTTAAATCAAAACTTGAGTTTTCAATTTTCCATTTATCTCGTAAACAAAAAGATAAGAAGGCAAATAGATGACAACAAAACAAAAATTTTAGAGTTTATGTATGAAAAATATAAAACAACAACTAATGTATATAAAAAAAAAATTATTCATGCACCACAAATGAACACAAAAGTTTTGATATCCAAGTTTGGGAAATTCCACTAGTTCAACCTTAATAGCTTGGAATTTTAGAAGAATGAGATTTCTAATTGATCTCACACATGTTTTAAATATGGATTATGCATGCTCGAAACATGTTAAAGGTGCCAATTACCTATGGATCCAAACCTCATTAAATTCTCATGGAAACGTGTGGTGGGATATTTACCTGAGTCAAACAAGCCATTTTTTCCAATTTACAAAAAAGCTGACCTAACGATCATTGATGATTGCATAGTGATTTATCGGACAATCATGCGTAATGGGCTATATTTTTGTAAGAAATGACTAATGGATTGGGAGTCCACAATTAGTTAAAAATGCCCCGCATCCCCATTTTCCCGATGATTGCAAAACCTAATATATTAAAACTAGAAAGAGTTTACAATCCTTAAAAATTATAGACACTTTTTGGAAATATCTCTCTCTACATTTTTGCATTTCTATTTTAGATGTATACTTTTTTCTTAAACCAAAACTTGAGTTTTCACTTTGACCTTTATCTCGTAAACAGTAAGATAAGAAGGCAAATGGATCACAACAAAACGAAAATTTTAGAGTATATGTATGAAAAAAATTTAAAACAACAACAAATGTAAGTAATGAAAATTTTTTCACATAGCACAAATGAACACAAAAGTTTTTTATCCAAGTTTGGTAAATTTCAGTGGGACAACCCTAACAGCTTGGAATTTTATAAGAAAGATATTTTTAATTGATCCCACACATGTTTTAAATATGGATTAAACATGCTTGAAACATGTTAAAGATGCAAATGACCTATAGATCCAAACTTCATTAAATCCTCCAGTGAACGTGCGGTGGGAAATTTATCCGAGTCAAATAAGCCATTATTTTGATCTTTGTAAAGTGATTTATCGGTCAATCGTGCGTAATGGGCGATATATTTGTAAGAAATGAAATATGGATTGGGAGTTCACACACCGTTAAATATCCCCCGCCTCGCCCCTTTTCCCGACAATTGTAAAACTTAATATATAAAAACTAGAAAGAGTTTACAATCCCTTACATATATAGACACTTTTTGAAATTATCTCTATCTACATTTGTTCATTTCCATTTTAGATATATACTTTTTTCTTAAATCAAAACTAGAGTTTTGACTTTTCCATTTATCTCGTAAACAAAAAGATAAGAAGGCAAATAGATCACAAAAAAATGAAAATTTTAAAGTTTATGTATGCAAAAAATTAAAATAACAACAAAGGTAAGTAATGAAAATTGATTCACGCACCATAAATGAACACAGAAGTTCAGATATCGAAGTTTAGGAAATTCCACTAGTTCAACCCTAATAGCTTGGAATTTTATAAGAAAGAAATTTTTAATTGATCCCATACATGTTTTAAATATGGAATATCCATGCTTAAAACATGTTAAAGATGCAAATGGCCTATGGATCCAAACCTCATTAAATTCTCAAGTGAACGTGCGGTGGGATATTTACCTGAGTGAAAGATGCCATTATTTTGCCCATTTACAAAAAAGTTTACCTAACAATCATTGATGATTGTAAAGTGATTTATCGATAAATCGAGCGTAACAGGCTATATTTTTGTAAGAAATTACTTATGGATTGGGAGTCCACATTCAGTTAAAAATCCCCCACCACCCCCTTTTCCCCGACGATTGCAAAACCTAATATATAAAAGTTAGAATGAGTTTACAATCCATAAAAATTACACACACTTTTCGGAATTATCTGTTTGTACATTTGTGTATTTCCTTTTTAGATTTGAACTTTTTTCTTAAATCAAAACTTGAGTTTTCACTTTTCCCTTTATCTCTTAAACAAAAAGATAAGAAGATAAATATATCATAAAAAGCGAAAATATTAGAATCTATGTATGCAAGAAAATTAAAACAACAAAAAATGTAAGTAAAGAAAATTTATTCACCCACCACAAATGAACAGAAGAGTTTAGATATCCAAGTTTGGGAAATTCCACTAGTTCAACCCTTATAGCTTGAATTTTATAAGAAAAATATTTCTAATTGATCCCACACATGTTTTAAATATGGATTATGCATGCCTGAAACATGTTGAAGTTGCAAATGACCTACGGATACAAACGTCATTAAATTCTCAAGTCAATGTGCGGTGGGATTTTTACCCTAGTAAAAAAAGCATTATTTTGATGATGTAAAGTGATTTATCGGTCAATCGGGCTTAACGGGGTATATTTTTTTAACAAATGACTTTTGGATTGGGAGACCATACTCAGTTAAAAATCCCCTGCCTCCCCCTTTTTCCTAACGATTACAAAACCTAATATATAAAAACTAGAAAGAGTTTACAATCCCTAAAAAGTAGTGACACTTTTTATAATTATCTCTTTCTACATATGTGGATTTACATTATGTATACTTTTTTCTTAAATCAAAACTTGAGTTTTCACTTTTTCGTTTATCTCATAAACAAAAAGATAAGAAGGTAAATAGATCACAACAAAATGAAAATATTATAGTTTATGTATGCAAAAAATCAAAATAGCAACAAATGTAAGTAAAGAAAAATTATTTACGCACCACATATGAATTCAAAATTTGAGATATCCAAGTTTGGGAAATTCCACTAGTTCAACCCTAATAGCTTGGTATTTTATGAGAAAGAGATTTCTAATTCATCCCACACATGTTTTAAATATGGAATATGCATGCTTGAAACATGTTAAAGATGCAAATGACCTATGGATCCAAACCTCATTAAATTCTCAACTGAACGGCTGGTGGGATATTTACTCGAGTCAAAAACATCATTATTTTGCCTATTTACAACAAATCTGACCTATCAATCATTGATGATCGTAAAGTGATTTATCGGTCAATCGTGCGTAACAGGCTATATTTTTGTAAGAAATGACTTATGGATTGGGAGTCCACACTCCATTAAAAATCCCCTACCTCCCCTTTTTTCCCAACCATTTCAAATCCTAATATATAAAAACTAGAAAGAATTTACAATCCCCAAAAATTACTGATAGTTTTTGGAATTATCTCACTCTACATTTGTGCATTTCCATTTTAGATGTAAACTTTTTTTATAAATAAAAACTTGAGTTTTCACTTTTCCCTTTATCCCAAAAACAAAAAGAAAAGAAGGCAAATAGATCACAACAATAAGAAAATTTTAAAGTTTATGTATGCAAAAAAATTCAAAATAAAAAAATGTAAGTAAAGAAAATTTTTCATGCACCACAATTGAACAGAAAAGTTTTCATATCCAGGTTTGGGAACTTCCACTTGTTCAACCCTAATAGCTTGGAATTTTATAAGAAAGAGATTTCCAATTGACCCCACACATGTTTTAAATATGGATTATGCATGCTCGAATCATGTTGGAGATGCAAATGACCTACGGATCCAAGCCTCATTAAATTCTCAAGTGAACGTGCGGTGGGATATCTACTCTAGTAAAAAAACCATTATTTTGTTGATTGTAAAGTGATTTATCGGTCAATCATGCGTAACAGGCTATATTTTTGTAAGAAATGACTTATGAATTGGGAGTCCGCACTCAGTTAAAAATCCCACGCCTCCCCCTTTTTCCTAACGATTCCAAAACCTAATATATAAAAACTTGAAAGAGTTTACAATCCCTAAAAATTACAGACACTTTTTGGAATTATATCTCTCCATATTTGTGCATTTCCTTTTTATATGTATCCTTTTTTCTTAAATCAAAACTTAAGTTTTCACTTTTCCCTTGATCTCGTAAACAAAAAGATAAGAAGGCAAATAGATCACAACAAAACGAAAATTTTAGAGTTTATCTATGCAAAAAAAGTAAAACAACAACAAATGTAAGTAAAGAAAATTTATTCACACACCAAAAATGAACACAAAAGTTTTGGTATCCATGTTTGGGAAATTCCACTAGTTCAACCCTAATAGCTTGGAATTTTATAAGAAAGAGATTTCTAATTGATCCCACACATGTTTTAAATATGGATTATGCATGCTTGAAACATGTTAAAGATGCAAATGACCTATGGATCCAAACCTCATTATATTTTTCAAGTAAACATGCGGTGGGATATTTACACAAGTCAATTGAGCCATTATTTTGCCCATTACAAAAATGCTGACCTAATAATCATTGATGATCGTAAAGTGATTTATCGTTCAATCGTGCGTAACAGGCTATATTTTTGTAAGAAATGACATATGGATTGGGAGTCCACACTCAATTAAAAATCCCCCGCCTCCCCCTTTTTTCTTGACGATTGCAAAACCTAATATATAAAAACTAGAGAGAGTTTACAATCCCTAAAAATTATAGACACTTTTTGAAATTATCTCTCTCTACATTTGTGCATTTTAATTTTAGATGTATACTTTTTTCTTAAATATAAACTTGAGTTTTCACTTTTCCCTTTATCTCAAAAATAGAAAGATAAGAAGGTAAACAGATCACAAAAAAATAAAATTAGAGTTTATTTATGAAAAATATTTAAAACAACAACAAATGCAAGTAAAGAAAATTTATTCACGCACCACAAATGAACACAAAAGTTTTGATATCTAGTTTTGGGAAATTCCACTAGTTCAATCCTAATAGCTTGACATTTTATAAGATTGAGATTTATAATTGATCCCACACATGTTTTAAATATGAATTATGAATGCTTGAAACATGTTGAAGATGCAAATGACCTTTGGATCCAAACCTCTTTAAATTCTCAAGTGAACGTGCGGTGGGATAACCTGAGTCCAACAAGCCATTATTTTGATTATTGTCAAGTGATTTATCGGTCAATCGTGCGTAAAGGTCTATATTTTGTTAGATTGGGAGTTCACACTCCATTAAAAATCCCCCACCTCACCCTTTTTCCCGAGCAAAACCTAATATATAAAATCTAGAAAGAGTTTACAATCCCTAAAAATTATAGACAGTTTTTGGAATTATCTCTTTCTAATTGGAATTTTAAATATGGATTATGCATGCTTGAAACATTTTAATGTTGCAAATGACCAATGGATCCAAACTTCATTAAATTCTCAAGTGAACGTGCGGTGGGATATTTACCCGAGTCAAACAAGCCAATATTTTGCCCATTTACAAAAAAACGGATAACCATTGATGATTGTAAAGTGATTTATCATTCAATCGTGCGTAATGGGCTATATTTTTGTAAAAAATGACTTATGGATTGGGAGTCCACAATCAGTTAATATCCCTCACCTCCCCCTTTTTCCCGTTGATTGCAAAATCTAATATATAAAAACTAGAAAGTGTTTAGAATCCCTAAAAATTATAGACACTTTTTGGACTTATCTCTCTCTACATTTGTGCATTTCCAATTTAGATGTGTAATTTTTTTTATATCTGAAATTGAGTTTTCCCTTTTCCTTTTATCTCCTGAACAGAAAGATAATAAAGCAAATAGATCACAAAAAACGAAAATTTTAGAACCTAGAAAATTTATTGACGCACCACAAATGAACACAAAACTTTTAATATCCATGTTTTTGGAAAATACACTAGTTCAACCCTTATAGCTTGGAATTTTATAAAAAAGAGATTTCTAATTGATCCCACACATGTTTTAAATAAGGATGATGCATGCTTAAAACATGTTTAAGATCCAAATGATCGACAGATCCAAACCTTATTAAATTCTCAAGTGAACGTGCGGTGGGATATTTACCCTAGTTAAAATAAACCATTATTTTGATGATTTTAAATTGATTTATCGGTCCATTGTGAGTAAGGGATATATTTTTGTAAGAAATGACTTATGGATTGGGAGACCACACTCAGTTAAAAATATCCCGCCTCCCCCTTTTTTCCTAACGATTGCAAAACCTAATATATAAAAACTAGAAAGAGTTTACAATCCCTAAAAATTACAGACACTTTTTGAAATTATCTCTCTCAACATTTGTGCATTTCTATTTTATATGTATACTTTTTTCTTAAATCAAAACTTGAATTTTCACTTTTCCTTTTATCTCATGAACAAAAAGATAAGAAGACAAATAGATCACAACAAAATGAAAATTTTAGAGTTTATGTATGCAAAAAATTAAAATAACAACAAATTTCAGTAAAGAAAATTAATTCATGCACCACTAATGAACACAAAAGTTGAGAAATCCTAGTTTGGAAAATTCCACTAGTTCAACCCTAATAGCTTGGTATTTTAAAAGAAAGAGATTTCTAATTGATCCCACACATGTTTTCAATAAGGAATATGCATGGTTGAAACATGTTAAAGATGCAAATGACCTATGGATCCAAACCTCATTAAATTCTCAAGTGAATGGGTCGTGGGATATTTACCTAAGTCAAACACACCATTATTATGCCAGTTTAAAAAAAACCTGACCTAACAATCATTGATAATCTTTAAGTTATTTATCGGTCAATCGTTCATAACGGGCTATATTTTTGTAAGAAATGACTAATTGATTGGGAGTCCACACTCCGTTAAAAATTCCTCGCCTCCCCCTTTTTCCCGATGATTGCAAAACCTAATATATAAAGACTAGAAAGAGTTTACAATCCCTAATAATTACTGTCACTTTTAGGAATTATCTCCTTCTGCATTTGTGCATTTACATTTTACATATAAACTTTTTTCATAAATCAAAACTTTAGTTTTTACTTTTCCCTTTATCTCGTAAGCAAAATGATAAGAAGGCAAATAGATCACTACAAAATAAAAAAAATTAGAGTTTATATATGCAAAAAATTTAAATCAACAAAAAATGTAAGTAAAGAAAATTTATTCACCACAAATGAACATAAAAGTTTTGGCATCCATGTTTGGGAAATTCCACTAGTTCAACCCTAATTGCTTTGAATTTTATAAGAAAGAGATTTCTAATTGATCCCACATGTTTTAAATATGGATTATGCATGCTTGAAACTTGTTAAAGATGCAAATGACCTATGGATCCAAACCTCATTCAATTATCAAGTAAACGTGAGGTGGGATATTTGCACGAGTCAAACGAGGCAATATTTTGCCCATTTACAAAAATATTGACCGAACAATCATTGATGATTTTAAAGTTATTTATCGGTTTATCGTGCATTACAGGCTATATTTTTGTAAGAAATGACTTATGGTTTGGGAGTCCACACTCAGTTAAAAATTCTCCACCTCTCCTTTTTTCCAAACGATTGAAAAACCTAATATATAAAAACTTGAAATAGTTTACAATCCCTAAAAATACAGACACTTTTTGGAATTATCTCTCTCTACATTTGTGCAATTCAAATTTAGATGTATACTTTTTTCTTAAATATTAACTTGAGTTTTCACTTTTCCCTTTTTCTCAAAAATAGAAAGAAAAGAAGGTAAATAGATCACAACAAATTTTTTTTTAGAGTTTATATGAAAAAAATTTACAAGAACAACAAAGGTAAGTAATGAAAATCGATTCACGCACGACAAATGAACACAAAAGTTTTGATATCCAGGTTTGGAAAATTCCGCTAGTTCAACCCTAATAGCTTGGCATTTTATATGATAGAGATTTCTAATTGATCCCACACATGTTTTAAATATGGATGATGCATGCTTGAAACATGTTAAAGATGCAAATGACCTATGGATCCAAACCTCAATAAATTCTCAAGTGAACATGCGGTGGAATATTTACCTGAGTCAAACTAGCCATTATTTTGATGATTGTAAAGTGATTTATCGGTCAATTGTGCATAACGGGCTATATTTTTGTAAGAAATGACTTATGGATTCAAAGTCCACACTTAGTTAAAAATCCCTCACCTCACACTTGTCCCCGATGAAAGCTAAACCTAATATCTAAAAACTAGAAAGAGTTTACAATCCCTTAAAATTACAAACACTTTTTGGAATTATCTCTCTCTACGTTTGTCCATTTCCATTTTAGATGTATACTTTTTCTTAAATGAAAACTTGAGTTTTCACTTTTCCCTTTAGCTAGTAAACAAGAATATAAGAAGACAAATAGATCACAACAAAACTAAAATTTAAGAGTTTATGTTTGCAAAAAATTTAAAACTACAACAAATGTAAGAATAGAAAATTTATTCACACACCACAAATGAACACAAAAGTTTTGGTATTCATGTTTTGGAAATTCCACTTGTTCAACCCTAATTGCTAAGAATTTTATAAGGAAGAGATTTCTAATTGATCCCACACATGTTTTAACAAGTTGAAGATACAAAGGACCTACGGATCCAAACCTCATAAAATTCTCAAGTGAATGTGCTGTGGGATATTTTCCCTAGTCGAAAAAACCATTATTTTGATGATTGTAAAGTGATTTATCGGTCAAGCGTGCGTAATAGGCTATATTTTTGTAAAAAAATGACTTTTTGATTGGGAGCCCACACTCAGCTAAAAATCCCTGGCTTCCCTATTTTTCCCGACGATTTCAAAACCTAATTCATAAAAACTCTAAAGATTTTACAATCCCTACAAATTACAAACACTTTTTGGAATTATCTCACTCTAATTTTGTTAATTTCCATTTTAGATGTATACTTTTTTCTTAAATCAAAACTTGAGTTCTCACTTTTCCCTTTATATTGTAAAGAGAAAGATAAGAAGGCAAATAGATCACAAAAAAAGAAAATTTTATAGTCTATGTGTGTAAAAAATTTAAAACAACAAAAAATATTAGTGTAGAAAATTTATTCACGCACCACAAATGAACACAAAAGTTTTGATATCCATGTTTGGCATCTTCCACTAGGTTAACCCTAATCTCTTGGAATATTAAAAGAAAGAGATTTCTAATTGATCCCACACATGTTTTAAATTTGGATTATGCATGCTTGAAACATGTTAAAGATGCAAATGACCTAAGGATCCAAACCTCATTAAATTCTCAAGTGAACGTGTAGTGGGATATTTGCCCTAGTAAAAAAAAACCATTATTTTGATGATTGTAATATGATTTATTTGTCAATCATAGGTAATGGGCTATATTTTGGCATGAAATGACTTATGGATTGGGAGTCCACACTCAGTTAAAAATTCCCCACCTCCCCCTTTTTCCAGGCGATTGCAAAACCTAATATATAAAAAATAGAAAGAGTTTACAATCCTTAAAAATTACAGACACTTTTTGGAATTATCTCTCTCTACATTTGTGCATTTCAATTTTTGATGTATACTATTTTCTTAAATCAAAACTTATGTTTTCACTTATCCCTTAATCTCGTAAACAAAAAGATAAGAAGGCAAATAAATCACAACAAAATAAAAATTTTAGAGTTTATTTATGAAAAAAATTTAAAACAAAAACAAATGTAAGTAAAGAAAATTTATTCATGCACCACAAATGAACACCAAAGTTTTGATATCAGAGTTTGGGAAATTCCACTAGTTCAACCCTAAAAGCTTGCAATTTTATAAGAAAGAGATTTCTAATTGATCCCACACATGTTTTAAATATGGATTATGCAAGCTTGAAACATGTTAATGATGCAAATGACCTATGGATCCAAACCTAATGAAATTCTCATGTGAACCTGCGGTGGGATATTTATCCGAGTAAAACAAGCCATTATTTTGCCCATTTACTAAAAAGCTGACCTAAAAATCAATGATGGATGCACAATGCACAAATGTAGAGAGAGATAATTCCAAATAGTGTTTGTAATTTTTAGGGATTGTAAACTCTTTTTACTTTTTTTATATCAGGTTCTGTAATCGTCGGGAAAAGGGGGAGGCGAGGGATTTTTAACTAAGTGTTGACTCCCAATCCATAAGTCATTCCTTACAAAAATAAGGCCCGTTACGTATGACAAATCACTTTTCAATCATCTATGATCGTTAGGTCAGCTTTATGTAAATGGGCAAAATAATGTCTTGTTTGACTCGGGCAAATTTCCCACCGCACGTTTACTTGGGAATTTATTGTTATTTTATTTATAAGGTTTGGATCCATATGTCATTTTCATCTTTAACATGTTTCAAGCATGCATTTCCATTTTTTAAAACCTGTGTAGAAAAATCTTTCTTATAAAATTCAGAGCTATTAGGGTTGAACTAGTGGAATTTCCAAAACTTGGATAACAAAACTTTTGTGTTCATTTGTGGTGTGTGAATAAATTTTCTTTACTTACATTTGTGATTGCTTAAAATTATTTCCATACACAAACTCTAAAATTTTCTTTTTGTTGTGAGCTATTTGCCTTTTATCTCTTTTTTTATTTACGAGATGAAGGGAAAGTGAAAACTCAAGTTTTGATTTAAGAAAGAAGTATACATCTAGATGTAAAGTACACAATGCACAAATGTACAGAGAGATAATTCCTAAAAGTATCTGTAATTTTTAGGGATTGTAAACTCTTTTTAGTTTTTATATATCAGGTTTGCAATCATCGGGAAAAGGGGGAGGCAGGGGATTTTTAATTGATTGTTTACTCCCAATCCATAAGTCATCCCTTATAAAAATATAGCCCGTTACGCATGATAAATCACTTTACAATCATCAATGATCGTTAGGTCAGCTTTATATAAATGGGCAAAAGAATGGCTTGGTTGACTCGGGTAAATATCCCACTGCACGTTTTCTTTGAAATTTAATGTTATTCTCTTTAAAAGGTTTGGATCCATAGGTCATTTGAATCTATAACTTGTTTCAAGCATGCATATCCATTTTTTAAAACATGCATAGAAAAATCACTTTCTAATAAAATTCCGAGCTATTAGGGTTGAACTAGTGGAATTTCGCAAACTTGGATAACAAAACTTTTGTGTTCATTTGTGGTGTGTGGATAAATTTTCATAACTTAAATTTTTTATTGCTTTAAATTCTTTCTATGCTGAAACTCTCAAATTTTGATTTTGTTGTGATCTATTTGCTTTTTATCTCATTTTTTGTTTACGAGATGATGGGAAAGTGAAAACTCAAGTTTTGATTTAAGAAAAAAGTATACATCTAAAATGGAAATGCACAATGCACAAATGTAGAGAGAGATAATTCAAAAAAGTGTAAGTAATTTTTAGGGATTGTAAACTCTTTTTAGTTTTTATATATCAGGTTCTGCAGTAGTCGGGAAAAGGGGGAGGCATGGGATTTTTAAATGAGTGTTGACTCCCAATCCATAAGTCATTCGTTACAAAAATATAGCCCGTTATGCATGATAAATCACTTTACAATGAACTATGATCGTTAGGTCAGCTTTTGTTAAATGGGCAAAATAATGGGTTGTTTGACTCGGGTAAATATCCCACCGCACTCTCACTTGGGAATTTAATGTTATTCTCTTTAAAATGTTTTGATACATAGGTCATTTGCATATTTAACATGTTTCAAACATGCATATCCATTTTTTAAAACAAGTGTAGAAAGATCTTTTTCTTATAAAATTCTGAGCTATTAGGGTTGATCTAGTGGAATTTCCAAAACTTGGATAACAAAATTTTTGTGTTCATTTGTGGAGTGAGAATAAATTTTCTTTACTTAAATTATTTATTGCTTTAAATTATTTCCTTACATCAACTCTAAAATTTTCATTTTGTTGTGATCTATTTGCCTTTTATCTCTTTCTTTATTTAAGAGATGAAGGGAAAGTGAAAACTTTAAGTTTAGATTTAAGAAAAAAGTACACATCTAAAATGGAAATGCACAATGCACAAATGAAGAGAGAGATAATTTTAAAAAGTCTCTGTAATTTTTAAGGATTGTAAACTCTTTTTAGTTTTTATATATCAGATTCTGCTATAGTCGTGAAAAGGGGGATGCGGGGATTTTTAACTGAGTGTTGACTCCCAATCCATAAGCCATTCCTTCCAAAAATATAGCCCGTTACGCATGATAAATCACTTTACAATCATCTCTGATCGTTAGGTCATCTTTTTGTAAATGGGCAAAATAATGGCTAGTTCGACTCGGGTAAATATCCCACGTTCACTTGGGAATTTATTGTTGTTCTCTTTAAAAGGATTTTATCCATAGGTCATTTGCATCTTTAACAAGTTACAAACATGCATATCCATTTTTTAAAACATGTGTAGAAAAATCTCTTTCTTATAAAATTCTGAGCTATTAGGGTTGAAGTAGTGGAATTTCCCAAACTTGGATAACAAAAATTTTGTGTTCATTTGTGGTGTGTGAATAAATTTTCTTTACTTACATTTGTTATTGCTTTAAATTCTTTTCATACTTAAACTCTAAAATTTTCATTTTGTTGTGATCTATTTGCTTTTTATCTCTTTTTTTGTTTACGAGTTGAAGGGAAAGTGAAAACTAAAGTTTTGATTTAAGAAAAAAGTATACATCTAAAATGGAAATGCACAATGCACAAATGTAGAGAGAGATAATTCCAAAAAAGTGTCTGTAATTTTTAGGGATTGTAAACTCTTATTAGTTTTTATATATCAGGTTCTGCAATCATCGGGAAAAGGGGGAGGTGCAGTGGGTTAATTACCCGAATCAAACAACCCATTATTTTGCCCATTTAAAAAAAGTTGACCTAACGATAATAGATGATTGGAAAGTGATTTATCATGCGTAACAGGCTATATTTTTGTAAGGAATTACTTATGTATTGGGAATCAACACTCAGTTAAAATCCCCCTCTTCCCCTTTTTCCCGACGATTGCAGAACCTGATTTATAAAACCTAAAAAGAGTTTACAATCCCAAAAACTTACATACACTTTTTTGAATAATCTCTCCCTAATTTGTGAATAGTGCATTTCCATATTAGCTGTATACTTTTTTTTTAAATCAAAACTTGAGTTTTTACTTTCCCTTCATCTCAAAAACAAAAAAAGAGATAAAAGGCAAATTGATCACAACAAAATAAAAATTTTAGAGTTTATGTATGGAAAGAATTTAAAGCAATAATGAATGTAAATTAATAAAATTTATTCAAACACCTCAAATGAACACAAAAGTTTTGTTTTCCAAGTTTAGGAAATTCCACTAGTTGAACCCTAATAGCTAGAAATTTTATATGAAAGTGATTTTTCTACACAATTTTTTTAAAATGGATATGCTTGCTTGAAACATGTTAAAGATGCAAATGACCTACGAATCAAAACATTTTGAGGAGAATAACATTAAATTCTCAAGTAAAGGTGCGGTGGGATATTTACACTAGTCAAACCAGCCATTATTTTGCCGATTTTAAAAAAGCTGACCAAACGATGAGTGATTTATCATGCATAACAGGCTATATTTTTGTAAGGAATGACTAATGGACTGGGAGTCCACACTCAGTTAAAAATCCCCCCCGACGATTGCAAAACCTGAAATATAAAAACTAAAAAGAGTTTACAATCCCTAAAAATTTCAGACACTTTTCGGAATTATCTCTCTATACATTTGTGCATTGTGCATTTCCAATTTAGATATACATTTTTTTCTTAAATCAAAACTTGAGTTTTCACTTTCCCATCGTCTCGTAAACAAAAAAAGAGAAAAAAGGCAAATAGATCACAACAAAATGAAAATTTTAGAGTTTATATATCAAAAGAATTTAAAGCAATAACAAATGTAAGCAGAGAAAATTTATTCACACACAACAAACGAACACAAAAGATTTGTTATCCAAGTTTGAGAAATTCCACTAGTTGAAGCCTAATAGCTCAGAATTTTATAAAAAAGAGATTTTTCTACACATGTTTTAAAAAATGGATATGCATGCTTGAAATATGTTAAAGATGCAAATGACCAATGGATCCAAACCTTTTAAAGAGAATAACATTAAATTCTCAGGTGAACGTGGGGTGGGATATTTACTTAAGTCAAAAGAGCCATTAATTTGCCCATTTACAAAAAGCTGACCTAACGATCATGGATGATTGTAAAGTGATTTATCATGCATAACGGTCTATATTTTTGTAAGGAATGACTTATGGATTGGGAATCAACACTCAGTTAAAAATCCCCTGCATCTCCCTTTTCCAGACGAATGCAGAATATGATATATATAACCTAAAAAGAGTTTACAATCCCTAAAAACTATTGACAATTTTTTGAATTATCTCTCTCTAAATTTGTGAATAGTGCATTTCCATTTTTAATGTATTCTTTTTTGTTAAGTCAAAACTTGAGTTTTTACTTTCCCTTCATCTCGTAAACAAAAAAAAGTGATCAAAGGAAAATTGATCACAACAAAATGAAAATTTTAGTGTTTATGTATGGAAAAAATTTAAAGCAATAACAAATGTAAGTATAGGTAATTTATTTACACACCACAAACAAACACAAAAGTTTTGTTATCCATGTTTAAGAAAATCCACTAGTTCAGCCCTAATAGCCCGAAATTTATAAGAACGAGATATTTCTACACAAGTTTTAAAAAATGGATAAGCTAGCTTAAAACATGTTAAAGATGCATATGACCTATGGATCAAAACCTTTTATAGAGAATAACATTAAATTTTCAAGTGAAGGTACAGTGGGATATTTACCTTAGTTAAACAAGCCATTATTTGGCCCATTTACAAACAGCACACCTAACGATCATAGATGATTGTAAAGTGATTTATCATATGTAACAGGCTATATTTTTGTAAGGAATGACTAAGGGATTCAGAGTCAACACTCAGTTAAAAATCCCCTGCCTCCCCCTTATCCCGACGATTTCCAAACCTGATATATAAAAACTAAAAAGAGTTTACAATCCATAAAAAATACAGACAATTTTTGGAATTATCTCTCTCAACATTTGTGTACTGTGCCTTTCTATTTTAAATGTATACTTTTTTCTTAAATCAAAACTTTGGTTTTCACTTTCCCTTCATCTAGTAAACAAAAAAAGAGATAAAAGGCAAATAGATGACAACAAAATTAAAATTTTAGAGTTTATGTATGGTAGGAATTTAAAGCAAAAAAAAAATGTAACTAAAGGAAATTAATTCACACACCACAAATGAACACAAAAGTTTTGCTTTCCAAGTTTGTGAAATTCCACTAGTTCAACGCTAATAGCTCCGAATTTTATTAGGATGGGATTTTTCTGCACGTGTTTTAAAAAATGGATATGCATGCTTGAACCATGTAAAAGATGCAAATGACCTATGGATCCAAACTATTTAAAGAGTATAACATTAAATTCTCAAGTGAAGGTGTTGTGGGATAATTACCCGAATGAAACAAGTCATTATTTTGCCCAATTAAAAAAAGTTGACCTAACGATAATAGATGATTGTAAAGTGATTTATCATGCGTAATGGGCTATATTTTTATAAGGAATGACTTATGGATTGGGAATCAACACTCAGTTAAAAATCCCCCGCCTCCCCCTTTTCCCGACGATTGCATAACCGGATTTATAAAACCTAAAAAGAGTTAACAATCCCTAAAAATTACAAACACTTTTTTGAATAATCTCTCCCTAATTTGTGAATATGACATTTCCATATTAGATATATACTTTTTTTTAAATCAAAACTTAAGTTTTTACTTTCCCTTCATCTCGAAAACAAAAAAAGACAAAAAAGACAAATAGATCACAACAAAATAAAAAATTTAGAGTTTATGTGTGGAAAGAATTTAAAGCAATAACGAATGTAAGTTAAGAAAATTTATTCAAACACCACAAATGAACACAAAAGTTTTGTTATCCAAGTTTAAGAAATTCCACTAGTTCAACCCTAATAGCTCAAAATTTTATATGAAAGAGATTTTTCTACACACGTTTTTAAAAATGGATATGCAAGCTTGAAACATGTTAAAGATGCAAATGACCTATGTATCAAAACATTTTAAGGAGAATAACATTAAATTCTCAGGTGAAGGTGCGGTGGAATATTTACTCTAGTCAAACCAGCCATTATTTTGCCAATTTTTAAAAAGCTGACCTAACGATCATAGATGATTGTAAAGTGATTTATCATGCGTAACAGACTATATTTTTGTAAGGAATGACTAATGGACTGGGAGTCAACACTCAGTTAAAAATCCCATGCCTCCCCCTTTTCCCGACGATTGCGAAACCTGAAACATAAAAACTAAAAAGAGTTTACAATCCCTAAAAATTTCAGACACTTTTCGGAATTATCTCTCTATACATTTGTGCATTGTGAATTTCCAATTTAGATGTATACTTTTTTCTTAAATGAAAACTTGAGTTTTCACTTTCCCATCATCTCGTAAAAAAAAAAAGAGATAAAAGGCAAATAGATCACAACAAAATGAAAATTTTAGAGTTTATGTATCGAAAGAATTTAAAGCAATAACAAACGTAACCAGAGAAAATTTATTCACACACAACAAACGAACACAAAAGATTTGTTATCCAAGTTTGAGAAATTCCACTAGTTCAAGCCTAATAGCTCAGAATTTTATAAAAAAGTGATATTTCTACACATGTTTTAAAAAATGGATATGCATGCTTGAAACATTTTAAAGATGCAAATGGCCTATGGATCCAAACCTTTTAAAGAGAATAACATTAAATTCTCAGGTGAACGTGGGGTGGGATATTTACTTGAGTCAAACAAGTCATTAATTTGCCCATTTACAAAAAGCTGACCTAACGATCATGTATGATTGTAAAGTGATTTATCATGCGTAACGGGATATATTTTTTTAAGGAATGACTTATGGATTGGGAATCAACACTCAGTTAAAAATCCTCTGCATCGCCCTTTTCCCGACGAATGCAGAACATGATATATAAAACCTAAAAAGAGTTTACAATCCTTAAAAACTATCAACCATTTTTTGAATTATCTCTCTCTAAATTTGTGAATAGTGCATTTCCATTTTTAATGTATTATTTTTTGTTAAGTCAAGACTTGAGTTTTTACTTTCCCATCATCTCGTAAACAAAAAAAGAGATAAAAGGCAAATAGATCACAACAAAATGAAAATTTTAGAGTTTATGTATCGAAAGAATTTAAAGCAATAACAAATGTAAGGAAAGAAAATTTATTCACACACCACAAGTGAACACAAAAGTTTTGTTATCCAAGTTTGAGAAATTCCACTAGTTCAACCCTAATAACTCGGAATTTTATAAGAACGAGATTTTTCTACTTATGTTTTAAAAAATGGATATTCATGCTTGAAACATTTTAAAGATGCAAATGACCAATGGATCCAAACCTTTTAAAGAGAACTACACTAAATTCTCAGGTGAACGTGGGGTGGGATATTTACTTGAGTCAAACAAGCCGTTATTTTGCCCATTCACAAAAAGCTGACCTAACGATCTTGGTTATTGTAAAGTAATTTATCATGCGTAGCAGGCTATATTTTTTTAAGGAATGACTTATGGATTGGGAGTCAACACTCAATTAAAAATCCCCTGCCTCTCCATTTTCCCGGCGATTGCAGAACCTGATATATAAAAACTAAATAGAGTTTACAATCCCTAAAAATTACAGACACTTTTTAGAAATATCTCTCTCTCCATTTGTGCATTGTGCATTTCTATTTTAGATGTATGTTTTTTTCTAAAATCAAAGCTTTAGTTTCCACTTTCCCTTCATCTCGTAAACAAAAAAAGAGATAAAAGGCAAATAGATCACAACAAAATGAAAATTTTAGAGTTTATGTATGCAAAGAATTTAAAGCAATAACAAATGTCAATAAAAATCATTTATTCAAAAACCAGAAATGAACATAAAAGTTTTGTTATCCAAGTTTGGAAAATTCCACTTGTTCAACCCTAATAGAACGGAATTTTATAACAAAGTGATTTTTCTACACATGTTTTAGAAATGAATATGCATGCTTGAAACATGTTAAAGATGCAAATGACCTACGGATCCAACCCTCTTAAAGAGAATAATATTAAATTCTCAAGTGAATGTGCGGTGGGATATTTACCCGAGTCAAACAAGCCATTATTTTTCCAATTTACAAAAAGCTGACCTAACAATCAAAGATGATTGTAAAGTGATTTATCATGCGTAACAGGATATATTTTTGTAAGGAATGACTAATGGATTGGGAGTCAATGCTCAATTAAAAATCCCCCGCTTCCCCCTTTTCCCTACGATTGCAAAACTTGATATTTTAAAATTAAAATGAGTTTACAATCCCTAAAAAATTACAGACACTTTTTGGAATTATCTCTCTCTACATTTGTGCATTGTACATTTCTATTTTAGAAGTATACTTTTTTCTTATTTCAAAACTTGGGTTTTCACTTCCCTTCATCTCGTAAACAGAAAAAGAGATAAAATGCAAATACATCACAATAAAATGAAAATTTTAGAGTTTATGTATGGAAAAAACTTGAAGCAATAAAAAATGTAAGTAAAGAAAATTTATTCATACACCTCAAATTAACACAAAAGTTTTGTTATTCAAGTTTGGGAAATTCCACAAGTTCAACCCTAATAGCACGGATATTTATAAGAAAGAGATTTTTCTACACATGTTTTAAAAAATGGATATGGATGCTTGAAACATGTTAAAGATGCAAATGACCTATGGATCCAAACCTTTTAAAGAGAATAACATTAAATTCTCAAGTGAACGTGCGGTGAGATATATACCTGAGTCAAACAAGCCATTATTTTTCCCTTTTACAACAAGCTTACCTAACGATCATAGATAATTGTAAAGTGATTTATCTTGCATATCGGGCTATATTTTTTTAAGGAATGATTGTGGATTGGGATTAAACACTCAGTTAAAAATCCCCCGCCTCCCCCATTTCCCGACGATTGCAAAATCTGATATATAAAAACTAAAAAGAGTTTACAATCCCTAAAAATTACAGACACTTTTTGGAATTATCTCCCTCTACAGTTGTGCATTGTGCATTTCCAATTTAAATGAATACTTTTTTCTTAAATCAAAACTTGAGTTTTCACTTTCTCTTCATCTCGTAAACAAAAAAAGTGATAAAAGGCAAATAGATCACAACAAAATGAAAATTTTAGAGTTTATGTATGGAAGGAATTTAAAGCAATAGCAAATGTAAGTAAATAAAATTTATTCACAAACCAGAAATGAACACAAAAATTTTGTTATCCAAGTTTTGAAAATTCCAATTGATCAACCCTAATAGAACAGAATTTTTAAAGAAAAAGATTTTTCTACACAGGTTTTAAAAAATTGATATGCATGTTTGAAACATGTTAAGGATACAAATGACCTACGGATCCAAACCTTTTAAAGAGAATAACATTAAATTCCGAAGTGAACGTGAGGTGGGATATTTACCCGAGTCATACAAGCCATTATTTTGCCCATTTACAAAAAGCTGACCTAACGATCATAGATGGTTATAAAGTCATTTCTCATGCGTAACAGGCTATATTTTTTTAAGGAATGACTAATGGATTGGGAGTCAACACTGAGTTAAAAATCCCTTGCCTCCCCCTTTTCCCGACGATTGTAAAACCTGATATATAAAAACTAAAAAGAGTTTATAATCCCAAAAAATTACAGGCACTTTTTGGAATTATCTCTCTCTACATTTGTGCATTGAGCATTTCCATCTTATAAGTATACTTTTTTCTTATATCAAAACTTGTGTTTTCACATTCGCTTCATCTCGTAAACAAAAAAAGAGATAAAAGGCAAATACATCACAACAAAATAAAAATTTTAGAGTTTATGTAATGAAAGAATTTATATCAATAACAAATGTAAGTAGAGAAAATTTATTCACACACCACAAAATAACACAAAAGTTTTGTTATCTAGTTTTGGGAAATTCCACTAGTCCAACCCTAATAGCTCAGAATTTTATTAGAAAGAGATTTTTCTACACATGTTTTAAAAAATGGATATGGATGCTTGAAACTTGTTAAAGATGCAAATGACCTATGGATCCAATCTATTTAAAGAGAATAACATTAAATTCTCAAGTGAATATGCAGTGGGATATTTACTGGAGTCAAACAAGCCATTATTTTGCCCATTTTCAAAAAGCTGACCTATCGATCATAGATTATAATAAAGTGATTTATCTTACATAATGGGCTATATTTTTGTAAGGAATGACTTATCGATTGGGAATCAACACTCAGTTAAAAACCCCCCCTTTTCCCAATGATTACAAAATCAGATATATAAAAACTAAAAAGAGTTTACAATCCCTAAAAGTTACAGACACTTTTTCGAATTATCTCTCTATACATTTGTGCATTGTGCATTTCCAATTTTTATGTATACTTTTTTCTTAAAGAAAAACTTGAGTTTTCACTTTCCCATCACCTCGTTAACTAAAAAAGAGATAAAAACCAAATAGATCACAACAAAATGAAAATTTTAGAGTTTAAGCATGGAAAGAATTTAAAGCAATAACAAACGTAAGTAAAGAAAATTTATTCACACACCACAAATGAACACAAAAGTTTTGTTACTCAAGTTTGGGAAGCTCCACTAGTTCAACCCTAACTGGTCGGAATTTTATACGAAAGTGATTTTTCTACACATTTTTAAAAAAATAAATATGCATGCTTGAAACAAGTTAAAGATGCAAATGACCTATGGATTGAAACCTTTTAAAGAGAATAACATTAACTTCTGAAGTGAAGGTGCGGTGGGATATTTACCTGAGTCAAACCAGCAATTATTTTACCCATTTACAAAAAGCTGACCATCATAGATGATTGTAAAGTGATTTATCATGTGTAACTGGCTATATTTTCTAAGGAATGACTTATGGATTGGGAGTCAACACTAGGTTAAAAATCCCTCGCCTCCCCCTTTTCTCAACGATTGCAAAACCTGATATATAAAAACTAAAAAGTGTTTATTATCCCTAAAAATTATGGACTCTTTTTTGAATTTTATCTCTGTAGATTTGTGCATTGTGCATTTCTATTTTAGATGTATACTTTTCTTAAATCAAAACTTGAGTTTTCACTTTCCTTGCATCTCGTAGACAAAAAAAAGAATAAAAGTCAAATAGATCACAACAAAATGAAAATTTTAGATTTTACGTATGGAAAGAATTTAAAGAAATCAAAAATGTAAGTAGAGAAAATTTATTCACACACCACAAATGAACACAAAAGTTTTGTTATCCAAGTTTCAAAAATTCCACTTGTTTAACCCTAATAACACATAATTTTATAAGAAAGAAATTTTTCTACACATGTTTTAAAAAATGGATATGCATGCTTGGAATATGTTAAAGATGCAAATGACCTATGGATTGAAGCCTTTTAAAGAGAATAACATTAAATTCTCAAGTGAAGGTTCGGTGGGACATTTACTCCAATCAAACAAGCCATTATTTTGCTCATTTACAAAAAGTTGTCCTAACGATCATAGATGATTGGCAAGTGATTTATCATATGTTATGGGCTATATTTTTGTAAGGAATGACTTATGGATTGGGGGTCAAGACTCAGTTAAAAATCCCCCGCCTCCCACTTTTTCCGACGATTGTAGAACCTGATATCAAAACTAAAAAGGGTTTACAATCCCTAAACATTACAGACACTTTTTGGAATTATCTCTCTCTAAATTTGTTCATTGTGAATTTCTATTTTAGATATATTATTTTTTCTTAAATCAAAACTTGAGTTTTCATTTCCCCTTCATCTTGTAAACAAGAAAAGAGATACAAGGAAAATGGATCACAACAAAATGAAAATTTTAGAGTTTATGTATCGAAAGAATTTAAAGCAATAAAAAATGTAACCAGAGAAAATTTATTCACACACAACAAACAAACACAAAAGATTTCTTATCCAAGTTTGAGAAATTCCACTAGTTGAAGTCTAATAGCTCGGAATTTTATAAAAAAAGAGATTTTTCTACACATGTTTTAAAAAATGGATATGCATGCTTGAAACATGTTAAAGATGTAAATGACATATGGATCCAAACCTTTTAAAGAGAATAACATTAAATTCTCAAGTGAACGTGCGGTGGGATATTTACTGGAGTCAAACAAGCCAATTATTTGCTGATTTACAAAAAGCTGACCTAACTTTCATAGATGATTGTAATATGATTTATCATGCATAACGAGCGATATTTTTGTAAGGAATGACTTATGAAATGGGAGTCAACCCTCAGTTAAATATACACGCCTCCCCTTTTTCCCGACGATTGCTGAACGAAATATATAAAAACTAAAAAGAGTTTACAATCCCTAAAAATTACAGACACTATTCGGAATTATCTCTCTCTACATTTGTGCATTGTGCATTTTCAATTTAAATGTATACTTTTTTCTCACTTTCCCTTCATCAGGTAAAAAAAAAAAAAGAAATAAAAGGCACAAATATCACAACAAAATGAAAATCTTAGATTTTATGTATCGAAAAAATTTAAAGCAATAACAAATGTAAGAAAAGAAAATTTATTCACATACCAGAAATAAATACAAAAGTTTTGTTTTCGAAGTTTCGGAAATTCCGCTAGTTCAACACTAATAAGTCAGAAATTTGTAAGAAAGAAATTTTTTTACACATGTTTTCAAAAATGAATATGCAAGCTTGAAACATGTTAAAGATGCAAATGACCTATGGATCCAAATATTTTGAAGAGAATAACATTAAATTCTTAAGTGAACATACGTTGGGATATTTACCCTAGTCAAACAAGCCGTTATTTTTCCCATTTAGAAAAAGCTGACCTACCAATTATAGATGATTGTAATGTGATTTATCATGTGTAATGGGCTATATTTTCTTAAAGAATGAATTATGGATTGGGAGTCAACACTATGTTAAAAATCCCCCCTCCCCCTTTTCTCGATGATTGCTTAACTTGAAATATAAAAAAAAAAAAAGAGTTTACAATCGCTAAATATTAGAGACACTTTTTGGAATTATCTCTCTCTACATTTGTGCATTGTGTATTTCCATTTTAGATGTATACTTTTTTCTTAAATCAAAATTGAGTTTTCACTTTCCATTCGTCTCGTGACCAAAAAAAGAGATAAAAGGCAAACAGATCACAACAAACTGAATGGAAAGAATTTAAAGCAATAAGAAATGCGAGTAAAGAAAATTTATTCACACACCACAAATGAAAACAATCGTTTTGGAAGCCAAGTTTAGGAAATTCCACTAGTTCAACCCGAATAGCTCGGAATTTTCTAAGAAAGAGATTTTCTTACACAAGTTTAAAAAATTGGATTTGCATGCCTGAAACATGTTAAAGATGCAAATGACCTATGGATCCATACCTTTGAAAGAGAATAACATTAAATTCTCAAGTGAACGTGCTGTGGGATATTTACCCGAGTAAAAGAAACCATTATTTTTCCCATTTACAAAAAGCTGACCTAACCATCATAGATAATTGTAAAGTGATTTATCATGCGTAATGGGCTATATTTATGAAAGGAATGACTTATGGATCGGGAGTCAACACTCAGTTAGAAATCCCCGCCTCCCCCTTTTCCCGTTGAATGCGGAACCTAATATATAAAAACTAAAAAGAGTTTAGAATCCCTAAAAATAACAGACACTTCATGGAATTATCTCTCTCTACATTTGTGCATTATGCATTTCCATTTTACTTGATTCCTTTTTTCTTAAATCAAAACTTGAGTTTTCACTTTCCCTTGATCTCGGAAAGAAAAAGTGATAAAAGCCAAATAGATCACAACAAAACAAAAGTTTTGGAGTTTATGTATGAAAAGAATTTAAAGCAATAACAAATGTAAACAAAGAAAATTTATTCACACACTAGAAATGAACACAAAAGTTTTATTATCCAAGTTTGGGAATTTCTACTAGTTAAACCCTATTTGCTAGGAATTTTATAAGAAAGAGAATTTTCCACACATGTTTTAAAAAATGGATATGCATGCTTGAAACATGTTAAATTTGCAAATGACCTATGCATCGATTTTTTTAAAGAGAGTAACATTAAATTCTCAAGTGAACGTGCAGTGGGATATTTACCCGAGTCAAACAAGCCAATTATTTGCCCATTTACAAAAAGCGGACCTAATGATCATATATGATTGTCATATATGATTATCATTCATAACGAGCGATATTTTTGTAAGGAATGACTGATGGAATGGGTCTCAACCCTCAGTTAAATATCCCATGCCTCCCCTTTTTCCCGACGATTGCTGAACCAAATATATAAAAACTAAAAAGAGGTTACAATCCGTAAAAATTATAGACAGTGTTTGGAATTATCGCTCTCTACATTTGATCATTGTTCATTTTTATTTTAGATGTATACTTTTTTCTCACTTTCCCTTCATCACGTAAACAAAAAATGAAATAAAAGGCACAAATATCACAACAAAATGACAATTTTAGAGTTTATGTATCAAAAAAAAATTAAAACAATAAAAAATGTAAGAAAAGAAAATTTATTCACATACCACAAATGAACACAAAACTTTTGTATTCGAAGTTTCGGAAATTCCGCTAGTTCAACCCTAATAAGTCAGAAATTTGTAAGAACATACGAAGCTTGAAACATGTTGAAGATGCAAATGACCTATGGATCCAAATCTTTTGAAGAGAATAACATTAAATTCTCAAGTGAACATACGAAGGGATATCTACCCGAGTCAAACAAGCCGTTATTTTTCCCATTTAGAAAAAGCTGACCTAAAGATCATAGATGATTGTAATGTGATTTATCATGCGTAACGGGCTATATTTTCGTAAAGAATGACTTATGGATTGGGAGTCAACATTAAGTTCAAAATCCCCCCCCCCCCCTTTTCTCGATGATTGCTTAACCTAAAATATAAAAATTAAAAAGAGTTTACAATCCCTAAAAATTAGGGAAACTTTTTGGAATTATCTCTCTCTACATTTGTGCATTGTGTATTTCCATTTTAGATGTATAATTTTTTCTGAAATAAAAATTGAGTTTTCACTTTCCCTTCGTCTCGTGAACAAAAAAAAGAGATAAAAGGCAAACAGATCACAACAAAATGAATGGAAAGAATTTAAACCAATAAAAAATGCCAGTAAAGAAAATTTATTCACACACCACAAATGAAAAAATAGTTTTGATATCCAAGTTTACGAAATTTCACTAGTTCAACCCTAATAGCACGTAAATTTCTAAGAAAGAGATTTAGTTACACAAGTTTTAAAAAATGGATATGCATGCCTGAAACATGTTCAACATGCAAATGACCTATGGAACCATTCCTTTGAAAGAGAATAACATTAAATTTTCAAGTGAACATGCGGTGGGATATTTACCTGAGTAAAACAAACCATTATTTTTCCCATTTACAAAAAGTTGGCCTAACCATCATAGATAATTGTAAAGTGATTTATCATGCGTAACGGGCTATATTTTTGAAAGGAATGGCTTATGGATTGGGAGTAAACACTCAGTTAGAAATCCCCGCCTCCCCCTTCTCCCGAGGAATGCAAAACCTGATTTATAAAAACTAAAAAGAGTTTAAAATCCCTAAAAATAACAGACACTTCTTGGAATTATCTCTCTCTACATTTTTGCATTGTGCATTTCAATTTTAGTTGATTACTTTTTTCTTAAATCAAAACTTGAGTTTTCACTTTCCCTTCATCTCGTAAAAAAAAAGAGATAAAAGGCAAAAAGATCACAACAAAATAAAAAATTTAGATTTTATGTATCGAAATAGTTTAAAGCAATAACAAATGTAAGCAAAGAAAATGTATTCTCACACCACAAATAAACAAAAAATTTTTGTTATCCAAGTTTGGGAATTTCTACTAGTTAAACCCTATTTGCTCGAAATTTTATAAGAATGAGAATTTTCCACATAGGTTTTAAAAAATGGATATGCATCCTTGAAACATGTTAAATATGAAAATGACCTATGGATCAAAACTTTTTAAAAAGAATAACATTAAATTCTCAAGTGAATGTGCGGTGGGATATTTACTCGAGTCAAACAAGCCAATTATTTGCCCATTTACAAAAAGCTGACCTAACGATTATAGATGATTTTAATATGATTTATCATGCATAATGAGCGATATTTTTGTAAGGAATGACTTATGGAATGGGTGTCAACCCTCAGTTAAATATCCCACTCCTCTCCTTTTTCCCGATGATTTCTGAACCAAATATATAAAAACTAAAAAGAGTTTAACAATCCCTAAAAATTACAGACACAGTTTGGAATGATCTCTCTCTACATTTTTACATTGTGCATTTTCATTTTAGACGTAAAATTTTTTCTCACTTTCCCTTCATCACGTAAACAAAAAAAGAAATAAAAGGCATAAATATCACAACAAAATGAAAATTTTAGAGTTTATGTATCGAAAAAATTTAAAGCAATAACAAATGTAAGAAAAGAAAATTTATTCACATACCACAAATGAACACTAAAGTTGTGTTTTCGAAGTTTCGGAAATTCCGCTTGTTCAACCCCAATTTGTCAGAAATTTGTAAGAAAGAAATTTTTCTACACTTGTTTTCAAAAATGGTTATACAAGCTCTAAACATGTTAAAGATGCAAATGACCTCTGGATCCAAATCTTTTGAAGAGAATAACATGAAATTCTCAAGTGAACATACGATGGGATATTTACCCGAGTCAAACAAGCCGTTATTTTTCCCATTTAGAAAAAGCTGACCTAACGATCATAGATGATTGTAATGTGATTTATCATGCGTAATGGGCTATATTTTTTGTAAAATAATGACTTATGGATTGGGAGTCAACACTATGTTAAAAATCCACACCCCCCCCCCCCCCCCCCCCCCCCCCCCCCCCCCCCCTTTCTCGATGATTGCTTAATCGGAAATATAACAACTAAAAAGAGTTTACAATCCCTAAAAATTAGAGACACTTTTTGGAATTATCTCTCTCTACATTTGTGCATTGTGTATTTCAATTTTAGATGTATACTTTTTTCTTAAATCAAAATTGAGTTTTCACTTTCCATTCGTCTGGTGAACAAAAAAACAGATAAAAGGCAAATGGATCACAACAAAATGAATTTAAAGAATTAAAGAAATAAAAAATATGATTAAAGAAAATTTATTCACACACCACAAATGAAAACAATAGTTTTGATATCCAAGTTTAGAAAATTCCACTAGTTGAACCCTAATAGCTCAGAATTTTCTAAGAAAGTGATTTTGTTACACAAGTTTAAAAAAATGGATATAAATGCCTGAAACATGTTAAAGATGCAAATGACCTATGGATTCATACCTTTGAAAGAGATTAACATTAAATTCTCAAGTGAACGTGCAGTGGGATATTTACCCGAGAAAAACAAAAGATTATTTTTCCCATGTACAGAAAGCTGACCTAACCATCATAGATAATTGTATAGTGATTTATCATGCATAACGGGCTATATTTTTGAAAGGAATGGCTTATGGATTGGGAGTAAACACTAAGTTAGAAATCCCCGCCTCCCCCTTTTCCCGACGAATGCAGAACCTGATATATAGAAACTAAAAAGAGTTTACAATCCCTAAAAATAACAGACACTTCATGGAATTATCTCTCTCTACATTTGTGCATTGTGCATTTCCATTTAGTTGATTACTTTTTTCTTAAATCAAAACTTGAGTTTTCACTTTCCCTTCATTTCGTAAACAAAAAAAAAAAGAGATAAAAGGCAAATAGATCACAACAAAATAAAAATTTTAGAGTTTATGTATTGAAAGAATTTAAAGCAATAACAAATGTAAGAAATGAAAATTTATTCACCCACTACAATTGAACACAAAAGTTTTGTTATCCAAGTTTGGGAATTTCTACTAGTTAAACCCTATTTGCTCGGAATTTTATAAGAAAGAGAATTTTCCACACTTGTTTTAAAAAATGGATATGCATGCTTGAAACATGTTAAATTTGAAAATGACCATGGATCAAATTTTTTTAAAGAGAATAACATTAAATTCTCAAGTGAACGTGCGGTTGGATATTTACCCGAGTCAAACAAGCCAATTATTTGCCCATTTACAAAAAGCTGACCTAACGATCATAGATGATTGTAATATGATTTATCATTCATAACAAGTGATATTTTTGTAAGGAATGACTTATGAAATGGGTGTCAACCCTCAGTTAAATATTGCACGCCTCCACTTTTTCCCGATGATTGCTGAACCAAATATATAAAAACTATAAAGAGTTTACAATCCCTAAAAATTACAGACACTGTTTGGAATTATCGCTCTCTACATTTGTGCATTGTTCATTTTCATTTTAGATGTATACTTTTTTGTCACTTTCCCTTCATCACGTAAACAAAAAAAGAAATAAAAGGCACAAATATCACAACAAAATGAAAATTTTAGAGTTTATGTATAAAAAAAAATTAAAGCAATAACAAATGTAAGAAAAGAAAATTTATTCACATATCACAAATGAACACAAAAGTTTTGTTTTTGAAGTTTCGGAAATTCCGTTAGTTCAACCCTAATAAGTCAGAAATTTGTAAGAAAGAAATTTTTCTACACATGGTTTCAAAAATGGATATGCAAGTTTGAAACATGTTAAAGATGCAAATGACCTATGGATCCAAATCTTTTGAAGAGAATAACATTAAATTCTCAAGTGAACATACAATGGGATATTTACCCGAGTCAAACAAGCCGTTATTTTTCCCATTTCGAAAAAGCTGACCTAAAGAACATAGATGATTGTAATGTGATTTATCATGTGTAACGGGCTATATTTTCGTAAAGAATGACTTATGGATTGGGAGTCAACACTACGTTACAAAGCCCCCTCCCCCCCCCCCCCCCCCCCCCCCCCCCCCCTTTTCTCGATGATTGCTTAACCTAAAATATAAAAACTAAAAAGAGTTTACAATCCCTAAAAATTAGGGAAACTTTTTTGAATTATCTCTCTCTACATTTGTGCATTGTGTATTTCTATTTTAGATGTATACTTTTTTCTGAAATCAAAATTGAGTTTTCACTTTCCCTTCGTCTCGTGAACAAAAAAAGAGATAAAAGGCAAACAGATCACAACAAAATGAATGGAAAGAATTTAAAGCAATAAAAAATGCCAGTAAAGAAGCTTTATTCACACACCACAAATGAAAACAATAGTTTTAATATCCAAGTTTAGGAAATTCCACTAGTTCAACCCTAATAGCTCGGAATTTTCTAAGAAAGAGATTTAGTTACCCAAGTTTAAAAAAATGGATATGCATGCCTGAAACATGTTAAACATGCAAATGACCTATGGAACCATACCTTTGAAAGAGAATAACATTAAATTCTCAAGTGAACGTGCGGTGGGATTATTACCCGAGTAAAACAAACCACTATTTTTTCCCATTTACAAAATGCTTACCTAACCATCATAGATAATTGTAAAGTGATTTATCAAGTGTAACAGGCTATATTTTTGAAAGGAATGGCTTATGGATTGAGAGTAAACACTCAGTTAGAAATCCCCACCTCCCCCCTTTCTCGACGAATGCATAACCTGATATATAAGAAATAAAAAGAGTTTACAATCCCTAAAAATAATAGACACTTCTTGGAATTATCTCTCTCTACACTTGTGCATTGTGCATTTCCATTTTAGTTGATTACTTTTTTCTTAAATCAAAACTTGAGTTTTCACTTTCCCTTCATTTCGTAAAAGAAAAAAGAGATAAAAGGCAAATAGATCACAACAAAATAAAAATTTTAGAGTTTATGTATCGAAAGAATTTAAAGCAATAACAAATGTAAGCAATGAAAATTTATTCAGACACTACAAATGAACACAAAAGTTTTGTTATCCAAGTTTGGGAATTTCTACTAGTTAAACCCTATTTGCTCGGAATTTTATAAGAAAGAATTTTCCACAGATGTTTTAAAAAATTGATATGCATGCTTGAAACATGTTAAATTTGCAAATGACCTATGGATAAAATTTTTTTAAAGAGAATAACATTAAATTCTCAAGTGAACGTGCGGTGGGATATTTACGCGAGTCAAACAAGTCAATTATTTTCCCATTTACAAAATACTGACCTAACGATCATAGATGATTGTAATATGATTTATCATGCATAACGAGTGATATTTTTGTAAGGAACAACTTATGGAATGGGTGTCAACCCTCAGTTAAATATCGCACGCCTCCCCTTTTTCCCGACGATTGCTCAACCAAATATATAAAAACTAAAAAAAGTTTACAATCCCTAAATTACAGACACTATTTGGAATTATCACTCTCTACATTTGTGCATTGTTCATTTTCATTTTAGATGTATACTTTTTTCTCACTTTCCCTTCATCATGTAAACAAAAAAAGAAATAAAAGGCACAAATATCACAACAAAATGAAAATTTTAGAGTTTATGTATCAAAAAAAATTAAAGCAATAACAAATGTAAGAAAAGAAAATTTATTCACATACCAAAAATGAACACAAAAGTTTGGTTTTTGAAGTTTCAGAAATTCCGCTGGTTCAACCCTAATAAGTCAGAAATTTGTAAGAAAGAAATTTTTCTACACATGTTTTCAAAAATGGATATGCAAGCATGAAACATGTTAAAGATGCAAATGACCTATGGATCCAAATCTTTTGAAGAGAATAACATTAAATTCTCAAGTGAACATACGATGGGATATTTGCCCGAGTCAAACAAGCCGTTATTTTTCCCATTTAGAAAAAGCTGACCTAAAGATCATAGATGATTCTAATGTAATTTATCATGCGTAACAACTATATTTTCGTAAAGAATGACTTATGGATTGGGAGTCAACACTATGTTAAGAATTCCCCCCCTCCCCCCCCACTCCCCCTTTTCTCGATGATTGCTTAACCTGAAATATAAAAACTAAAAAGAGTTTACAATCCCTAAAAATTAGGGAAACTTTTTGGAATTATCTCTCTCTACATTTGTGCATTGTGTATTTCCATTTTAGATGTATACTTTTTTCTGAAATCAAAATTGAGTTTTCACTTTCCCTTCGTCTCGTGAACAAAAAAAGAGATAAAAGGCAAATAGGTCACAACAAAATGAAAGAAAAGAATATAAAGCAATAAAAAATGCCAGTAAAGAAAATTTATTCACACACCACAAATGAAAACAATAGTTTTGATATCCAAGTTTAGGAAATTCCACTAGTTCAACCCTAATAGCTCGGAATTTTCTAAGAAAGAGATTTAGTTACACAAGTTTAAAAAAATGGATATGCATTCCTGAAACATGTTAATCATGCAAATGACCTATGGAACCATACCTTTGAAAGAGAATAACATTAAATTCTCAAGTGAACGTGCGGTGGGATATTTACCCGAGTAAAACAAACCATTATTTTTCCCATTTACAAAAAGCTGACCTAACCATCATAGATAATTGTAAAGTGATTTATCATGCATAACGGGCTATAGTTTTGAAAGGAATGGCTTATGGATTGTGAGTAAACACTCTGTTACAAATCCCCACCTCCCCCTTTTCCCGATGAATGCAGAACCTGATACGTAAAAAATAAAAAGAGTTTACAATCCCTAAAAATAACAGACACTTCTTGGAATTATCTCTCTCTACACTTGTGCATTGTGCATTTCCATTTTAGTTGATTACTTTTTTCTTAAATCAAAACTTGAGTTTTCACTTTCCCTTCATCTCGTAAAAAAAAAAAAAAGATAAAAGGCAAATAGATCACAACAAAATAAAAATTTAAGATTTTATGTATCGAAATAATTTAAAGCAATAAAAAATGTAAGCAATAAAAATTTATTCTCACACCACAAATAAACACCAAAGTTTTGTTATCCAAGTTTGGGAATTTCTACTAGATAAACCCTATTTGCTCAGAATTTTATAAGAATGAGATTTTTCCACACATGTTTTAAAAAATGGATATGCATGCTTGAAACATGTTAAATATGCAAATGACCTATGGATCAAAATTTTTAAAAAAGAATAACATTAAATTCTCAAGTGAATGTGCGGTGGGATATTTACCCGAGTCAAACAAACCAATTATTTGCCCATTTACAAAAAGTTAGCCTAACGATCATAGATGATTGTAATATAATTTATCATGCATAACGAGCGATATTTTTGTAAGGAATGACTTATGGAATGGGTGTCAACCCTCAGTTAAATATCCCACACCTCCCCTTTTTCCCGACGATTGCTGAACCAAATATATATAAACTAAAAAAAGTTTACAATCCCTAAAAATTATAGGCACTGTTTGGAATGATCTCTCTCTACATTTTTACATTGTGCTTTTTCATTTTAGATGTAAAATTTTTTCTCACTTTCCCTTCATCAAGTAAATAAAAAAAGAAATAAAAGGCACAAATATCACAACAAAATGAAAATTTTAGAGTTTATGTATCGAAAAAATTTAAAGCAACAACAAATGTAAGAAAAGAAAATTTATTCACATACCACAAATGAACACTAAAGTTTTGTTTTCAAAGTTTCGGAAATTCCACTTGTTCAACCCTAATTTGTCAAAAAATTGTAAGAAAGAAATTTTTCTACACATGTTTTCAAAAATGGTTATGCAAGCTCTAAACATGTTAAAGATGCAAATGACCTATGGATCCAAATCTTTTGAAGAGAATAACATTAAATTCTAAAGTGAAAAAACGATGGGATATTTACCCAAGTCAAACAAGCAGTTATTTTTCCCATTTAGAAAAAGCTGACCTAACGATCATAGATGATTGTAATGTGATTTATCATGCATAATGGGCTACATTTTTGTAAATAATGACTTATGGATTGGGACTCAACACTATGTCAAAAATCCCCCCCCTCCCCCCCCCCCCCCTTTCTCGATGATTGCTTAACCTGAAATATAACAACTAAAATGAGTTTACAATCCCTAAAAATTAGAGACACTTTTTGGAATTATCTCTCTCTACATTTGTGCATTGTGTATTTCCATTTTAGAACTATACTTTTTTCTTAAATCAAAATTGAGTTTGCACTTTCCCTTCGTCTCGTGAACAAAAAAACAGATAAAAGGCAAACAGATCACAACAAAATGAATGGAAAGAATTTATACCAATAAAAAATGCCAGTAAAGAAAATTTATTCACACACTACAAATGAAAACAATAGTTTTGATATCCAAGTTTAGGAAATTCCACTAGTTCAACCCTAATAGCTCAGAATTTTCTAAGAAAGAGATTTAGTTACACAAGTTTAAAAAAATGGATATGCATGCCTGAAACATGCTAAACATGCAAATGACCTATGGAACCATACCTTTGAAAGATAATAACATTAAATTCTCAAGTGAACGTGCGGTGGAATATTTACCCGAGTAAAATAAACCATTATTTTTCCCAGTTACAAAAAGCTGACCTAACCATCATAGATAATTGTAAAGTGATTTATCATCCGGGCTATATTTTTGAAAGGAATGGCTTATGGATTGGGAGTAAACACTCAGTTAGAAATCCCCGCCTCCCCCTTTTCCCGACGAATGCAGAACCTGATATATAAAAACTAAAAAGAGTTTACAATCCCTAAAAATAACATACACTTCTTGGAATTATCTCCCTCTACATTTGTGCATTGTGCATTTCCATTTTAGTTGATTACTTTTTTCTTAAATCAAAACTTGAGTTTTCACTTTCCTTTCATCTCGAAAAAAAAAATAGATAAAAGGCTAATAGATGACAACAAAATAAAAATTTTAGATTTTATGTATCGAAAGAATTTAAAGCAATAACAAATGTAAGAAAAGAAAATTTATTCTCACACCACAAATAAACACAAAAGTTTTGTTATCCAAGTTTATGAATTTCTACTAGTTCAGCCCTATTTGCTCGGAATTTTATAAGAAAGAGATTTTTCCACACATGTTTTAAAAAAATGGATATGCATGCTTGAAACATGTTAAATATGAAAATGACCTATGGATCGAAATTCTTTAAAGAGAATAACATGAATTCTCAAGTGAACGTGTGGTGGGATATTTACCCGAGTCAAACATGCCATTATTTTCCCATTTACAAATAGCAGACCTAACGGACATAGATGATTGTAAAGTGACTTATCATGCGTAATGGGCTATATTTTTTTAAGGAATGACTTATGGATTGGGAGTCAACACTCAGTTAAAAATCCCCAACCTTCCCCTTTTCCCGATGGTTGCAGAACATGATATATAAAAACTAAAAAAGTGTTTACAGTCCCTAAAAATTAAAGGCACTTTTTGGAATTATCTCTCTATTCATTTTTGCATTGTGCATTTATATTTTAGATATATACTTTTTTATTAAATCAAAACTTGAGTTTTCACTTTTCCCTCATCTCATAACCCAAAAAAGAGCTAAAAAGAAAATTGATCCAAATAAAATGAAAATTTTAGAGTTTATGTATGGATAGAATTAAAGCAATAAAAAATATGACTAAAGAAAACTTATTCACACTACACAAATGAACCCAAAAGTTTTGATATCCAAGTTTGGGATATTGCACTAGTTCAACCCTAATTGCTCAGAATTTTATTAGAAAGAGATATTGCTACACATGATTTAAAAAATGGATATGCATGCTTGAAACATGTTAAAGATGCAAATGACCTATGGATCCAAACCATTTAAAGAGAATAACATTAGATTCTCAAGTGAACGTGTGGTGGGATATTTACCCGAGTCAAACAAGCCATTCTTTTGCCCATTTGAAAAAAGCTGACCTAACGATCATAGATCATTGTAAAGTGACTTATCATGCGTAACAGGCTATATTTTTGTAAGGAATGGCATATGGATTGGGAGTCAACACTCAGTTTAAAATCCCCCGCCTCCCCCTTTTCCCGACGATTGCAAAACCTGATCTATAAAAACTAGAAAGAGTTTTCAATCCCTAAAAATTACACACACTTTTTGGAATTACCTCTATCGACATTTGTGTATTGTGCATTTCCATTTTAAATGTAAACCTTTTTCTTAAATCAAAACTTGAGTTTTCACTTTCCCTTCATCTCGTAAACAAAAAAAGCGATAAAAGGCAAATATATCACAACAAAATGAAAATTTTTGAGTTTATATATCGAAAGAATTTAAAGGAATAACAAATGTATGAGAAGAAAATCTATTCACACACCAAAAATGAACACAAAAGTTTTGTTATCCAAGTGTAGGAAATTCCATTAGTTCAACCCAAATAGCTTGGAATTTTATAAGAAAGAGATTTTTTAAACATGTTTTAAAAAATGGATGTGAATGCTTGAAACATGTTAAAGATGCAAATGACCCATGGATCAAAACCTTTTAAAGAGAATAAAATTAAATTCGCAAGTGAACGTGCGGTGGGATATTTACCCTAGTCAAACAAGCCATTATTCTACACATTTACAAAAAGCTGACCTAACAATCATAGATGATTATAAAGTGTTTTACCATGTGTAACGAGTTATATTTTTTTAAGGAATCACTTATGGATTGGGAGTCAACACTGAGTTAAAAATCCCCTGCCTCCCCCTTTTCCCGGCGATTGCAGAACCTGATATACAAAAACTAAATAGAGTTTACAATCCCTAAAAATTACAAACACTTTTCGGAATTATCTCTCTCTATATTTGTGCATTGTGAATTTCCATTTTAGTTGATCACTTTTTTCATAAATAAAAACTTGAGTTTTCACTTTCCCTTCAACTCGTAAACAAAAAAAAGGGATAAAAGACAAATAGATCACAACAAAATGAAATATTTAGAGTTTACGAATGAAAGAATTTAAAGCAATAATAAATGTCATTAAAGAAAATTTATTCACACATCACAAATGAACATAAAGGTTTTGATATCCATGTTTGCAAAATTCCACTAGTTCAACTCTAATAGCTCGGAATTTTATAAGAAAGAGATTTTTCTACAAATGTTTTAAAAAATGGATAAGCAAGATTGAAACATGTTAAAGATGAAAATGACCTATGGATCCAAACCTTTTAAAGAGAATAACATTAAATTCTCAAGTGAACGTGCGGTGGGATATTTATCCTAGTCAAACAACCCATTATTTTGCCTATTTAGAAAAACCTGACCTAACGATCATAGGTGATTGTAAAGTGACTTATCATGAGTAACGGGCTATATTTTTGTAAGGAAAGACTTATGGATTCAGAATCAACACTGAGTTAAAAATCCCTCGCCTCCCCCTTTTCCCGACGATTGCAGAACCTGATATATAAAAACTAAATAGAGTTTTCAATCGCTAAAAATTACATACACTTTTTGGAATTATCTCTCTTTCTATATTTGTGCATTCTGCATTTCCATTTTAGATGATCACTTTTTTCTTAAATCAAAACTTGAGATTTCACTTTCCCTTCAGCTCATAAAAAAAAAGGGATAAAAGTCCAATAGATCACAACAAAATGAAAAGATTAGAGTTTATGTATCGAAAGAATTTAAAACAATAAAAAATGTGAGTAAATAAATTTTTTTTCACACACCACAAATGAACTCAAAAGTTTTGTTATCCAAGTTTGGGAAATTCCGCTTGTCCAACCCTAATAGCTTGGAATTTTATAAGAAAGATATTTTTCTACACATGTTTTAAAAAATGGATATGCATGCTTGAAACATGTTAAAGATGTAAATGACCTATTGATCCAAACCTTTTAAAGATAATTAAATTAAATTCTCAAGTGGACGTGCGGTGGAATATTTACCTGAGTCTAACAAGCCATTATTTTACCCATTTACATAATATTGACCTAATGATCATAGATGATTTTAAAATGACTTACCATGCGTAACAGGCCATATTTTTGTAAGGAATGACTTATGGATTGGTAGTCAACACTCTGTTAAAAATCCCCAGCCTCCCTCTTTTCTTGACTATTGCAGAACCTAATATATAAAAACTAAAAAGAGTTTACAATGCCTAAAAATTACAAACACTTTTTGGAATTATCTCTCTCTACATTTGTGCATTGTGCATTTCCTTTTTATATGTATACTTTTTTCTTAAATCAAAACTTGAATTTTCACTTTCCTTTCATCTCGTAAACAAAAAAAGAGATAAAAGGCAAATAGATCACAACAATTGAATATTTTAGAGTTTATGTATCGAAAGAATTTAAAGCAATAACAAAAGTAAGCAAAGAAAATTTATTCACACACCTCAAATGAATAGAAAAGTTTTGTTATCCAAGTTTGGGAAATTGCACTAGTGCAACCCTAGTAGCTCGGAATTTTATAAGAAAGAGCTTTTTCTACACATGTTTTAAAAAATGGATATGCATACTTGAAACATGGTAAAAATGCAAATGACCTATGGATCCAAATTTTTTATCGAGAATAACATTAAATTCTCAAGTCAACGTGCAATAGGATATTTACTCAAGTCAAACAAGCTATTATTTTGCCCATTTACAAAAAGTTGGCCTAACGATCATAGATGATTGTAAAGTGATCTATCATGCGTAACGGGCATTATTTTTTGTAAGGAATGACATATGGATATGGAGTCAACACTCAGTTAAAAATCCCCTTTTCCCGACGATTGCAAAACCATATATATAAAAACTAAAAGGAGTTTACACAATCCCTAAAAATTAAAGACACTTTTTGGAATTATCTCTCTCTACATTTGTGCATTGTTCATTTCCATTTTAGATGTATAATTTTTTCTTAAATCAAAACATGAGTTTTCACTTTCCCTTCATCTCGTAAACAAAAAAAAGATTAAAGGCAAATTAATCACAACAAAATTAAAATTTTAGAGTTTATGTTTGGAAAGAATTTAAATCCATAAAAAATTTAAGCAAAAAAATTTTATTCACTCACCACAAATGCACTCAAAAGTTTTGGTATCCAAGTTTGGGAAATTCCAATAGTTCAACCCTAATAGCTCAAACTTTTATATGGAAGAGGTTTCTCTACACATGTTTTAAAAAATAGATATGCATGCTTGAAACATGTTAAAGATGCAATTAACCTATGGATCCCAAACTTTTAAAGTGAATAACATTAAATTTTCAAGTGAACGTGTGGTGGGATATTTACCCGATTCAAACAAGCCATTATTTTTCCCATTTGAAAAAAGATGACCTAACGATCATAGATGATTGTAAAGGATTTATCATGCGTAACGGGCTATATTTTTTTAAGGAATGACATATGGATTGGGAGTCAAAACTCAGTTTAAAATCGCCCACCTCCTCCTTTTCTCGACGATTGCAGAACCTGATATATAAAAACTTAAAAGAGTTTTCAATCCCTAAATTATTGACACTTTTTGGAATTACCTCTATCGACATTTGTGCATTGTGCATTTCCATTTTAGATGTATAACTTTTTCTTAAATCAAAACTTGACTTTTCACTTTTCCTTCATCTTGTAAGGAATGACTTATGGATTGGGAGTCACCAGTCAATTAAAAATCCTCTGCCTCCCCCCTTTCCCGACGATTGCAGAACCTGATATATAAAAACTAAATAGAGTTTTCCCTACAGCTCGTAAAAAAAAAAGGGATAAAAGGCAAAAGGATCACAACAAAATGAAAATTTTAGAGTTTATGTATTCAAAGAATTTAAAGCAATAACAAATGTGAGTAAATAAAATTTTTTCACACACCACAAATGAACACAAAAGTTTTGTTATCCAAGTTTGGGAAATTCCACTTGTTCAACCCTAATAGCTCAGAATTTTATAAGAAAGATATTTTTCTACACATGTTTTAAAAAATGGATATGCATACTTGAAACATGTTAAAGATGCAAATGACCTATTGATCCAAACCTTATAAAGAGAATAAAATTAAATTCTCAAGTGAACGTGTGGTGGGATATTTACTCGAGTCTAACAAGCCATTATTTTGCCCATTTACAAAACTCTAACCAAACGATCATAGATGATTGTAAAGTGACTTATCATGCGTAACGGGCCATATTTTTGTAAGGAATGACTTATGGATTGGGAGTCAACACTCTGTTAAAAATCCCTTGCCTCCCTCTTTTCCTGACTATTGCAGAACCTAATATATAAGAACTAAAAAAAGTTTACAATGCCTAAAAATTACAAACACTTTTTGGAATTATCTCTCTCTAAATTTGTGCATTGTGCATTTCCTTTTTATATGTATACATTTTTTATAAATCAGAACTTGAGTTTTCACTTTCCCTTCATCGTGTAAACAAAAAAAGAGATAAAAGGCAAATAGATCACAACAAAAAGAAAATTTTAGAGTTTATGTATCGAAATAATTTAAAGCAATAACAAATGTAAGCAAAGAAAATTTATTCACATACCACAAATGAACAGAAAAGTTTTGTTATCCAAGTTTGGGAAATTCCACTAGTTCAACCTTGGTAGCTCGGAATTTTATAAGAAAGAGATTTTTACACACATGTTTTAAAAAATGGATATGCATACTTGAAACATATTAAACATGAAAATGACCTATGGATCCCAACCTATTAACGAGAATAAAATTAAATTCTCAAGTCAACGTGTAATGGGATATTTAATCGAGTCAAACAAGCCATTATTTTGCCCATTTACAAAAGGTTGACCTAACGATCATAGATGATTGTAAAGTGATTTATCATGCGTAACGGGCATTATTTTTGTAAGGAATGACATATGGATATGGAGTCAACACTCAGTTAAAAATCCCCCTTTGCCAGACGATTGCAAAACCTGATATATAAAAACTAAAAAGAGTTTAGAATCCCTAAAAATTAAAGACACTTTTTGGAATTATCTCTCTCTAAATTTGTGCATTGTCCATTTCAATTTTAGATGTATACCTTTTTCTTAAATCAAAACTTTAGTTTTCACTTTGCCTTCATCTCGTAAACAAAAAAAGAGATTAAAGGCAAATTGATCACAATAAAATGAAAATTTTAGAGTTTATTTTTGGAAAGAATTTAAAGCAATAAAAAATGTAAGCAAAGAAAATTTATTCACTCACCACAAATGCAAATGCAAGTTTTGGAAATTCCAATAGTTCAACCCTAATAGCTCAAAATTTTATAAGAAAGAGATTTCTCTACACATGTTTTAAAAAATGGATATGCGTGCTTGAAACATGTTGAAGATGGAAATGACCTATGGATCCCAACCTTTTAAAGTGAATAACATTAAATTCTCAAGTGAAAGTACGGTGGGATATTTATCCAACTCAAACAAGCCATTATTTTTCCCATTTGAAAAAAGCTGACCTAACGGTCATAGATGATTGTCAAGTGACTTATCATGCGTAACTGGCTATAATTTTGTAAGGAATGACATATGGATTGGGAGTCAACACTCAGTTTAAAATCCCCGACTTCCCCCTTTTCCCGACGATTTTAGAACCTTATATATAACAACAAAAAAGAGTTTTCAATCCCTAAAAATTATTGACACTTTTTGGAATTACCTCTATCGACATTTGTGCATTGAGCATTTCCATTTTAGATGTATACTTTTTTCTTAAATCAAAACTTGAGTTTTCTTTTTTCCTTAATCTCTTAAGCAAAAAAAGAGATAAAACGCCAATAGATCACAACAAAATGAAAAGTTTAGAGTTTATGTATCAAAAGAATTAAAAGCAATAGCAAATGTAAGCAAAGAAAATTTATTCAAACCCCACAAAAGAACACAAAAGTTTTGTTATCGAAGTTTGGGAAATTCCACTAGTTCAACCCTAAAAGCTCGGAATTTTAAAAGAAAGAGATTTTTCTACACATGTTTTAAAAAATGGATATGCATGCCTGAACATGTAAAATATGCAAATGACCTTTGGATCCAATCCTTTTAAAGTGAATCACATTAATTATCAAGTGAATGTGCGGTGGAATATTTACCAGAGTCAAACAAGCCAATATATTGATAATTTACAAAAAGTTGACATAACGATCATAGATGATTGTAAAGTGACATATCATGCATAACGGGCTATATTTTTCTAAGGAATGACTTATGGATTGGGAGTCAACACTTAGTTAAAAATCCCCCACCTCCCCCTTTTCCCGACGATTGCAGAACCTGATATATAAAAACTAAAAAGAGTTTACAATCCCTAAAAATTATAGACACTTTTTGGAATTATCTCTCTCTACATTTGTGCATCTGGAATTCCATTTTAGATGTATAATTTTTTCTTAAATCAAAACTTGAGTTTTCACTTTCCCTTCATCTCATCAACAAAAAAAAAGATAAAAGGCAAATAGATCACAACAAAATGAAAATTTTAGAGTTGATGTATCGAAAGAATTTAAAAAAATAAAAAATGTAAGTAAAGAAAAATTATTCACACACCACAAATGAACACAAAATTTTTTTCATCCAAGTTAGGGAAATTCCACTAGTGCAACCCTAATAGCTCGAAGTTTTATAAGAAAGAGATTTTTCTACACATGTTTTAAAAAATGGATATGCAAGCTTGAAAATGTTAAAGATGCAAATGACCTATGGATCCAAACCTTTTAAAGAGAATAAAATTAAATTCTCAAGTGAACGTGGGGTGGGATATTTACGCGAGTCCAACTTGCAATTATTTTGCCCATTTAGAAAAAGCTGACCTAACGATCATCGATGATTGTAAAGTGACTTATCATGCGTAACAGGCTATATTTTTGTAAGGAATGACTTATGGATTGGGAGTCAACACTCAGTTAAAAATCCCCCACCTCCCCCTTTTCCTGATGATTACAGAACCTGATATTGAAAAACTAAAACGAGTTTACAATCCCTAAAAATTACAAACTCTTTTTGGAATTATCTCTCTCTATATTTGTGCTTTGTGCATTTCCATTTTAGATGTATACTTTTTTCTTAATTCAAATATTGAGTTTTCACTTTCCCCTCATCTCGTACACAAAGAAAGGGATAAAAGGCAAATAGATCACAACAAAATGAAAATTTTGGAGTTTATGTATCGAAAGAATTTAATGCAATAACAAACTTAAATATAGAAAATCAATTCACACACCATAAATGAACACAAAAGTTTTGTTATACAAGTTTGGGAAATTCCAATAGTTCAACGCAAATAGCTTGAAATTTTATAAGAAAGAGATTTTTCTACACATGTTTAGAAAAATGGATATGCAGGCTTGAAACATGATAAAGATGTAAATGACCTATGGATCCAAACCTTTTAAATAAAATAACATTAAATTCTCAAGTGAACGTGCGGTGGGATATTTACCCGAGTCATACAGGCCATTATTCTGCCCATTTACAAAAAGCTCACCTAACGATCATAGATGATTGTAAAGTGTTTTATCATGCATAAAAGGCTATATTTTTGTAAGGAATGACTTATGGATTGGGAGTCAACACTCAGTTAAAAATCCCACGCCTCCCCCTTTTCTCTACAATTGCAGAACCTTATATATAAAAAGTAAAAAGAATTTACAATCCCTAAAAATTACAGACACTTTTTGGAATTATCTCTCTCTACATTTGTGCATTGAGCATTTCCATTTTAGATGTATACTTTTTTTTTAAATCAAAACCTGAGTTTTCACTTTCCCTTCATCTCATAAAAAAAAAAGACATAAAAGGCAAATTGGTCACAACAAAATGAAAATATTAGAGCTTATGTATGGAAAGAATTTAAGGCAATAAAAAATGTAAGTAAAGAAATTTTTTTCACACACCACAAATGAACACATAAGTTTTTTTTATCCAAGTTTGGGAAATTCCACTTGTTCAACCCTAATAGTTCGGAATTTTATAAGAAAGAGATTTTTCTACACATGTTTTAAAAAATAGATATGCATGCTTGAAACATGTCAAAGATGGAACTGACCAAAGGACCCAAACCCTATAAGGAGAGTAACATTAAATTCTCAAGTGAACGTGTGGTGGGATATTTGCTAGAGTCAAACAAGCCATTGTTTTGCCCATTTACAAAAAGTTGACCTAACGATCATAGATTATTGTAAAGTGATTTATCATGAGTAACGGATTATATTTTTTTAAGGAATGACTTATGGATTTGGAGTCAACACTCACTTAAAAATCACCCGCCACCCCTTTTCCCGACGATTGCTGAAACTGATATATAAAAACTAAAAAGACTTAGAATCCCTAAAAAATTACAGACACTTTTTTGAATAATCTCTCTCTACATTTCTGCATTGTGCATTTCTATTTTAGATGTATACTTTTTTCTTAAATCAAAACTTGACTTTTCACTTTCCCTTCATCTCGTAAACGAAAAAAGAGAAAAAAGGTAAATAGATCACAACCAAATGAAATTTCTAGAGTTTAAGTATCGAAAGAATTTAAAGAAATAACAAATGAAAGAAAATAAAATTTATTCAGAAGCCACGAATGAACTCAAAAGTTTTGTTATCCAAGTTTGGGAAATTCCACTAATTCAACCTAGTAGCTCGAAATTTTATAAGAAAGAGATTTTTCTACACATATTTTAAAACTAGGATATGCATGCTTGAAACATGTTAAAGATGCAAATGATCTATGGATCCAAACCTTTTATAGAGAATAAAATTAAATTCTCGAGTGAACTTGCGGTGGGATATTTACCTGAGTCAAAACAGCCATTATTTTGCCCAATTACAAAAAGCTGACATAACGATCATAGATGATTTTAAAGTGATTTATCCTATGTAAGGGCTATATTTTTTTAAGGCATGACAAATGGATTGGAGTCAACACTTTGTTAAAAATTCCCCGCCTCCCCTTTTTCCCGATAGTTACAGAACCTGATTTTTAAAAACTGAAATGAATTTACAATCCCTAAAAATAACATACACTTTTTGGAACTATCTCTCTCTACAATTGTGCATTATTCATTTCCATTTTAGATATATACTTTTTTCTAAAATCAAAACTTGAGTTTTCACTATCCCTTCATCTCGTAAGCAAAAAAAGAGATAAAAGGCAAATAGATCACAACAAAATGTAAGCAAAGAAATTTTATTCACACCCCCACAAATGAACACAAAAGTTTTGTTATCGAAATTTGGGAAATTCCACAAGTTCAACCCTAATAGCTCGAAATTTTATAAGAAAGTGATTTATCTACACATGTTTTAAAAAATGGATATGCATGCTTGAAACATATAAAAGATGCAAATGACCTATGGATCCCAACCTTTTAAAGTGAATAACATTAAATTCTCAAGTGAACGTGCGGTGGGATATTTACCCGAGTCAAACATGCCATTATTTTGCCCATTTACAAAAAGATGACCTAACGATCATTGATGATTGTAAAGTGACTTATCATGCATAACGGGCTATATTTTTGTAAGGAAATATGGATTGGGAGTCAACACTCAGTTAAAAATCCCCTGCCTCCCCCTTTCCCCAACGATTGCAGAACCTGATATATAAAAACAAAAAACATTTACAATCCCTAAATATTACAGACACTTTTTGGAATTATCTCTCTCAACATTTGTGCATTGTAGATTTCCATTTTATATGTATACTTTATTCTTAAATCAAAACATGAGGTTTCACTTTCCCTTCATCTCGCAAACAAAAAAAGAGATAAAAGGCAAATAGATCTCAACAAAATAAAAATCTTTGAGTTTATGTATCGAAAGAATTTAAAACTATAAAAAATGTAATTAAATAAAATTTATTCACACACCACAAATGAACACAAAAGTTTTGTTATCAAAGTTAGGGAAATTCCGCTTGTTCAACCCTAATAGCTCGGATTTTTATAAGAAAAAGATATTTCTACACATGTTTTAAAAAATGGATATGCATGCTTGAAACATGTCAAAGATGCAAATGACCTATCCATCCAAACCATATAATGAGAATAACATTAAATTCTCAAGTGAATGTGCGGTGGGATATTTACCTGAGTCAAACAAGCCATTGTTATGCCCATTTACAAAAAGCTGACCTAACGATCATAGATGATTGTAAAGTGATTTATCATGCGTAACGGGCTATATTTTTGTAAGGAATGACTTATGGATTGGGAGTCAACACTTAGTTAAAAATTCCACTCCTCCCCTTTTCCCGATGATTGCTGAAACTGATATATAAAAACTAAAAAGAGTTCACAATCCCTAAAAAATTACAGACACTTTTTTGAATTATCTCTCTGTACATTTGTGCATTGTGAATTTATATTTTAGACGTAAAATTTTTTCTTAAATCAAACCTTGAGTTTTCACTTTCCCTTCATCTCGTTTTCAAAAAAAGAGATAAACGACATATAGATACTAACAAAATGAAATTTTTAGAGTTTATGTATCGAAAGAATTTAAAGTAGTAACAAATGTAAGAAAATAAAATTTATTCAGACAACACAAATGAACACAAAAGTTTTGTTGACCAAGTTGTGGAAATTCCACTAGTTCAACCTTGTAGCTCGGAAATTTAGAAGAATGAGATTTTTCTAGACATGTTTTAAAAAATGGATAAGCATGCTTGAAACATGTCAAAGATGCAAATGACCTATGTATCCAAACCTTTTAAAGAGAATAACATTAAATTCTTGAGTGAACGTGCGGTGGGATATTTACCCGAGTCAAACAAGCCATTATTTTGCCCATTTTCAAAATAATAGATGATTGTCAAATGATTGCACAAACTTTTTGGAATTATCTCTCTCTACATTTGTGCATTGTGCATTTCCATTTTAGATGTATACATTTTTCTTAAATCAAGACTTGAGTTTTCACTTTCCCTTCATCTCGTAAAAAAAAAAAAGAGAGATAATCGGCAAATAGATCACAACAAAATGAAAATTTAGAGTTTATGTATCGAAAGAATTTATAGCAATAACAAATGTAAGCAAAGAAAATTATTCACACACCACAAATGAAAAAAAATGATTTGTTCTCCAAGTTTGGGAAATTCCACTAGTTCAACCCTAATAGCTTAGAATTTTATAAGAAAGAGATTTTTCTACACATGTTTTAAAAATGGATACGAATGCTTGAAACATTTTAAAGATGCAAATGACCTATGGATCCAAACCTTTTAAAGAGAATAATATTAAATTCTCAAGTGAACGTGTGGTGGCATATTTACCTGAGTCAAACAAGCCATTATTTTGCCCATTTATAAAAAGCTGACCTAATGATCATAGATGATCGTAAAGTGATTTATCATGCGTAAAAGGGCTATATTTTTGTTAGGAATGAATTATGGATTGGCAGGCAACACTCAGTTAAAAATCCGCTGCCTCCCCCTTTTCCCAACAGGTGCAGAACTTGAGATATAAAAACTAAAAAGATTTTACAATCCCTAAAAATTACGGACACTTTTTGGAATTATCTCTCTCAACAGTTGTGCATTGTGCATTTCCATTTTAGATCTATACTTTTTTTTCTTAAATCAAAACTTTTGTTTACACTTTCCCTTCATCTCATAAACTAAAAAAGAAAAGGTAAATACATCACAACAAAATGAAAGTTTTAGAGTTTAAGTATTGTAAGTATTGAAAGCAATAAAAAATGTAAGAAAATAAAATTTATTCGCACACAACAAATGAACACCAAAATTTTGCTATCCTAGTTAAGTAAATTCCACTAGTTCAACCCAAATAGCTCAGAATTTTATAAGAAAGAGATTTTTCTACATATGTTTTAAAAAATAGATATGCATGCTTGAAACATGTTAAAGAGGCAAATGACCTATAGATCCAACCCTTCTAAAAAGAATAACATTAAATTCTCAAGTGAACGTGCGGTGGGATATTTACCAGAGTAAAACAAGCCATTATTTTTCCCATTTATGAAAACCTGACCTCTCGATCATAGATGATTGTAAAGTGACATATCATGCGTAACCGGCTATATTTTTGTAAGAAATGACTTATGGATTGGGAGTCAACACTCAGTTAAAAATCCCATGCCTCCCCATTTTCCAGACGATTGTAGAACCTAATAGATAAAAACTAAAAAGAGTTTACAATCCCTAAAAATTACAGACACTTTTTGGAATTATCTCTCTCTACATTTGCATTGGGCATTTCCATTTTAGATGTATACTTTTTTCTTAAATCAAAGCTTGAGTTTTTACTTTCCCTACTTCTTGTAAAGAAAAAAAAAGAGAGATAAAAGGGAAATAGATCACAACAAAATGAAACTTTTAGAGTTTAGGAATCGAAAGAATTTAAAGAAATAAAATATTTAAGCAAAGAAATTTTATAGAACACCACAAATGAACACAAAAGCTTTGTTATCCAAGTTTGGGAAATTCCACTAGTTCAACCCTAACAGCTTGAATTTTTTAAGAAGGAGATTTTTCTGCACATGTTTTAAAAAATATATATGCATGCTTGAAACATGTTAAAGATACAAATGACCTATGGATCCAAACCTTTTCAAGAGAATAAAAATAAATTCTCAAGTGAACGTGGGGTGGGATATTTACCCGAGTCAAACAAGCCATTAGTTTGCCCATTTATAAAAAGTTGACACAACGATCATAGATGAGTGTAAAGTGATTTATCATGCATAACGGGCTATATTTTAGTAAGCAATGACTTATGGATTGGGAGTCAACACTTAGTTAAAAATCCCCCGCCTCCCTTTTTTCTCATTGAAAGAAGAACCTAATATATAAAAACTAAAAAAAGTTTACTATCCCTAAAAAGTACAGACAGTTTTAGGAATTATCTCTCTCTACATTTTTGCATTGTGCATTTCCATTTTAGATGTATACTTTTTTCTTAAATCAAAACTTGAGTTTTCACTTTCCCTTCATCTCGTAAACAAATAAAGAGAAAAAAGGCAAATTGATCACAAAAAAAGGAAAAATTTAGAGTTCAAGTATCGAAAGAATTTAAAGTAATAACAAATGTAAGCAAAAAAAAATTATTCACACACCATAAATGAGCACAAAAGTTTTGTTAGCCAAGTTTGGGAAATTCTACTAGTTCAACCCTAATAGCTCAGAATTTGATAAGAAATAGATTTTTCTACATATGTTTTAAAAAATGGATATACATGCTTGAAACATGTTAAAGATGCAAATGACCAATGGATCCAAACCTTTTAAAGAGAATAACTTTAAATTCTCAAGTGAACCTGTAGTGGGATATTGACCTAACTCAAACAAGCCATTGTTTTGCTTATTTAGAAAAAGCTGACCTAACGATCATAGATGATTGTAAAGTGCTTTATCATGCGTAACGGGCTATATTTTTTTAAGGAATAACTTATGGATTGGGAGGCAACATTCAGTTAAAAATCCCATGCCTCCCCCTTTTCCTGATGATGGCAGAACCTGATATTTAAAAACTAAAAAGAGTTTACAATCCCTAAAAATTATAGACACTTTTTGGAATTATCTCTCTCTACATTTGGGCATTGTGCATTTTCTTTTTAGATGTATAAGTTTTTCTTAAATCAAAACTTGAGCTTTCACTTTTCCTTCATCTCGTAAACAAAAAAAGAGATAAAAGGCAAATAGATCACAACAAAATAAAAATATTATAGTTTGTGTATCGAAAGAATTTAAAGCAATAAAAAATGTAAGCAAAGAAAATTTATTAGCACACCATAAATGAAAACAAAAGCTTTTTTATCGAAGTTTTGGAAATTCCACTAGTTCAACCCTACTAGCTCAGAATTTTATAAGAAGGTAATTTTTCTTCACATGTTTTAAAAAAGGGTTATGCATGTTTGAAACATGTTAAAGATGCAAATGACTTATCGATCCAAACCTTTTAAAGATAATAACATTAAATTCTCAAGTGAATGTGTCATGGTATATTTACCTGAGTCGACTCACAGTTAAAAATCCCACGCCTCCCCCTTTTCCCGACAATAGCAGAACCTGATATATTAAAACTAAAAGAGTTTAGAATCCCTAAGAATTATAGACACTTTTAGGAATTATCTCTCTCTACATTTGTGTTGTGAATTTCCATTTTAGATGTATAATTTTTTCTTAAATCAAAACTTGAGTTTTTATTTCCCTTCATCTCATAAAAAAAAGAGATAAAAGGCAAATTTATCACACCAAAATCAAAACTCCAGAGTTTATGTATCAAAAGAATTTAAAGCAATAAAAAATGTATGAAAAGAAAATTTATTCACACACCAAAAAATAACACAAAAGTTTTGTTATCCAAGTTTTGGAAATTCCACCAGTTCAACCCTAGTAGCTTACACATGTTTTAAAAAATGGATACGCATGCTTCAACCCCTATAGCTTGAATTTTATAAGAAAGAGATTTTTCTACACATGTTTTGGAAAATACATATGCATGCTTGCAACATGTTAAAGATGCAAATAACCTATGGATCCAAACCTTTTAAAGAGAATAAAATTAAATTCTCAAGTGAATGTGCAGTGGGATGTATTCCCGAGTCGAACAAACCATTATTTTGGCCATTTAGAAAAAGCTGACCTAACGATCATAGGTGGTTGTAAAGTGATTTATCATGCTTAACGGGCTATATTTTTGTAAAGAATGACTTATGGATTGGGAGTCAACACTCAATTAAAAATCCCCGTCTCCCTCTTTTCCCCACGATAGCAGAACCTGATATATAAAAACTAAAAAGAGTTTACAATCCCTAAAAATTACAGACACTTTTAGGAATGATCTCTCTCTATATTTTTGCATTGTGCATTTCCATTTTAGATGTATACTTTTTTCTTAAATCAAAACTTGAGTTCTCACTTTCCCTTCATCTTGTAAACAAAAAAAGAGAAAAAAAGAAAATTGATCAGAACAAAACAAAAACTTTAGAGTTTAAGTATCGGAAGAATTTAAAGCAATAACAAATCTAGGCAAAGAAAATTTATTCACACACCATAAGTGAACACAAAAGTTTTGTTAGCCAAGTTTTGGAAATTCTACTAGTTCAACCCTAATAGCTCGGAATTTTATAAGAAAGAGATTTTTCTACACATGTCTTAGAAAATGGATATGCATGCTTGAAACAAGTTAAAGATGCAAATGACTTCTGGATCCAAACGTTTTAAGGAGAATAACTTTAAATTTTCAAGTGAACTTGCAATGGGATATTTATCTGAATCAACCAAGCTATTGTTTTGCTTATTTACAAAAAGCTAACCTATCGCTCATAAACGATTGTAATGTGATTTATCATGCGTAACGGGCTATATTTTTGTAAGGAATGACTTATGGATTGGGAGGCAACATTCAGTTAAAAATCCCCAGCTTCCCCCTTTTCCCGACGATGGCAGAACTTGATATATAAAAACTAAAAAGAGCTTACAATCCCTAAAAATTACAGACACTTTTTGGAATTATCTTTTCTCTACATTTGTGCATTGTGCATTTCCATTTTAGATGTATACTTTGTTCTTAAATCAAAACTTGAGATTTCACTTTTCCTCCATCTTGTCAACAAAAAAAGAGATAAAAGGCAAATAGATCACAACAAAATGAAAATTTTAGAGTTTGTGTATCGAAAGAATTTAAAGCAATAAAAAATATAAGCAAAGAAAATTTATTAGCATACCACAAATTAACACAAAAGTTTTGTTATCAAAGTTTGGGAAATTCCACTAGTTTAACCCTATAGCTCAGAATTTTATAAGAAAGAGATTTTTCTTCACATGTTTTAAAAAGTGGATATGCATGCTTGAAACATGTTAAAGATGCAACTGACCTATGGATCCAAAGCTTTTAAGGAGAATAACATTAAAATCTCAAGTGGACATGCCATGGGATATTTACCCGAGTCAAACAAGCCATTATTTTACCCATTTATAAAAAAATGACCTAACGATCAAAGATGATTGTAAAGTGATTTATTATGCATAATGGGCTATATTTTTGTAAGGAATAAATTATGGATTAGGAGTCAACACACAATTAAAAATCCCATGCCTCCTCTTTTCCCGACAATAGCAAAACGTGATATATAAAAAATAAAAAGAGTTAAGAATCCCTAAAAATTACAGACAATTTTAGGAATTATCTCTCTCTACATTTGTGCATTGTGCATTTCAATTTTAGATGTATACTTTTTTCTTAAATCAAAACTTGTGTTTTCCCTTTCCCTTTATCTCGTCAACAAAAAAAAGAGATAAAAGGCATATTTATCACAACAAAATGAAAATTTTAGAGTTTATGTATCGAAAGAATTTAAAGCAATAACAAATGTAATAAAAGAAAATTTATTCATACACAACAAAACAACACAAAAGTTTTGTTATCCAAGTTTGGGAAATTCTACTTGTTCAACCCTAATAACTCGGACTTTTATAAGAAAGTGATTTTTCTACACATGTTTTAAAAAATGGATATGCATGCTTGAAACATGTTAAAGATGCAAATGACCTATGGATCCAAACCTTTTAGAAAGAATAACTTTAAATTCTCAAGTGAACCAGCGGTGGGACATTTACCCGAGTCAAACAGGCCATTATTTTGCCCATTTATAAAAAGCTGACCTAACGATCATAGATGATTTTAAAGTGATTTATCATGAGTAACAAGCTATATTTTTGTAAGGAATGACTTATGGATTGAGAGGCAACAATTAGATTAAAATCCCCCGCCTCCCTCTTTTCTCGATGATTGCAAAACCTGATATATAAAAACTAAAAAGAGTTTACAATCCCTAAAAATTAAAAACACTTTTTTGGAATTTTCTCTCTCAACATTTGTGCATTGTGCATTTCCATTTTAGATGTATACTTTTTCCTTAAATCAAAACTTGAGTTTTCACTTTTCGTTCATCTCGTAAAAAAAAAAAGAGATAAAAGGAAAATAGATCACAACAAAATGAAAAGTTTAGAGTTTATGTATCGTAAGAATTTAAAGCAATAAAAAATGTAAGCAGGGAAAATTTATTCACATACCACAAATGAACACAAAAGCTTTGTTTTCCAAGTTTGGGAAATTCCACGAGTTCAACTCTAATAGCTTGAATTTTATAAGAAGGAGAATTTTCTACACATGTTTTAAAAAATATATAGGCATGCTTGAAACATGAGAAAGAAGCAAATGACCTATGGATCCAAACCATTTAAAGAGAATAACATTAAATTCTCAAGTGAACATGCAGTGGGATATTTACCCGAGTCAAACAAGCCATTATTTTGCCCATTTACAAAAAACTGACCTAACGATTATAAATGTCTGTAAAGTGATTTATCATGCATAACGGACTATATTTTTTTAAGGAATGACTTATGGATTGGGAGGCAACATTTAGTTAAAAATCTCCCGCCTCCCCCTTTTCCAGACTATTGCAGTACCTGATATATAAAAAGTAAAGAGAGTTTACAATCTCTCAAAATTACGAACACATTATGGAATTATCTCTCGTTACAATTGTGCATTGTGCATTTCCATATTCGATGTATACTTTTTTCTTAAATCGAAACTTGAGTTTTCACTTTCCCTTCATCTCGTAAACAAAAAAAGAGACAAAAGGAAAATAGATAACAACAAAATGAAAACTTTAGAGTTTCTGTATGGAAATAATTTAAAGCAATAAAAAATGTAAGAAAATAAATTTTATTCACACACCACAAATAAACACAAAATTTTTGTTATCCAAGTTTGGGAAATTCCACTAGTTCAACCCTAATAGCTCGGAATTTTATAGGAAAGAGATTTTTCTACTCATGTTTTAAAAATGGATATGCTTGCTTGAAATGTGTTAAAGATGCAAATGACCTATGGATCCAAACCTTTTAAAGAGAATAACATTAAATTCTCAAGTGAACGTGGGTGGGATATTTACCCGAGTCAAACAAGCCATTATTTTGCCCATTTACTTAAAGCTGACATAATGATTATAGATGATTGTAAAGTGATTTATCATGTGTAATGGGCTATATTTTTGTAAGGAATCACTTATGGATTGGGAGTCAACACTCAGTTAAAAATCCCCCGCCTCCCTCTTTTCCCGACGATAACTGAAGATGATATATGGAAACTAAAAAGAGTTTACAATCCCTAAAAATTACAGACACTTTTAGGAATTATCTCTCTCTATATTTGTGCAGTGTGTATTTCCATTTTAGAAGTATACTTTTTTCTTAACTCAAAAGTTGAGTTTTCACTTTCCCTTCATCTCGTAAACAAAAAAAGAGAAAAAAGGCAAATTGATCACAAAAAAAAGAAAAGTTTAGAGTTTAAGTATCGAAAGAATTTAAAGCAATAACAAATGTAGGCAAAGAAAATTTATTCACACACCATAAATGAACACAAAAGTTTTGTTAGACAAGTTTTGGAAATTCTACTAGTTCAACCCTAATAGCTCGGAATTTTATAAGAAAGAGATTTCCCTACACGTGAATTAAAAAATGGATGTGCATGGTTGAAACATGTTAAAGATGCAAATGACCTATGGATCCAAACCTTTTAAGGAGAATAACTTTAAATTCTCAAGTGAACCTGTGGTTGGATATTTACCGGAATTAACCAAGCCATTGTTTTGCCTATTTACAAAAAGCTGACCTAATGATCATAGATGATTGTAATGTGATTTATCATGTGTAATGGGCTATATTTTTGTAAGCAATGACTTATGGATTGGGTGGCAACACTTAGTTAAAAATCCCCAGCCTCCCCCTTTTCCCGACAATAGAAAAACCTGATATACAAAAACTAAAAAGAGTTTACAATCCCTAAAACTTACAGAAACTTTTTGAAATTATCTCTCTCTACATTTGTGCATTGTGCATTTCCATTTTAGATGTATACTTTTTTCTTAAATCAAAACTTGAGTTTTCACTTTCCCTTCATCTCGTAAACAAAAACTGAGATAAAAGGCAAATTGCTCACAACAAAATGAAAATTTAGGAGTTTATGTATCGTAAGAATTTAAAGCAATAAAAAATGTAAGAAAATGACCTATGGATCAAACGCTTTTAAAGAGAATAACAATAAATTCTCAAGTGAACGTGCGGTAGGATATTTACCGAAGTCAAACAAGCCATTATTTTACCCATTTACAAAAAGCTGACCTAACGATCATAGATGATTGTAAAGTGACTTATTATGTGTAAGGGGCTATATTTTTGTAAGGAATTATTGATGGATTGAGAGTCAACACTCAATTGAAAATCCCCCGCCTCTCCCTTTTCCCGACAATTGCAGAACCTAACATATAAAACAAAAAGAGTTTAAAAACCCTAGAAAATATAGACTCTTTTTGGAATTATCACTCTCTACATTTGTGCAATGTGCATTTCCATTTTAGTTGTATACTTTTTTCATAAATCAAAACTTGAGTTTTCACTTTCCATTCGTCTCGTTAACAAAAAAAGAGATAAAAGGCAAATAGATCACAACAAAATGAAAATTTTAGAGTTTACATATCGAAAGAATTTAAATCAATAACCAATGTTAGCAAAGAAAATTTATTCACACACCACAAATGAACACATAAGTTTTGTTATCCAAGTTTGGGAAATTCCACTAGTTCAACTCTTATAGCTCGAAATTTTATAAGAAAGAGATTTTTCTACACATGTTTTAAAAAATGGATATGCATCCTTGAAACATGTTAAAGATGGAAATGACGAATCGATCTAAATGATTTAAAGAGAATAACATTAAATTCTCAAGTGAACGTGTGGTGGGATATTTACCCGAGTCAAACAAGTCCATATTTTGCCCATTTAAAAAAAGCTGACCTCACAATCATAGATGATTGTAAAGTGACTTATCATGCGTAACGGGCTATATTTTTGTAAGAAATGACTTATGGATTGGGAGTCAACACTCAGTTAAAAATCCCTTATCTCCCCCTTTTCCCGACTATTGCAAAACCTGATATATAAAAACTAAAAGAGTTTACAATCCCTAAAAGTTATAGACACTTTTTGGAATTATCTCTCTCTACTTTTGTGCATTGTACATTTCCATTTTAGATGTATTCATTTTTATTAAATCAAAACTTGGATTTTCACTTTTCCATCATCTCGTAAAAAAAAAGATATAAAAAACAAATAGATCACAACAACAACAAAAAATTGAGTTTATGTGTGGAATGAGTTTAAAGTAATAAAAAATGGAAGTAAAGAAAATTTATTCACATTATACAATTTAACAAAAAAAATTTGTTATCCAAGTTTTGGAAATTCCACAAGTTCAACACTAATAGCACGAACTGTTTTAAGAAAGAGATTTTTCTACACTTGTTTTAAAAAATGGATATGCATGCTTGACACATGTTAAAGATGCAAATGACGTATGGATCCAAACGTTTTAAAGAGAATAAGATTAAATTCTCAAGTGAACATGCGGTGGGATATTTACCCGAGTCAAACAAGCCATTATTTTGCCCATTTACAAAAAGTTGACCTAACGATCATAGATGATTGTAAAGTGATTTACCATGCATAACGGGCTATATTTTTGACAGGAATGACTTATGGATTGGGAGTCAACACTAAGTTAAAAATCCACCGCCTCCCCTTTTTCTCGACAATTGTAGGACCTGATATATATTAATAAAAAAGAGTTTTCAATCCCTAAAAATTACAGACACCTTTTGCAATTATCTCTGTCTACATTTATGCATTGTCCTTGTCCATTTTAGATGTATACTTTTTTCATAAATCAAAACTTGAGCTTTCACTTTCCCTTCATCTCGTAAACAAAAAAAGAGATAAAGGCAAATAGATCACACCAAAATGAAAATTTTAGAGTTTATGTATGGAAAGAATTTAAAGCATTAAAAAAATATAAGAAAAGAAAATTTATTCACACACCACAAATGAACACAAAAGTTTTGTTATCCAACTTTGGGAAATTCCACTAGTACAACCCTGATAACTCAGAATTTAATAAGAAAGAGATTTTTCAACACATGTTTTATAAAAAAGGATATGCATTCTTGAAACTGGTAAAAGATGCAAATGACCTATTGATCCAAAACCTTTTAATGGAAATAACGTGAAATTCTCAAGTGATCGTGCGGTGGGATATTTACCTGAATCAGACAAGCCATTATTTTGCCCATTTACAAAAAGCTTACCTAACGATCATAGATGATTGTAAATTGATTTATCATGCATAACAGGCTAAATTTTTGGAAGGAATGACTTATGGATTGGGAGTCAACACTTAGTTAAAAAATCCCCCGCCTCCCCCTTTTCCCGACGGCTGCAAAACCTGATATATAAAAACTAAAAATAGTTTACAATCCCTAAAAATTCCTGAAACTTTTTTGAATTATCTCTCTCTACATTTGTGCATTGTGCATTTCTATGTTAGATGTATACTTTTTTCTTAAATAAAAACACGAGTTTTCACTTTCCTTTCATCTTGTAAAAAAAAAAAAAAGAGATAAAAGGCAAATAGATCACAAAAAATTAAAATTTTATAGTTGATATATCGAAAGAATTTAAAGCAAAAACAAATGTAAGCTAAGAAAATTTATCCGCACACCACAAATGAACACAAAAGTTTTGTTATCCAAGTTTGGGAAATTCCACTAGTTCAACCCTAATAGCTCAGAATTTAAAGAAAAAGATTTTTCTACACATGTGTTTAAAAAATGGATACGCATGCTTGAAACATGTTAAAGATGGAAATGACCTATGGAACAACATTAAATTCTCATGTGAACGTGTGGTGGGATATTTCCCCGAGTCAAACAAGCTATTATTTTGCCCATTTACTTAAAGCTTACGTAACGATCATAGATGATTGAAAAGTGACTTATCTTGTGTAACGGGTTTTATTTTTGTAAGAAATGACTTATGGATTAGGAGTCAACATTCAGTTAAAGTGCCCTGCCTCTCCCTTTTCCGGACAATAGCAAAACTTGAAAAAAAAGAGATAAAAGGCAAATAGATCACAACTAAATGAAAATTTTAGAGTTTATGTGTGAAAAGAATTTAAAGAAATAACAAATGTAAGTAAAGAAAATTTATTCACACACAACAAATGAACACAAAAGTATTGTTATCCAATTTTGGGAAATTCCACTAGTTCAACCACAATAGCTCAGGATTTTATAAGAAAGAGATTTTTCTATACTTGTTTTAAAAAATAGATATGCATGCTTGAAACATATTAAAGAGGAAAATGACCTATGGATCCAAACCTTTTAAAGAGAATAACATTAAATTCTCAAGTGAACGTGTGGTGGGATAGGTGAGCAATTATTTTTCCCATTTACAAAAAGCTGACCTAAAGATCATAGATGATAGTAAAGTGACTTATCATGCGTAACGGGCTATATTTTTTTAAGGAATAACTTATGGATTGGGAGTCAACACTAAGTTTAAAATCCCCCGCCACCCCCTTTCCTGACGATTGCAGAACCTGATATATAAAAACTAAATAGAGTTTACAATCCCTAAAAATTACCGACACTTTTTGGAATTATCTCTCTCTCCATTTGTGCATTGTGCATTTCCATTTTAGATGTATACTTTTTTCTTAAATCAAAACTTGAGTTTTCACTTTCCCTTCATCTCGAAAACAAAAAAAGAGATAAAAGGCAAATAGATCGAAACAAAGTGAAAATTTTAAAGTTTATGTATGGAAATAATTTAAAGCAATAAACAAATGTATGTAAAGAAAATTTATTCACACACCACAAATGAACACAAAAGTTACGTTATCCAAGTTCGGGAAATTCCACCAATTCAACCGAAATAGCTCGGAATTGTAAAAGACAGAGATTTTTCTCCACATGTTTTTAAAAGTGGTTATGCATGTTTGAATCATGTTAAAGATGCAAATGACCTATGGATCCAAACCTTTTAAAGAAAATAACATAAAATTCTCAACTGAACGTGTGCTCAGGTATTTAGCCAAGTCAAACAAGCCATTATTTTGCCCATTTACAAAAAGCTGACCTAACGATCATAGATGAATGTAACATGACTCATCATGCGTAATAGGCTATATTTTTGCAAGGAATGACTTATGGATTTGGAGTCAACACTCATTTAAAAATTCCCCACCTCCACCTTTTCCCGCCGATTGCAGAACCTGATATATATAAAAAAAAAAGGAGTTCACAATCCCTTAAAATTACAGACACTTTTTGGAATTATCTCTCTCTACATTTGTGCATTCTGCATTTCCATTTTAGATGTATATTTTTTATTAAATCAAAACTTGAGTTTTCACTTTCCCTTCATCTCGTAAACAAAAAAAGAGATAAAAGGCAAATAGATCACAACTAAATAAAAATTTAAGATTTTATGTGTGGAAAGAATTTAAAGAAATAACAAATGTAAGTAAAGAAAATTTATTCACACACAACAAATAAACACAAAAGTATTGATATCCAAGTTTGGGAAATTTTACTAGTTAGACCACAATAGCTAAGGATTTTATAAGAAAGAGATTTGTCTATACTTGTTTTAAAAAATGGATATGCATGCTTGAAACATATTAAAGAGGCAAATGACCTATGGATCCAAACTTGATAAAGAGAATAACATTAAATTCTCAAGTGAACGTGTGGTGGGATAGGTAAGCTATTATTTTGCTGATTTACAAAAAGCTGACCTAACAATCATAGATGATAGTAAAATGACTTATCATGAGTAACGGCTATATTTTTTTAAGGAATAACATATGGATTGGGAGTCAATACTAAGTTTAAAATCCCACGCCAGCCCCTTTCCTAACGATTGGAGAACCTGATATATAAAAATTAAATAGAGTTTACAATCCCTAAAAATTACAAACACTTTTGGAATTTTCTCTCTTCATTTGTGCATTGTGCATTTTCATTTTAGATGTATACTTTTTTGTTAAATCAAAACTTGAGTTTTCACTTTCCCTTCATCTCGTAAACAAAAAAAAGAGATAAAAGGCAAATCGATCGCAACAAAGTGAAAATTTTAGAGTTTATGTATGGAAAGAATTTAAAGAAATAAAAAAATGAATGTAAATAAAATTTATTCACACACCACAAAAGAGCACAAAAGTTTCGTTATCTAAGTTTGGGAAACTCCACCAATTCAACCCAAATAGCTCGGAATTTTAAAAGAAAGAGATTGTTTTACACATGTTTTTAAAAGTGGTTATGCATGCTTGAATCATATTAAAGATGCAAATGACCTATGGATCCAAACCTTTTAAAGAAAATAACATAAAATTCTCAAGTGAACGTGCACTCGGATATTTACCCCAAGTCAAAGAAGCCATTATTTTGCCCATTTACAAAAAGCTGACCTAACGATCATAGATGAATGTAACATGACTTATCATGCATAACGGGCTATATTTTTGCAAGGAATGGCTTATGGATTGGGAGTCAACACTCATTTCAAAATCCCCCGCCTCCCCCTTTTCCCACTGATTGTAGAACCTGATATTTAAAAACCAAAATGAGTTTACAATCCCTTAAAATTACAGACACTTTGTTGAATTCTCTCTATCTACATTTGTGCATTGTGCATTTCCATTTTAGATGTATACTTTTTTATTAAATCAAAACTTGATTTTTCACTTTCCCTTCATCTCGTAAATAAAAAAAGAGATAAAAGGGAAATATATCACAACTAAATGAAAATTTAGAGTTTATGTGTGGAAAGAATTTAAAGAAATAACAAATGTAAGTAAATAAAATTTATTCACACACAACAAATGAACACAAAAGTATTGTTATCCAAGTTTGGGAAATTCCACTAGTTCAGTAGTAGTAGCTCAGGATTTTATAAGAAAGAGATTTTTCTATACTTGTTTTAAAAAATGGATATGCATGCTTGAAACATATTAAAGAGGCAAATGACCTATGGATCCAAGCCTTTTAAAGAGAATAACATTAAATTCTCAAGTGAACGTCTGGTGGGATAGGCAAGCCATTATTTTGCCCATTTACAAAAAGTTAAACTAACGATCATAGATGATAGTAAAGTGACTTATCATGCGTAACGGGCTATATTTTATTTAAGGAATAACTTATGGATTTGGAGTCAACACTAAGTTTAAAATCCCCCGCCACCCCCTTTCCTGACGATTGCAGAACCTGATATATAAAAACTAAATAGAGTTTACAATCCCTAAAAATTACCGACACTTTTTGGAATTTTCTCTCTCTGAATTTGTGCATTGTGCATTTTCATTTTAGATGTACACTTTTTTCTTAAATCAAAACATGAGTTTTCACTTTCCCTTCATCTCGTAAAAAAAAAAAAGAGATAAAAGGCAAATAGATCGCAACAAAGTGGAAATTTTAGAGTTTATGTATGGAAAGAATTTAAAGCAATAAACAAATGTATGTAAAGAAAATTTATTCACACACCACAAACGAACACAAAAGTTTCGTTATTCAAGTTTGGGAAATTCCACCAATTCAACCCAAATAGCTTGGAATGTTAAAAGACAGAGATTTTTCTACCCATGTTTTTAAAAGTGGTTATGCATGCTTGAATCATGTTCAAGATGCAAATGGCCTATGGATCCAAACCTTTTAAAGAAAATAACATAAAATTCTCAAGTGAACTTGTGCTCGGATATTTACCCGAGTCAAACAAGCCTTTATTTTGCCCATTTACAAAAAGCTGATCTAACGATCATAAATGAATGTAACATGACTTATCATGCGTAATTCGCTATATTTTTGCATGGAATGACTTATGGATTGGGAGTCAACACTTATTTAAAAATCCCCTGCCTCCCCCTTTTCAGGCCGATTGCAGAACCTGATATATAAAAACAAAAATGAGTTTACAATGCCTTAAAATTACAGACACTTTTTGGAATTATCTCTCTCTACATTTGTGCATTGTGCATTTCCATTTTATATGTACACTTTTTTATTAAATCAAAACTCGAGTTTTCACTTTCCCTTCATCTTGTAAACAAAAAAAGAGATAAAAGGCAAATAGATCACAACTAAATGAAAATTTTAGAGTTTATGTGTGGAAAGAATTTAAAGAAATAACAAATATAAGTAAAAAAAATTTATTCACACACAACAAATGAACACAAAAGTATTGTTATCCAAGTTTGGGAAATTCCACTAGTTCAACCATAATAGCTCAGTATTTTATAAGAAAGAGATTTTTCTATACTTGTTTTAAAAAATGGATATGCATGCTTGAAACATATTAAAGAGGCAAATGACCTATGGATCCAAACCTTTTAAAGAGAATAACATTAAATTCTCAAGTGAACGTGTGGTGGGATAGGTAAGCCATTATTTTGCCCATTTACAAAAAGCTGACCTAACGATCATAGATGATAGTTAAGTGACTTATCATGCATAACTGGCTATGTTTTTGTAAGGAATAACTAATGGATTGAGAGTCAACAATAAGTTTAAAATCCCCCACCACCCCCTTTCCTGACGATTGCAGAACCTGATTTATAAAAACTAAATAGAGTTTACAATCCCTAAAAATTACAGACACTTTTTGGAATCATCTCTCTCTCCATTTGTGCATTGTGCATTTCCATTTTAGAGGTATACTTTTTTCTTAAATCAAAACTTGAGTTTTCACTTTCCCTTCATCTCGTAAACAAAAAAAGAGATAAAAACCAAATAGATCGCAACAAAGTGAAAATTTTAGAGTTTATGTATTGAAAGAATTTAAAGCAATAAACAAATGTATGTAAAGAAAATTTATTCACACACCACAAATGAACACAAAAGTTTCATTATCCAAGTTTGGGAAATTCCACCAATTCAACCCAAATAGCTCGGAATTTTAAAAGACAGAGATTTTTCTGCACATGTTTTTAAAAGTGGTTATGCATGCATGAATCATGTTAAAGATGCAAATGACCTATGGATCCAAACCTTTTAAAGAAAATAACATAAAATTCTCAAGTGAACGTGCGCTCGGATATTTACCCGAGTCAAACAAGCCATTATTTTTTCCTTTTACAAAAAGCTAACCTAATGATCATAGATGAATGTAACATGACTTATCATGCATAACGGGCTATATGTTTTCAAGGAATGACTTATGGATTGGGAGTCAACACTCATTTAAAAATCCCCAACTCCCCCTTTTCTCACCGATTACAGAACCTGATATATAAAAACAAAAAAGAGTTTACAATCCCTTAAAACTACAAACACTTTTTGGAATTATCTCTCTCTACATTTGTGCATTGTGCATTTCCATTTTGGATGTATACTTTTTTATTAAATCAAAACTTGAGTTTTCACTTTCCCTTTATCTCGTAAACAAAAAAAGAGATAAAAGGCAAATAGATCACAACTAAATGAAAATTTTAGGTTTATGTATGGAAATAATTTAAAGAAATAAAAAAATGTATGTATAGAAAATTTATTCACACACGACAAAAGAACACAAAAGTTTTGTTATCCAAGTTGGGGAAATTCCACCAATTCAACCCTAATAGTTCGGAATTTTATAAGACAGAGATTTTTCAAGACAAGTTTTAAAAAGTGGATATGGATGCTTGAAACATGTTAAAGATGCAAATGACCAATGGATCCAAAGCTTTTAAAGAGAATAACATTAAATTCTCAAGTAAACGTGCGCTGGGATATTTACCCGAGACAAACACACGATTATTTTGCCTATTTACAAAAAATTGACCTAACGATCATAGATGATTGTAAAGTGATTTATCATGCGTAACGGGCTATAATTTTGTAAGAAATGACTGATGGATTGGGAGTCAACACTCAGGTTAAAATCCCCTGTCTCCTCCTCTTCCCGGCGATTGCAAAACCCTATATATAAAAACTAAAAAGAGTTTACAATCTCTAAATATTATAGACACTTTTTAGAATTATCTCTCTCTACATTAGTGCATTGTGCATTTCCATTTTAGAAGTATACATTTTTCTTAAATCAAAACTTGAGTTTTCACTTTCCCTTCATCTAGTAAACAAAAAAAGAGATAAATGGCAAATAGATCACAATAAATTGAAAATTTTAGAGTTTATGAATGGAAATAATTTAAAGCAATAACAAATTTAAGTAAAGAAAATTTATTCACACACCACAAATGAACAGAAAAGTTTTGTTATCAGAGTTTTGGAAATTCCACTAGTTCAACCCTTATAGCTCGGAATTTTATATGAAAGTGATTTTTCGACATGGTTTTTAAAAAATGGAAATGCAAGCTTGAAACTTGTTAAAGATGCAAATGACCTATGGATCCAAACCTTTTAATGACAATAACATTAAATTTTCAAGTGAACGTGCGGTGGGATATTTACCCGAGTCAAATAAGCCTTTATTTTGCCCATTTACAAAAAGGTAACCTAACGATCATAGATGACATTAAAGTGATTTACCATACGTAATGGGCTATAATTTGTTAAGAAATGACTTATGGATTGGGAGTCAACACATAGTTAAAAATCCCCCACCTCTTCCTTTTCCCTATGATTGCAGAACTTGATATATAAAAACTAAAAAGAGTTTACAATCCCTAAAAATTACAGACACTTTTTGGAATTATCTCTCTCTAAATTTGTGGATTGTGCATTTCCATTTTAGATGCATACTTTTTTCTTAAATAAAAACTTGAGTTTTCACTTTCACTCCATCTCGTAAACAAAAAAAGAGATAAAAGGCAAATAGATCACAACAAAAACAAAATTTTAGAATTGATGTATGGATAGAATTTAAAACAATAACAAATGTAAGGAAAGAAAATTTATTCCCACACCACAAATGAACAGAAATGTTTTGTTATCCAAGTTTTGGAAATTCCACTAGTTCAACCCTAATAGCTCAGAATTTTATAAGAAAGATTTTTCTACACATGTTTTAAAAAATGGATATTCATTCTAGAAACATGTCAAAGATGCAAATGACCTATGGATCCAAACCTTTTAAAGAGAATAACACTAAATTCTCAAGTGAACGTGCGGTGGGATATTTACCCGAGTCAAACAAGCCATTATTTTTCCCATTTACAAAAAGCTGACCTAACGATCATAGATGATTGTAAAGTGATTTATCATGTGTAATGGGCTATATTTATGCTAGGAATGACTTATGGATTGAGAGTCAACACTCAGTTAAAAATCCCCCGCCTCCCACTTTTCCCAACGATTGCAGAACCTGATGTATAAAAACTAAAAAGAGTTTACAATCCCTAAAAATTACAGAAAATTTTTGGAATTATCTCACTCTAAATTTGTGCATTGTGCATTTCCATTTTAGATATTTACATTTTTATTAAATCAAAACTTGAGTTTTCACTTTCCCTTCATCTCGTACACAAAAAAAGATATAAAAGGCAAATAGATCACAACAAAATGAAAAAATTAGAGCTTATGTATGAAAAGAATTTAAAGCAATAAACAAATGTAGATAAAGAAAATTTATTCACACACTTATTCACACACGATAAATGAACACAAAATTTTTGTTATCCATGTTTGGGAAATTCCACTAGTTCAACCCTAATAGCTCGGAATTTTTGTATGATAGAGATTTTTCAACACATGTTTTAAAAACTGGATCTGCATGCTTGAAACATGTTAAAGATGAAATGACCTATGGATCAAAACCTTTTAAAGAGAATAACATTAAATTCTCAAGTGATCGTGCTATGCGATAATTACCCGACTCAAACCAGCATTATTTTGCCCATTTCCAAAAAGTTGACCTAACGGTTGTAGATGATTGTAAAGTGGTTTATCATGCATAACGGGCTATATTTTGGTAAGGAATGAGTTATGGATTGGGAGTCAACACTCAGTTAAAAATCCCACACATCCGCCTTTTCCAGACGATCGCATAAGCTAATATATTAAAAACAAAAGAGTTTACAATCCCTAAAAATTACAGACACTTTTTGGAATTATCTCTCTCTACATTTTTGAATTGTGCATTCCCATTTTAGATGTTTACCTTTTCCATAAATCAAAACTTGAGTTTTCACTTTCCTTTCATCTCGTAAACAACAAAAGAGATAAAAGGCAAATAGATCACAACTAATTGAAAATTTTAGAGTTTACATATCGAAAGAATTTAAGGAATTAACAAATGTAAGCAAAGAAAATTTATTCACACACTACAAATGAACACAAAAGTTTTGTTATCCAAGTTTGCAAAATTCCACTTGTTCAACCCTAATAGCTCAGAATTTTAAAGAAAGAGAGTTTCTACGCGTGTTAAAAAAAATGGATATGCATGTTTCAAACATGTTAAAGATGCAAATGACCTATGGATCCAAACCTTTTCAAGAGAATTACATTAAATTCTCAAGTGAACGTGCGGTGGGATATTACCCGAGTCAAACAATCCATTATTTTGCCCATTTACAAAAAGCTGACCTAACGATTATAGGTGATTGTAAAGTGATTTATCATATGTAATGGGCTATCTTTATATAAGGAATGGGAGTCAACACTGTGTTAAAAATCCCCGCCTCCACCATTTCCAAGCAATTGTACAACGTGATATATAAAAACTAAAAAGAGTCTACAATCCCTAAAAATTAAACACACTTTTTGAATTTTCTCTCTTTGCATTTGAGCATTATGCATTTCCATTTTGATGTTTACTTTTTTCTTAAATCAAAATTTGAGTTTTCACTTTTCCTTCATCTCGTAAACAAAAAAAGTGATAAACGGCAAATAGATCACAACAAAATGAAAAATTTTGAGTTTATGTATGGAAAGAATATAAATCAATAAAAAATGTAAGAAAATAAAATTTATTCACACACCACAAATGAACACAAAAGTTTTGTTATCCATCTTCAGGAAATTCCACTAGTACAACCCTAATAGCTCAGAATTTTATAAGAAAAGACTTTTCAACACATGTTTCAAAAAAAAGGATATGCATTCTTGAAACATGTTAAAGATCCAAATGACCCATTGATCCAAACCTTTTAAAGAGAATAACATGAAATTCTCAAGTGATCGTGCGGTGGGATATTTACCCGAGTCAAACAAGCCATTATTTTGCCCATTTACAAAAAGCTTACCTAGCAATCATAGATGATTGTAAAGTGATTTATCATGCGTAACGGGCTATATTTTTGAAATGAATGACTTATGGATTGGGAGTCAACACTCAGTTACAAATCCCCCACCTCCCCCTTTTCCCGATAACTGCAGAACCTTATATAGAAAAACTAAAAAGAGTTTACTATCTGTAAAAATTATAGACACTTTTTGGAATTGTCTCTCTCTACATTTGTGCTTTGTGCATTTCGATTTTAGTGGTATACATTTTTCTTAAATCAAAAATTGAGTTTTGACTTTCCCTGCATCTCGAAAAAAAATTAGATAAAAGGCAAATAGATCACAACAAAATGAAAATTCTAGAGTTTATGTGTAGAAAGAATTTAAAGAAGTAACAAATGTAAATAAAGAAAATATATTCACACACAACAAATGAACACAAAAGTTTTGTTATCCAAGTTTCGGAAATTCCACTAGTTCAACCTTAATATCTCGGAATTTTAAAAGAAAGAGATTTTTCTACACATGTTTTAAAAATGGATAAGCATGCTTGAAACATAATAAATATGCAAATGACCTATTGATCCAAACCTTTTAAAGAGAATAACACTAAATTCTCAAGTGAACGTGCGGTGGGATATTTACCCGAGTCAAACAAGCCATTATTTTTCCCATTTACAAAAAGTTGACCTAACGATCATAGATGATTGTAAAGTGATTTATCATGTGTAATGGGCTATATTTATGTTAGGAATGAATTATGGATGAGGAGTCAACACTCTGTTAAAAATCTCCCGCCTCCCACTTTTCCCAACGAATGCAGAACCTGATGTATAAAAACTAAAAAGAATTTACAATCCCTAAAAATTACAGAAAATTTTTGGAATTATCTCACTCAACATTTGTGCATTGTGCATTTCCATTTTAGGTATTTACATTTTTCATAAATCGAAACTTGAGTTTTCACTTTCCCTTCATCTCGTACACTAAAAAAGATATAAAAGGCAAATAGATCACAACAAAATGAAAAATTTAGAGTTTGTGTATGAAAAGAATTTAAAGCAATAAACAAATATAGATAAAGAAAATTTATTCACACACTTATTCACACATGATAAATGAACACAAAATTTTTGTTATCCAAGTTTGGGAAATTCCACTAGTTCAACCCTAATAGCTCGGAATTTTTGTATGATAGAGATTTTTCAACACATGTTTTAAAAGCTGGATCTGCATGGTTGAAACATGTTAAAGATGCAAATGACCTATGGATCAAAACCTTTTAAAGAGAATAACATTAAATTCTCAAGTGATCGTGCTATGTGATAATTACCCGAGTCAAACCAGCATTATTTTGCCCATTTCCAAAAAGTTGACCTAACGGTCGTCGCTGATTGTAAAGTGATTTATCATGCGTAACGGGCTATATTTTGGTAAGGAATGACTTATGGATTGGGAGTCAACACTCAGTTAAAAATCCCACACATCCGCCTTTTCCAATTGCATTAGCTGATATATTAAAAAAAAAGAGTTTACAATCCCTACAAATTACAGACACTTTTTGGAATTATCTCTCTCTACATTTTTGAATTGTGCATTTCCATGTTAGATGTTTACCTTTTCCTTAAATAAAAACTTGAGTTTTCACTTTCCTTTCATCTTGTAAACAAAACAAGAGATAAAAGGCAAATAGATCACAACTAATTGAAAATTTTAAAGTTTACATATCGAAAGAATTTAAAGAATTAACAAATGTAAGCAAAGAAATTTATCCAAGTTTGCAAAACTCCACTTGTTCAACCCTAATAGCTCAGAATTTTAAAGAAAGAGAGCTTCTACACGTGTTAGAAAAAATGGATATGCATGCTTCAAACATGTTAAAGATGCAAATGACCTATGGATCCAAACCTTTTAAAGAGAATTACATTAAATTCTCAAGTGAACGTGCTGTGGGATATTACCCGAGTCAAACAAGCCATTATTTTGCCCATTTACAAAAAGCTGACCTAACGATTATAGGTGATTGTAAAGTGATTTATCATGTGTAATGGGCTATCTTTATGTAAGGAATGGGAGTCAACACTCTGTTAAAAATCCCCCGCATCCACCTTTTCCCAACAATTGTACAACCTGATATATAAAAACTAAAAAGAGTCTACAATCCCTAAAAATTAAAGACACTTTTTGGAATTTTCTCACTTTGCATTTGAGCATTGTGCATTTACATTTTGATGTTTACTTTTTTTTAAATCAAAATTTGAGTTTTCACTTTCCCTTCATCTCGTAAACAAAAAAAGTGATAAAAGGCTAATAGATCACAACAAAATGAAAAATTTTGAGTTTATGTATGGAAAGAATATAAAGCAATAAAAAATGTAAGAAAATAAAATTTATTCACACACCACAAATGAACACAAAAGTTTTGTTATCCAACTTTGCGAAATTCCACTAGTACAACCCTAATAGCTCAGAATTTTATAAGAAAAACTTTTTCAACACATGTTTCAAAAAAAAGGATATGCATTCTTGAAACATGTTAAAGATGCAAATGACCTTAAATTCTGAAGTGAACGTGCGGAGGGAAATTTAACCCAGTCAAACAAGACATTATTTTGCCCATTTACTGAAAGTTGTCCTAACGATCATAGATGATTATAAAGTGATTTATGATACATTATAGGCTATATTTTTGAAATCATTTGGAAATCAACACTCAGTTAAAAATCCTCCGCCTCCCCCTTTTCCCTACAATTGCAGAACTTGATATATAAAAACTAAAAAAAGTTTACAATCCGTAATAATTACAGACACTTTTTGGAATTATCACTCTCTACATTTGTGCATTGTTCATTTCCATTTGAGATGTATGCTTTTTTCTTAAATCAAAACTTGATTTTTAACTTTCCCTTCATCTAGTAAACAAAAAAAGAGATAAAACACAAATAGATCACAACAAAATGAAAATTTTAGAGTTTATGTATGGAAAGAATTTAAATCAATAAACAAATGAAAATAAAGAAAATTTATTCACACACCAAAAATGAACACCAAAGTTTTTTACTAAGTTTTGGAAATTCCACTAGTTCAACCCTAATAGCTCGGAATTTTATAAGAAAAAGATTTTTCTACACATGTTTTAAAAAATGGATATGCATGCTGGAAACATGTTAAGGATGCAAATCACCTATGGATCCAAACCTTTTAAAGAGAATAACATTAAATTCTCAAGTGAGCGTGCGATGGGATATTTACCCGACTCAAACAAGTCATTATTTTGCTCATTTAAAAAAGCTTACCTAACGGTCATAGATGATTGTAAAGTTTTTTATCAAGCGTCACCGACTATATTTTTGTAAGGAACAATTTATGGATTGGGAGTCAACACTCAGTTAAAAATCCCCTACCTCCCCCTTTTCCCGACTATTGCAAAACCTGATATATAAAAACAAAAAAGTGTGTACAATCCCTAAAAATTACAAATATTTTTTTAAAATTATTGCTCTGTACATTTCTGCATTGTGCATTTCTATTTTAGATGTGTACTTCTTTTTCTTAAATCAAAACTTGAGTTTTCACTTTCCCTTCATCTCATAAACAAAAAAAGAGATGAAAGGCAAATAGATCACAACAAAATGAAAATTTTAGGGTTTATGTATGGATATAATTTAAAGCAATTAACAAATATATATAAAGAAATTTTTTTCACACACCACAAATGAACTCAAAAGTTTTGTTATCCAAGTTTGGGAAATTCCACTAGTTCAATCTGAATAGATCGGAATTTAATAAGAAGGAGATATTTCTACACATGTTTTAAAAAATGGATATGCATGCTTTAAACAAGTTAAAGATGCAAATGACCTATGGATCCAAACTTTTCAAAGAGAATAACAATAAATTCTCACGTGAACATGTGGTGGGGTATTTACTCGAATGAAACTCGCTATTATTTTACTCATTTACATAAAACCGACCTAACGATCCTAGATGATTGTAAAGTGATTTATCATGTGTAACGAGCTATTTTTTTTTTAAGGAATGACTTATGGATTGGGAGTCTACAATCAGTCAAAAAACCCTTGCCACCCCCTTTTCCCGACGATTGCAGAACCTGATATATAAAAATTTTATGGATTGGGAGTCTAGAATCAGTCAAAAATCCCTTGCCTCCCCCTTTTCCCGACGATTGCAGAACCTGATATATAAAAATTTTGAAGTGTTTACAATCCCTAAAAATGACAGTCACTTTTTTGAATTCTCTCTCTCTACAATTTTACATGGTGCATTTCCATTTTAGAAGCATACTTTTTTCTTAAATCAAAACTTGAGCTTTCACTTTCCCTTCATCTTGTAAACAAAAAAAGAGATAAAAGGTAAATAGATCTCAACAAAATGAAAATTTTAGAGTTTATGTATGGAAAGAATTTAAAGCAATAAACAAATGTAAGTAAAGAAATTTTCTTCACACACCACATATGAACACAAAAGGTTTGTTATTCAAGTTTGGAAAATTCCACTAGATCAACCCTAATAGCTCAGAATTTTAAAAGAAAGAGATTTTTCTACACATGTTTTAAAAAATGGATATGCATGATTGAAACATGTTAAAAATGCAAATGACCTATGGATCCAAACCTTATCAAGAGAATAACATCAAATTCTCAAGTGAAGGTACGGTGGGATATTTCGCCGAGTGAAAAAAGCCATTATTTTGTCCATTAACATAAAGCTGACCTAACGATCATAGATGATTGTAAAGTGATTTATCATGTGTAACGGGCTCTATTTTTTTAAGGAATGACATATAGATTGGGAGTCAACACTCAGTTAAAAATCCCCTGCCTCCCCCTTTTCCCGATGATTGCAGAACCTGATATATAAAAACTAAAAGGAGAATAAAATCCCTAAACATTATAGACACTTTTTGGAATTATCTCTCTCTAAATTTGTGCTTGGTGCAATTCCATATTAGATGTATACTTTTTTCTTAAATCAAAACTTGAGTTTTCACTTTCCCTTCAACTCGTAAACAAAAAAAAGAGATAAAAGGCAAATAGATCACAACAGGATGAAAATTTTAGAGTTTATGTATGTAAAGAATTTAAAGCAATAAACAAATTTAAGTAAAGAAAATACATTCACACACCAGAAATGAACACAAAAGTTTTGTTATCCAAGTTTGGAAATTTTCACTAGTACAACCCTAATAGCTCGGAATTTTATAAGAAAAATATTTTTCTGCACAAGTTTTAGAAAGTGGATATGCATGCTTGAAACATGTTAAAGATGCAAATTACCTATGCATCCAAACCTTTTAAAGAGAATAACATTAAATTCTCAAGTGAACGTGTGGTGGGATATTTACCCGAGTCAAACAAGACATTATTTTCCCATTTTAAAAAAGTTGTCCTATCGATCATAGATGATTGTAAAGTCATTTATCATGTGTTACTGGCTATATTTTGTTAGGAATGACTTATGAATTTTGGAGTCAACACTTAGTTAAAAATCCCCCCCCCCCCCCCTCCCCTTTATCCCGACTATTTCCTAATCTGATATATAAAAACTAAAAAGAGTTTACAATCCCTAAAAACTACAGACACCTTTGGAATTATCTCTCTCTACATTTGTGCATTGTGCAATTCCATTTTAGATGCATACTTTTTTCTTAAATCAAAACCTGAATTTTCACTTTCCCTTCATCTCGTAAACAAAAAAAGTGATTAAAGACATATAGATCACAATAAAATGAAAATTTTAGAGTTTGTGTTTGGAAAGAATTTAAAGCAATAAACAAATGTAAATAAAAAAAATTTATTCACACACCACAATTGAAAAGTTTTGTCATCCAAGTTTTGGAAATTCCACTAGTTCAATCCTGATTGCTCGGAATTTTGAAAGAAAGAGAATTTTCTAAACATGTTTTAAAAAATTGATATGCATGCTTGAAACATGTTAATGATGGAAATGACCTATGGATCCAAACCTTTTAAAGAGAATAACATTAAATTCTCAAGTGAACGTGCGGTGGGATATTTACCCGAGTCAAACAAGACATTATTTTGCCCATTTACAAAAAGCTGACCTAACTATCATAGATGATTGTAAAGTGATTTATCATGTGCAACTGGTTATATTTTTTTAAGGAATGACTTTTGGATTCTTCTTTCAACACTCAGTTAAAAATCCCCCGTCTCCCCGTTTTCCCAAGGATTGTGTAACCTGATATACCAAAACTAAAAAGATTGTACAATCCCTAAAAATTACAGACACTTTTTGAAATTATCTCTCTCTACATTTGTGCAATGTGCCTTTCCATTTTAGATGTGTACTTTTTTCTTAAATAAAAACTTGAGTTTTCACTTTCCCTTTATCACCTTAAATAAAAAAGAGATAAAAGGCAAATAGATCACAACAAAATGAAAATTTTAGAGTTTATGCATGGAAAGATTTTAAAGCAATAAAGAAATGTAAGTAAAGAAAATTTATTCACACAAGACAAATGAACACAAAAGTTTTTTGATCCAAGTTTGGGAAATTCCACTAGTTCAACCCTAATAGCTCGCAAATTCATTAGAAAGTGATTTTTCTACACATGTTTTTTAAAATAGATATGCATGCTTGAAACATGTTAAAGATGCAAATGACCTATGAATCCAAACCTTATAAAGAGAATAACATCAAATTCTCAAGTGAAGGTACGGTGGGATATTTAGCCGAGTGAAAAAAGCCATTATTTTGCCCATTAACAAAAATCTGATCTAACGATCATAGATGATTGTAAAGTGATTTATCATGCGTAACAGGCTGTATTTTTTTAAGGAATGATATATGGATTGGCAGCCAACACTCAGTTAAAAATCCCCTGCCTCCCCCTTTTCCCGACGATTGCAGTACCTGATATATAAAAACTAAGAGGAGTATAAAATTCCTAAACATTACAGACACTTTTTGGAATTATCTCTCTCTACATTTGTGCTTGGTGCAATTCCATATTAGATGTATACTTTTTTCTTAAATCAAAACTTGTGTTTTCACTTTCCCTTCAACTCGTAAACAAAAAAAGAGATAAAAGGCAAATAGATCACAACAGAATGAAAATTTTAGAGTTTAAGTAAAGGAAGTTCATTCACACACCCCAAATGAACACAAAAGTTTTGTTATCCAAGTTTGGAAATTTCCACTAGTACAACCCTAATAACTCGGAATTTTATAAGAAAGAGATTTTTCTACACAAGTTTAAGAAAATGGATATACATGCTTGAAACATGTTAAAGATGCAAATGACCTATGCATCCAAACCTTTTAAAGAGAATAACATTAAATTCTCAAGTGAATGTGCGGTGGGATATTTACCCGAGTCAAACAGGACGTTATTTTGCCCATTTTAAAAAAGTTGACCTATCGTTCATAGATTATTGTAGAGTGATTTATCATGCTTAACAGGCTATATTTTTTTTAGGATTGACATTAGATCACAAGAAAATGAAAATTTTAGAGTTTATGTATGGAGAGAATTTAAAGCAATAAACAAATATAAGTAATGAACACTTATTCAAACACCACAAACGAACACAAAAGTTTTGTTATCCAAGTTTGGGAAATTCCACTTATTCAACCCTAATAGCTCGGAATTTTAAAAGAAAGAGATTTTTCTACACATGTTTTAAAAAATGGATATGCATGGTTGAAACATGTTAAAGAGGCAGATGACCTATGGATCCAAACCTTTTAAAGAGAATAACATTAAATTCTCAAGTGAACATGTAGTGGGATATTTACCCGAGTCAAACAAGATATTATTTTTCCCATTTACAAAAAGTTGACCTAACGATCATAGATGATTGTAAAGTGATTTATCATGCGTAACGGGCTATATTTTTGTAAGGAATGACTTATGGATTGGGAGTCAACACTCAGTTAAAAATCCCCCGCCTCTCGCTTTTCCCAACGATTGCTGAACCTGATATACAAAAACTAAAAAGATTGTGCAATCCCTAAAATTACAAACGATTTTTGGAATTATCTCTCTCTACAATTGTGCAATGTGCATTTCCATTTTAGATGTATACTTTTTTCTTAAATCAAAACTTGAGTTTTCACTTTCCCTTTATCTCGTTAACAAAAAAAGAGATAAGAGGCAAATAGATCACAACAAAATGAAAATTTTAGAGTTTATGAATGGAAGGAATTTAAATCAATGAACAAATGTAAGTAAAGAAAATTTATTCACACACCACAATTGAACACAAAAGTTTTGTTATCAAAGTTTGGGAAATTCCACTAGTTCCACCCATACTTGGAATTTTATAAGAAAGAGATTTTTATACACATGTTTAAAAACATGGATATGCATGCTAGAAACATGTTAAAGATGCAAATGACCTATGGATCCAAATCTTTAAAGAGGCTAACATTAAATTTTCAAGTGAACGTGTAGTGGGATACTCACTCGAGTCAAACAAGCCTTTATTTTGCCCATTTTCAAAAAGCTGACCAAAGGTTCATAGATGATTAAGAAGTCATTTATCATACGTAACGGGCTATTTTTTTCAAAGGAATGACTTATGGAGTGGGAGTGAACTCTCAGTTAAAATTCCCCACCTCCCCCTTTTCCCGACGAAAGCAGAACCTGATATATAAAAACAAAAAAGAGTTTACAATCCCCAAAAATTACAGATACTTTTTGGAATTATCTCTTTCTAAATTTGTGCATTGTACATTTCCATTTTAGATGTATAATTTTTTCTTAAATTAAAAATTGAGTTTTCACTTTCCCTTCATCTCGTAAAGAAAAAAAGAGATAAAAGGAAAATAGATCTCTACAAAATGAAATGTTTTGAGTTTATAATTTGAAAGAATTTAAAGCAATAAACAAATGTTAGAAAATAAAATTTATTCACACACCACAAATGAACACAAAAGTTTTGTTATCATAGTTTGGGAAATTCAACTAGTTCAACCCTAATAGCTCGGAATTTTATAAGAAAGAGATTTTTCTACACATGTTTTAAAAAATGGATATGCATGCTTGAAACATTTTAAAGATTCAAATGACATATGGATCCAATCCTCTGAAAAGCAATAACATTAAATTCTCAAGGGAACGTACGGTGGGATATTTACCAGAGTCAAACAAGCCATTACTTTGCTCATTTACAAAAAGCTGAACTAACGATCATATATGGTTGTAAAGTGATTTATCATGTGTAACGGGCTATATTTTTGTAAGGAATGACTTTTTGATTGGGAGTCAACACTCAGTTAAAAATCCCCTGCTTCCCACTTGTCCCGACGATTGCAGAACCTAATATATAAAAATTAAAAAGCGTTTACACTTTTTGGAATTTTCTCTCTTTAGATTTGTGCATTGTGTATTTACATTTTAAATGTATACTTTTTTCTTAAATAAAAACTTGAGTTTTCTCTTTCCCTTCATCCCGTAAACAAAAAAAGAGATAAAAAGAAAATAGTTCGCAACAAAATGAAATTTTCTTGTTTATGTATAGAAATAATTTTAAGAAATAAAAAAACTAAGTAAAGAAAATTTATTTACACACCACAAATTAACCCAAAAGTTTTGTTATCCAAGTTTGGGAAATTCCACTAGTTCAACTCTAAAATCTCAGAATTTTATAAGAAAAAGTTTTCTAAACATGTTTTAAAAAATGGATATGCATGCATGAAACATATTTAAGATTAAAATAGCCGACAAATCCAAACCTTTTATAGAGAATAACATTAAATTCTCAAGTGAACATGCGGTGGGATATTTACCAGAGTCAAACAAGCCAATATTTTTCCCATTTACATAAAGCAAACCTAACAATCATAGATTATTTTAAAGTGATTTATCATGCGTAACGGGCTATATGTTTGTAAGGAATGAGTTATAGATTGGGAGTCAAAACTCAGTTAAAAATCCCCCGTATCCCCATTTTCCCGAAGATTACAGAACCTGATATATAAAAACTGAAAACAGTTTACAATCCCCAAAAATTACAGACACTTTTCGGAATTATCTCTCTCTACATTTGTGCATTATGTATTTCCATTTTAGATGTATACTTTTTCTTAAATCAAAACTTGAGTTTTCACTTTCCCTTCATCTCGTAAACAAAAAAAAAGTTAAAAGGCAAATAGGTCACAAATATAAGTAAAGAAAAATTATTAACAGCCCACAAATGAACACAAAAGTTTTTTTATCCAAGTTTGAGAAATTTCATTACTTCAACCCTAATATCTCGAAATTTTATAAAAAAGAGATTTTTCTACGCATGTTTTAAAAATTGGATATGCATTCTTGAAACATATTAAACATGCAAATTACCTACGGATCCTAACCTTTTAAATAGAATAACATTAAATTCTCAAGTGAACGTGCGGTGAGATATTTACGCGAGGCAAATAAGCCATTATTTTGCCCATATACAAAAAGCTGGCCTAACAATCATAGATGATTGTAAAGTGATTTATCATGCGTAACGGGCTAAAATTTTGTAAAGAATGACTTATGGATTGGGAGTAAACACTCAGTTAAAAATCCCCTGCCTCCCCCTTTTCCCGACAATTGCAGAACCTGATATAGAAAAACTAAAAAGAGTTTACAATCCCTAAAAACTACGGACACTTTTTGGAATTATCTCTCTCTACATTTGTGCACTGTGCGTTTTCATTTTAGATGTATACTTTTTTCTTAAACCAAAACTTGAGTTTTCTGTTTCCCTTCATCTCGTAAACATAAAAAAAAAAGATGTAAAAGGCAAATAGATCACAACAAAATGAAAATTTTAGAGTTTATGTATGGAAAGAATTTAAATCAATAAAAAAATTTAAAGCAATAAAAAAATGTAAGTAAAGAAAATTTATGCACAAGCCACAAATGTACACAAAAATTTTGTTATCCAAGTTTGGGAAATTCCACTTGTTCAACCCTATTAGCTCAGAATTTTATAAGAAAGAGATTTTTCTACACGTGGTTTAAAAAATGGATATGCGCGCTTGAAACATGTTAAAGATGCAAATGATCTATGGATCCAAACCTTTTAAAGAGAATAACATTAACTTCTCAAGTGAATGTGAGGTGGGATATTTACCTGAGTCAAAGATGCCATTATTTTGCCCATTTACAAAAAGCTGACCTAACGATCATATATGATTGTAAAGTGATTTATCATGCGTATCAAGCTATATTTTTGTAAGGAATGACTTATGGATAGGGAGTCAACACTCAGTTAAAAATCTCCCGTCTCCCCCTTTTAAAGAGAATAACATTAAATTCTCAAGTGAACATGCGGTGGGAAATTTACCAGAGCCAAACAAGCCATTATTTTGCCCATTTTAAAAAGCTGACCTAATGATCATAGATGATTGTAAAGTGATTTATCATGCATGACGGGCTATATTTTTGTAAGGAAAGACTGATGAATTTGGAGTCAACACTCAGTTAAAAATCCCTTGCCTTCCCCTTTTCCCGATGATTACAGAACCTGCTATATAAAAACAAAAAAGATTTTACAATCCCTAAAAATTACCGTCAGTTTTTGGAATTATCTCTCTCTACATTTGTGCATTGTGAATTTCCATCTTAGATGTATACTTTTTTCTTTAATCAAAAATTGAGTATTCACTTTCCCTTCATCTCGTAACCAAAAAAAGAGAAAAAAGGCAAATACATCACAACACAAGGAAAATTTTAGAGTTTATGTATGGAAAGAATTAAAAGCAATAAACTAATGTATGTAAAGAAACTTTATTCACACACCACAAATGAACACAAAACTTCTTTTATCTAAGTTTGGGAAATACCACTAGTTCAACCCTAATAGCTCAAAAATTTATAAGAAAGAGATTTTTCTACACATGTTTTAAAAAATGGATATGCATGCTAGAAACATGTTTTAGATGCAAATGGCCTATGGATCCAAGCCTTTTAACGAGAATAACATTAAATTCTCAAGTGAACATACGGTACGATATTTACCAGAGTCAAAAAAGCCATTATTTTGCCCATTTACAAAAAGCTGACCTAACGATCATAGATGAATGTAAAGTGATTTATCATGTGTAATGGGCTATATTTTTTTAAGGAAGGACTATGGATTAGGAGTCAATACTCAGTTCAAAATCCCCCATCTCCCCCTTTCCCCGACGATGGCTGAACTTGATATATAAAAACAAATAAGATTTTACAATCCCTAAAAATTGTGGACACTTTTGGGAATTATCTCTCTCTAAATTTGTGTATTTTGCATTTCCATTTTAGATGTATACATTTTTCTTAAAAAAAAACTTGTGTATTCACTTTCCCTTCATCTCGTAAACAAAAAAAGAGATAAAAGGGAAAGAGATTACAACAAAATGAAAATTTTAGAGTTTATTTATGGAAAGAATTTAAAGCAATAAAAAAATTGAAGTAAAGAAAATTTATTCACACACCAGAAGTGAACTCAAAAGTTTTGTTTTCCAAGTTAGGGAAATTCCACTAGTTCAACCCTAATATCTCAGAATTTGATAAGAAAGAGATTTTTCTTCACATGTTTTAAAAAATGGATATGCATGCATGAAACATGTTAAAGATGCAAATGCCTATGGATCCAAAGCATTAAAAGAGGATAACTTTATATTTTCAAGTGCACGTGTGGTGAGATATTTACCCGAGTCAAACAAACCATTACTTTGCCCACTTACAAAAAGCTGACCTAACGATCATAGATGATTGTTAAGTGATTTTTCATGCGTAACGGGCTTTATCTTTTGTAAGGAATGACTTATGGATTCGGAGTCACACTCAGATAAAAATCCCCCGCCTCCCCCTTTTCCCGACGATTGCATAAACATATATTTTAAAACAAATAAGAGTACACAATCCCTAAAAATTACGGACACTTTTTGGAATTATCTCTCTCTAAATATGTGCATTTTACATTTCAATTTTAGATGTATACTTTTTTCTTAAACCAAAACTTGAGTTTTCACTTTCCCGTCATCTCGTAAAGAAAAAAAGAGATAAAAGGCAAGTAGATCACAACAAAATGAAAATTTTACAGTTTATGTAAGGAAATAATTTAAAGTAATAAAAAAATTTAAGTAAAGAAAATTTATTCACACACCACAAATGAACACAAAAGTTTTGTCTCCCAAGTTTGGGAAATTCCACTAGTTCAACCCCTAATAGCTCAAAATTTTATAAGAAAGAGATTTTACTCCACATGTTTCAAAAAATGGATATGCATGTGTGAAACATGTTAAAGATGCAAGTGACCTATGGATCCAAACCTTTTAAAGAGAACAAAATTAAATTATCAAGTGAACGTGCTGTGGGATATTCACTCGAGTCATACAAGCCATTATTTTGCCCATTTACAAAAAGCTGACCTAATGAGCATAGATGATTGTATAGTGATTTATCATGCATAACGGGCTATATTTTTGTAAGAAATGACTTATGAAATGGGAGTCAACACTCAATTAAAATTCCCTCACCTCCCCCTTTTCCTGACGATTGAAGAACCTGATATATAAAAATAAAAAGCATTTAAAATCCTTAAAAATTACAGATACTTTTTTGAGTTGTCTCTCTCTACATTTGTGCAATGTGAATTTCCATTTTAGATGTATACTTTTTTCTTAAATCAAAACTTTAGTTTTCACTTGCCTTTCATCTCGTAAACAAAAAAACAGAGATAAAAGGCAAATAGATCACAACAAAATGAAAATTTTAGAGTTTACGTATGGAAAGAATTAAAAGCATTAAACTAATGTATGTAAAGAAACTTTATTCACCCACCACAAATGAACACAACTTTTGTTATCCAAGTTTGGGAAATTCCACTAGTTCAACCCTAATAATTCGGAATTTTTTAAGTAAGAGATTTTTCTACACATGTTTTAAAAAATGGATATGCATGCTTGAAACATGTTCAAGATCCAAATGACCTATGGATCCAAACCTTTTAAAGAGAAGATCCAAACCTTTTAAAGAGAACAACATTAAATTCTCAAGTGAACGTGCAGTACGATATTTACCAGAGTCAAACAAGCCATTATTTTGCCCATTTACAAAAAGCTGACCTAACGATCATAGATGATTGTAAAGTGATTTATCATGTGTAACGGGCTATATTTTTGTAAGGAATGACTTATGGATTAGGAGTCAACACTCAGTAAAAAATCCCCCACCTCCCCCTTTCACCGACGATTGCTGAACTTGATATATAAAAACAAATAAGATTTGACAATCCCTAAACATTACGGACACTTTTTGGAATTATCTCCCTCTAAATTTGTGCATTTTGCATTTCCCTTTTAGATGTATACTTTTTTCTTAAACAAAAACTTGTGTTTTCACTTTCCCTTCATCTCGTAAACAAAAAAAGAGATAAAAGGGAATGAGATTACAACAAAATGAAAATTTTAGAGTTTATTTATGGAAAGAATTTAAAGCAACAAAAAAATTTAAGTAAAGAAAATTTATTCACACACCACAAATGAACTCAAAAGTTTTGTTTTCCAAATTAGGGAAATTCCACTAGTTCAACCCTATTAGCTCGGAATTTGAAAAGAAAGAGATTTTTCTACACATGTTTTAAAAAATGGATATGCATGCATGAAACATGTTAAAGATGCAAATGCCTATGGATCCAAACCTTTTAAAGAGAATAACATTAAATTCTCAAGTGAACGAGCATAAAGTTGACCCAACGAGCATAGATGATTGTAAATTGATTTCTCATGCATAATGGGCTATATTTTTGTAAGAAATGACTTATGGATTGGGAGTCAACACTCAGTTAAAAAGCCCCCGCCTCCCCCTTTTCTGGACGATTGCAAAACCTGATATGTAAAAACTAAAAAGAGTTTAAAATCCCTAAAATTACAGACACTTTTTTGAATTACCTCTCTCTACATTTGTCCATTGTGATTTTCCATTTTAGATGTATACTTTTTTCTTAAATCAAAACTTGAGTTTTCACTTTTCCTTCATCTTGTAAACAAAAAAAGAGATAGAGGCAAAAAGATCACAACAAAATGAAAATTTTAGAGTTTACGTATGGAAAGAATTTAAAACAATAAACAAATGTAAGTAAAGAAAATTTATTGACATACCACAAATGCACAAAAAAGTTTTGTTATCAAAGTTTGGGAAATTCCACTAGTTCAACCGTAATAGGTCGTAATTTTACAAGAAAGAGATTTTTCTACACATGTTTTAAAAAATGGATATGCATGCTTGAAAATTGTTAAAGAGGCAAATGACCTATGGATCCAAACCATTAAAAGAGAATAAAATTAAATTTTCAAGTGCACGGGCGGTGAGATATTTACCCGAGTCAAACAAATCATTATTTTGCCAACTTACAAAAAGCTAACCTAACAATCATAGATGATTGTATAGTGAATTATCATGCGTAACCGGCTATTTTGTTTGTAAGGAATGACTTATGGATTGGGAGTCAACACTCCCGTAAAAATCCCCCGCCTCCCCCTTTTCTTAATGATTGCCAAAATTGATATTTAAAAACAAATAAGAGTTTACAATCCCTAAAAATTACGGACACTTTTTGGAATTATCTCTCTCTAAATATGTGCATTTTGCATTTCAATTTTAGATGTATACTTTTTTCTTAAACCGAAACTTGTGTTTTCACTTTCCCTTCATCTTGTAAACAAAAAAAAGAGATAAAAGGCAAGTAGATCACAACAAAATAAAAATTTTACAGTTTCTGTATGGTAAAGCAATAAAAAAATTTAAGTAAAGAAAATTTATTCACACACCACAAATGAACACAAAAGCTTTGTTTTCCAAGTTTGGGACATTCCACTAGTTTAACCCCTAATAGCTCGAAATTTTATAAGAAAGAGATTTTTCTACACATGTTTTAAAAATGGATATGCATGCATGAAACATGTTATAGATGCAAGTGACCGATGGATCCAAACCTTTTAAAGAGAATAACATTAAATTCTCAAGTGAACGTGCGGTGGGATATTCACTTGAGTCATACAAGCCATTGTTTTGCCCATTTACAAAAAGCTGACCTAATGAGCATAGATGATTGTATAGTGAGCTATCATGCGTAACGAGCTATATTTTTTTAAGAAATGACTTATGAATTGGAAGTCAACACTTAGTTAAAAATCCCCTGCCTCCCCCTTTTCCCAAAGATTGAAGAACCTGATATATAAAAACAAAAAGCGTTTACAATCCCTAAAAATTACAAATACTTTTTTGAATGATCTCTCTCTACATTTGTGCAATGTGAATTTCTATTTTAGATGTAAACATCTTTCTTAAATCAAAACATTAGTTTTCACTTTCCTTTCATCTCATACAAGAAAAAAGAGATAAAAAGCAAATAGATCACAACAAAATGAAAATTTTAGAGTTTATGTATGGAAAGAATTTAAAGCAATAAACAAATGTAAGTGAAGAAAACTTTTCTACACACCACAAATGAACACAAAAGTTTTGCTATCCAAGTTTGGGAAATTCCATTAGTTCAACCCTAATAGATTGGAATTTTAGAAGAAAGTGATTTTTCTACACATGTTTTAAAAAAAGGATATGAATTCTTGAAACATGTTAAAGATGCAAATGACCTATGGATCCAAACCTTTTAAAAAGAATAATATTAAATTCTCAAGTGAACATGCGGTGGGATATTTACCTAAGTCAAACAAGCCATTATTTAGCCCATTTACAAAAAGCTAACCTATCGATCATAGATGATTGTAAAATGATTTATCATGCGTAACGGGATATTTTTTTATGGAATAGCTAATGGATTGGGTTTCAACACTCAGTTAAAATCCCTTGCCTCCCCTTTTTCCCGATGATTGCTGAACCCGATATATAAAAACTAAAAAGAGTTTACAATCCCAAAAAATTACAGAACATTTTTGGAATTATCTCTCTCTACATTTGTCCATTGTGCATTTCCATTTTAGATGTATGCTCTTTTCTTAAAGCAAAACTTGAGTTTTCACTTTCCCTTCATCTCGTAAACAAAAAAAGAGATAAAAGGCAAGTAGATCACAACAAAATAAAAATTTTAAGCAATAAACAAATGTAAGTATATAACATTTATTCACACACCACAAATGAACACAAAAGTTTTGAAATCAAAGTTTGGGAAATTCCACTAGTTCAACCCAAATAGCTCGGAATTTTATTAGAAAGATATTTTTCTACACATGTTTTAAAAAATGGATATGCATGCTTGAAACATGTTAAAGATGCAAATAACCTATGGATCCAAATCTTTTAAAGTGAATAACATTAAATTTTCAAGTGAACGTGCGGTGGGATATTTACCCAAGTCATACAAGCCATTATTTTGCCCATTTACAAAAAGTTGACCTCACGAACATCGTTGATTGTAATGTGATTTATCATGCCTACTGGGCTATATTTTTAAAAGGAATGACTTATGTATTGGGAGTCAACACTCAGTTAAAAATCCCCCGTGTCCCCCTTTTCCCAACGGTTGCAGAACTTAAATTATAAAAACTAAAAAGAGTTTACAAACCCTAAAATTTACAGAATTTTTTTGGAATTATCTCTCTCTACATTTGTGCATTGTGCATTTCCATTTTTTATGTATACTTTTTTATTAAATCAAAACTTGAGTTTTCACTTTCCCTTCATCTTGTAAACAAAAAAAGAGATACAAGGCAAATAGATCATAGAAAAATGAAAAATTTAGATTTTCTGTATGGAAAAAATTTAAAGCAATAAACAATGTAAGTAAAGAAAAATTATTCACACACAACAAATGAACACAAAAGATTTGTTATCCAAATTTGGGAAATTCCACTAGTTCAACCGTAATAGCTCAGAATTTTATAAGAAAATGATTTTTCTACACATGTTTCAACAAATGGATATGCATGCTTGAAACTTGTTAAAGATTCAAATGCCCTATGGATCCAATCCTTCGAAAGAGAATAAGATTAAAATCTGAAGTGAAGGTGCGGTGGGATATTTACCCGAGTCAAAGAAGCCACTATTTTTCCCATTTAGAAAAAGCTGACCTAATGATCATAGATGGTTGTAAAGTAATTTATCATGCGTAACAGGCTATATTTTTGTAAGGAATGAGTTATGGATTGGGAGTCAACACTCAGTTAAAAATCCTCCGCCTCCCCCTTTTCTCGACAATTGCAGAACCCGATATACAAAAACTAAAAAGAGTTTGAAATCCCTATGGTTCCAAACCTTTTAAATAGAATAACATAAAGTTCTCAAGTGAACGTGTAGTGGGATATTTACTCGAGTCAAACAAGCCATTATTTTGCCCATGCACAAAAAGCTGACCAAACGATCATAAATGATTGTAAAGTGATTTATCAAGCGTAACGGGCTATATTTTTGTAGGGAATGACTTATGTATTGGGAGTCAACACTCAGTTAAAAATCCCATGCCTCCCCCTTTTCCCGACTATTGCAGAACCTAATTTATAAAAACTAAAAAGACTTTACAATCCCTAAAATTATAGACACTTTTTGGAATTATCTCTCTCTACATTTATGCATTGTGAATTTCCTTTTTAGATGTATACTTTTTTCTTAAACCAAAACTTTTGTTTTCACTTTCCCTTCATCTCGTAAACAAAAAAAGAGATAAAAGGCAAGTAGATCACAACAAAATGAAAATTTTAGATTTTATGTATGGAAAGAATTTAAAGAAATAAACAAACGTAAGTAAATAAAATTTATTCACACACCACAAATGAACACAAAAGTTTTGTTGTCCAATTTTTGGAAATTCCACTAGTTCAACCCTAGTAGCTCAAAATTTTATAAGCAAGAGATTTTTCTAATGTTTTAAAAAATGGATATGCATGCTTGAAACATTTAAAAGATGCAAATGACCTATGGATCCAAACCTTTTGACAAGAATAACATTAAATTCTCAAATGAACGTGTGGTGGGATATTTACCAGAGTCGAACAAGCTATTATTTTGGCCATTTATAAAATGTTGACCTAACGATCATAGATGATTGTAAAGTGATTTATCATACGTAACGGGCTATATTTTATTAAAGAATGACTAATGGAAATTGAGTCAACAGTCAATAAAAAATCCCCTGCCTCCCCCTTTTTCCCATCGATTGCAGAACCTGATATATTAAAACTAAAAAAAGTTTACAATCCCTAAAAATTACAGACAATTTTTGGAATTATCTCTCTCTACATTTGTGCATTGTGCATTTCCATTTTAGATGTATATTTTTTTCTTAAATCAAAACTTGAGTTTTCACTTTCCATTAACCTCGTAAACAAAAAAAGAGATAAAAGGCAAATAGATCACTACTAAATGAAAATTTTAGATTTGATGTCAGGAAAGAATTTAAAGAAATAAACAAATGTAAGTAAAGAAAATTTATTATCTCAGCACAAATGAACACAAAAGTTTTGTTATCCAGTTTCTGGAAATCCCACTAGTTCAACCCTAAGAGCTCGGAATTTTATAAGAAAGATATTTTTCTACACATGTTTTAATAAAAGGATATGTATGCTTGAGATGCAAATGACCTATGGATCCCAACCTTTTAAAGAGAATAACATTAAATTCTCAAGTGAACGTGCGGTGGGATATTTACCCGAGTCAAACAAGCCATTATTTTGCCCATTTAGAAAAAGTTGACCTAAAGATCATAGATGATTGTAAAGTGATTTACCAAGCGTAACTGGATATATTTTTTTAAGGAATGACTTATGGATTCGAAGTCAACACTCAGATAAAAATCTCCCACCTGCCCCTTTTCCCGACGATTGCAGAACCTGATATATAAAAACTAAAAAGAGTTTATGATGCCTAAAAATTACAAAATTTTTTTGGAATTATCTCCCTCTACATTTGTGCATTGTGAATTTCCATTTTAGATACATACTTTTTTCTTCAATCAAAACTTGAGTTTTCACTTTGCCTTCATCTAGTAAACAAAAAAAGAGATAAAAGGAAAATAGATCAGAACAAAATGAAAATTTTAGAGTTTATGTATGGAAAGAATTGAAAGCATTAAAAAAATGTAAGTAAAAAAATTTTATTCACACGCCACAAATGAACTCATCAGATTTGTTATCCAATTTTTGGAAATTCCACTAGTTTAACCCTAATAGCTCGAAATTTTATAAGAAAGAGATTTTTCTACACATGTTTTTAAAAAATGGATATGCATGCTTGAAACATGTTAGAGGTGCAAATGACATATGGATCCAAACCTTGTAAAAAGAATAAAATTAAATTCACAAGTGAACGTGTGTTGGGATATTAACCCGAGTCAAACAAGCCATTATTTTGCCCATTTTTAAAAAGTTGACCTATCGATCATAGAAGATTGTAAAGTGATTTATCATGTATAACGGGCTATAGTTTTTTAAGGAATGACTTATGGATTGGGTGTCAACACTCTGTTAAAAATCCCACGCCTCCCCCTTTCCCGACGATTGCATAACTTGATATATAAAAACTAAAAAGATCTTACAATCCCAAAAGACGCTTTTTGGAATTATCTCTCTCTACATTTGTGCATTGTGCATTTCCATTTTAGATGTATACTTCTCTCTTAAATCAAAAATTGAGTTGTCACTTTCCATTCATCTCGTAAAACAAAAAAAGAGATAAAAGGCAAATAGATCACTACTAAATGAAAATTTTGAGTTTATGTATGGAATGAATTTAAAGCAATAAACAAATGTAAGTAAAGAAAATTTATTCACACACCACAAATGAACACAAAAGTTATTTATGGAGAGAATTTAAAGCAATAAACAAATTTAAGTAAAGAAAATTTATTCACACACCACAAATGAACACAAAAGTTTTGTTATCCAAGTTTGAGAAATTCCTCTAGTTCAACCCTAGTAGCTAGGAATTTTATAAGAAAGAGATTTTTCTACACATGTTTTAAAAAATGGATATGCATGCTTGAAACTTGTTAGAGATGCAAATGTCCTATGGATCCAAACCTTTTAAAGAGAATAACATTAAATTCCCAAGTGAACGTGCGGTGGGATATTTACCCGAGTCAAACAAGCCATTATTTTGCCCGTTTACAAAAAGCTGACCTAACGATCTTATATGATTGTAAAGTGATTTATCATTCGTAACAGGCTATATTTTTGTAAGAAATAACTTATAGATTGGGAGTCAACACTAAGTTAAAAATCCCTTGCCTCCCCCTTTTCTCGACGATTGTAGAACCTTACATATAAAAACAAAAAAGAGTTTACAATCCCGGAAAATTACAGACACTTTTTGGAATTACCTCTCTCTTCATTTGTGCATTATCCATTTTAATTTTAGATTGATACTTCACTCTTAAATCAAAATTTGAGTTTTCACTTTCCCTTCATCTCATAAACAAAAAAAGAGATAAAAGGCAAAAAGATCACAACAAAATGAAAATTTAAGAGTTTATGTATGGAAATAATTTAAAGCAATAAACACATGTAAGTAAAAAAAATTTATTCACACACCACAAATGAACACAAAAGTTTCGTTATCCAAGTTTTGGGAATTCCACAAGTTCAACCCTAATAGCTAGGAATTTTATAAGAAAGAGATTTTTCTAAAAATGTTTCAAAAAATGGATATGCATGGTTGAAACATGTTAAAGATGCAAATGACCTATGGATCCAAACTTTTTAAAGAGAATAACATTAAATTTTCATGTGACCGTGTGGTGGGATATTTGCTCGAGTGAAACAAGCTAATATTTTGCCCATTTAAAAAAAGCTGACCTAATGACAATAGATGATTGTAAAGTGATTTATCATGTGTAACGGGCAATATTTTTTTAAGGAGAGACTTATGGATTGGGAGTCAACACTTAGTTAAAAATCCCATGCCACACCCTTTTCCCGACAATTGCATAACCTGATATATTAAAAATAAAAAGAGTTTACAATCCCAAAAAATTACAGACACATTTTCAAATTAACTCTCTCAACATTTGTGCATTGTGCATTTCCATTTTAGATGTTTACTTTTTTCTTAAATCAAAACATGAGTTTTCACTTTCCCTTCTTCTCGTCAACAAAAAAAGAGATAAAAGGCAAATACATCACTACTAAATGAAAATTTTAGAGTTTATGTATGGAAAGAATTTAAAGCAATAAAAAAATATAAGTAAATAAATTTATCCACACACCACAAATGAAAACAAAAGTTTTGTTATCCAATTTTTGGAAATTCCACTAGTTCAGCCCTAATAGCTCGAAATTTTATAACAAAGAGATTTTTCTACACATCTTTTAAAAAATGGATATCCTTGCTTGAAACATGTTAAAGATGCAAATGCCCCATGGATCCAAACCTTTTAAAGAGAATAACATTAAATTCTCAAGTGTACGTGTGGTGGGATATTTACCCAAGTCAAACAAGCCATTACTTTGCCCATTTACAAAAAGTTGACCTAACAATGATAGATGATTGTAAAGTGATTTATCATTCGTAACAGGCTATATTTTTGTAAGAAATGACTTATGGATTGGGAGTCAACACTCAGTTAAAAATCCCCCACCTCCCCCTTTTCTCGACGATTGTAGAACCTTACATATAAAAACAAAAAAGGGTTTACAGTCCCTAAAAATTACAGACACTTTTTGGAATTATCTCTCTCTTCATTTGTGCATTATGCATTTACATTTTAGATTTAAACTTTTCTCTTAAATCAAAACTTGAGTTTTCACTTTCCCTTCATCTCATAAATAAAAAAAAGTGATAAAAGGCAAAAATATCACAGCAAAATGAAAATTTTAGAGTTTATGTATGGAAATAATTTATAGTAATAAACAAATGGAAGTAAAGAAAATTTATTCACACACCACAAATGTACAAAAAATTTTTGTTATCCATGTTTTGGAAATTCCACAAGTTCAACCCTAATAGCTCGAAATTTTATAAGAAAGAGATTTTTCTAAACATGTTTCAAAAAATGGATATGCATGGTTGAAATATGTTAAAGATGCAAATGACCTATGCATCCAAACCTTTTAAAGAGAATAACATTAAATTTTCAAGTGAACTTGTGGTGGGATATTTACTCGAGTCAAACAAGCCAATATTTTCCCATTTAAAAAAAGCTGACCAAACGATCATAATTGATTCTGAAGTGATTTATCATGCGTAATGGGCAATATTTGTTTAAGGAGGGACTTATGGATTGGGAGTCAACACTTAGTTAAAAATCCCATGCCACCCCCTTTTCTCGACGATTGCATAACCTGATATATTAAAACTAAAAAGAGTTTACAATCCGTAAAAATTACAGACACATTTTGGAATTATCTCTCTCAACATTTGTACATTGTGCATTTCCATTTTAGATGTTTAATTTTTTCTTAAATCAAAACTTGAGTTTTCACTTTCCCTTCATCTCGTATACAAAAAAAGCGATACAAGGCAAATAGACCACTACTAAATGAAAATTTTAGAGTTTATGTATGGAAATAATTTAAAGCAATAAAAAAATGTAAGTAAAGAAAATTTATTCACACACCACAAATGAACACTAAAGTTTTGTTATCCAATTTTTGGAAATTCCACTAGTTCAACCGTAATAGCTAGGAATTTTATAAGAAAGATTTTTCTACACATGTTTTAAAAAATGGATATACATGCTTGAAACATGTTAGAGATGCAAATGACCTATGGATCCAAACAATTTAAAGAGAATAACATTAAATTCTCAAGTGAACGTGCGGTGGGATATTAGCCCGAGTCAAACAAGCCATTATTTTGCCCTTTTTCTAAAAGCTGACGTAACGGTCATAGATGATTGTAAGTGATTTATCATGCATAACGGGCTATATTTTTGTAAGCAATGACTGATGGATAAGGAGTCAACACTTAGTTAAAAATCCCCCGCTTCCCCGTTTTCCTGACATTTGTAGAACCTTATATATAATAACTAAAAAGAGTTTAAAATCCATAAAAATTACAGACACTTTTTGGAATTAACTCTCTCTTCATTTGTGCATTATGCATTTCCATTTTAGATTGATACTTTTTTCTCAAATCAAAACTTGAGTTTTCTCTTTCCTTTCATGTCGTAAACAAAAAAAGAGTTGAAAGGAAAATAGATCACAACAAAATCAAAATTTTAGAGATTAAGTATGGAAATAATTGAAAGCATTAAACAAATTTAATTAAAAAAATTTTATTCACACACCACAAATGAACACAAAAGTTTTGTTATCCAATTTTGGGAAATTCCACTTGTTCAACCTTAATTGCTCGGAATTTTATAAGAAATATATTTTTTCTAAACATGTTTTAAAAAATGGATATGCTTGCTTGAAACTTGTTAAAGATTCAAATGACCTATAGATCCAAACCTTTTAAAGAGAATAACATTAAATTCTCAAGTGAGCATGGGGTGGGATAATTACCCGAGTCAAACAAGCCATTATTTTGCACATTTACAAAAAGCTTACCTAACGATCATGGATGAATGTAAAGTGACTTATCATGCGTAACGGCCTATATTTTTGTAAGGATTGACTTATAGATTTGGAGTAAACACTCAGTTAAAAATTCCCCGCTTCCCCCTTTTCCTGACAATTGCAGAACCTGATATATAAAAACAAAAAAAGAGTTTAAAATCCCTAAAAATTACATACACTTTTTTGAATTATCTCTCTCTACATTTATGCATTGTGCATTTCCATTTTAGATGTACACTTTTCTTAAATCAAAACTTGAGTTTTCAATTTCCCGTCATCTTGTAAACAAAAAAAGAGATTAAAGGCAAATAGATCACAAAAAAACGAAAATTTTAGATTTTATGTATGGAAAGACTTTAAATCAATAAACAAATCTAAGAAAATAAAATTTATTTACACACCAAAAACGAACACAAAAGTTTTGTTATCCAAGTTTGGGAAATTCCACTAGTTCAACCCTAATAGCTCGGAATATTATAAGAAAAATATTTTTCTACACTTGTTTTTAAAAATGAATATGCATGATTGAAACATGTTAGAGATGCAAATGACCTATGGGTCCAAACCTTTTAAAGAGAATAACAATAAACCTTTTACCCAAGTCAAACAAGCCTTTATTTTATCCATTTACAAAAAGCTGACCCAACAATCATAGATGGTTGTAAAGTGACTTATTATGCATAACGGGCTATATTTTTCTAAGAAATGACTTATGGATTGGGAGTCAACACTCAGTTTAAAATTCCCCGCCTCCCCCTTTTGCCGGCGATTGATGAACCTTATATATAAAAATTAAAAACAGTTTACAATACCTAAAAATTACAGAGAATTTTTGGAATTATCTCTCTCTACATTTGTGCATAGTGCATTTCCATTTTGGATTTTTAATTGTTTCTTAAATCAAAATTTGAGTTTTTACTTTCCCATCATCCCGTAAAAAAAAAAAAAAAAAGAGATAAAAGGTAAATAGATAAGAACAAAATGAAAATTTTAGAGTTTATGTATGGAAAGAATTTAAAGCAATAAAAAAATGTAAGTAAAGAAAATTAATTCACAAACCACAAATGAACACAAAAGTTTTGTTATCCAATTTTGGGAAATTCCACTAGTTCAATCCTAATAGCTCAGAATTTTATAAGAAAGAGATTTTTTTGCGCATGTTTTAAAAAATGGATATCCATGCTTGAAACATGTTAAAGATGTAAATTACCTATGGATCCAAACCTTTTAAATATAATAACATTAAATTCTCAAGTGAACGTGCGGTGGGATATTTACCCGTGTCAAACAAGCCATTATTTTGCCCATTTACAAAAAGCTGACCTAACGATCATAGTAAAGGGATTTATCATGCGTAATGGGCTATATTTTTTTTTTAAGGAATGACTTCTGGATTGGGAGGCAACACTCACTTAAAAAATCCCTCGCCTCTGCCTTTTCCTGTCGATTGCAAAAGCTGATATATAAAAACTACAAAGAGTATAAAATCCCTAAATAATTCTAGGCACTTTTTGGAATTATCTCTCTCTAATTTTGTGAATTGTGCATTTCCAATTTATAGTAAATTTTTTTCTTAAATCAAAACTTGAGTTTTCACTTTCCCTTTATCTCGTAAACAAAAAAAGTGATAAAAGGCAAATAGATCACAACAAAATGAAAATTTTAGTTTATGTATAGAATGAATTTAAAGCAATAAACAAAGGTAAGTAAAGAAACTTTATACTCACACCACAATCGAACACAATAGTTTTATTATGCAATTTTGGGCAATTCGACTAGTTCAACCCTAATAGGTCAAAATTTTATATGAAAGAGATTTTTCTACGCATGTTTTAAAAAATGGATATGCATGCTTTAAATATGTTAGAGATGCAAATGACCTATGGGTCCAAACCTTTTAAAGAGAATGACATTTAATTCTCAAGTGAACGTGTTGTGGGATATTTACCCAAATCAAACAATCCATTATTTTATCCATTTACAAAAAGCTGACCCAAAGATCATAGATGATTGTAAAGTGACTTATCATGCGTAACGGGCTATATTTTTTTAAAAAATGACTTATGGATTGGGAGTCAACACTTAGTTAAAAATCCCCCGACTCCACCTTCTGCCGACGATTTATGAACCTGATATATAAAAATTAAAAATAGTTTACAATCCCTAAAAATTATAGACACTTTTTGGAATTATCTCTCTCTACATTTGCGCATAGATCATTCTCATTTTGGATGTATACTTTTTTCTTAAATCAAAACTTGAGTTTTCACTTTCTCTTCATCTCGTAAACGAAAAACAGATAAATTGCATATAGATTACAACAAAATGAAAATTTTAGAGTTCATGTATGGAAATAATTTTAAGCAATAACAAATGTAAGTAAATAAAATTTATTCACACACCACAAATGAACACAAAAGTTTTGTTATCCAAATTTGGGAAATTTAACTAGTTCAACCTTAACAGCTCGAAATTTTATAAGAAAGAGATTTTTCTACACATGTTTTAAAAAATGGATATGTATACTTGAAACATGTTAAAGATTCAATTGACCTATGGATCCAAAAATTTTAAAGAGAATAACATTAAATTCTTAAGTGAACGTGCAGTGGGATATTTACCTGAGTCCAACAAGCCATTATTTTATCCATTTGCAAAAAGTTGGCGTAACGGGCTATATTTTTGTAAGAAATGACTTATGGATTGGGAGTCAACACTCAGTTAAAAATCCCCCACCTCCCCCTTTTCCCGACGATTGCAGAACCTGATATATTAAAACTAAAAAGAGTTTACAATCCCTAAAAATTACAGACACTTTTTGGAATTATCTCTCTCTACATTTGTGCATTATGCATTTCCATTTTAGATGTATGCTTTTTTCTTAAATCAAAACTTGAGTTTGCACTTTCCCTGCACTCGTAAACAAAAAAAGAGATAAAAGGCAAATAGATTAGAACTAAATGAAAATTTTAGAGTTTATGTATCGAAAGAATTTAAATCAATAACAAATGTACGTAAAGAAAATTCATTCACACACTACAAATGAACACAAATGTTTTTTTATCCAAGTTTTGGAAATTCCACAAGTTCAACCCTAATAGCTCGAAATTTTATAAGAAAAAGATTTTTCTACACATGTTTTCAAAAGTGGATATGCATGCTCTAAACATGTTAAAGATGCAAATGACCTATGGATCCAAACCTTTTAAAGAGAATAACATTAAATTATCGAGTGAACGTGTGGTGGAATAGATGATTGCCCATTTACAAAAAGTTGAGCTAACGATAATAGATGATTGTAAATTGATTTATCATGCGTAACGGGCTATGTTTTTGGAAGCAATGACTTATGGATTTGGAGTCAACACTCAGGTAAAAATCCCCCGCCTTCCCCTTTTCGCGACGATTGCAGAACCTGATATAGAAAAATTACAAAGATTTTACTATCCCTAAAAATTACAAACACTTTTTTTAATTATCTCTCTCTAAATTTTTGCATTATGCATATTGATTTTAGATGTATACTTTTTTCTTAAATCAAAACTCGAGTTTTCACTTTCCCTTCACTCCTAAACAAAAAAAGCAATAAAAAGAAAATAGACTACAACTAAATAAAATTTTTAGAGTTTATGTATCGAAAGAATTTAAAGCAATAAAAAATTTAAGTAAAGAAAATTTATCCACACACTAGAAATGAACACAAAAGTTTTGTTATCCAAGTTTGGGAAATTCCACTAGTTCAACCCTAATAGCTTGGAATTTTATGAGAGAGATTTTTTGACACATGTGTTAAAAAATGGATATGCTTGCTTGAAACTTTTTAAAGATGCATAAGACCTATGGATCCAAACCATTTATAGAGAATAACATTAAATTCTTGAGTGAACATGCAGTGGGATATTTACTCGAGTCAAACAAGCTATTATTTTGCTCATTTACAAAAAGCTGACCTAACGATCACAGATGATTGTGAAGTGATTTATGTTGCGTAACGGCTATATTTTTGTAAGGAATGACTTATGGATTTGGAGTCAATATTCAGTTAAAAATCCCCCGCCTCTCCCTTTTCTCGACGATTGCAGAACCTGATATAGAAAAACTACAAAGATTTTACAATCCCTAAAAATTACAAACACTTTTTGGAATTGTCTCTATCTACATTTTTTCATTGTGCATATCCATTTTAGTTGTATACTTTTTTCTTCAATCAAAACTTGAGTTTTCACTTTCCCTTCCTCTTGGAAAAAAAAAAAGAGAGATTAAAGGCAAATAGGTCAGAATAAAATGAAAATTTTAGAGTTTATGTATGGAAAGAATTGAAACCAATAAACAAATGTAATTAAAGAAAATTATTTCACAAACCACAAATGAACACAAAAGTTTTGTTATCCAACTTTTGGAAATACCACTTGTTCAATCCTAATAGCTCAGAATTTTATAAGAAAGAGATTTTCTACACATGTTTCAAAAAATGGATATCCATGCTTGAAACATGTTAAGGATGACCTAACGATCATAGATGATTGTAAAGGGATTTATCATGCGTAACAGGCTATTTTTTTTGCAAGGAATGACTTGTGGATTGGCAGTCAACACTCAGTTAAAAATCCCCCGCCTCCCTCTTTTTGCGACAATTGCTGAACCTAATATATAAAAACTTCAAATAGTATAAAATCCCTCAAAATTATTGACACTTTTCGAAATTATCTCTCTACATTTGTCTACTGTGCATTTCCATTTTAGATGTAAATTTTTTTCTTAAATCAAAACTTGAGTTTTCACTTTCCCTTCATCTCGTAAACAAAAAACGAGATAAAAGGCAAAAAGATCACAACAAAATGAAAATTTTAGAGTTTATGTATTGAAAGAATTTAAATAAATAAAGAAAGCTAAGTAAAGAAAATTTATTCATACACCAAAAATGAACACAAAAGTTTTGGTATCCAATTTGGGAAATTCCACTAGTTCAACCTAAATTATTCAGAATTTTATAAGAAAGAGATTTTTCGACACATGTTTTAAACAATGGATATGCATGCTTGAAACATGTTAGAGATGCAAATGACCTATGGGTCCAAACCTTGTAAAGAGAATAACATTAAATTCTCAAGTGAACGTGCGGTGGGATATTTACCCGAGTCAATAAGCCATTATTTTCCCCATTTACAAAAAGAAGACCTAACGATCATAGATGATTGTAAAGTGATTTATCATGTGTAATGGGCTATATTTTTTTAAGGAATGACTTATGGATTGGGAGTCAAGACTCAGTTAAAAATCCCCTGCCTCCCCCTTTTCCCGTTGATTGCAAAAATTGATATTTAAAAAATAAAAAGTGTTTACAATCCTAAAAAATTAAAGACACTTTTTGGACTTATCTCTCTCTACATCTGTGCATTGTCCATTTCCATTTTAGATGTATACTTTTTTCTTAAATCAAAACTTGAGTTTTCACTTTCCCTTCATCTCATAAACCAAAAAAGAAATAAAAGGCAAATATATCACAACAAAATGAAAATTTTAGACTTTATGTATCTAAAGAATTTAAAGAAATAAAAAATGTAAGAAAAGAAAATTTATTCTCACACCACAAATGAACAAAAAAAATTTTGTTATCCAAGTTTGGGAAATTCCTCTTGTCCAACCCTAATAGCTCGGAATTTTATAAGAACGATATTTTTCAACACATGTTTCAAAAAATAGATATGCATGCTTTAAACATGTTAAAGAAGCAAATGACCTATGGATCCAAACCTTTTAAAGAGAATAACATTAAATTCTAAAGTGAACTTGTGGTGGGAAATTTACCAGAGTCAAACAAGCCATTATTTTGCCCATTTACAAAAAGCTGACCTATCGATCATAGATGATTGTAAAGTTATTTACCATGCGTAACAGGCGATATTTTTGTAAGGAATGACTTATGGATTGGGAGTCAACACTCAGTTAAAAATTCCACGCTTCCCCCTTTTCCCGAAGATTGCTGAACCTTATATATAAAAACTAAAAAGAGTTTACAATCCCTAAAAATTAAAGACACTTTTATGAATAATCTCTCTCTACTTTTGTGCATTGTGCATTTCCGTTTTAGATGTATACTTTTTTCTTAAATCAAAACTTGAGTTTTCACTTTCTTCATCTTGTAAAACAAAAAAAGAGATAAAAGGCAAATAGATCACTACTAAAAACAAATTTAGAGTTTATGTATGGAAAGAATTTAAAGAAATAAAAAATGTAAGCAAAGAAAATTTATTCACACATCACTAATGACCAAAAAAGTTTTGTTATCCACTTTTGGGAAATTCCACTAGTTCAACCCTTAAAGCTCCGAATTTTATAAGAAAGGGATTATTCTACACTTGTTTTAAAACATGGATATCCTTGATTTAAACATTTTAAAGATGAAAATGACTTTTTTATCCAAACCTTTTAAAGAGAATAAGATTAAATTCTAAAGTGATAGTGCAGTGGGATATTTACCCGAGTCAAACAAGCCATTATTTTGCCCATTTAGAAAAAGTTATTCTACCATCATAGATGATTGTAAAATGATTTATCATGCTTAATGGGCTATATTTTTGTAAGGAATGACTTATGGATTGGGAGTCAACACTCTCTTAAAAATCACCCACCTCCCCCTTTTCCCGTCAATTGCCGAACCTGATATATAAAAACTAAAAAAAATTTACAATCCCTAAAAATTACAAACACTTTTTGGAATTATCTCTCTCTATAATATTGCATTGTGCATTTCCGTTTTAGATGTATACTTTTTTCTTAAATCAAAACTTGAGTTTTCACTTTCCCTTCATCTCGTAAACAAAAAATAGATAAAAGGTAAAAAGATCTCAACTAAATGAAAATTTTAGGGTTGATGTATGGACAGAATTTAAAGCAATAAACAAATGTAAGTAAACAAAATTTATTCACATTCGACAAATGAACACAAAACTTTTGTTATACAAGTTTGTGAAATTCCACTAGTTCAACCCTAATAACTCGGAATTTTAAAAGAAATACATTTTTCAACACATGTTATAAAAAAAGGATATGCATGCTTGAAACAGGTTAAAGATGAAATTGACCTGTGGATCCAAACCTTTTCAAGAGAATAACTTTAAATTCTCAAGCAAACGTGGGGTGGGATATTTACCCGAGTCAAACAAGCCGTTATTTTGCCCATTTACAAAAAGCTGACCTAACTATCATAGATGATTGTAAAGTGATTTATCATGCATAATAGACAATATTTTTGTAAGGAATAAATTATGGATTGGGAGTCAACACTCAGTTAAAAATCCCCCGCCTCCCCCTTTTCACGAAGATGGCACAACTTCATATATAAAAACTAAAATAGTTTACAATCCCTAAAAATTAAAAACACTTTTTTGGAATTATCTCTCTCTACATTTGTGCATTGTGCATTTCCATTTTAGATATATACTTTTTTCTTAAATCAAAACTTGAGTTTTCACTTTAACTTCATCTCGTAAACAAAAAAAGAGATAAAAGGCAAGTAGATCACAACAAAATGAAAATTTTAGACTTTATGTATGGAAAGAATTTAAAGCAATAAAAAAATTTAAGAAAGGAAAATTTATTCTCACACCACAAATGAACAAAAAAGTTTTGTTATGCAAGTTTGGGAAATTCCACTAGTTCAACCCTAATAGCTCGGAATTTTATAAGAAAGATATTTTTCTACACATGTTTTAAAAAATGGATAAGCATGCTTTAAACATGTTAAAGAAGCAAATGACCTACGGATCCAAACCTTTTAAAGAGAATAACATTAAATTCTAAAGTGAACGTACGATGCGATATTTACCAGAGTCAAACAAGCCATTATTTTGCCCATTTACAAAAAGCTGACCTAACGATCACAGATGATTGTAAAGCTATTTATCATGCGTAGCAGGATATATTTTTGTAAGGAATGACTTATGGATTGGGAGTCAACACTCAGTTAAAAATCCCCTGCCTCCCCCTTTTCCCGACGATTGTTGAACCTTATATATAAAAACTAAAAAGAGTTTACAATCCCTAAAAATTAAAGACACTTTTATGAATTATCTCTCTCTACTTTTGTGCATTGTGCATTTCCATTTTAGATGTATACTTTTTTCTTAAATCAAAACTTGAGTTTTCACTTTCTTCATCTCGTAAAACAAAAAAAGAGATAAAAGGCAAATAGATCACTACTAAAAGAAAATTTTAGAGTTTATGTATTAAAATACTTTAAAGAAATAAAAAATGTAAGCAAAAAAAATTTATTCACACATCACTAATGACCAAAAAAGTTTTGTTATCCACTTTTGGGAAATTCGACTAGTTCAACCCTTAAAGCTCGGAATTTTATAAGAAAGGGATTTTTCTACACATGCTTTAAAATATGGATATCCTTGATTTAAACATTTTAAAGATGAAAATGACCTTTCGATCCAAAACTTTTAAAGTGAGTAAGATTAAATTCTAAAGTGATAGTGCAGTGGGATATTTACCCGAGTCAAAAAAGCCATTATTTTGCCCATTTACAAAAAGTTGTCCTAACGATCATAGATGAGTGTAAATTGATTTATCATGCTTAACGGGCTATATTTTTGTAAGGAATGACTTATGGATTGGGAGTCAACACTCAGTTAAAAATCACCCGCCTCCCCCTTTTCCTGATGATTGCCGAACCTGATACATAAAAACTAAAAAGAGTTTACAATCCCTAAAAATAACAGACACTTTTTGGAATTATCTGTCTCTACAATATTGCATTGTGAATTTCCGTTTTAGATGTATACTTTTTTCTTAAATCAAAACTTGAGTTTTCACTTTCCCTTCATCTCATAAATAAAAAAACAGATAAAAGGTAAAAAGATCTCAACTAAATGAAAATTTTAGGGTGTATGTATGGAAAGAATTTAAAGCAATAAACAAATGTAAGTAAAGAAAATTTATTCACATGCCACAAATGAACACAAAACTTTTGTTATACAAGTTTGTGAAATTCCACTAGTTCAACCCTAATAATTCGGAATTTTAAAAGAAAGATGTTTTTCGACATATGTTTTAAAAAATGGATATGCATGCTTGAAACAGGTTAAAGATGCAATTGACCTGTGGATCCAAACCTTTTCAAGAGAATAACTTTAAATTCTCAAGTGAACTTGGGGTGGGATATTTACCCGAGTCAAACAAGCCGTTATTTTGCCCATTTACAAAAAGTTGACCTAACTATAATAGATGATTGTATAGTGATTTATCATGCGTAACGGGCAATACTTTTGTAAGGAATAAATTATGGATTGGGAGTCAACACTCAGTTAAAAATCCCCGCTTCCCCCTTTTCTTGGTGATGGCATAACCTGATATATAAAAACTAAAATAGTTTACAATCCCTAAAAATTAAAAACACTTTTTGGAATTATCTCTCTCTGCATTTGTGCATTGTGCATTTCCATTTTAGATGTATACTTTTTTATTAAATCAAAACTTGAGTTTTCACTTTCATTTCATCTCGTAAAATAAAAAAGGGATAAAAGGCAAATAGATCACAGAAAAATGAAAATTTTAGACTTTATGTATGGAAAGAATTTAAAGCAATAATCAAATTTAAGAAATGAAAATTTATTCTCACACCACAAATGAACCAAAAAGTTTTTTTATCCAAGTTTGGGAAATAGCACTAGTTCAACCCTAATAGCTCGGAATTTTATAAGAAAGATATTTTTTTACACATGTTTCAAAAAATGGATATGCATGTTTTAAACATGTTAAAGAACCAAATGACCTATGGATCCAAACCTTTTAAAGAGAATAACATTAAATTCTAAAGTGAACGTGCGATGGGATATTTACCGGAGTCAAACAAGCCATTATTTTGCCCATTTACAAAAAGGTGACCTAACGATCATAGATGATTATAAAGTTATTTATTATGCGCAAAAGGATATATTTTTTTAAGGAATGACTTATGGATTGGGAGTCAACACTCAGTTAAAAATCCCCTGCCTCCACCTTTTCCCGACGATTGCTGAACCTTATACATAAAAACTTAAAAGAGTTTACAATCCCTAAAAATTAAAGACACTTTTATGAATTATCTCTCTTTATATTTGTGCATTGTGGATTTCCATTTTAGATGTATACTTTTTTCTTAAATCAAAAGTTGAATTTTCACTTTCTCTTCATCTCGTAAAACAAAAAAAGATATAAAAGGCAAATAGATCACTACTAAATGAAAATTTTAAAGTTTATGTATGGAAAGAATTTAAAGAAATAAAAAAATTTAAGAAAAGAAAATTTATTCACACATCACAAATGACAAAAAAAGTTTTGTTATCAAATATTGGGAAATTCCACTAGTCCAACCCTTATAGCTCGGAATTTTATAAGAAAGGGATTTTTCTAAACTTGTTTTAAAACATGTATATCCTTGCTTTAAATATTTTAAAGATGCAAATAACGTATCGATCCAAACCGTTTAAAGAGAATAACAATAAATTCTCAAGTGCACGTGTAGTGGGATATTTTCCTGAGTCAAACATGCCATTATTTTGCCCATTTAGAAAAAGCTGACCTAACGATCGTAGATGATTGTAAAGTGATTTATCACTTGTAACAGGCTATATTTTTGTGAGGAATGACTTATGGATTGGGAGTCAACACTTAGTTAAAAATCCCCCGCCTCCTCCTTTTCCCGACGATTGCCGAACCTGGTATACAAAAACTAAAAAGAGTTGACAATCCCTAAAAATTACAGACACTTTTTGGAATTATCTCTTTCTACATTATTGCATTGGGCATTTCCGTTTTAGATGTACACTTTTTTCTTAAATCAAAACTTGATTTTTCACTTTTCCTTCATCTCGTAAAGAAAAAAAACAGATAAAAGGCTAATAGATCACAACTAAATGAAAATTTTAGAGTTGATGTATGGACAAAATTTAAAGCAATAAACAAATGTAAGTAAAGAAAATTTATTCACACACCACAAACGAACACAAAAGTTTTGTTATCGAAAATATGGAAATTCCACTAGTTCAACCCTAATAGCTCGGAATTTTTAAGAAAGATATTTTTCTACTCATGTCTTAAAAAATGGATATGCATGTTTAAAACATGTTAGAGATGCAAATGACCGATGGATCTAAACATTTTAAACTGAATAACATTAAATTCCCAAGCGAACCTGCGGTGGGATATTTACCTGAGTCAAGCAAGACCTTATTTTTCCCATTAACAAAAAGCTGACCTAACGATCATAGTTGATTGTTAAGTGATTTATCAAGTGTAACGGGGTATATTTTTTTAAGGAATGACTTATGGATTGGGAGTCAACACTCAGTTCAAAATCCCCCTTTTCCCCCTTTTCCCCATGATTGCAAAACTTGATATATAAAAACTAAAAAAAGTTTACTATCCCTAAAAATTACAGACACTTTCTGGAATTCTCTCTCTCTAATTTTGTGCATTGTGCATTTCCATTTTAGATGTCTACTTTTTTCTTAAATCAAAACTTGAGTTTTCACTTTCCCTTCATCTCATAAACAAAAAAAGAGATAAAAGACAAATAGATCACAAAAAAATTAAAAGTTAAAAGTATATGAATGGAAAGAATTTAAAGCAATAAACAAATGTAAGTAAAGAAAAGTAATTATCACACCACAAATGAACAGAAAATTTATGTTATCCAAGTTATGGAAATTCCACTAGTTGAACCCTAATAGCTCGGAATTTTATAAGAAAGATATTTTTCTACACATGTTTTAAAAAATAGATATGCATGTTTGAAACATTTTAGAGATGCAAATGACCTATGGATCCAAACCTTTTATAGTGAATGACATTAAATTCTCAAGTGAACGTGTGGTGGGATATTTACCTAAGTCAAGCAAGCCATTATTTTTCCCATTTACAAAAATCTGACCTAACGATCATAGATGATTGTAAAGCGTTTTATCATGCCTACCGGGCTATTTTTTTTGTAAGGAATGACTGATGGATACAGATTCAACACTCAGGTAAAAATCCCCAGCCTCCCCCTTTTCCTGACGATTGCAAAATCTGATATATAAAAACTAAAATGATGTTACAATCCCCAAGAATTAAAGACACTTTTTGGAATTATCTCTCTCTATTTAGTGCATGGTGCATTTCAATTTTAGATGTATACTTTTTTCTTAAATCAAAACTTGATTTTTCACTTTCCCTTCATCTCGTAAACAAAAAAAAAAGATAAAAGGAAAAAAGATCACAACTAAATGAAAATTTTAGATTTTATGTATGGAAAGAATTAAAAGCAATAAAAAAATGTAAGTAAATAAAATTTATTCACACACCACAAATGAACACAAAAGTTTTGTTATCCAGGTTTGGGAAATTCCACTTGTACAACCCAATTTTATAAGAAAGAGATTTTTGTACACATGTTCCAAAAAATGGATATTCATGCTTGAAACATGTTAAAGATGCAAATGACTAGTGGATTTAAACCCTTCAAAAAGAATAACATTAAATCCTCTAGTGAACGTAAGGTGGAATATTTACCCCAGTCAAATAAGTCAATATTTTGCTTATTTACAAAAAGCTGACCAAATGATCCTAGATGATAGTAAAGTGATTTACCATGCATTCCGGGTTATATTTTTTTTACGAATGAATTATGGATTTGGAGTCAACACTCAGTTAAAAATCCCCCGCCTCCCCCTTTTCACTACGATTGTATAACCTGATATATAAAAACTAAAAATAGTTTACAATCCCTAAAAATTACAGACACTTTTTGGAATTATCTCTCTCTAGATTTGTGCTTTGTGCATTTCCATTTTAGATGTATACTTTTTTCTTAAATCAAAACTTGAGTTTTCACTTTCTCTTCATCTCGTAAACAAAAAAAGAGATAAAAGGCAAATAGATCACAACTAAATGAAAATTTTAGAGTTTAAGTATGGAAAGAATTTAAAGGAATAAACAAATGTAAGAAAAGAAAATTTATTCACACACCACAAATGAACACAAAAGTTTTGTTATACAAGTTTGGGAAATTCCACTAGTTCAACCCTAATAGTTCAAAATTTTATAAGAAAGAGATTTTTCTACTCATGTTTTAAAAAATGGATATGCATGCTTGAAACATGTTAAAGATGCAAATGACCTGTGGATTTAAACCTTTCAAAGAGAATAACATTAAATTCTCAAGTGAACGTGGGGTGGGATATTTACCCAAGTCAAACAAGCCATTATTTTTCACATTCACAAAGAGTTGACCTAACGATCATAGATGATTGTAAAGTGATTTATCATGTGTAACAGGCTATATTTTTGTATGGAATGACTTACGGATTGGGAGTTAACACTCAGTTAAAAATCCCCCGCCTCCCCCTTGTCCAGACGATTGCTGAACCTTATATATAAAAACTAAAAAGAGTTTACAATCCCTAAAAATTAAAAACACTTTTATGAATTATCTCTCTCTACATTTGGGCATTGTGCATTTCCAGTTTAGATGTATACTTTTTTCTTAAATCAAAACTTGAGTTTTCACTTTCCCTTCATCTCTAAAAAAAAAAGAGATAAAAGGCAAATAGATCACTACTAAATTAAAATTTTAGAGTTTATGTATGGAAAGAATTTAAAGCAATAAAAAAATATTAGAAAAGAAAATTTATTCTCACACCACAAATGAACACAAAATTTTTGTTATCCAAGTTTGGGAAATTCCACTAGTTCAACCCTAATAGGTCGAAATTTTATAAAAAAGATATTTTTCTATACATGTTTTAAAAAATGGATATGCATGCTCGAAACATGTTAAAGAAACAAATGACCTATGGATCCAAACCTTTTAAAGAGAATAACATTAAATTCTAAAGTGAACGTTTAGAAGGATATTTACCGAGTCGAACAAGCCATTATTTTGCCTTTTTTCAAAAAACTGACCAAACGATCATAGATGATTGTAAAGTGATTTATCATGTGTAACATGCTATATTTTTGAAAGGAATGGCTTATGGATTTGGAGTCAACACTCAGTTAAAAATCCCCCGCCTCCCCATTCCCCACAATTGGTGAACCTTATTTATAAAAACTAAATAGAGTTTAGAGTCCCTAAAAATTACAGACACTTTTATGAATTATCTCTCTCCACATTTTTTCATTGTGCATTTCCATTTTAGTTGTATTCTTTTTTCTTAAATCAAAACTTGAGTTGTCACTTTCCATTCATCTTGTAAAACAGAAAAAGAGATAAAAGGCAAATAGATCACTGCTAAATGAAAATTTTGAGTTTATGTATGGAAAGAATTTAAAGAAATAAACATATGTAAGAAAATAAAATTTATTCACACACATTAATGAATAACAAAGTTTTGTTATCCAAATTTTGGGGAATTCCACTAGTTCAATCCTTGTTGCTCTGAATTTTATAAGAAAGGGATTTTTCTACACATGTTTTATAAAATGGATATCCTTGCTTGAAACATTTTAAAGTTGCAAATGACCTATCGATCTAAACATTTTAAAGAGAATAACATTAAATTCTCATGTGAACGTGCGGTGGGATATTTACCCAAGTCATACAAGCCATTAGTTTGCCAATTTACAAAAAGCTGACCTAACGATCATAGATGATTGTAATGTGATTTATCATGTGTAACGGGCTACATTTTTTTTAAGGAATGACTTGTGGATTGGGAGACAACGCTCAGTTAAAAATTCCCCGCCTCCCCCTTTTTTCGACGATTGCAGAACCTGATATATAAAAACTAAAAAGTGTTTACAATCCCTAAAAATTATAGACACTTTTTTGGAATTATCTCCCTCTAAATTTGTGAATTATGCATTTCCATTTTAGATGTATACATTTTTCATAAATCAAAACTTGAGTTTAACTTTCCCTTCATCTCGTAGACAAAAAAAGAGATAAAAGGCAAATAGATCACAACAAATTGAAAATTTTAGAGTTGATGCATGGACAAAATTTAAAGCAATAAACAAATATAAGTAAATAAAATTTATTCACACATCACAAATGAACATAAAAGTTTTTTTATACAATTTTCAGAAATTCCACTAGTTCAACCCTAATAGCTCAGAATTTTATAAGAAAGATATTTTTCTACACATGTTTTAAAAAATGGATATGCATGCTCGAAACATGTTAAAGAAGCAAATGACCTATGGATCCAAACCTTTTAAAGAGAATAACATTAAATTCTAAAGTGAACGTGGAGTGGGATATTTACCCGAGTCGAACTTGCCATTATTTTGTCTATTTACAAAAAGCTAACCTAACAATCATAGATGATTGTAAAGTGATTTATCATGCGTAGTAGGCTATTATTTTGTAAGGAATGACTTATGGATTAGGAGTCAACACTCAGTTAAAAATCCCCTGCCTCTCCCTTTTCCCCACAATTGCTGAACCTTATTTATAAAATCTAAAAAGAGATTACAATACCTAAAAATTACAGACCCTTTTATGAATTATCTCTCTACATTTTTACATTGTGCGTTTCCATTTTAGATGTATTCTTTTTTCTTAAATCAAAACTTGAGTTGTCACTTTCCATTCATATCGTAAAACAAAAAAAGAGATAAAAGGCAAATAGATCACTACTAAATGAAAATTTGAGTTTATGAATGGAAAGAATTTAAAGCAATAAACAAATGTAAGAAAATAAAATTTATTCACACACCAAAAACGAACAACAAATGTTTTGTTATCCAAATTTTGGGGAATTCCACTAGTTCAACCCTTATTGCTCGGAATTTTATCAGAAATGGATTTTTCTACACATGTTTTATAAAATAGATATCCTTACTTGAAACATTTTAAAGTTTCAAATTACCTATCGATCTAAACCTTTTAAAAAGAATTACATTAAATTCTCATGTGAACGTGCAATGGGATATTTACCCGAGTCAAACAAGCAATTAGTTTGCCCATTTACAAAAAGCTGCCCTAACGATCATAGATGATTGTAAAGTGATTTATCATGCATAACGGGCTATTCTTTTGTAAGGAATGACTGATGGATTGGGAGTAACCACTCAATTAAAAATCCCCCGCCTCCCCCAATTCCCGATGATTACAGAAACTCATATATAAAAACTAAAAAGAGTTTACAATCCCTAAAAATTACAGACACTTTTTGGAATTATCACTCTCTACATTTGTGCATTGTGCATTTCCATTTTAGATGTATCATTTTTTGTTAAACAAAAACTTGAGTTTTCATTTTCCCTTCATCTCGTCAACAAAAAAAAGATATAAAAGGCAAATAGATCATAACAAGATGAAAATTTTAGAGTTTATGTACAGTAAGAATTTAAAGGTAGAAATAAATGTATGTAAAGAAAATTTATTCACACACCACAAATGAGCATAAAAGTTTTGTAATCCAATTTTGGGAAATTGTACTAATTAAATCGTTACGGCTTGAAATTTTATAAGAAAGAGATGTTTCTACAAATATTTTAAAAAATGGATATGCATTCTTCAAACATGTTAAAGATGCAAATGACCTATGGATCCAAACCTTTTAAAGAGAATAACATTAAATTTTCAAGTGTTTACCCGAGTCAAACAAGCAATTATTTTGCCCATTTACAAAAACTGACCTAACGTTCATAGATGATTGTAAAGTGATTTATCATGCATAATGGGCTATATTTTTTTTAGGAATGACTTATGGATTGGGAGACAATACTCCTTTAAAAATCCCCCACCTATCCCTTTTCCCAACGATTGCATAGCCTAATATATAAAAACTAAAAAGAGTTTAGAATCCCTAAAAATAACAGACACTTTTTTGGAATTATCTCTCTCTACATTTGTGGATTGTGCATTTCCATTTTAGATGTATAATTTTTCTTAAATCAAAACTTGAGTTTTCACTTTCCCTTCATCTCGTAAACAAAAAAAGAGATAAAAGGCAAATAGATCACAACAAAATGAAAATTTTAGAGTTGATGTATGGACAAAATTTAAATCAATAAACAAATGTAAGTAAAGAAAATTTATTCACACATCACAAATGAACACAAAAGTTTTGTTATACAAGTTTCGAAAATTCCACTAGTTCAACCCTAATAAGTCGTAATTTTAAAAGAAAGATATTTTCTACACATGTTTTCCAAAATGGATATTAATGCTTGAAACATGTTGCAGATGAAAATGACCTGTGAACGTGGGGTGGGATATTTACCCGAGTCAAACAAGCTATTATTTTGCCCATTTACAAACAGCTGACCAAACGATCATCGATGATTATAAAGTGATTTATCATGCGTAATGGGCTATATTTTTGTAAGGAATGAATTATGGATTGGGAGTCATCACTCAGTTAAAAATCCCCCGCCTCCCCCTTTTCGAAATGATTACATAACCTGATAAATAAAAACTAAAAACACTTTACAATCCAAAAAAATTACAGACACTTTTTGGAATTATCTCTGTCTATATTTGTGCATTGTGCATTTCCCTTTTAGATGTATACTTTTTTCTTAAATCAAAACTTGAGTTTTCACTTTCTCTTCATCTAGTAAACAAAAAAAGAGATAAAAAGCAAATAGTTCACAACAAAAAGAAAATTTTAGACTTTATGTATGGAAAGAATTTAAAGCAATAAACAAAAGTAAGAAAAAAAAATTATTCTCACACAACAAATGAACACAAAAGTTTTGTTATCCAAGTTTGGGAAATTTCACTAGTTCAACCCGAATAGCTCAAAATTTTATAAGAAAGATATTTTTCTACACATGTTTAAAAAAATGGATATGCATGCTTGAAACATGTTAAAGAAACAAATGACCTATGGATACAAGCCTTTTAAAGATAATAACATTAAGTTCTAAAGTGAACGTGCGGTGAGATATTTACCCGAGTCAAAAGAGCCATTATCATTGTAACATGCTAAATTTTTTTAAGGAATGACTTTTGGATTGGGAGTCAACACTCAGTAAAAAATCCCCAGCCTCCCCCTTTTCCCGACGATTGCTGAACCTTATATATAAAAACTAAAAAAATTTTACATTCCCCAAAAATTACAGAAACTTTTATGAATTATCTCTCTCTACATTTGTGCATTGTGCCTTTCCATTTTAGATCTATAATTTTTTCTTAAATCAAAACTTGAGTTTTAACTTTCCCTTCATCTTGTAAAAAAAACAAACAAAGATAAAAGGCAACTAGATCACTACTAAATGAAAATTTAGAGTTTATGTATGGAATGAGTTTAAAGCAATAAACAAATGTAAGAAAATAAAATCTATTCACACACCACTTAATGGACAAAAAAAATTGTTATTCAATTTTGAGAAATTCCACTAGTTTTTCTACACATATTTTAAAACATGGATATCATTTCTTTAAACAATTTAAAGATGCAAATGACCTATCGATATAAACCGTTTAAAGGGAATAACATTAAATTCTCAAGTGAACGTGCGGTGGGATATTTACCCAAGTCAAACTAGCCATTATTTTGCCAATTTACAAAAAGCTGACCTAACGATCATAGATGATTGTAAAGTGATTTATTATGCATAACGGGCTATATTTTTGCAAGGAATTACTTATGGATTGGGAGTCAACACACGGTTAAAAATCCCCCGGCTCCCCCTTTTCCCGATGATTGCCGAACCTGATATACAAAAAATAAAAAGAGTTTAGAATCCCTAAAAATTATAGACACTTTTTGGAATTATCTCTCTCTACAATATTGCATTGTGCATTTCCGTTTTAGATGTATACTTTTTTCTTAAATCAAAACTTGAGTTTTCACTTTCCCTTCATCTTGTAAACAAAAAAATAGACAAAAGCAAATAGATCACAACTAAATGAAAATTTAAGAGTTTGTATGGAAATAATTTAAAGCAATAAACAAATGTAAGTAAAGAAAATTTATTCACACACCACAAATGAAGACAAAATTTTTGTTATCGAAGTTATGGAAATTCCACTAGTTCAACCCTAATAGCTCGGAATTTTATAAGAAAGATATTTTTCTACACATGTTTTATAAAATGGATATGCATCTTTGAAGCATGTTAGAGATGCAAATGACCTATGGATCCAAACTTTTTAAAGTGAATAACATTAAATTCTCAAGTGAACGTTTGGTGGGATATTTACTCGAGTCAAGCAAGCCATTATTTTCCCATTTACAAAAAGCTGACCTAACAATCAAAGATGATTGTAAAGCGATTTATCATGCGTAACGTGCTATATTTTTGTAAGGAAAGACTGATTGATATGGAGTCAACACTCAGTTACAATCCCCAGCCTCCCCCTTGTCCCGACGATTGCAAAACCTGATATATAAAAACAAAAAAGATATTACAATCCCCAAAAATTACAGACACTTTTTGGAAATATCTCTGTCTATATTTGAGCATTGTGCATTTCAATTTTAGATGAATACTTTTATCTTAAATCCAAACTTGAGGTTTTACTTTCTTTTCATCTCTTAAACTAAAAAAGAAATAAAAGGCAAATAGATCCCAACAAAATGAAAATTTAAGAGTTTATGTATGGAAAGAATTTAAATCAATAAACAAATGTAAGAAAATAAAATTTATTCATACACCAAAAATGAACACAAAAGTTTTGTTATCCAAGTTTGGGAAATTCTACTTGTTCAACCCTATTTGCTCGGAATTTTATAAGAAAACAATTTTCTACACTTGTTTTAAAAAATGGATATGCATACTTGAAACATGTTAAAGATACAAATGACCTATGGATCCAAACCTTTTAAAGAGAATTACATTAACTTCTCAAGTGAACGTGTGGTGGGATTTTTACCTGAGTAAAACAAGTCGTTATTTTCCCCTTTATAAAAAGCTGACCTAACGATCATAGATGATTGTAAAGTGATTTATCTTGCCCAACGGGAACTATTTTTGTAACGAAGGACTTATGGATTGGGAGTCAACACTCAGTTAAAAATCCCCCGCCTCCCCCTTTGCCCGACTATTGCAGAACATGATATATAAAAAACAAAAAAGTGTTTACAATCCCTTAGAATTACAGACAATTTTTGGAATTATTTCTGTCTACATTTGTGCATTGTGCATTTACATTTTAGATGTATACTTTTTTCTTAAATCAAAACTTGAGTTTTCACTTTCCCTTCATCTCGTAAACAAAAAAAGAGATAAAAGGAAAATAGATCACAACAAAATGAACATTTTAGTGTTTATGTATCGAATAAATTTAAAGCAATAAAAAATGTATGTAAAGAAAATTTATTCACATGCCACAAATGAACACAAAATTTTTGTTATCCAACTTTGGGATATTCCACTAGTACAACCCTAATAGCTCGGAATTTTATAAGAAAGAGATTTTTCTATACATGTTTCAAAAAATGGATATTCACGCTTGAAACATGGTAAGAATGCAAATGACCTATGGATCCAAACCTTTTAAAGAGAATAAAATTAAATTTTAAAGTGAACGTGTGGTGGGATATTTACCCGAGTCAAACAAGCCAATATTTTGCCCATTTACAAAAAGCTGACCTAACGATCATAGATGATTGTAAAGTGAGTTATCATGCATAATAGGCTTTTTTTTTTGTAAGGAATGAGTTACGGATTGGGAGACAATACTCAGTTAAAAATCCTTCGCCTCCCCCTTTTCGCGATGATTGCATAACCTGATATATAAAAACTTAAAACAATTTACAATCCTTAAAAATTACCTAAACTTTTTGGAATTATCTTTCTTTACATTTGTGCATTGTGCATTTCCATTTTAGATGTATACTTTTTTCTTAAATCAAAACTTGAGTTTTCACTCTCTTCATCTCGTAAACAAAAAAAGATAACAAGGCAAATGGATCACAAAAAAATGAAAATTTTAGACTTTATGTATGGAAATAATTTAAAGAAATAAAAAAATGTAAGAAAAGAAAATTTATTCTCATTCCACAAATGAACACAAAAAGCTCTGTTTTTTAATTTTTGGAAATTCCACTAGTTAAACCCTTATAGCTCGGAATTTTATAAGCAATGGATTTATCTACACATGTTTTAAAAAATGGATATCCTTGCTTTAAACATTTTCAAGATGCAAATGATCTATCGATCCAAACCTTTTAAATAGAATAACATTAAATTCTCAAGTGAACGTGCGGTGGGATATTTACCCGATTCAAACAAGCCATTATTTTTGCCCATTTACAAAAAGCTGACCTTACAATCATAGATGATTGTGAAGTGATTTATCTTGCTTAACAGGCTATATTTTTGTCAGGAATGACTTATGGATTGGGAGTCAACACTTAGTTAAAAATCCCCACCTCCTCCTTTACTCGACGATTGCAGAACCTAATATTTATTAACAAAAAAGAGTTTACAGTGCCTAAAAATAAAAATTACAAACACTTTTTGTAATTATCTCTCTCTACATTTGTGCATTGTGGTTTTCCATTTTATATGTATATTTTTTTCATAAATCAAAACTTGACTTTTCACTTTCCCCTCATCTCATAAACAAAAAAAAAGTTAAAAGGCAAATAGATCACAACAAAATGAAAATTTTAGAATTTATGTATGGAAAGAATTTAAAGAAATAAAAAATTTAAGGAAAGAAAATTTATTCATAAACCTCAAATGAACACAAAAGTTCAGTTATCCCAGTTTGGGAAATTCCACTTGTTCAACCCTAATAGCTCAAAAATTTATAAGAAAGAGATTTTTCTACACATGTTTTAAAAAATGGTTATGCATGCTTGTAACATGTTTAAGATGAAAATTACCTATGGATCCAAACCTTTTAAAGAGAATAACATTAAATTTTAAGTGAACGTGTGGTGGGATATTTACTCGAGTCAAACATGCCATTATTTTGCCCATTTACAAAAAAGCTGACCAAACGATCCCAGATGATTGTAAAGTGATTTATCATGCATAACGGGCTATATTTTTGTAAGGAATAACTTATGGATTGGGAGTCAAGACAAAGTTAAAAATACCCCACCTCTGCCTTTTCCTAACGATTGCAGAACATGATATATAAAAACTAAAAAGAGTTTACAATCCCTAAAAATTACTGACACTTTTTGGAATTATCCCTCTCTACATTTGAGCATTGTGCATTTCCATTTTGATGTTTACTTTTTTCTTAAATCAAAATTTGAGTTTTCTTTTTCCCTTCATCTCGTAAACAAAAAAAAACAGATAAAAGGCAAATAGATCACAAGTAAATAAAAATTTTTGAGTTTATGTATGGAAAGAATTTAAAGCAATAAACAAATGTAAGAAAAGAAAATTTATCCACACACTACAAATGAACACAAAAGTTTTGTTATACAAGTTCGGGAAATTCCACTAGTTCAACCATAATAACTTGGAATTTTAAAAGAAACATATTTTCTACACATGATTTAAAAAATTGATATGCATGTTTGAAACATGTTAAAGATGCAAATGACCGGTGGATTGAAATATTTTATAGAGAATAACATTAAATTCTCAAGTGAACGTGGGGTGGGATATTTACACGAGTCAAACAAGACATTATTTTGCCCATTTACAAAAAGCTGACCTAATGATCATAGATGATTGTAAAGTGATTTATCATGCGTTATGGGCTACATTTTGGAAAGGAACTAATTATGGATTGGGAGTCAACACTCAGTTCAAAATCCCCTGCCTCCCCCTTTTCGCTACAATTGCATAACCTGATATACAAAAAATAAAAATAGTTTACAATCCCTAAAAATTACAGACACTTTTTTGAATTATCTCTCTCTACATTTGTGCATTGTGCATTTCCATTTTAGATGTATTCTTTTTTCTTAAATGAAAACTTGATTTTTCACTTTCCCTTCATCTCGTAAACAAAAAAAGAGATAAAAGGCAAATAGATCACAACTAAATGAAAATTTTAGAGTTTATGTATGGAAAGAATTTAAAGCAATAAACAAATGTAAGAAAAGAAAATTTATTCACACACTACAAATGAACACAAAAGTTTTGTTATACAATTTTTGGAAATTCCACTAGTTCAACCCTAATAACTCAAAATTTTAAAAGAAAGATATTTTCTACACATGATTTAAAAGATGGATATCCATGCTGGAAACATGTTACACATGCAAATGACCTATGGATTTAAACATTTTACAGAGAATAACATTAAATTCTCAAGTGAACGTGGGGTAGGATATTTACCCGAGTCAAAGAAACCATTATTTTGCCCATTTACAAAGAGCTGACTTAACGATCATAGATGATTGTAAAGTGATTTATCATGCATAACATGCTATATTTTTTGTAAGGAATGACTTACGGATTTGGAGTCAACACTCAGTTAAAAATCCCCCGCCTCCCCCTTTTTCCCGACAATTGCTGAACCTTATATATAAAAACAAAAAAGATTTTACAATCCCTAAAAATTACAGACACTTTTATGAATTATCTCTCTCTACATTTGTCCATTGTGCATTTCCACTTTACATGTATTCTTTTTTTGTAAAATCAAAACTTGAGTTTTCACTTTCCCTTATTCACTTAAAATAAAAAAAGAGACAAAAGGCAAATAGATCACTACTAAATTAAAGTTTAGAGTTTATGTATGGAAATAATTTAAATCAATAAATAAATGTTAGAAAAGAAAATTTATTCTCACACCACAAATGAACACAAAAGTTTTGTTATCCAAGTTTTGGAAATTCCACTAGTTCAACCCTAATAGCTCGAAATTTTATAAGAAAGATATTTTTCTAAACATGTTTTAAAAAATGGATTTGCATGCTTGAAACATGTTAAAGAAGCAAATGACCTATGGATCCCAACCTTTTAAATAGAATAACATTAAATTCTATAGTGAACGTGTAGTGGGATATTTTCCCGAGTCAAACGAGCCATTATTTTGCCCATTTACAAAAAACAAACCTAACGATCATAGATGATTGTAAAGTGATTTATCATGCGTAACAGGCTATATTTTTGTAAGGAATAACTTATGGATTGAGAGTCAACACTCAGTTAAAAATCCCCCGCCTCCCCCTTTTCCCGACAATTGTTGAACCTTATTTATAAAAACTACAAAGAGTTTACAATCCCTAAAAGTTACATACACTTTTATGAATTATCTCTCTCTACAGTTTTGCATTGTGCATTTCCATTTTAGATGTATTATTTTTTCTTAAATCAAAACTTGAGTTGTCACTTTCCCTTCATCTCGTATAAACAAAAAGAAGATAAAAGGCAAATAGATCACTACTAAATGAAAATTTTAGAGTTGATGTATGGAAATAATTTAAACCAATAAACAAATGTAAGAAAATAAAATTTATTCACACACCAAAAACGAAAAAAAAAGTTTTGGTATCCAAATTTTGGGAAATTCCACTAGTTCAACCCTTATTGCTCGGAATTTTATAAAAAAGGGATTCTTCTACACATGTTTTAAAAAATGGTTATCCTTGCTTGAAACATTTTAAAGTTGCAAATGACCTATCGACCATAGATGATTGTAAAGTGATTTATGATGCATTATGGGTTATATTTTTATAAGGAACTAATTATGGATACGGAGTCAACACTCAGTTAAAAATCCCCCGCCTCCCCCTTTTCACTACGATTGCTTAACCTGATAAAAAAAACTAAAAATAGTTTAAAATAATTAAAAATTATAGACACTTTTTGGAATTATCTCTCTCTACATTTGTGCATTGTGCATTTCCATTTTAGATGTATACTTTTTTCTTAAATCAAAACTTGAGTTTTCACTTTCTCTTCATCTCATAAACAAAAAAAGAGATAAAAGACAAATAGATCAAAACAAAATGAAAATTTTAGAGTTTATGTATGGAAAAAATTTAAAGCAATAAACAAATATAAGAAAAGAAATTTATTCACCCACCACAAATGAACACAAAAGTTTTGTTACACAAGTTTGCGAAATTCCACTAGTTCAACCCCAATAACTCGGAATTTTAAAAGAAAGATATTTTCTACACAGGTTTTAAAAAATGGATATGCATGCTTGAAACATGTTAAAAATGCAAAAGACTTGTGGATCCAAACCTTTTAAAGACAATAACTTTAAATTCTCTAGTGAACGTGGGGTGGGATATTTACCCGAGTCAAACAAGCTATTATTTTTCCCATTTACAAAAGGCTCACCTAATGATCATCGATAATTGTAAAGTGACTTGTCATTCGAAACGGGCAATATTTTAGTAAGAAATGAATTATGGATTAGGAGTCAACACTCAATTAAAAATCCCCCACCTCCCCTTTTCGCGATGATTGCATAACCTGATATATAAAAACTAAAAATAGTTGACAATTCCTAAAAATTACAGACACTTTTTGGAATTATATCTCTCTACATTTGTGCATTGTGCATTTCTATTTTAGATGTATACTTTTTCTTAAATCGAAACTTGAGTTTTCACTTTCTCTTCTTCTCGTAAACAAAAAAAGAGATAAAAGGCAAATAGTTCACAACAAAAAGAAAATTTTAGACTATATGTATGGAAAGAATTTAGAGCAATAAAAAAATTTGAGAAAATAAAATTTATTCTCACACCACAAATGAACACAAAAGTTTTGTTATCCAAGTTTGGGAAATTCCACTAGTTCAACCCTAAGAGCTCAAAATTTTATAAGAAAGATACTTTTCTACACATGTTTAAAAAAATAATATCCATGTTTAAAACAAGTTAAAGAAGCAAATGACCTATAGATCCAAACCTTTTAAAGAGAAAAACATTAAATTGTAAAGTGAACGTGCGGTGGGATATTTACCCGAGTCAAACAAGCCATTATTTTTCCCATTTTCAAAAAGATGACCTAATGATCACAGATGATTGTAAAGGGATTTATCATGCATAATGGGCTCTATTTTTTTAAGGAATGACTTATGGATTGGGAGTCAACACTCAGTTAAAAATCCCCGCCTCCCCCTTTTCCCCACGATTGTAGAACCTTATATATAAAAACTAAAAATAGTTTACAATCCCTAAAAATTATAGACACTTTTTGGAATTATCTACCTCTACATTCGTGCATTATGCATTTCCGTTTTATATCTCTACTTTTTTCCTGAATCAAAACTAGAGTTTTCACTTTCTCTTCATCTCGTAAACAAAAAAAAGAGATAAAAAGTAAATAGATCACAACAAAATGAAAATTTTGGACTTTACGTATGAAAAGAATTTAAAGGACCAAACAAATGTAAGAAAAAAAAATTTATTCTCACACCACAAATGAACACAAAAGTTTTGTTATCCAAGTTTGGGAAATTCCACTAGTTCAACCCTAACAGCTCGGAATTTTATAAGAAAGATATTTTTCTGCTCATGTTTTAAAAAAGGGATATGAATGTTCGAAACATGTTAAAGATGCAAATGACCTATGGATCCAAGCCATTTAAAGAGAATAAGATTAAATTCTAAAGTGAACGTTCAGTGGGATATTTACCTGAGTCAAACAAGCGATTATTTTGCCCATTTAAAAAAACCTGACCTAACAATCATAGATGATTGAAAAGTGATTTATCATGCGTAACAGGCTATATTTTTGTAAGGAATGACTTATAAATTTGGAGTCAATATTGCATTGTGCATTTCCGTTTTAGATGTATATTTTTTTCTTAAATCAAAACTTGAGTTTTCAATTTCCATTCACTTCGTAAAGAAAAAAACAGATAAAAGGCCAATAGACCACAACTAAATGAAAATTTTAGAGTTGATGTAAGAACAAAATTTAAAGCAATAAACAAATGTAAGTAAAGAAAATTTATTCACACCCCACAAATGAACACAAAAGTTTTTTTATACAAGTTTGGGATATTCCACTTGTTCAACCCTAATAACTCGGAATTTTAAAAGAAGATATTTTTCTACACATGTATTAAAAAATGGATATGCATGCTAGAAACATGTTAAAGATGCAAATGACCTCTGGATCTAAACCTTTTAAAGAGAATAACTTTGAGTTCTCAAGTGAACGTGGGGAGGGATATTTACCCGAGTCAAACAAGCGATTATTTTTCCCATTTAAATAAAGCTGACCTAACGATCATAGATGATTGTACTGAGATTTATCATACATAACAGGCTATATTTTTGTAAGGAATGAATTATGGATTGGGAGTCAACACTCAATTAAAAATCCCCGGCTTCCCCCCTTTCGCAATGATTGCATAACCTGATATAAAAAAACTAAAAACAATTTACAATTCCTAAAAATTATAGACACTTTTTGGAAATATCTCTTTCTACATTTTTGCATTGTGCATTTCCATTTTAGATGTAAACTTTTTTCTGAAATCAAAACTTGAGTTTTTCAGATTCTCTTCATCTCGTAAACAAAAAAAGATATAAAAGACAAATAGATCGCAACAAAATGAAAATTTTAGATTTTATGTGTGGAAATAAATTAAACCAATAAACAAATGTAAGAAAATAAAGTTTATTCTCTCACCTCAAATGAACACAAAAGTTTTGTCATCCAAGTTTGGGAAATTTCACTAGTTCAACCCTAATAGCTTGGAATTTTATGAGAAAATATTTTTCTACACTTGCTTTAAAAAGTGGATATGCATGCTTGAAACATGTTAAAGAAGCAAATGACCTATGGATCCAAACTTTTAAAGAGAATAACATTAAATTCTAAAGTGAACATGCGGTGGGATATTTACCCGAGTCAAACTAGCCATTATTTTTGCAATTTTCAAAAAGCTGACCTAATGATCATAGATGATTGTAAAGTGATTTATCATGCTTAATAGGCTATAATTTTTTAAGGAATGACTGATGGATATAGAGTCAATACTCAGTTAAAAATCCCCAGCTCCTCACCCCCCCCCCCCCCCCCCCCCCCCCCCCCCCCCCTTTTTCCTGATGATTGCAGAACATGATATATAAAAACTAAAAAGATATTACAATCCCCAAAAATTACAAACACTTTTTGGAATTATCACTCTCTACATTTGTGCATTGTGCAATTCCATTTTAGATGTATACTTTTTTCTTAAATCAAAACTTGAGTTTTCTCTTTCCCTTCATCTCGTAAACTAAAAAAGAGATAAAAGGCAAATGGATCACAACTAAATAAAAATTTTAGAGTTTATGTATGGAAGAATTTAAAGTAATAAAAAATGTAAGTAAAGAAAATTTATTCACACACCACAAATGAACACAAAAGTTTTGCTATACAAGTTTGGGAAATTCCACTAGTTCAACCATAATAACTCGGAATTTTAAAAGAAAGATATTTTCTACACATGTTTTAAAAAATGGATATCGATGCTTGAAACATGTTAAAGATGCAAAAGACCTGTGGATCCAAACCTTTTAAAGAGAATAACTTTAAATTCTCAAGTGAACGTGGGGTGGGATATTTACCCGACTCAAACGAGCTATTATTTTTCCCATTTACAAAGAGCTGACCTAACAATCATCGATGATTGTAAAGTGATTTATCATTCGTAACGGGCTATATTTTTGCAAGGAATGAATTATGGTTTGGGAGTCAACACTCAGTTAAAAATCCCCCGCCTCCTCCTTTTTCGCGATGATTGCATAACCTGATATATAAAAACTAAAAACAGTTTACAATCCCTAAAAATTACTGACACTTTTTGGAATTATTTCTCTCTAAATTTGTGCATTGTGCATTTCTATTTTAGATGTTTACTTTTTTCTTAAATCAAAACTTGAGTTTTCACTTTCTTTTCATCTCGTAAACAAAAAAAGAGATAAAAGGCAAATAGTTCACAACAAAAAGAAAATTTTAGACTTTATGTATGGAAAGAATTTGAAGCAATAAAAAAATGTAAGAAAATAAAATTTATTCTCATAGCACAAATGAACACAAAAGTTTTGTTATCCAAGTTTGGTAAATTCAACAAGTTCAACCCTAATAGCTCAAAATTTTATAAGAAAGACATTTTTCTACACTTGTTTAAAAAAATGATATGCATGCTTGAAACATGTTAAAGAAGCAAATGACCTATGGATCCAAACCTTTTAAAGAGAAAAACATTAAATTCTAAAGTGAACGTGCGGTGGGATATTTACCCGAGTCAAACAAGCCATTATTTTGCCCATTTTCAAAAACCTGACCTAACAATCATAGATGATTGTAAAATGATTTATCATACGTAACAGGCTATATTTTTGTAAGGAATGACTTATAAATTTGGATTCAATATTGCATTGTGCATTTCCGTTTTAGATGTATATTTTTTTCTTAAATCAAAACTTGAGTTTTCACTTTCCCTTCATCTCGTAAACAAAAAAACAGATAAAAGGCCAATAGACCACAACCAAATGAAAATTTTAGAGTTGATGTAAGAACAAAATTTAAAGCAAAAAACAAATGTAAGTAGAGAAAATTTATTCACACACCACAAATGAACACAAAAGTTTTGTTATACAAGTTTGGGAAATTCCACTTGTTCAACCCTAATAACTCGGAATTTTAAATGAAGATATTTTTCTACACATGTTTTAAAAAATGGATATGCATGCTAGAAACATGTTAAAGATGGAAATGACCTCTGGATCTAAACCTTTTAAAGAGAATAACTTTGAATTCTCAAGTGAACGTGGGGAGGGATGTGTACCCGAGTCAAACAAGTGATTATTTTCCCCATTTAAATAAAGCTGACCTAACGATCATAGATGATTGTACTGTGATTTATCACGCATAACGGACTATAATTTTGTAAGGAATGAATTATGGGTTGAGAGTCAACACTAAGTTAAAAATCCCCGGCTTCCCCCCTTTCGCGACGATTGCATAACCTGATATAAAAAAACTAAAAACAGTTTACAATCCCTAAAAATTACAGACACTTTTTGGAAATATCTCTTTCTACATTTTTGCATTGTGCATTTCCATTTTAGATGTAAACTTTTTTCTGAAATCAAAACTTGAGTTTTCAGATTCTCTTCATCTCGTAAACAAAAAAAGAGATAAATGACAAATAGATCACAACAAAATGAAAATTTTAGATTTTATGTGTGGAAATAAATTAAACCAATAAAAAAATGTAAGAAAATAAAGTTTATTCTCTCACCTCAAATGAACGCAAAAGTTTTGTCATCCAAGTTTGGGAAATTTCACTAGTTCAACCCTAATAGCTCGGAATTTTATGAGAAAGTTATTTTTCTACACTTGCTTTAAAAAATGGATATGCATGCTTGAAACATGTTAAAGAAGCAAATGACCTATGGATCCAAACCTTTTAAAGAGAATAACATTAAATTCTAAAGTGAACATGCGGTGGGATATTTACTCGAGTCAAACAAGCCATTATTTTTGACATTTTCAAAAAGCTGACCTAATGATCATAGGTGATTGTAAAGTGATTTATCATGCTTAACTGGCTATATTTTTTTAAGGAATAACTGATGGATATAGAGTCAATACTCAGTTAAAAATCCCCAGCTCCTCACCCCCCCCCCCCCCCCCCCGCCCCCCTTTTTCCAGATGATTGCAGAACATGATATATAAAAACTAAAAAGAAATTACAATCCCAAAAAATTACAAACACTTTTTGGAATTATCACTCTCTACATTTGTGCATTGTGAAATTCCATTTTAGATGTATACTTTTTTCTTAAATCAAAACTTGAGTTTTCTCTTTCCCTTCATCTCGTAAACTAAAAAAGAGATAAAAGGCAGATGGATCACAACTAAATAAAAATTTTAGAGTTTATGTATGGAAGAATTTAAAGTAAAAAAAAATGTAAGTAAAGAAAATTTATTCACACACCACAAATGAACACAAAAGTTTTGCTATACAAGTTTGGGAAATTCCACTAGTTCAACCATAATAACTCGGAATTTTAAAAGAAAGATATTTTCTACACATGTTTTAAAAAATGGATATCCATGCTTGAAACATGTTAAAGATGCAAAAGACCTGTGGATCCAAACCTTTTAAAGAGAATTACTTTAAATTCTCAAGTGAACGTGGGGTGGGATATTTACCCGAGTCAAACGAGCTATTATTTTTCCCATTTACAAAGAGCTAACCTAACGATCATCGATGATTGTAAAGTGATTTATCATTCGTAACAGGCTATATTTTTGTAAGGAATGAATTATGGTTTGGGAGTCAACACTCAGTTAAAAATCCCCCTCCTCCTCCTTTTTTGCGATGATTGCATAACCCGATATATAAAAACTAAAAACAGTTTAAAATCTCTAAAATTTACAGACACTTTTTGGAATTATCTCTCTCTACATTTGTGCATTGTGCATTTCTATTTTAGATGTTTACTTTTTTCTTAAATCAAAACTTGAGTTTTCACTTTCTTTTCATCTCGTAAACAAAAAAAGAGATAAAAGGCAAATAGTTCATAACAAAAAGAAAATTTTAGACTTTATGTATGGAAAGAATTTGAAGCAATAAAAAAATGTAAGAAAATAAAATTAATTCTCATAGCACAAATGAACACAAAAGTTTTGTTATACAAGTTTGGGAAATTCCACTAGTTCAACCCTAATAGCTCAAAATTTTATCAGAAAGATATTTTTCTACACTTGTTTAAAAAAATGATATGCATGCTTGAAACATGTTAAAGAAGCAAATGACCTATGGATCCAAACCTTTTAAAGAGAAAAACATTAAATTCTAAAGTGAACGTGCGGTGGGATATTTACCCGAGTCAAACAAGCCATTATTTTTCCCATTTTCAAAAACCTGACCTAACAATCACAGATGATTGAAAAGTGATTTATCATGCGTAACAGGCTATATTTTTGTAAGGAATGACTTATAAATTTGGAGTCAATATTGCATTGTGCATTTCCGTTTTAGATGTATATTTTTTTCTTAAATTAAAACTTGAGTTTTCACTTTTCCTTCATCTCGTAAACAAAAAAACAGATAAAAGGCCAATAGACCACAACTAAATGAAAATTTTAGAGTTGATGTAAGAAGAAAATTTAAAGCAATAAACAAATGTAAGTAAAGAAAATTTATTCACACACCACAAATGAACACAAAAGTTTTGTTATACAAGTTTGGGAAATTCCAGTTGTTCAACCCTAATAACTCGGAATTTTAAAAGAAGATATTTTTCTACACATGTTTTAAACAATGGATATGCATGCTAGAAACATGTTAAAGATGCAAATGACCTCTGGATCTAAACCTTTTAAAGAGAATAACTTTGAATTTTCAAGTGAACGTGGGGAGGGATATGTACCCGAGTCAAACAAGTGATTATTTCCCCATTTAAATAAAGCTGACCTAACGACCATAGATGATTGTACTGTGATTTATCATGCATAACGGGCTATATTTTTTTAAGCAATGAATTATGGATTGGGAGTCAACACTCAGTTAAAATTCCCCGGATTCCCCCTTTTCGCGACGATTGCATAACCTGATATAAAAAAACTAAAAACAGTTTACAATCCCTAAAAATTACAGACACTTTTTGGAAATATCTCTTTCTTCATTTTTGCATTGTGCATTTCCATTTTAGATGTAAACTTTTTTCTGAAATCAAAACTTGAGTTTTCAGATTCTCTTCATCTCGTAAACAAAAAAAGAGATAAAAGACAAATAGATCGCAACAAAATGAAAATTTTAGATTTTATGTGTGGAAATAAATTAAACCAATAAACAAATGTAAGAAAATAAAGTTTATTCTCTCACCTCAAATGAACACAAAAGTTTTGTCATCCAAGTTTGGGAAATTTCACTAGTTCAACCCTAATAGCTCGGAATTTTATGAGAAAGATATTTTTCTTCACTTGCTTTAAAAAAGGGATATGCATGCTTGAAACATGTTAAAGAAGCAAATGACCTATGGATCCAAACCTTTTAAAGAGAATAACATTAAATTCTAAAGTGAACATGCGGTGGGATATTTACCCGAGTCAAACAAGCCATTATTTTTGCAATTTTCAAAAAGCTGACCTAATGATCATAGATGATTGTCAAGTGATTTATCATGCTTCACGGGCTATAATTTTTTAAGGAACGACTGATGGATATAGAGTCAATACTCAGTTAAAAATCCCCAGCTCCCCACCCCCCCCCCCCTTTCCCGATGATTGTAAAACATGATATATAAAAACTAAAACGCTATTACAATCCCCAAAAATTACAAACACTTTTTGGAATTATCACTCTCTAGATTTGTGCATTGTGCAATTCCATTTTAGATGTATACTTTTTTCTTAAATCAAAACTTGAGTTTTCTCTTTCCCTTCATCTCGTAAACTAAAAAAGAGATAAAAGGCAAATGGATCACAACTAAATAAAAATTTTAGAGTTTATGTATGGAAGAATTTAAAGTAATAAAAAATGTAAGTAAAGAAAATTTATTCACACACCACAAATGAACACAAAAGTTTTGCTATACAAGTTTGGGAAATTCCACTAGTTCAACCATAATAACTCGGAATTTTTAAAGAAAGATATTTTCTACACATGTTTTAAAAAATGGATATCCATGCTTGAAACATGTTAAAGATGCAAAAGACCTGTGGATCAAAACCTTTTAAAGAGAATAACTTTAAATTCTCAAGTGAACGTGGGGTGGGATATTTACCCGAGTCAAACGAGCTATTATTTTTTCCATTTACAAAGAGCTGACCTAACGATCATCGATGATTGTAAAGTGATTTATCATTCGTAACGTGCTATATTTTTGTAAGGAATGAATTATGGTTTGGGAGTCAACATTCAGTTAAAAAGCCCCCGCCTCCTCCTTTTTCGCGATGATTGCATAACCTGATATATAAAAACTAAAAACAGTTTAAAATCCCTAAAAATTATAGACACTTTTTAGAATTATCTCTCTCTACATTTGTGCATTGTGCATTTCTATTTTAGATGTTTACTTTTTTCTTAAATCAAAATTTGAGTTTTCACTTTTTTTTCGTCTCGTAAACAAAAAAAGAGATAAAAGGCAAATAGTTCACAATAAAAAGAAAATTTTAGACTTTATGTATGGAAAGAATTTGAAGCAATAAACAAATGTAAGAAAATAAAATTTATTCTCATAGCACAAATGAACACAAAAGTTTTGTTATCCAAGTTTCGGAAATTCCACTAGTTCAACTCTAATAGCTCAAAATTTTATAAGAAATATATTTTTCTACACTTGTTTAAAAAAATGATATGCATGCTTGAAACATGTTAAAGAAGCAAATGACCTATGGATCCAAACCTTTTAAAGAGAAAAACATTAAATTCTAAAGTGAACGTGCGATGGGATATTTACCCGAGTCAAACAAGCCATTATTTTGGCCATTTTCAAAAACCTGACCTAACAATCATAGATGATTGAAAAGTGATTTATCATGCATAACAGGCTATATTGTTGTAAGGAATAACTTATAAATTTGGAGTCAATATTGGATTGTGCATTTCCGTTTTAGATGTATATTTTTTTCTTAAATCAAAACTTGTGTTTTCACTTTCCCTTCATCTCGTAAACAAAAAAACAAATAAAAGGCCAATAGACCACAACTAAATGAAAATTTTAGAGTTGATGTAAGAACAAAATTTAAAGCAATAAACAAATGTAAGTAAAGAAAATTTATTCACACACAACAAATGAACACAAAATTTTTGTTATACAAGTTTGGGAAATTCCACTTGTTCGACCCTAATAACTCAGAATTTTAAAAGAAGATATTTTTCTACACATGTTTTAAAAAATGGACATGCATGCTAGAAACATGTTAACGATGGAAATGACCTCTGAATCTAAACCTTTTAAAGAGAATAACTTTGAATTCTCAAGTGAACGTGGGGAGGGATATTTACCCGAGTCAAACAAGCGATTATTTTCCTCATTTAAATAAAGTTGACCTAACGATCATAGATGATTGTACTGTGATTTATCATGCATAACGGGCTATATTTTTGTAAGGAATGAATTATGGATTGGGAGTCAACACTCAGTTAAAATTCCCCGGCTTCCCCCTTTTCGCGACGATTGCATAACCTGATATGAAAAAACTAAAAACAGTTTACAATCCCTAAAAATTACAGACACTTTTTGGAAATATCTCTTTCTACATTTTTGCATTGTGCATTTCCAATTTAGATGTAAACTTTTTTCTGAAATCAAAACTTGAGTTTTCATATTCTCTTCATCTCTTAAACAAAAAAAGAGATAAATGACAAATAGATCGCAACAAAATGAAAATTTTAGATTTTATGTGTGGAAATAAATTAAACCAATAAACAAATGTAAGAAAATAAAGTTTATTCTCTCACCTCAAATGAACACAAAAGTTTTTTCATCCTAGTTTGGGAAATTTCACTAGTTCAACCCTAATAGCTCGGAATTTTATGAGAAAGATATTTTTCTACACTTGCTTTAAAAAATGGATATGCATGCTTGAAACATGTTAAAGAAGCAAATGACCTATGGATCCAAACCTTTTAAAGAGAATAACATTAAATTCTAAAGTGAACATGCGGTGGGATATTTACCCGAGTCAAAAAAGCCATTATTTTTGCAATTTTCAAAAAGCTGACCTAATGATCATAGATGATTGTAAAGTGATTTATCATGCTTAACGGGCTATAATTTTTTAAGGAATGACTGATGGATATAGAGTCAATACTCAGTTAAAAATCCCCAGCTCCTCACCCCGCCCCCCTTTTTCCCGATGATTGCAGAACATGATATATAAAAACTAAAAAGATATTACAATCCCCAAAAATTACAAACACTTTTTGGAATTATCACTCTCTACATTTGTGCATTGTGCAATTCCATTTTAGATGTATACTTTTTTCTTAAATCAAAACTTGAGTTTTCTCTTTCCCTTCATCTCGTAAATTAAAAAAGAGATAAAAGGCAAAAGGATCACAACTAAATAAAAATTTTAGAGTTTATGTATGGAAGAATTTAAAGTAATAAAAAAATGTAAGTAAAGAAAATTTATTCACACACCACAAATGAACACAAAAGTTTTGCTATACAAGTTTGGGAAATTCCACTAGTTCAACCATAATAACTCGGAATTTTTAAAGAAAGATATTTTCTACACATGTTTTAAAAAATGGATATCCATGCTTGAAACATGTTAAAGATGCAAAAGACCTGTGGATCCAAACCTTTTAAAGAGAATAACTTTAAATTCTCAAGTGAACGTGGGGTGGGATATTTACCCGAGTCAAACGAGCTATTATTTTTCCCATTTACAAAGAGCTGACCTAACGATCATCGATGATTGTAAAGTGATTTATCATTCGTAATGGGCTATATTTTTGTAAGGAATGAATTATGGTTTGGGAGTCAACACTCAGTTAAAAATCCCCCGCCTCCTCCTTTTTCGCGATGATTGCATAACCTGATATATAAAAACTAAAAACAGTTTAAAATCCCTAAAAATTACAGACACTTTTTAGAATTATCTCTCTCTACATTTGTGCATTGTGCATTTCTATTTTAGATGTTTACTTTTTTCTTAAATCAAAAATTGAGTTTTCACTTTCTTTTCATCTCGTAAACAAAAAAAGAGATAAAACGCAAATAGTTCACAAAAAAAAGAAAATTTTAGACTTTATGTATGGAAAGAATTTGAAGCAATAAACAAATGTAAGAAAATAAAATTTATTCTCATAGCACAAATGAATACAAAAGTTTTGTTATCCAAGTTTGGGAAATTCCACTAGTTCAACTCTAATAGCTCAAAATTTTATAAGAAAGATATTTTTCTACACTTGTTTAAAAAAATGATATGCATGCTTGAAACATGCTAAAGAAGCAAATGACCTATGGATCCAAACCTTTTAAAGAGAAAAGCATTAAATTCTAAAGTGAACGTGCGGTGGGATATTTACCCGAGTCAAACAAGGCATTATTTTGACCCTTTACAAAAAGATGACCTAACGATCATAGATGATTGTAAAAGGATTTATAATGCATAACGGGCTATATTTTTGTAAGGAATGACTTATGGATTGGGAGTCAACACTCAGTTAAAAATCCCCCGCCTCCCCCATTTTCCCACGATTGTAGAACCTAATATATAAAAGCTAAAAACAGTTTACAATCCCTAAAAATTACAGACACTTTTTGGAATTATCTATATCTACATTTGTGCATTGTGCATTTGTGTTTTAGAACTATACTTTTTTCTTTAATCAAAACTTGATTTTTCACTTTCTCTTCATCTCGTAAACAAAAAAAAGAGATAAAAAGTAAATAGATCACAACAAAATGATAATTTTGGACTTTATGTATGGAAAGAATTTAAAGCAATAGACAAATGTAAGAAAAAAAACTTTATTCTCACACCACAAATGAACACAAAATTTTTGTTATCCAAGTTTGGGAAATTCCACTAGTTCAACCCTAATAGCTCGAAATTTTATAAGAAAGATATTTTTCTACACATGTTTTAAAAAATGGATATGCTTGTTTGAAACATGTTAAAGATGAAAATGACCTATGGATACAAACCTTTTAAACATAATAACATTAAGTTTTAAAGTGAACGTGCATTAGGATATTTACCCGAGTCAAACAAGCCATTATTTTGCCCATTTTCAAAAAGCTGACCTAACGATCATAGATGATTGAAAAGTGATTTAATATGCGTAATAGGCTATATTTTTGTAAGGAATGACTTATAAATTTGGAGTCAATATTGCATTGTGCATTTCGTTTTTGATGTATACTTTTTTCTTAAATCAAAACTTGAGCTTTCCCTTTCCGTTCATCTCGTAAACCAAAAAACATATAAAAGGCCAATAGATCACAACTAAATGAAAATTTTAGAGTTGATGTAAGGACAGAATTTAAAGCAATAAGCAAATGTAAGTAAAGAAAATTTATTCACACACCACAAATGAACAAAAAAGTTTTGTTATACAAGCTCTAGAAATTCCACTTGTTCAACCCTAATAACTCAGAATTTTAAAAGAAAGACATTTTTCTACACATGTTTTAAAAATGGATATGGATGCTAGAAACATGTTAAAGGTGCAAATGACCTCTAGATCCAAACCTTTTAAAGAGAATGACTTTGAATTCTCAAGTGAACATGGGGAGGGATATTTACCCGAGTCAAACAAGCCATTATTTTTTCCATTTACAACAAGCTGACCTAACGATCATAGATGCTTGTACTGTGATTCATCATGCGTAACGGGCTATATTTTTGTAAGGAATGAATTATGTAATTGGAGTCAAAACTCAGTTAAAAAACCTCGGCCTCCCCCTTTTCGCGACGATTGCATAACCCAATATATAAAATCTAAAAACAGTTTACAATCCCAAAAGATTATAGACACTTTTTGGAATTATCTCTCTCTACATTTGTGCATTGTGTATTTCCATTTTAGATGTAAACTTTTTTCCTAAATCAAAACTTAAGTTTTCAGATTCTCTTCATCTCGTAAACAAAAAAAGAGATAAAAGGCAAATAGATTGCAACAAAATGAAAATTTTAGACTTTATGTATGGAAAGAAATTAAACCAATTAACAAATTTAAGAAAAAAACGTTTATTCTCACACCTCAAATGAACACAAAAGTTTTTTTATCCAAATATTTGAAATTCCACTAGTTCAACCCTAATAGCTCGGAATTTTATAAGAAAGATATTTTTCTACACTTGCTTTAAAAAATGGATATGCATGCTTGAAACATGTTAAAGAAGCAAATGACCTATGGATCCAAACCTTTTAAAGAGAATAACATTAAATTCTAAAGTGAACATGCGGTGGGATATTTACCCAAGTCAAATAAGCCATTATTTTACCCATTTACAAAAAGCTGACCTAACGATCATAGATGATTGTAAAGTAATTTATCATGAGTAACAAACTATATTTTTGTAAGGAATGACGTATGGATTGGGAGTCAACACTTAGTTAAAAATCCCCCGCCTTCCCCTTTTCTGACGATTGCCGAACCTCATGTATAAAAACTAAAAAGAGTTTACAATCCCTGAAAATTACAGACGCCTTTTCTAATTATCTCTCTCTATAATATTGCATTTTGAAAATCCATTTTAGATGCATACATTTTTCCTAATTCAAAACTTGGGTTTTCACTTTCCCTGTATCTCTTAAACAAAAAAATAGATAAAAGGCAAATAGATCACAACAAAATGAAAATTTTAGAGTTGATGTATGGACAAAATTTAAAGCAATAAACAAAATTTTATTCACACACCACAAATGAACACAAAAGTTTTGTTATACAATTTTGGAAAATTCCACTAGTTCAACCCTTATAACTCGAAATTTTAAAAGAAAGATATTTTTCTACAGTTGTTTTAAAAATGGATGTGCATGCTTGAAACTTGTTAAAGATGCAAATCACCTGTGGATACAAACCTTTTAAAGAGAATAACTTTAAACTCTCAACATAACGTGGGGTGGGATATTTACACGAGTCAAACAAGCCATTATTTTGCGCTTTTACAAAAAGCTGATATAACGATCATAGATGATTGTAAAGTGATTTATCATGTGTAACAGACTATATTTTTTTAAGGAATGACTAATGGATTGGGAGGCAACACTTAGTTAAAAATCCCCCGCCTCCCCCTTTTCCTGACGATTGCAAAACCTGATATATAAAAACTAAAAATCGTTTACAATACCTAAAGATTATAGGGAATTTTTTGAATTATCTCTCTCTACATTTGTGCATTGTGCATTTCCATTTTAGATTTATACTTTTTTCTTAAATCAAAACGTGAGTTTTCACTTTTCCTTCCTCTCATAAACAAAAAAAGTGAAAGAAGGCAAATAGATCAGAACAAAATGAAAATTTTAGAGTTTATATATGGAATGTATTTAATGCAATAAACAAATGTGTGTAAAGAAAATTTATTCACACACCACAAATGAACACAAAAGTTTTGTTATCCAATTCTTGGAAATTTCACTAGTTCAACCCTAGTAGCTCGGAATTTTAGAAGAAAGAGATTTTTTTACACATGTTTTAAAAATTGGATATGCATGTTTGAAACATGTTAGAGATGCAAATCACCTCTTGATAAAAACCTTTTAAAGTGAATAACATTAAATTCTCAAGTGAACGTGCGGTGGGATATTTACCCGAGTCAAACAAGCCATTATTTTTGCCATTTTCAAAAAGCTGACCTAACGATCATAGATGATTGTAAAGTGATTTATCATGCTTAACGGGCTAAATTTTTTTAACGAATGACTGATGGAAGCCGCCCCCCCCCCCCCCCCCCCCCCCCCAACACACACACACACACACACACACACACCCTTCCCCCCCTTTTCCCGATGATTATAGAACATGATATATAAAAACTAAAAAGATATTACAATCCCAAAAAATTACAAACACTTTTTTGGAATTATCTCTCTCTACATTTGTGCATTGTGCATTTCCATTTTAGATGTATACTTTTTTCTTAAATCAAAACTTGAGTTTTCTCTTTCGCTTCATCTCGTAGACTAAAAAAGAGATAAAAGGCAAATTGATCACAGCTAAATGGAAATTTTAGAGTTTATGTATGGAAAGAATTTAAAGTAATAAAAAAATGTAAGTAAAAAACATTTATTCACCAACTACAAATGAACACAAAAGTTTTATTATCCAAGTTTGGGAAATTCCACTAGTTCAACCCTTATAGCTCGGAATTTTAAAAGAAAGAGATTTTTCAACACATGTTTTAAAAAATGGATATGCGTGCTTAAAACATGTTAAAGATGCAAATGACCTATGGATCAAAACCTTTTAAAGAGAATAACATTATATTCTCAAGTGAATGTGCGGTGGGATATATACCCGAGTCGAACAATCCAATATTTTTACCATTTACAAAAAGTTGACCTAACGATCATAGATGAATGTAAAGTGATTTATCATGCGTAACGGGGAATATTTTTGTAAGGAAGGACTTATGGATTGGGATCACCATCCTCCCCAATTTCCCGATGATAGCAGAACCAAAAATATAAAAAACTATTAAGAGTTTACAATCCCTAAAAATTACAGACACTTTTTGGAATGATATATCTCTATATTTGTGCATTGTACAATTCCATTTTAGATGTATTCTTTTTTCTTAAATCAAAACATGTGTTTTCTTTTTCCCTTCCTCTCGTAAACAAAAAAGAAGATAAAAGGCAAATAGATCACAACAAAATGAAAAGTTATGAGTTTATGTATGGAAAAAATTTAAAGCAATGAACAAATGTAAGTAAAAAAAATTTATTCACTCACCACAAATGAACACAAAAGTTTTGTTATCCAAGTTATGGATATTCCACAAGTTCAACCCTAATAGCTCAGAATTTTATAAGAAATATATTTTTCTACACATGTTTTAAAAAAAGGATATGCATGCTTGAAACATATTAAAGATGCAAATGACCTATGGATCCAAACCTTTTAAGGAGAATAACGTTAAAATCTCAAGTGAACGTGCGGTGGGATATTTACCCGAGTCAAGCAAGCCATTATTTTTCCCATTTAGAAAAGGCTAACCTAACGATCATAGATGATTGTAAAGCGATTTATCATGCGTAACAGGCTATTTTTTTTGCAAGGAATGACTTATGGATTGGGAGTCAACACTCTGTTAAAAATCCCTCACCTCCCCCTTTTCCGGACGATTGCAAAACTTGATATATAAAAACAAAAAAGAGTCTACAATCCCTAAAATTTATAGACACTTTTTGGAATTATCTCTCTCTACTTTTGTGCATTGTGCATTACCATTTTATATGTACACTTTTTTCTTTTATCAAAACTTGAGATTTCACTTTCCCATCATCTCGTAAACAAAAAAAGAGATAAAAGGTAAATAGATCACAACAAAATGAAAATTTTAAAGTTTATATATCGAAAGAATTTTAAGCAAAAAAAAGTATAAGTAAAGAAAATTTATTCTCACACCACAAAAGAACACTAAAGTTTTGTTATGCAAGTTTGGGAAATTCCACTTGTTCAACCCTAAAAGATCGGAATTTTATTACAAAGAGATTTTTCTACACATGTTTCAAAAAATGGATATGCATGCTTGAAACATGTTAAAGATGCAAATGACCTATGGATGCAAACCTTTTAAAGAGAATAACATTAAATTCTCAAGTGAACATGTGGTGGGATATTTACTCGAGTCAAACAAGACAATATGTTGCCCGTTTTAAAAAAATGTTGACGAAACGATGATAGATGATTGAGAAGTGATTTTTCATGCGTAACGGGCTATATTTTTGTAAGGAATGACTTCTGGATTGGGAGCCAACACTCAGTTAAAAATCCCTCGCCTCCCCCTTGTCCCTACGATTGCATAACCTAATATATAAAAACTAAAAAGTTTTTACAATCCTTAAAAATTACAGACACTTTTTGGAATTATGTCTCTCTGCTTTTGTGCATTTTAGATGTATACCTTTTTCTTAAATCAAAACTTGATTTTTCACTTTCCCTTCATCTCGTAAACAAAAAAAGAGATAAAAGGCAAATATATCACAACAAAATGGAAATTTTAGAGTTTAGGTATGGAAAGAATTTAAAGAAAAAAACAAATGTGTGTAAAGAAAATTTATTCACACTCCACAATTGAACACAAAAAGTTTTGTTATCCAATTTTTGGAAATTTCACTAGTTCAACGCGTATAGCTTGGAATTTTATACAGAAGAGATTTTTCTAGACATGTTTTAAAATATGGATATGCATGCTTGAAACATGTTAAAGATGCAAATGAGCTATAGATCCAAACCTTTTAAAGAGAATAACATTAAATTCCCAAGTGAACGTGCGGTGGGATTTTTACCAGAGTCAAGCAAGGCATTATTTTGCCCATTTACAAAAAGCTGACCTAACGATCATAGATGATTGTAAAGAGATTTATCATGCGTAACAGACAATATTTTTATAAGGAATGACTAATGGATAGGGAGTCTACACTCAGTAAAAAAATCCCGCCCTCGCCCTTTTCCCGATGATTGTAGAACCTGATATATAAAAACTAAAAAGAGTTTACAATTCCTAAAAATAACAGACACTTTTTGGAATTATCTCTCTCTACATTTGTGAATTGTGCATTTACATTTTATATGTATAATATTTTTTAAATAAAAACTTGAGTTTTCACTTTCCCTTCATCTCCTAAACAAAAAAACAGATAAAAGGCAAATAGATCACAAAAAAATGAAAATTTTAGAGTTTATGTATGGAAATAAATCAAAGAAAAAACAAATGTACGTAAAAAAAATTTATTCACACACCACAAATGAACACAAAAGTTTTGTTTTCCAATTTTGGGTAATTCCACTAGTTCAATGCCAATAGCTTGGAATTTTATAAGAAAGAGATCTTTCTACACAAGTTTTAAAACATGGATATGCATGCTTGAAACATGTTAAAGATGCAAATGTATCCAAACCTTTTAAAGACAATTACATTAAATTATCAAGTGAACGTGCGATGGGATATTTACCTGAGTCAAACTAGCCATTATTTTGCCCATTTACAAAAAGCAGACCTAACGATCATGGATGATTGTAAAGTGACTTAACATGCATAACGGGTATATTTTTGTTAGGAACGACAAATGTATTGGGAGTCAATACACAGTTAAAAATCATCGCCTCCCCCTTTTCCCGACGATTGCAGAACCTGATATTTGAAAACAAAAAAAGAGTTTACAATCCCAAAAATTACAGAAATTTTTTGGAATTATCTCTCTCTACTTTTGTGCATTGTGCAATTCCATTTTAGATGTATAATTTTTTGTTAAACCAAAAGTTGAGAATTCACTTTCCCTTCATCTCGTAAACAAAAAAAGAGATAAATGGCAAATAGATCACAACAAAATGAAAATTTTATAGTTTATGTATGGAAATAATTTAAAGGAGTAAACAAATGTACGTAAAGAAAATATATTCAAACACCACAAATGAACACAAAAGTATTGTTATCCAATTTTTGGAAATTCTACTAGTTCAACCCTAATAGCTTGGAATTTTATAAGAAAGAGATTTTTCTACACATGTTTTAAAAAATGGATATGAATGCTTGAAACATGTTAAAGATGCAAATGACCTATGGATCCAAACCTTTTAAAGAGAATAACATTAAATTCTCAAGTGAACGTGCGGTGGGATATTTACTTGAGTCTTACTAGCCATTATTTTGCCCAGTTACAAAAAGTTACCCAACGATCATAGATGATTGTAAAGTGATTTATCAAGCATAACAGGCTATTATTTTTTAAGGAATGACTGATGGATTGCGATTCAAAAATCAGTTAAAAATCCCCCGCCTCCCTTTTTTCTCGACGATTGTAGAACCTGATAGATAAAAACTAAAAACAGTTTACAATCCCCAAAAATTACAGCCACTTTTTTGAATTATATCTCCCTACATTTGTGCAATGTGCATTTTATTTTTAGTTGTATACTTTTTTCTTAAATGAAAACATGAGTTTTCACTTTCCCTTCATATCGTAAACAAAAAAAGAGTTAAAAGGCAAATAGATCACAACAAAAAGAAAATTTTAGAGTTTATGTATGGATAGAATTTAAAGCAATAACAAATGTTAGTAAATAAAATTTATTCACACACCACAAATGAACACTAAAGTTTTGTTATCCAAGTTTGGGAAATTCCACTAGTTCAACCCTAATAGCTCGGAATTTTTATAACATAGAGATTTTTCTACACATGTTTTAATAAATGGATATGCATGCGCGAAACATGTTAAAGATGCAAATTACCTTTGGATCCTAACCTTTTAAGGAGAATAATATTATATTCTCAAGTGAACGTGCGGTGGGATATTTACCTGAGTCAAACAATCAATTATTTAACCCATTTACAAAAAGCTGACCTAACGATCATAGATGATTGTAAAGTGATTTAGCATGCGTAACGGGGCTACATTTTTTTAAGGAATGACTTATGGATTGGGAGTCAATACTCATTTAATAATCCCTCGCCTCCCCCGTTTCTTGACGATTGCAATACCTGATATATGAAAACTAAAAAGAGTTTACAATCCTTAAAAATTACAAACACTTTTTCGAATTAACTCTCCCTAAATTTGTGCATTGAGCATTTCAACTTAAGATGTATACTTTTTTCTTAAATAAAAAATTGAGGTTTCACATTCTCTTCATCTCGTAAAAAAAAAAAGAGATAAATAGCAAATAGATCACAACAAAATGAAAAGTTTAGAGTTTATGTATGGAAAGAATTTAAAGCAATAAAAATATGTAAGGAAAATTAACTGACACACCACAAATGAAAACAAAATTTTAATTATCCAATTTTTGGAAATTCCACTAGTTCAACACTAATTGGTCGGAATTTTATAAGAAAGAGATTTTTCTACACATGTTTTAAATAATGGATATGCATGATTGAAACCTGTTACAGATGCAAATGGCCAGTGGATCCAAACCTTTTAAAAAGAATAACAATAAATTCTCAAGTGAACGTGTGGTTGGATATTTACCCTAGTCAAACAAGCCATTAGTTTCCCATTTACAAAAAACGGACCTAACGATCATAGATGATTATAAAGTGATTTATCATGCGTAACAGGCTATATTTTTGTAAGGAATGACTTATGGATCGGGAGTCAACACTCAATTAAAAATCCCCCGCCTCCCCCTTTTCCGTACGATTGCATAACCTGATATATAAAAACTATTAAGAGTTTACAATCCCTAAAAATTACACACTTTTCTGAATTATCCCTCTCAATATTTAGGCATTGTGCATTTCCAATTTAGATGTATACTTTTTTCTTAAATAAAAACTTGAGTTTTCACTTTCCCTTCATCTCGTAAACAAAAAAGAGATAAAAAGCAAATAGATCACAACAAAATGAAAATTTTAGAGTTTATGTATGGAAAGAATTTGAAGCAATAAACAAATGTAATTAAAGAAAATTTATTTACACACCAAAAATGAACACAAAAGTTTTGTTATCCAAGTTTGGGATATTCCACTAGTGCAACCCTTACAACTCGGAATTTTACAAGAAATATATTTTTCTACACCTTTTTAAAAAAATGGATAAGCATGCTTGAAACATGTTAAAGATGCAAATGACCTAGGGATCCAACCTTTTAAAGAGAATAACAATAAATTCTCAAGTGAATGTGTGGTGGGATATTTACCCGATTCAAACAAGCCATTATTTTGCCCATTTACAAAAAGCTGACCTAACGATCATAGATGATTGCAAAGTGATTTATAATGCGTAACTGGCAATATTTTTGTAAGGAATGACTGATGGATTGGGAGTCAAATCTCATTTAAAAATCCCCACCTCCCCCATTTCCTGACGATTGCAAAACCTGATATATTAAAGCTAAAGATAGTTTACAATTCCTAAAATTACAGACACTTTTTGGAATTATTTCTCTCTAAATTTGTGAATTTTGCATTTCCATTTAAGATGTATACTTTTTTCTTAAATCAAAACTTGAGTTTTCACATTCCCTTCATCTTGTAAACAAAAAAAGAGATATGCATCCTTGAAACATGTGAAGGATATGCATCCTTGAAACATGTTAAGGATGCAAATGACCTATGGATCCAAACGTTTTAAAGAGAATAACATTAAATTCTTAAGTGATCGTGTGGTTGGATATTTACCCGAGTCAAACAAGCCATTATTTTGCCCTTTTACAAAAAGCTGACCTAATGATCATAGATGATTGTCAAGTGCTTTATCATGCGTAACGGGTTATATTTTTGTAACGAAGGGCTTATGGATTAGGAGTCAACACTAAGTTAAAAATCCCCTGCACCCCCCCCCCCCCCCCCCCCCCCCCCCCTACGATGTCTTAACCTGATATATAAAAACGATAAAGAGTTTACTATCCCTAAAAATTACAGACATTTTTTGAAATTATCTCTCTCTATATTTGTGCATTGTGCATTTCCAATTTTGTTGTATATTTTTTCTTAAAACAAAACTTGAGTTTTCACTTTCCCTTCATCTCGTAAACAAAAAAAGAGATAAAAGGCAAACAGATGACAACAAAATGAAAATTTTAGAGTTTATCTATGGAAAAAATTTGAAGCAATAAAAAAATTTAAGTAAATAAAATTTATTTACACACCGAAAAATGAACATTAAAGTTTTGTTATTAATTATTGGGAAATTCCACTAGTTCAACCCTAATAGCTTGTAATTTTATAAATAAGAGATTTTTCTACACATGTTTCGAAAAATGCATATGCATGTTTGAAACATGTTAAAGATGCAAATGTCCTATGGATCCAAACCTTTTAAAGAGCATAACATTAAATTCTCAAGTGAACGTGCGGTGGGATATTTACCCGGGACAAAATTGCCATTATTTTGCCCATTTACAAAAAGTTGACCTAACGATCATAGATGATTGTAAAGTGATTTATCTCGCATAACGGGCTATATTTTTGTAAGGAATGATTGATGTATTGGGAGTCAACACTCAGTTAAAAATCCCCAGCCTCCCCAATTTCTCGACGATTCCAGAACCTGATATATAAAAACTAAAAGGAGTTTACAATCCCTAAAAATTACAGAAACTTTTTGGAATTATCTCTCTCTACATTTTTTCATTGTGCATTTTCATTTAAGATGTATAATTTTTTGTTAAACTAAAATTTGAGTTTTCATTTTCCCTTCTTCTTGTAAACAAAAAAAGAGATAAAAGGCAAATAGCTCACAACAAAATGAAAATTTTAGAGTTTATGAAAGGAAAGAATTTAAATGAAGAAATAAATGTATATAAAGATAATTTATTCTCACACCACAAATGACCACATAAGTTTTGTTATTCAATTTAGGGAAATTCAACTAGTTCAACCCTCATAGCTCGGAATTTTATAAGAAAGAAATTTTTTTACACGTGTCTTAAAAAATGGATATGCATGCTTGAAACATGTTAAAGATGCAAATGACCTAAGGATCCAAACCTTTTAAAGAGAATAACATTAAATTTTGAAGTGAATGTATCCAAACCTTTTAAAGAGAATAACATTAAATTCTCAAGTGAACGTGCGGTGGGATATTCTCCCGAGTCAAACAAGCAATTATTTTGCCCATAAAAAAAGCTGACCTCACGATCATAGATGATTGTAAAGTGATTTATCGTGCGTAACGGGCTATATTTTTGTAAGGAATGACTTATGGATTGGGAGTCAACACTCAGTAAAAATCCCCCGCCACCTCCTTTTTCCCAACGCTTGCAGAACCTGATATATAAAAACTAAAAAGAGTTTAAAATCCCTAAAATATACAGACACTTTTTGGAAGTATCTCTCTCTACATTTGTGCAATTTTCATTTACATTTTAGATGTATACTTTTTTCTTAAATCAAAACTTGAGTTTTCACTTTCCCTTCATCTCGTAAACAAAAAAGAGATAAAAGGCAAATAGATCAGAACAAAATGAAAATTTTAGGGTTTTTTTATGGAAAGAATTTAAAGGAATAAACAAATGTAAGTAAATAAAATTTATTCAAACACCACAATTGAACACAAAATTTTTGTTATCCAATTTTTGGAAATTCTACTAGTTCAAGCCTAATAGCTCGGAATTTTATAAGAAAGATAATTTTCAACACAAGTTTTAAAACATGGATATGCATGCTTGAAACATGTTAAAGATGCAAATGACCTATGGATTCAAACCTTTTAAAGAGAATACCATTAAATTCTCAAGTGAACGTGTAGTGGGATATTTACCCGAGTCTAACAAGCCATTATTTTGCCCAGTTACAAAAAGTTGACCTAAGGATCATAGATGATTGTAAAGTGATTTATCATGCGTAACGGGTTATATTCTTTTAATGAATGACTGATGGCTAGGGAGTCATCACTAAGTTAAAAATCCCCCGCCTCCCTCTTTTCCCGACGATTGCAGAACCTGATATATAAAAACTAAAAAGAGTTTACAATCTCTCAAAATTACAGACACTTTTTGGAATTATATCTCCAACATTTGTGCATTGTGCATATTATTTTTAGATGTATACTTTTTTCTTAAATAAAAAACTGAGTTTTCACTTTCCCTTCATCTCGTAAACAAAAAAAGAGATAGAAGGCAAATAGATCACAACAAAATGAAAGTTTTAGAGTTTATGTATGGAAAGAATTTAAAGAAATAACAAATATAAGTAAATAAAATTTATTTAGACACCATAAATGAACACTAAAGTTTTGTTATCCAAATTTTGGAAATTCCACTAGTTCAACCCTAATAGCTCAGAATTTTTATTAGATAGATATTTTTCTACACATGTTTTAAAAAATGGATAAGCATGCGTGAAACATGTTAAAGATGCAAATGACCTATGGATCTAAACCTTTTAAAGAGAATAACATTAAATTCTTAAGTGAACGTGCGGTGGGATATTTACCCGATGCAAACAAGCCTTTATTTTACCCATTTAATAAAAGCTAACCTAACCATCATAGATGATTGTAAAGTGATTTATCATGCATAACGGCCTATATTTTTGTAAGGAATGATTTAAGGTTTGGGAGTCAACACTCAGTTAAAAATCCATCGCCACCCCCTTTTCCCGACAATTACAGAACCTGATATATAAAAACTAAAAAGAGTTTACAATCCGTAAAAATTATAGACACTTTTTTTAATTATCTCTCTCCACATTTGTGCATTGTGCATATCCATTTTAGATGTCTACTTTTTTCTTAAATCAAAATTTGAGTTTTCACTTTCCCTTCATCTCGTAAACATAAAAAGAGATAAAAGGCAAATAGATCACAACCAAATCAAAATTTTAGAGTTTATGTATGGAAAAAATTTTAAGCAATAAAGAAATGTAAGTAAAGGAAATTTATTCACACACCACAAATGAAAAAAAAAGTGTTGTTATCCAAGTTTGGGAAATTCCACTAGTTCACCTTATAGCTCAGAATTTTATCAGAAATATATTTTTCTACACATGTGGTGGGATATTCACCCGAGTCAAACAAGCCATTATTTTGCCCTTATACAAAAAGCTGACCTAACGATCATATATGATTGTAAAGTGATTTATCATGCATAACAGGCTACATTTTTGTTAGGAATGATTTAAGGATTGGGAGTCAACACTCATTTAAAAACACCCGCCTCCCCTATATCCCGACGATTGCAAAACCTAATATATAAAAACTAAAAAGATTTTACAATCCCTAAAAATTACATACACTTTTTGGAATTATCACTCTCTAAATTTATGCATTGTGCATTTCAATTTAAAATGTATACTTTTTTCTTAAATCCAAACTTGAGTTTTGACATTCCCATCATCTTCTACACAAAAAAAGAGATAAATAGCAAATAGATCACAACAAAATGAAAAATTTAGAGTTTATGTATGGAAATAATTTGAAGCAATAAAAAAATCTAAGTAAATAAAATTTATTCACACACCACAAATGAACACAAAAGTTTAGTTATCAAATTTTTGGAAATTCCACTAGTTCAACCCTAATAGCTCGGAATTTTATAAGAAAGAGATTTTTCTACACATGTTTTAAAAAATGGATAAGCATTTAAAGATTCAAATGACCTCTGGATCCAAACCTTTTGAAGAGAATAACATTAAATTCTGAAGTGAACGTGCAGTGGGATATTTACCCGAGTCAAACAAGCCAATATTTTGCCATTTACAAAAAGCTGACCTAACGATCATAGATGATTGTAAAGTGATTTATCATGTGTAATGGTCTATATTTTTGTAAGGAATGACTTATGGATTGGGAGTCAACACTCAGTTCAAAATCCCCCTCCTCCCCCTTTTCCGTACGATTGCATAAACTAATATATAAAAACTATAAAGAGTTTAGAATCCCTAAAAATTACAGACACTTTTCAAAATTATCTCTCTATATTTGTGTATTGTGCATTTCCAATTTAGATGTATACTTTTTTCTTAAATCAAAACTTGAGTCTTCACTTTCCCTTCATCTCGTAAACAAAAAATGAGATAAAGGGCAAATAGATCACAACAAAATGAAAATTTTAGAGTTTATGTATGGAAAGAATTTGAAGCAATAAACAAATGTAAGTAAATAAATTTATTTACACACCAAAACTGAACACAAAAGTTTTGTTATCAAATATTGGGAAATTCCACTAGTTCAACCCTAATAGGTAGGAATTTTATAAGTAATAGATTTTTCTACACATGTTTCAAAAAATTGATATGCATGCTTGAAACATGTTAAATATGAAAATGACCAATGCATCAAAACCTTTTAAAGAGAATAACATTAAATTCTCAAGTGAACGTGTGGTAGGATATTTACCCGGGTCAAACAAGCCATTATTTTGCCCATTTACAAAAAGCTGACCTAACGATCATATATGATTGTAAAGTGATTTATCATGCATAACGGGCTATATTTTTTTAAGGAATGACTGATGGATTGGGAGCAACCACTCAGTTAAAAATCCCCCGCCTCCCCCATTTCCCGATGATTGCAAAAAGTCACATATAAAAACTAAAAAGAGTTTACAATCCCTAAAAATTACAGAAAATTTTTGGAATTATCTCTCTCTAGATTTGTGCATTGTGCATTTCCATTTTAGATGTATTATTTTTTTTAAACAAAAACTTGAGTTTTCATTTTCCTTCATCTCGTCAACAAAAAAAAGTGATAAAAGGCAAACAGATCACAACGAGATAAAAATTATAGAGTTTATGTATGGAAAGAATTTAAAGGTATAAATAAATGTATGTAAATAAAATTTATTCACACACCACAAATGAGAAAAAAAAATTTGTTATCCAATTTTGGGAAATTGTACTAGTACAACCCTAACAACTTGAAATTTTATAAGAAAGAGATGTTTCTACACATGTTTTAAAAAATGGATATGCATGCTTGAAACATGTTAAAGATGCAAATGACCTATGGATCCGAACCTTTAAAGAGAATAACATTAAATTCTCAAGTGAACGTGCGGTGGGATATTTACCCGAGTCAAACAAGCAATTATTTTGACCATTTACAAAAGGCTAACCTAACGATCATAGATGATTGTAAAGTGATTTTCCATGCATAACGGGCTATATTTGTGTAAGGAATGACTTATGGATTGGGAGTCAATACTCATTTAAAAATCCCCCGCCTCCCCCCTTTCTCGACGAATACTGAACCTGATATATAAAAACTAAAAAGAGCTTACAATCCCTAAATATTACAGACACTTTTTGGAATTATCTCTCTCTAAATATGTGCATTGTGCATTTCAATTGAATATGTATATTTTTTTCTTCAATCAAAACTTGAGTTTTCACATTCCCTTCATCTCGTATACAAAAAAAGAGATAAATAGCAAATAGATCACAACAAAATAAAAAGTTTAGAGTTTATGTGTGGAAAGAATTTAAAACAATAAACAAATGTAAGGAAAGAAAATTTATTCACACACCACAAATGAACACATAACTTTAGTTATCCAATTTTGGGAAATTCCACTAGTTCAACCCTAATAGCTCGAAATTTTATAACAAAGAGATTTTTCTGCACATGTTTTAAAAAATGGGTATGCATGCTTGAAACATGTTAAAGATTCAAATGACCTATGGATCCAAACCTTTTAAAGAGAATAACATTAAATTCTCAAGTGAACATGCGGTGGGATATTTACCCGAGTCAAACAAGCGACTATTTTGCCCATTTACAAAAAGCTGACCTAACGATCATAGATGATTGTAAAGTAATTTATCATGTGTAACAGGCTATATTTTTGTAAGGAATGACTTATGGATTCGTTGTCAACACTCATTTAAAAAATCCCCCGTCTCCCCCGTTTCCAGACGATTGCTGAACCTGGTATATAAAAACTATAAAGAGTTTACAATCTCTAAAAATTACAGACACTTTTTGGAATTATCTCTCTCTAAATTTGTGCATTGTGCATTTCAATTTAAGATATATACTTTTTTCTTAAACTAAAACTTGTGTTTTCATATTCCCTTCATCTCGTAAAGAAAAAAAGAGATAAATAGCAAATAGATCGCAACAAAATAAAAAGTTTAGTGTTTATGTGTGGAAAGACTTTAAAACAATGAACAAATGTAAGTAAAGAAAATTTATTCACACACCACAAATGAACACAAAATTTTAGTTATCCAATTCAGGGAAATTCCACTAGTTCAACCCTAATAGCTCGGAATTTATAAGAAAGAGATTTTTTGACACATGTTTTAAAAAATGGATATGCATGCTCGAAACATTTTAAAGATTCAAATGACCTATGGATCCAAACCTTTTAAAGAGAATAACTTAAATTCTCAAGTGAACGTGCGGTGGGATATTTACCAATGTCAAACAAGCCATTATTTTTCCCATTTACAAAAAGCTGACCTAACGAGGAATGACTTATGGATTGGGAGTCAACACTCAATTAAAAATCCCCCGCCTCCCCCTTTTTCCGACGATTGAAAAACATGATATATAAAAATTTAAAAGAGTTTACAATCCCCCAAAATTACGGACACTATTTGGAATTATCTCTCTACATTTGTGCATTGTGCATTTCCATTTTAGATGTATACTTTTCTCTTATATCAAAACTTGAGTTTTCACTTTCCCTTCTTCTTGTAAACAAAAAAAGAGATAAAAGGCAAATGGATCACAACATAATAAAAATTTAGAGTTTATGTATCGAAAGAATTTAAAACAATAACTAATGTAAGCAAAGAAAATTTATTCACACACCACAAATGAACACAAAAGTTTTATTTTCGAAGTTTGGGGAAATTCACTAGTTCAACCTTAATAGCTCAAATTTTATAACAAAGAGATTTTTATACACATGTTTTAAAAAATGGATATCCATGCTTGAAACATGTTAAATATTGAAATGACCTATGGATCCAAACCTTTTGAAGAGAATGATATTAAATTCTCAAGTGAACGTGCGGTGGGATATTTACCCGAGCCAAACAAGCCATTATTTTGCCCCTTTCCAAAAAGCTACCCTAACGGTCATAGATGATTGTAAAGAGATTTATCAAGCGTAACGGGCTATAATTTTTTAAGGAATGACTTATGGATTGGGAGTCAACACTCAGTTAAAAATCCCCTACCTCCCCCTTGTCCGATCGATTGCAGAACTTCATATATAAAAGCTAAAAAGAGTTTACAATTCCTAAAAATTAAAGACACTTTTTGGAATTATCTCTCTCTACATTTGTGCATTGTGCATTTCTATTTTAGAAGTATAATTTTTTCTTAAATCAAAGCTTGAGTTTTCACTTTCCTTTCATCTCGTAAACAAGAAGAGAGATAAAAGGTAAATCGATCACAACAAAATGAAAATTTTAGAATCTATGTATAAAAATAAATTAAAGCAATAAACAAATGTAAGTAAAGAAAAAAAATTCACACACCCCAAGTTTCGGAAATTCCTCTAGTTCAACTCTAAGAAAGATATTTTTCGAAACATGTTTTAAAAAATGGATATGCATGTTTGAAATATGTTCAAGATGCAAATGACCTATGGACCCAAACCTTTTAAAGAAAATAACATTAAATTCTCATGTGAACATGCGGTGGGATATTTACTCGAGCCAAACAATCCATTATTTTGCCCATTTACAAAAAGCTGACCTAACGATCATAGATGATTGTAAAGTGATTTATCGGAGTCAACTCTTAGTTACAAATCCCGCACCTCCATCTTTTCCCGACGATTGTAGAACCTGATATGTAAAAACTAAAAGGAGTTTACAATCCCTAAAAGTTACAAACACCTTTTGGAATTATCTCTCCCTTCATTTGTGCATTGTGCATTTCCAATTTAGGAGTATAATTTTTTCTTAAATCAAAGCTTGAGTTTTCACTTTCCCTTCATTTCGTAAACAAAAAACGGAGATAAAAGGCAAATCGATCACAAGTAAATAAAATTTTAGAGTTTATGTATGAAAAGAAATTAATGCAATAAGAAAATGTAAGTAAAGAAAATTTATTCACACACCACAAACGAACACAAAAGTTTTGTTATCCAAGTTTTGGAAATTCCACTAGTTCAAGCCTCATAGCTCGGAATTTTATAAGAATGATATTTGTCTACACATGTTTTAAAAAATGGATATGCATGCATGAAACATGTTAAAGATGCAAATGACCTATGGATCCAAACCTTTTAAAGAGAATAACATTAAATTCTCAAGTGAACGTGCGGTGGGATATTTACCCTAGCCAAACAAGCCATTATTTTGCCCATTTAAAAAAAGCTGACCTAACGATCATAAATGATAGTAAAATGATTTATCATGCGTAATGGGCTATATTTTTTTAAGGAATGACTTATGGATTGGGAGTCAACACTCAGTTAAAAATCCCAGCCTCCCCCTTTTCACGACCATTGCAGAACCTGATATATAAAAACTAAAAAGAGTTTACAATCTCAACAATATAGAGACACTTTTTGGAATTATCTCTCTCTACATTTGTGCATTGTGCATTTCCGTTTTAGATGTATACTTTTTTCTTAAATCAAAACTAGAGTTTTCACTTTCCCTTCATCACGTAAACAAAAAATGAGATACAAGGCAAATAGATCACAACAAAATGAAAATTTTAAAGTTTATGTATAGAAAGAATTTAAATCAATAACAATTATAAATAAATAAAATTTATTCACACACCACAAATGAACACAAAAGTTTTGTAATCCAATTTTGGGAAATTCCACTAGTTCAATCCTAATAGCTCAAAATTTTAGAAGAAAAAGATTTTTCTACACATGTTTTAAAAAATGGACTTGCATCCTTGAAACATGTTAAAGATGCAAATGACCTATGGATCCAAAAATTTTAAAGGGAATAACAAAAAATTCTCAAGTGAACATGCGGTGGGATATTTACTCGAGTTAATCAAGCAATTATTTTGCCCATTTACAAAAAGTTGACCCAACGATCTTAGATGATTGTACAGTGCTTTATCATGTGTAACGGGCTATATTTTTGTAAGGAATGACTTATGGATTGGAAGTCAACACTTAGTTAAAGATCCCCGGCCTCCCCCTTTTCTCAACGATTCCAGAACAAGATAAATAAAAACAAAAAATTTTTTACAATCCCTAAAAATTACAGACACTTTTTGGAATTTTCTCTCTCTAAATTTTTGTATTGTGCATTTCCATATTAGATGTATACTTTTTTCTTAAATCGAAACTTGAGTTTTCACTTTCCCTTCATCTCGTAAACATAAAATGAGATAATAGGCAAATAGATCACAGAAAAATCAAAATTTTAGGGTTTATGTATGGAAATAATTTTTAGCAATAACAAATTTAAGAAAAGAAAATTTAATAACACACCACAAATGAACACAAAAGTTTTGTTGTCCAAGTTTGGGAAATTCCACTAGTTCAACCCTAATAGCTTGGAATTTTATAAGATAGAGAGTTTTCAACTTGTTTTAAAAAAATGGATATGCATGCTTAAAACATGTTAAAGATGCAAATGACCTATGGATCCAAACATTTTGAGGAGAATAACATTAAATTCTGATGTGCACGTGCAGTGGGATATTTACCCGAGTCAAACAAGCCATTATTTTGCCCATTTCCAAAAAGTTGACCTAACGATCATAGACGATTGTAAAGTGATTTATCATGCGTAATAGGCTATATTTTTTTACAGAATGACTTACAGATTGGGAGTCAACACTTAGTTACAAATCCAACGCCTCAGCATTTTACCGACGATTGCATAACCTGATATATAAAAACTATAAAGAGTTTGCAATCTCTAAAAAATACAGAAACTTTTTGGAATTATCTCTCCCTACATTTTTGCATTGTTCATTTCCTTTTTGGATGTAGACTTTTTTCTTAAAGCAAAACATGAGTTTTCACTTTCCCTTTATCTCATAAAAAAAAGACATTAAAGAAAAATACATCATAACAAAATGAAATTTTAGAGTTTATGTAAGGAATAAATTTAACGCAATAAAAAAATGTAAGTAAGGAAAATTTTTTTACACACAACAAATGAACACAAAAGATTTGTTATCCAAGTTCGGGAAATTCCACTAGTTCAACACTAATAGTTCGGAATTTTATAAGAAAGAAATTTTTCTACACATGTTTTAAAAAATGGATATGCATGCTTGAAACATGTAAGAAATGCAAATGACCTATGGATCCAAACCTTTTAAAGAGAATAACATTAAATTCTCATGTGAACGTGCTGTGGGATATTTACCCAAGTCAAACAAGCCATTATTTTGCCCATTTACAAAAAGCTAACCTTACAATCAAAGATGATTGTAAAGTGATTTATCGTCCGTAATGGGCTATATTTTTTTAATGAATGATTGATGGATTGGGAGTCAACACTTAGTTAAAAATCCCCCGCCTCCCCCTTTTCCCGATGATTGCAGAACTTGATATATAAAAACTAAAAAGAGTTTACAATCCCTAAAAATTACAGTCACTTTTTGGAATTATCTCTCCCTTCATTTATGCATTGTGCTTTCCATTTTAGATGTATACTTTGTTCTTAAAGCAAAACTTGAGTTTTCACTTTCCCTTCATCTCGTAAACAAAAAAAAAAAGATAAAAGGCAAATAGATCACAACAAAATGAAAATTTTAGAGTTTATGTATGGAAAGAATTTAAAAAAATAAAAAAATGTACGTAAATAAAATTTATTCACACACCAAAAAAGAACTCAAAAGTTTTGATATCCAAGTTTGGGAAATTCCACGAGTTCAACCCTAATAGCTCGAAATTTTATAAGCAAAAGAACTACACATGTTTTAAAAAATGGATATGCATACTTGAAATAAGTTAATGACGCAAATGACATATGGATCCAAACCTTTTAAAGACTATAACATTAAATTCTCAAGTGATCGTGTGGTGGGATATTTACCCGTGTCAAATAAGCCTTTATTTTGCCCATTTACAAAAAGCTGACCTAACAATCATAGATGATTGTAAACTGATTTTTCCTGAGTAACGGGCTTTATTTTTGAAAGAAATGACTTGTGGATTGGGAGTCAACATTCATTTAAAAATCCCCTGCCTCCCCCTTTTCCCGACGATTGCAGAACCTGATATATGAAAACTAAAAAGATTTTAGAATCCCTAAAAAGTATAGACACTTTTTGGAATTATCTCTCTCTTCTTTTATGCATTGTTCATTTCCATTTTAGATGTGTACTTTTTTCTTAAACCAAAACTTGAGTTTTGACTTTCCCTTCATTTCGTAAAGGAGATAAAAGGCAAATCGATCACATCAAAATGAAAATTTTTGAGTTTAAGTATGGAAAGAATTTAAAACAACAAAAAAATGTAAGTTAAGAAAATTTATTAACGTACCAGTTTGGGAAATTCCACTAGTTCAACCCTAATAGCTCAGAATTTTATAAGAAAGAGAATTTTCTACACATGTTCTAAAAAATGGATCTACATGCTTGAAACATGTTAAAGAAGAAAATGACCTATGGATCTAAACCTTTTAAAGAGAATAACATTCAATGCTCTAGTGAATGTGCAGTGGGATATTTACCCGATTCAAATAAGCCATTATTTTGCCTATTTACAAAAAGCTGACCTAACGATCATAGATGATTGTAAAGTGATTTATCATGTGCAACGGGCTATATATTTGTAAGCAATGACTTATGGATATGGAGCCAACACTCAGTTAAAAATCCCCGGCTCCCCCTTTTCCCAACGATTACAGAACTTGATATATAAATACTAAAAAGAGTTTATAATCAACAAAAAATTACAGACACTTTTTGCAATTATCTCTCTCTACATTTGTGCATTGTGCATTTCCATTTTAGATGTATACTTTTTTATTAAATCAAAACTTGAGTATTCACTTTCCCGTCATCTAGTAAACAAAAAAAAAAAGATAAAAGGCAAATAGATCACCACAAAATGAAAATTTTAGAGTTTATGTATAGAAAGAATTTAAAGCAATAAAAAATGTAAATAAATAAAATTTATTCACACACCACAAATGAATACATAAGTTTTGTTATCCAAGTTTGGGAAATTCCACTAGGTTATCCCTAATAGCTCGAAATTTTATAACAAAAGAGATTTTTCTACACATGTTTTAAAAAATGGACACTCATGCTTGAAACATGTTAAGGATGCAAATGACCTGTGGATCCAAACATTTTAAAGGGTATAACAATAAATTCTGAAGTGAACGTGTGGGAGGATATTTACCCGAGTCAAACAATCTATTACTTTTCCCATTTACAAAAAGCAGACCTAACGATTATAGATGATTGTAATATAATTTATCTTTCGTAATGGGCTATAGTTTTCTAATGGTAGACTTATGGATTGGGAGTCATCACTAAGTTAAAAATGCCCCGCCTCCCCCTTTTGCCGACGATTGCAGAACCCGATATATAAAAACTAAAAAAAGTTGACAATCCCTTAAAATTATAGACACTATTTGGAATTATCTCTCTTTAAATTTGTGCATTCTACATTTCCTTTTTAGATTTATATATTTTTTTAAATCAAAACTTGAGTTTTAACTTTCCCTTCATCTCGTAAACAAAAAATGAGCTAAAAGGCAAAAAGATCACAAAAAGAATGAAAATTTTCGCAACTATTGCAGAACCTGATATAATAAAACAAAAAAGCGTTTACACTCCCAAAAAATTACAGACACTTTTTGGAATTATCTCTCTCTACATTTTTACATTGTGCATTTCAATTTTAGATGTATACTATTTTCTTTAATCAAAACTTAAATTTTCACTTTCCCTTCATCTTGTAAACAAAAAAAGAGATGAAAGGCAAATAGATCACACCAAAATGAAAATTTTAGAGTTTATGTATGGAAATAATTTAAAGAAAAAAAAATGTAAGTAAGGATAATTTATTCACACACCACAAATGAACACAAAAGTTTTGTTGTCCAAGTTTGGGAAACTCCACTAGTTCAACCCTAATTGCTCAGAATTTTATAAGAAAGAGATTTTTCTACACATGTTTTAAAAAATGGATATGATTGCTTGAAACATGTTAAAGATGCAAATGACCTATGGATACAAACCTTTTTAAGAGCATAACATTAAAGTCCCAAGTGAACGTGCGGTGGGATATTTACCCGAGTCAAACAAGCCATTATTTTTCCCATTTACAAAAAGCTGATCTAACGATCATAGAAGATTGTAAATTGATTTAGCATGCGTAACATGCTATATTTTTTTCTGGAATGACTTATGGATTGGGAGCCATCACTCAGTTAAAAATCCCCTGCCTCCCCCTTTTTCCTACGATTGCAGAACCATATATATAAAAACAAAAAAGAGTTTACAATCCCTTAAAATTACAGACACTATTTGGAATTATCTCTCTCTACATTTATGCATTGTACATTTCCTTTTTAGATGTATATTTTTTTCTTAAATCAAAACTTGAGTTTTGACTTTCCCTTCATCTCGTAAACAAAAAATGAGCTAAAAGGCAAAAAAATCACAACAAAATGAAAATTTTAGAGTTTATATATGGAAAGAATCTAAAGTAATAAGAAATGTAATTAAAGAAAATTTATTCGCACACCACAAAGGAACACAAAATTTTTGTGATCCAAGTTTGGGAAAATCCTCTAGTTTACCCTTATAGCACGAAATTTTATAAGAAAGAGATTTTTCTTCACATTTTTTAAAAAATGAATATGCATGCTTGAAACAAGTTAATGATGCAGAGGACCTATGGATCCAAACCTTTTAAAGTGAATAATATTAAATTCCCAAGTGAACGTGCGGTGGGATATTTACCCGAGTCAAACAAGCCATTCTTTTTCCCTCTTAAAAAAAGCTGACCTAACGATCATAGATGATTGAAAAGTGATTTATCATGCGTAACAGGCTATATTTGTTTAAGGAATCACTCATGGATTGGGAGTCAACACTCAGTTAAAAATCCCCCGCCTCCCCGTTTTCCCTACGATTGCAGATGCTGATATATAAAAACTAAAACGATTTTACAATCCCTAAAAATTTCAGACACTTTTTGGAATTATCTCTCTCTACATTTTTGCATTGTGCATATCCATTTTAGATGTATACATTTTTCTTAAATCAAAACTTGAGTTTTCAGTTTCATTCACCTCATAAACAAAAAAAAGAGATAATTGGCAAATAGATCACAACAAAATGAAACTTTTAGAGATTATGTATGGAAATAATTTAAAGAAATAACAATTGTATGTAAAGAAAATTTATTCACACACCACAAATGAACACAAAAGTTTTGTTATCCAAGTTTGGTAAATTCCACTAGTTCAACCCTAATAGCTCAGAATTTTATAAGAAAGGGTTTTTTCTACACATGTGTTAACAAATGGATATGAATGTATGAAACATGTTAAAGATGCAAATGACCTATGGATCCAAAACATTTTAAAGAGAATAACATTAAATTCCCAAGTGAATGTGTGGTGGAATATTTACCCGAGTCAAACTAGCAACTATTTCGCCCAATTACAAAAAGCTGACCTAACGATCATAGATGATTGTAAAGTGATTTATCATGAGTAACGGGCTATATTTTTGCAAGGAAATGCTTATGGATTGGGAGTCAACACTCAGTTAAAAATCCCCTGCCTCCCCCTTTTCTAGACAATTGCAGAACCTAATATATAAAAACTAAAAAAAAATTACAATCCCTAAAAATTTCAGACACTTTTTTTAATTATCTCTCTCTACATTTGTGCATTGTGCTTTCGACATGTACTTTTTTCTTAAATCAAAACTTAAGTTTTCACTTTCCCTTCATCTCGTAAACAAAAAAAAATGATAAAAGGCAAATAGATCACAACAAAATGAAACTTTTAGAGTTTTTGTATGGAAATAATTTAAAGTAATAACAAATGTACGTAAAGAAATTTTTTTCACACACCACAAATGAACACAAAAGTTTTGTTATCCAGATTTGGGAAATTCCACTAGTTCAACCCTAATAGCTCAAAATTTTATAAGGAAGAAATATTTGTACACATGTTTTAAAAAATGGATAAGCATGTTTGAAACAAGTTAAAGATGCAAATGCCTTTTGGATCCAAGCCTTTTAAAGAGAATAACATTAAATTCCCAAGTGAACGTGCGGTGGGATATTTACCTGAGTCAAACAAGCCATTATTTTGCCCATTTAAAAAAAGCTGACCTAACCATCATAGATGATTGTAGAGTGATTTATCATGCGTAACGGGCTATATTTTTTTAGTAATGACTTATGGAATTGGATTGAACACCCAGTTAAAAATCCCCCGCCTCCCCCTTTTCCCGTCTATTGCTGAACCTGATACATAAAAACTAAAAAGAGTATACAATACCTCAAAATTACAAACATTTTTTTCAATTATTTCTCTCTATATTTGTGCATTGTACATTTCCTTTTTAGATGTATACTTTTTTCTTGAATCAAAACTTGAGTTTTCACTTTCCCTTCATCTTGTAAACAAAAAAAGAGATAAAAGGCAAATAGATCACAACAAAATGAAAAATTTAGAGTTTATGTATGGAAAGAATTTAAGGCAATAACAAATGGAAGTAAAGAAAATTTATTCACACACCTAAAATGAACACAAAAGTTTTGTTATCCAAGTTTGGGAAATTCCACTTGTTCAACCCTAATAGATCAGAATTTTATAAGAATGAGATTTTTCTACACGTGTTTTAAAACATGGATATCCATGCCTGAAACTTGTTAAAGATACAAATGACCTATGGATCCAAACCTTTTAAAGAGAATAACATTAGAGTCCCAAGTGAACGTGCGGTGGGATATTTACCCGAGTCAAACAAGCCATTATTTTGCCCATTTACAAAAACCAATCTAATGATCATAGATGATTGTAAAGTGATTTATCTTGCGTAACGGGCTATATTTTTGTAAGGATTGACTTATGGATTGGGAGTCAACACTCAGTTAAAAATCCCCCACCTCCCCCTTTTCTTGACGATTGCAGAACCAGATAATAAAAACAAAAAAAGAGTTTACAATCCCTAAAAATTACAGACACTTTTTGAAATTATCTCTTTCTGCATTTGTGCATTGTGCATTTCCATTTTAGATGCATACTTTTTTCTTAAATCAAAACTTGAGTTTTCACTTTCCCTTCATCTCGTAAAAAAAAATTTTAGAGTTTATGTACGGAAAGAGTTTAAAGAAATAAACAAATATAAGAAAAGAAAATTTATTTACACACCACAAATGAACACTAAAGTTTTGTTATGCAAGTTTGGGAAATTCCACTAGTTCAACCCTAATAGCTCGGAATTTTATAAGAAAGAGATTTTTCTACACTTGTATTAAAAAATGGATATGCATGTTTGAAACATGTTAAAGATGCAAATGACCTATGGATCCAAACCTTTTAAAGAGAATAACATTAAATTCTCAAGTGAACGTGCAGTGGGATATTTACCTAAGTCAAATAATCCATTATTTTGCCCATTTACAAAAAGTTGACCTAACGATCATAGATGATTGTAAAGTGATTTATCATGCGTAATGAGCTATATTTTTTTAAGGAATAACTGATGGATTAGGAGTCGACACTCAGTTCAAAATCCCCCGCTCCCCCTTTTACCGACTATTGCAGAACCTGATATATAAAAACTAAAAAAGAGTTAAAAATCCCAAAAAGTCATTGAAACTTTTTGGAATTAACTGTCACTACATTTGTACATTGTGCATTTAATTTTAGATGTATACTTTTTTTCTGAAATAAAAACTTAAGTTTTCACTCTCCCTTCATTTTGTAAACAAAAAAAGAGATAAAAGGCAAATAGATCACAACAAAATGAAAATTTTAGAGTTTATGTATTGAAATAATTTAAAGCAATAAACAAATGTTATTAAAGCAAATTTATTCACACACCACAAATGAACACAAAAGTTTTGTTATCCATGTTTGGGAAATTCCACTTGTTCAACCCTTATAGCTCGGAATTTTATAAGAAAGAGGATTTTCTACACTTGTATTAAAAAATAGATATGCATGCTTGAAACATGTTAAAGATGAAAATAACGTATGGATCCAAACCTTTTAAAGAGAATAACATTAAATTCTCAAGTAAACATGCAGTGGGATATTTACCTGAGTCAAATAAGCCATTATTTTGCCCATTTACAAAAAGTTGACCTAACGAGAAAAGATGATTGTAAAGTGATTTATCATGTGTAACGGGCTATATTTTTTTAAGGAATAACTGATGGATTAGAAGTCAACACTCAGTTCAAAATCCCCCGCTCCACCTTTTATCGACGATTGCAGAACCTGATATATAAAAACTAAAAAAGAGTTAACAATCCCTAAAAATTATAGACACTTTTTGGAATTAACTCTCACTACATTTGTGCATTGTACATTTCATTTTAGATGTATACATTTTTTCTGAAATAAAAACTTAAGTTTTCACTCTCCCTTCATTTCGGAAACTAAAAAAGAGATACAGGCAAATAGATCACAACAAAATGAAAATTTTAAAGTTTATGAATTGTAAGAATTTAAAGCAATAAAAAAATGTAAGTAAAGAAAATTTATTCTCACACCATAAATGAACACAAAAGTTTTGTTATCCAAGTTTTCGAAATTCCACTAGTTCAACCTTAATAGTTCGGAATTTTAAAAGAAAAAGATTTTTCTACACATGGTTTAAAAAATAGATTTGCTTTCTTGAAACATGTTAAAGATGAAAATGACCTACGGATCCAAAGCTTTTAAAAAGAATAACATTAAATTCTCAAGTGAACATGCGGTGGGATATTTACCCAAGTCGAAAAAGCAATTATTTTGCCCATTTACAAAAAAAAGGACCTAAATATCATGGATGATTGTAAAGTGATTCATCATGCGTAACGGCCTATATTTTTGTAAGGATTGACTTATGGATTGGGAGTCAACACTCAGCTAAAAATCCCTCGCCTCCCCCTTTTCCCGACGATAGCAGAACCTGATATATAAAAATTAAAAATATTTTACAACCCCTAAAAATTACAGACACTTTTTGGAATTGTCTCTCTCTTCATTTTTGCATTGTGGATTTCAATTTTAGATGTATACTACTTTCTTAAATCAAAACTTGACTTTTCAGTTTCCCTTTATCTCGTAAACAAAAAAAGATATAAAAGTGAAATAGATTACAACGAAATGAAAATTTTAGAGTTTATGTATGGAAAGATTTTAAAGCAATAACAAATGTAAGTAAAGAAAATTTATTGACACACCACAAATGAACACAAAATTTTTGTTATCCATGTTTGGGAAGTTCCACTAGTTCAACCCTAATAGCTCGGAATGTTAGAAGAAAGAGATTTTTCTACCCATGTTTTAAAAAATGGATATGCATGCTTGTAACATGTTAAATATGAAAATGACCTATGCATCCAAACCTTTTAAAGAGAATAACATAAAATTCTCAAGTGAACGTGCAGTGGGATATTTACCCAAGTAAAACAAGCCATTATTTTGCCCATTTACAAAAAGCTGACCTAACTTTCATCAATGATTGTAAAGTGATTTATCATGCGTAACGGGCTATTTTTTTTGTAAGCAATGACTTATGGATTGGGAGTCAACACTCAGTTAAAAATTCCCCGCCTCTATGATCTCCAGACGATTGCAGAACCTGATATTTAAAAACTAAAAAGAGTTTGCAATCACTAAAAATTACAGACACTTTTTGGAATTATCTCTCACAATATTAGTGCATTGGCTTTTCCATTTTAGAAGTATACTTTTTTCTTAAATCAAACTTGAGTTTTCACTTTCGCTTCATCTCATAAACAAAAATAGAGATAGAAGGCAAATAGATCACAACAAAATAAAAATTATAGAGTTTATGTATGGAAAGAATTTAAAGCAATAACAAATGTAAGTAAATAAAATTTATTCACACACCACAAATGAACACAAAATTTTTATTATCCAAGTTTTGGAAATTGCATTAGTTCAACCCTAATAGCTCGGAATTTTATAAGAAAGAAATTTTTCTACACATGTTTTAAAAAATGGATATGCATGCTTGAAACTTGTTAAAGATGGAAATGATCTTTGGATCCAAAACTTTTAAAGAGAATAACATTAAATTCTCAAGTGAACGTGCAGTGGGATATTTACCAGAGTCAAACAAGCCATTATTTTGCCCATTTACAAAAAGCTGACCTAATGATCACAAACAATTGTAATATGATTTATCATACGTAATGGGCTATATTTTTGTAAGGAATGACTTATGGAGTGGGAGTCAACACTTAGTTAAGAATCCCCCGCCTCCCCCTTTTCCTGACGATTGCAGAACCTGATATATAAAAACAAAAGAGTTTACAGTCCCTAAAAATTACAGAAACTTTTTGGAATTATCTCTCTCGACATTTGCGCATTATACATTTCCATTTTAGATGTATACATTTTCCTTAAAGCTAAACTTGAATTTTCACTTTCCCTTCATTTCGTAAACAAAAGAGGAGATAATAGGCTACTAGAACAGAACAAAATAAAAGCTTTAGAGTTTATGTATAGAAAGACTTTAAAGCAATAAACAAATGTATGTAAAGAAAATTTATTCACACACCACAAATGAACACAAAATTTTTGTTATCCAAGTATTGGAAATTCCACTAGTTCAACCCAAATAGCTCGGAATTTTATAAAAAAAAAGATTTTTCTACACATGTTTTAAAAAATGGATATGCTTGCTTGAAACATGTTAAAGATGCAAAAGACCTAGGGATCCAAACCTTTTAAAGAGAATAACATTAAATTCTCAAGTGAACGTGTTGTGGGATATTTACCTGAGTCAAATAAACCATTATTTTGCCCATTTACCAAAAGCTGACCTAATGATCATAGATGATTGTAAAGTCTTTTATCATGCATAACGGGCTATATTTTTGTAAGGAATGATTGATAGATTAGGAGTCAACACTCAGTTAAAATCCCCTGCCTCCCCCATTTCCCGACGATTGCAGTACCCGATATATAAAAACTCAAAAGAGTTAACAATCCCTAAAAATCACAGGCACTTATTTGAATGAACTCTCTCTACTTTTGTGCATTGTGCATTTCCATTTTAGAAGTAAACTTTTTTTCTTAAAAAAAAACTTGAGCTTTTACTTTCCCTTCATCTCGTAAACAAAAAAAGAGATAGAAGGCTAATAGATCACAACAAAATGATAATTTTAGAGTTTGTGTGGAAAGAATTTAAAGCAATAAACAAATGTAAGTAAAGAAAATTTATTAACACACCACAAATGAACACAAAAGTTTTGTTATCCAAGTTTGGAAAATTCCACTAGTTCAACATTAATAGCTCAGAATTTTATAAGAAAGAGATTTTTCTACACATGTTTTAAAAAAATGATATGCTTGCTTGAAACATGTTAAAGATGCAAATGACCTATGGATCCAAACCTTTTAAAGACAATAACATTAAATTCTCAAGTGAACGCGGGGTGGGATATTTACCTGAGTCAAATAAACAATTATTTTGCCCATTTAAAAAAAATGACCTAACGATCCTAGATGATTGTAAAGTGATTTTTCCTGCGTAACGGGCTATATTTTTGTAAGGATTAACATATAAAAATCCCCCACTTCCCCCTTTTCCTAAGAATTGCAGAACCTGTTATATAAAAACAAAAAAAGAGTTCAAAATCCCTAAAAATTACTGACACTTTTCGAATTATCTCTCTACATTTATGTATTGTGCATTTCCATTTTAGATGTATACTTTTTTCTTAAATCAAAACTTGAGTTTTCAATTTCCCGTCATCTTCTAAACAAAAAAAGAGATTAAAGGCAAATAGATCACAACAAAATGAAAATTTTAGATTTTATGTATGGAAAGCCTTTAAAACAATAAACTAATGTAAGAAAAGAAAATATAATTACACACCAAAAACGAACACAAAAGTTTTGTTATCCAAGTTCGGGATATTCCACTAGTTCAACCCTAATAGCTAGGAATATTATAAGGAAGAGATTTTTCTACACATGTTTTTAAAAATGAATATGCATGCTTGAAACTTGTTAAAAATGCAAATGACCTCTAGATCAAACCTTTTAAAGAGAATAACATTAAATTCTCAAGTGAAATTGCGGTGGGATATTTACCCGAGTCAAACAAGCAATTAGTTTGCTTATTTACAAAAAGCTGACCTATTGATCTTTGATGACTGGAAAGTGATTTATCATACGTAACGGGCTATGTTTTTGTAAGGAATGACTTATGGACTGGGAGTCAACACTCAGTTAAAAATCCCCTGCCTCCCCCTTTTCTCGACGATTGTAGATCCTGATATATAAAAATTAAAAAAAGTTTACAATCCCTAAAAATTATAGACACTTTTTGGAATTATCTCTCTCTACATTTGTGCATTGTGCATTTCCATTTTAGATGTATACTTTTTTCTTATATCAAGACTTGAGTTTTCACTTTCCCTTCATCTTGTAAACAAAAAAATAGATAAAAGGCAAATGAATCACAACATAATGAAAATTTAGAGTTTATGTATCGAAAGAATTTAAAACAATAAGAAATGGAAGCAAAGAAAATTTATTCACACACCACAAATGAACACAAAAGTTTTGTTATCCAAGTGTGGGAAAATTCACTAATTCAACCCTAATAGCTCAAATTTTATAAAAAAGAGATTTTTCTACACATGTTTTAAAAAATGGATATGATTGCTTGAAACATGTTAAATATTCAAATGACCTATGGATCCAAACCTTTTAAAGAGAATACCATTAAATTCTCAAGTGAACGTGCGGTGGGCTATTTACCCGAGCCAAACAAGCCATTATTTTGCCCATTTAGAAAAAGATGACCTAACGGTCAGAGATGATTGTAAAGAGATTTATCATGCGTAACAAGCTATATTTTTGTTAGGAATGACTTATGGATTGGGAGTCAACACTCTGTTAAAAATTCCTTGCCTCCCCCTTTTCCCATCGATTGCAAAACCAGATACATAAAAACTAAAAAGAGTTTACAACCCCTAAAAATTACAGATACATTTTTGAATTATCTCTCTCTACATTTGTGCATTGTGCATTTCCATTTTAGAAGTATATTTTTTTTAAATCAAAGCTTGAGTTTTCACTTTCTTTTCATCTTGTAAACAAAAAAAGAAATAAAAGACAAATCGATCACAACAAAATGAAAATTTTAGAGTTTATGTATAAAAAGAAATTAAAGCAATAAAAAATGTATGTAAAGAAAATTGTTTCACACACCACAAACGAACAAAAAAGTTTTGTTAGCCAAGTTTGGAAAATTCCAATAGTTCAACCCTAATAGCTCGGAATTTTATAAGAATGATATTTTTCAACACATGTTTTAAAAAATGGATATGCATGCTTGAAATATGTTAAATTTGCAAATTACCTATGGATCCAAACCTTTTAAAGAGAATAACATTAAATTCTCAAGTGAACGTGCGATGGGATATTTACTCGAGCCATACTAGCCATTATTTTGCACATTTACAAAAAACTGACCTAACAATCATAGATGATTGCTAAGTGATTTATCATTCGTAACGGGCTATATTTTTTAAGGAATGACTTATGGATAGGGAGTCAACACTCAATTAAAAATCCCACGCCTCCCCCTTTTTCCCATCGATTGCAGAACCTTATATATAAAAACTAAAAAGAGTTAACAATCCCTAAAAATTACAAACACTTTTTGGAATTATCTCTCTCTACATTTGTGCATTGTAAATTTCAATTTTAGAAGTATACTATTTTCTTAAATAAAAACTTGAGTTTTCACAGTCCCTCATCACGTAAACAAAAAAAGAGATAAAAGGCAAATAGATCACAACAAATTGAAAATTTTAGAGTTGATGTATGGAAAGAATTTAAAGCAATAAAAAAATGTAAGTAAATAAAAAAAGTTTTGTTATCCAAGTTAGGGAAATTCCACTAGTCCAACCCCAATAGCTCGGAATTTTATAAGAGAAATTTTTCTACACATTTTTAAAAAAATTGATATGCATGCTTGAAACTTGTTAAAGATGTAAATGTGTCTGGATCCAAACCATTTAAAGATAATAACATTAAATTCTCAAGTGAAAGTGCAGTAGGATATTTACCTCAGTTACACAAGCAATTATTCTGCCCATTTACAAAAAGTTGACTTAACGATCTTAGATGGTTGTAAACTGATTTATCATGTGTAACGGGTTATATTTTTGCAAGGAATGACTTATGGATTGGGAGTCAACACTCAGCTAAAGATCCCCGTCTCCCCCTTTTCCCGACAATTGTAGAACCTAATATGTAAAAACTAAAAAGAGTTTACAATCCATAAAAATTACAAACACTTTTTGGAATTATCTCTCTCTACATTTGTGCATTATGCATATCCATTTTAGAAGTGTAATTTTTTCTTAAATCAAAGCTTGAGTTTTCACTTTCCCTTCATCTCGTAAACAACAAAAGTGATAAAAGGCAAATCGATCACAACAAAATGAATATTTTAGAGTCTATGTATGAAAAAAAATTCACGCAATAAACAAATTTAAGTAAATAAAAGTTTTTCACACACCACAAATGAACACAAAATTTTTGTTATCGAAGTATTGGAAATTCCACTAGTTCAACCCTAATAACTCGGAGTTTTATAAGAAAGAGATTTTTCTACACATGTTTTAAAAATGGATATGTATGCTTGAAACATGTTAAATATGCAAATGACTTATGGATCCAAACCTTTTAAAGAGAATAACATTAAATTCCAAAGTGAACGAGCGGTGGGATATTTACCCGAGTAAGACAAGCCATTATTTTGCCCATTGACAAAAAGCTGACCTAACGATGATTGACGATTTTAAAGTGATTTATCATACATTAACAGGCTATATTTTTGTAAGGAATGACTGATGGATTGGGAGTCAACACTCAGTTAAAAATCCCCCGCCTCCCCCTTTTACCGACGATTGTAGAACTTGATTTATAAAAACTTAAAAGAGTTTATAATCCCTAAAAATTATAGACACTTTTTGGTATTATCTCTCTCTAAATTTTTGCATTGTGAATTTCTATTTTAGAAGTATAATTTTTTCTTAAATCAAAACTTGAGTTTTCACTTTCCCTTCATCTCATAAACAAAAAAAGGATAAAAGGCAAATGGATCACAACAAAATGAAAATTTTAAAGTTTATGTATGGAAAGAATTTAAATCAATAAACAAATGTAAGTAAAGAAAATTTATTCACACAACACAAATGAACACAAAAGTTTTGTTATCCAAGTTTGGAAAATTCCACTAGTTCAACCCTAATAGCTCAGAATTTTATAAGAAAGAGATTTTTTCTACACATGTTTTAAAAAATAGATATGCATGTTTGAAACATTTTAATGATGCAAATGACTTATGGATCCAAACTTGTTAAAGACAATAACATTAAATTCTCAAGTGAACGTGCGGTGGGATAATTACCAGAGTCAAACAATCCATTATTTTTCCCATTTACAAAAACTTGACCTAACAATCATAGATGATTGTAAAGTGATTTATCATGTGCAACGGGCTATATTTTTGTAAGGAATGATTTATGGATTGGGAATCAACACTTAGTTAAAAATCCCCTGCCTCCCCCTTTTCTCAACCATTGTAGAACCTTATATATAAAAACTAAAAAGAGTTTACAATCCCTACAATTTAATGACACTTTTTGGAATTATCTCTCACTAAATTTGTGCATTGTGCCTTTCCAATTTAGATCTATACTTTTTTCTTAAATCAAAACTTGAGTTTTCACTTTTCCTTCATCACGTAAACAAAAAAAGTGATTTAAGGCAAATAGATCAAAACAAAATGAAAATTTTACAGTTTATGTATAGAAAGAATTTAAAGCAATAACAAATGTAAATAAAGAAATTTTATTCCCACACCACAAATGAACACAAAAGTTTTGTAATCCAAGTTTGGGAAATTCCACTAGTTCAATCCTTATAGCTCAAAATTTTAGAAGAAAGAGATTTTTCTACACATGTTTTAAAAAATAGACTTGCATCCTTGAAACATGTTAAAGATGAAAATGACCTATGGATCCAAACATTTTAAAGAGAATAACAAAAAATTCTCAATTGAACGTGCGGCTCGATATTTACTCGAATCAAAGAAGCAATTATTTTGTCCATTTACAAAAAGTCGACCTAACAATCTTAGATGATTGTAAAGTGCTTTATCATATGTAATGGGGCTATATTTATGTAAGGGATTACTTATGGATTGGGAGACAACACTCAGTTAAAGATCCCTGGCCTCCCCCTTTTCCCGACAATTCTAGAACCTGATATATAAAAACAAAAAAGTGTTTACAATCCCTAAAAATTACAGACACTTTTTGGAATTATTTCTATCTAAATTTTTACATTGTGCATTTATATTTTAGATGTATACTTTTTTATTAAATCAAAACTTGAGTTTTCACTTTCCCTTCCATCTCGTAAACAAAAAATGAGTTAAAAGCCAAATAGATCACAGCAAAATGAAAATTTTAGAGTTTATGTATGGAAAGTATTTTTAGCAATAACAAAATTAAGAAAATAAAATTTATTAACACACCACAAATGAACACAAAAGTTTTGTTGTCCAAGTTTGGGAAATTCCACTAGTTCAACCCTAATAGCTCGGAATTTTATAAGAAAGAGATTTTTCAACACATGCTTTAAAAAATGGATATGCAAGCTTGAAACACGTTAAATATGCAAAGGACCTATGGATCCAAACAATTTAAAGAGAATAACATTAAATTCTCAAGTGCACGTGCGGTGGGATATTTACCCGAGTCAAACAAGCCATTATTTTGCCCATTTACCAAAAGTAGACCTAACGATCATAGATGATTATAAAGTGATTTATCATGCGTAAAAGGCTATATTTTTGTCCTGATTGACTGACAGATTGGGACTCAACACTCAGTTACAAATCCAACGCCTCCCCATTTTCCCGACGATTGCATAACCTAATATATAAAAACTAAAAAGAGTTTATAATCCCTAAAAAATACAGACACTTTTTGGAATTATCTCTCCCTACATATGTGCATTGTGCATTTCCATTTTGGACGTATACTTTTTTCTTAAAGCAAAACATGAGTTTTCACTTTTCCTTTATCTCGTTAAAAAAAAGAGATAAAAGACAAATTGATCATAACAAAATAAAATTTTAGAGTTTATGTATGGAATGAATGTAAAGAAATAAAAAAATTTAAGTAAGGAAAATTTATTTACACACCACAAATGAACACAAAAGTTTTGTTATCCAATTTTTGGAAATTCCACTAGTTCAACACTAATAGCTTGGAATTTTATAAGAAAGACATTTTTCTACACTTGTTTTAAAAAATGGATATGCATGCTTGAAACATGTTAATGATGCAAATGACCTATGGATCCAAAAGTTTTAAAGAGAATAACTTTAAATTCTCAAGTGAACATGCGGTGGGATATTTACCCGAGTCAAACAAGCCATTATTTTGCCCATTTACAAAAAGCTGACCTAACGATCAAAGATGATTGTAAAGTGATTTATCATCTATAACGGGCTATATTTTGTTAAGAAATGATTGATGGATTGGGGGTCAACACTCAGTTAAAAATCCCCAACCTCCCTCTTTTCCCAACGATTGCAGAACCTGATATATAAAAACTAAAAAGCGTTTATAATCCCTAAAAATTACTGACACTTTTTGGAATTATCTCTCCCTACATTTGTGCATTGTGCATTTCCATTTTAGATGTATACTTTTTTCTTAAAGAAAAACTTGAGTTTTCACTTTCCCTTCATCTCTTAAACAAAAAAAGAGATAAAAGGCAAATAGATCACAACAAAATGAAAATTTTAGAGTTTTTGTATGGAAAGAATTTAAAGCAATAAACAAATGTAAGTAAATAAAATTTATTCACACACCACAAATGAATACAAAAGTTTTGAAATCCAAGTTTGGGAAATTCCACGAGTTCAACCCTAATAGCTCAGAATTTTATAAGAAAGAGATTTTTCTACACATGTTTTAAGAAATGGATATGCATGCTTGAAACAAGTTAATGACGCAAATGACTTATGGATCCAAACCATTTAAAGACTATAACATTAAATTCTCAAGTGATCGTGCGGTGGGATATTTACCCGTGTCAAACAAGCCAATATTTTGCCCATTTACAAAAAGCTGACCTAACGATCATAGATTATTGTAAACTGATTTGTCATGTGTTACGAGCTCAAATTTTGAAAGAAATGACTTATGGATAGGGAGTCAACACTCAATTAAAAATCCCCCGACTCCCCCTTTTCCCGACGATTGCAGAACCTGATATATAAAAACTAAAACGATTTTAGAATCCCTAAAAAGTACAGACATTTTTTGGAATTATTTCTCTCTTCATTTGTGAATTGTTCATTTCCATTTTAGATGTGTTCATTTTTCTTAAACCAAAACTTGAGTTCACGTAAACAAAAAAAGAGATAAAAGGCAAATTGTCACAACAAAATGAAAATTTTTGAGTTTAAGTATGGAAAGAATTTAAAACAATAAAAAAATGTAAGTTAAGAAAATTTATTCACAAAACACAAATAAACACAAAAGTTTTGTTATCCCAGTTTGGGAAACTCCACTAGTTCAACCCTAATAGATCGGAATTTTATAAGAAAGAGATTTTTCTACACATGTTTTAAAAAATGGATTTCCATGCTTGAAACATGTTAAAGATGCAAATGACCTATGGATCCAAACCTTTTAAAGAGAATAACATTCAATTCTTAAGTGAATGTGCACTGGAATATTTACCATAGTCAAATAAGCTTTTATTTTGCCTATTTACAAAAAGCTGACCTAACGATCATAGATGATTGTAATGTGATTTATCTTTCGTAATGGGCTATAGTTTTGTAAGGATGGACTGATGGATTGGGAGTCAACACTCAGTTAAAAATCCTTCACCTCCCCCTTTTCCCAACTATTGCAAAACCTGATATATTAAAACAAAAAAGAGTTCACAATCCCAAAAAATTACAGACACTTTTTAAAAATTATCTCTCTCTACATTTTTGCATTGTACATTTCAATTTTAGATGTATACTAGTTTCTTTAATCAAAACTTAATTTTTCAGTTTTCCTTCATCTAGTAAACAAAAAAAGAGATAAAAGGCAAATAGATCTCAACAAAATGAAAATTTTAGAGTTCATGTATGGAAAGAATTTAAAGAAATAGCAAATTTAAGTAAAGATAATTTATTCACACACCACAAATGAACACAAAATTTTTGTTGTCCAAGTTTGGGAAATTCCACTAGTTCAACCCTAATTGCTCAGAATTTTATAAGAAAGAGATTTTTCTATACATGTTTTAAAAAATGGATATGCATGGTGGAAACATGTTAAAGATGCAAATGACCTATGGATCCAAACCTTTAAAAGACAATAAGATTAAATTCTTAAGTGAACGTGCAGTGGGATATTTACCCGAGTCAAACAAGCCATTATTTTTCCCATTTAAAAAAAGCTAACCTAACGATCATAAGCGATTGTAAAGTGATTTATCATGCGTAACAGGCTTTATTTTTGTAAGGAATGACATATGGATTGTGAGTCAACACTCAGTTACAAATCCCCTGCCTCGCCCTTTTCCCAATGATTACAAAACCTTATATATAAAAACTAAAAAGACTTTACAATCCCTAAAAAGTCCAGACACTTTTTGGAATTATATCTCTCTACATTTGTGCATTGTGCATGTCCATTTTAGATGTATATTTTTTTCTTAAACCAACATTTTAGTTTTCACTTTCCCTTCATCTCATAAACAAAAAAAGAGATAACAGGCAAATATACCACATCAAAATGAAAATTTTAGAGTTTATGTATGGAACAAATTTAAAGCAATAAAAAAATGTAAGTAAATAAAATTTATTTATACATCACAAATGAACACAAAATTTTTGTTATCCAAGCTTAGGAAATTCCATTAGTTCAACCCTAATAGCTCGGAATTTTATAAGAAAAAGATTTTTCTACACATGTTTTAAAAAAAGGATATGCATGCTTGAAATATGTTAAAGTTGCAAATGACCTATGGATCCAAACCTTTTAAAGAGAATAACATTAAATTCTGAAGTGAACGTGCAGTGGGATATTTACCCGAGTCAAACAAGCCATTATTTTGCCCATTTATAAAAAGCTGACCTAACATTTATAGATGATTGTAAAGTGATTTATGCTGCATAATGGGCTATATTTTTGTAAGGAATGACTTATGGATTGGGAGTCAACACTCAGTTAAAAATCCCACGCCTCTCCCTTTTCCCGACAACTACTGAACCTGATACATAAAAACAAAAACGAGTTTACAATCCCTAAAAATTACAGACACTTTTTGGAATTATCTCTCTCTAAATTTTTTCATTGTGCATTTCAATATTAGATGTGTACTTTTTTCTTAAATAAAAACTTAAATTTTCACACTGCTTTCATCTCGTAAACAAAAGAAGAGATAAAAGGCAAATAGATCACAACAAAATGAAAATTTTAGAGTTTATCTATGGAAAGAATTTAAAGCAATAACAAGGGTAATTAAAGAAAATTTGTTAACACACCACAAATGAACACAAAAGTTTTGTTGTCCAAGTTTTGGAAATTCCACTACTTCAACCCTAATAGCTCAGAATTTTATAAGAAAGAGATTTTTCTACACATGTTTAAAAAAATGGATATGCATGCTTGAAATATGTAAAAGATGCAAATGACCTGTGGATCATAACCATTTAAAGGGAATAACATTCAATTCTCAGGTGAACGTGCAGTGGGATATTTACCAGAGTCAAACAAGCCATTATTTTGCCCATTTACAAAAAGCTAACCTAACGATCACAGAAGATTGTAAGGTGATTTATCATGCGTAACAGGCTATATTTTTTTAAGGAATGACTTATGTATATGGAGTCAACACTCAGTTAAAAATTCCCCTCCTCCGCCTTTTCTCGACGATTGCAAAACCTGATATTTAAAAACTAAAAAGAGGTTACAGTCCCTAAAAATTGCAGACACTTGTTTGAATTATCTCTCTCTACTTTTGTGCATTGTGCATTTCCATTTTAGATGTATACTTTTTTATTAAATCAAAATTTGAGTTTTCACTTTCGCTTCATCTCGTAAACAAAAATAGAGATAAAAGGCAAATAGATCACAACAAAATGAAAACTTTAGATTTGATGAATAGAAAGAATTTAAAGGAATAAAAAATGTAAATAATAAAATTTATTCACACATCTCAAATGAACACAAAAGTTTTGTTATCCAAGTTTGGGAAATTCCACTAGTTCAACCCTAATAGCTCGGAATTTTATAAGAAAAAGATTTTTCGACACATGTTTTAAAAAAAGGACATGCATGCTTGAAAGATGTTAAAGATTCAAATGACCTATGGATCCAAACCTTTTAAAGACAACAACATTAAATTCTCAAGTGAACGTGTGGTGGGATATTTACCCAAGTCAAACAAGCCATTATTTTGCTCATTTACAAAAAGCAAACATAACGATCATAGATGATTGTAAAGTGATTTATCATGCACAACAAGCTATAATATTTTTCAGGAATAACTTATGGATTGGGAGTCAACACTCAATTAGAAATCCCACCTCCCCCTTTGCTTGACGAATGCAGAATTTGATATATATAAACTAAAAAGAGTTTAAAATCCCAAAAAATTACAGAAACGTTTTGGAATTATCTCTCTCTACATTTGTGCATTGTGCATTTCCATTTTAGTTGTAAACTTTTTTCTTAAACAGAAACTTGAGTTTTCACTTTCCCTTCATCTCGTAAACAAAAAAAGAGATAAAAGGAAAATATCTCACAACAAAATGAAAATTTTAGAGTTTATGTATGGAAAGAATTTAAAGCAATAAAACAAAGTAAGTAAAGAAATTTTTTTCACAAACAACAAATGAACACAAAAGTTTTGTTATCCATGTTATGGAAATTCCACTAGTTGAACCCTATTAGCTCGGAATTATATAAGAAAGATATTTTTCTACACATGTTTTAAAAAATGGATATGCATGCTTGAAACAAGTTAAAGATGCAAATGACCTGTGGATCCAAACCTTTTAAAGAGAATAACATTAAATTCTCAAGTGAACGTGCAGTGGGAAATTTACCCAAGTCAAACAAGCCATTATTTTGCCCATTTACAAAAAGCTGACCTAAAGAGCATACATGATTGGAAGGTGATATTTCATGCCTAACAGTCAATATTTTTGTAAGGAAGGACTTATGGATTGGGAGTCAACACTAAGTTAAAAATCCCCCGCCACCCCGTTTTCCCAACTATTGTTGAACCTGATATATAAAAACTAAATAGAGTTTACAATCCCTAAAATTACAAACACTTTTTAGAATGATCTCTCTCTACATTTTTTCATTGTGCATTTCCATTTTAGATCCATACTTTTTTATTTAACCAAAACATGAGTTTTCACTTTTCCTTCATCTCGTAAAAAAAAAATTATAAAAGGCAAAAATATCACAACAAAATGAAAATTTTAGGGTTTATCAATGGAAAGAATTTAAAGGAATAAAAAAATGTTAGTAAAGAAAATTTATTCACACACCACAAATGAACACAAAAGTTTTGTTATCCAATTTTGGGAAATTCCACTAGTTCAACCCCAATAGCTTGGAATTTTATAAGAAAGAGATTTTTTTACACATGTTTTAAAAATTGGATATGCAATCTTGAAACATGTTAGAGATACAAACGACCTATGGATTCAAACCTTTTAAAGAGAATAACATTAAATTCTCAACTGAACATGCTGTGGGATATTAACCAGAGTAAAACAAGCCATTATTTTGCCATTTTTCAAAAAGCTTACCTAACGATCATAGATGATTGTTAAGTGATTTATCAAGCGTAACGGGCTATATTTTTTTAAGGAATGACTTATGGATTGGGAGTCAACACTCAATTAAAAATTCCCCGCCTCCCCCTTTTCCCAACAATTGTAGAACCTTATATATAAAAACTAAAAAGAGTTAACAATCCCTAAAAATTACAAACACTTTTAGGAATTATCTCTCTCTATATTTGTGCAATGTGCATTTCAATTTTAGAAGTATACTTTTTTCTTAAATCAAAACTTGAGTTTTCACTTTCCCTCATCACGTAAACAAAAAAAGAGATAAAAGGCAAATAGATCACAACAAATTGAAAATTTTAGAGTTGATGTATGGAAAGAATTTAAAGCAACAAAAAAATGTAAGTAAAGAAAATTTCTTCACACACCACAAACGACCACAAAAGTTTTGTTATCAAAGTTTGGGAAATTCCACTAGTTGAACCCTAATAGCTCGGAATTTTATAAGAGAGATTTTTCTACACATGTTTTAAAAAATTGATATGCATGCTTGACACTTGTTAAATATGCAAATGCCTCTGGATCCAAACATTTTAAAGAGAATAACATTAAATTCTCAAGTGAAAGTGCGGAGGGATGTTTACCCGAGTAAAACAAGCCATTATTTTGCCATTTTTCAAAAAGCTAACCTAACGATCATAGATGATAGTTAAGTGATTTATCAAGCATAACGGGCTATATTTTTTTAAGGAATCACTTATGGATTGGGAGTCAACACTCAATTAAAAATTCCCCGCCTCCCCCTTTTCCCAACGATTGCAGAACCTTATATATAAAAACTAAAAAGAGTTAACAATACCTAAAAATTACAAACACTTTTAGGAATTATCTCTCTCTATATTTATGCAATGTGCATTTCCATTTTAGAAGTATACTTTTTTCTGAAATCAAAACTTGAGTTTTCACTTTCCCTCATCACGTAAACAAAAAAAGAGAGAAAAGGCAAATAGATCACAACAAATTGAAAATTTTAGAGTTGATGTATGGAAAGAATTTAAAGCAACAAAAAAATGTAAGTAAAGAAAATTTCTTCACACACCACAAACGACCACAAAAGTTTTGTTATCAAAGTTTGGAAAATTCCACTAGTTGAACCCTAATAGCTCGGAATTTTATAAGAGAGATTTTTCTACACGTGTTTTAAAAAATTGATATGCATGCTTGACACTTGTTAAAGATGCAAATGCCTCTGGATCCAAACCTTTTAAAGAGAATAACATTAAATTCTCAAGTGAAAGTGCGGTGGGATATTTACCCGACTCAAACAAGCAATTATTTTGCCCATTTACAAAAAGTTGACCTAACGATCTTAGATGATTGTAAACTAATTTATCATGCGTAACGGGTTATATTTTTGTAAGGAATGACTTATGGATTGCGAGTCAACACTCAGCTAAAGATCCCCCGTCTCCCCTTTTTCCTGACAATTGCAGAACCTAATATGTAAAAACTAAAAAGAGTTTACAATCCCTAAAAATTACAGACACTTTTTGGAATTATCTCTCTCTACATTTGTGCATTATGCATTTTCATTTGAGAAGTATAATTTTTTCTTAAATCAAAGCTTGAGTTTTCACTTTCCCATCATCTAGTAAACCAAAAAAGTGATAAAAGGCAAATCGGCCACAACCAAATGAAAATTTTATAGTTTATGTATGAAACGAAATTGTAGCAATAAACAATTGTAAGTAAGTAAAATTTATTCACACACCACAAACGAACACAAAATTTTTGTTACCCAAGTATTGGAAATTCCACTAGTTCAACCCTAATAGCCCGGAATTTTATAAGAAAGAAATTTTTCTACACATGTTTTAAAAAATAGATATGCGTGCTTGAAACAGGTTAATGATGCAAATGACATATGGATCCAAACCTTTTAAAGAGAATAAGATTAAATTCCAAAGTGAACGTGCGGTGGGATATTTACCCGAGTAAGACAAGCCATTATTTTGCCCATTAACAAAAGCAGACCTAATGATGATTGAAAATTGTAAAGTGATTTATCATATGTAACATGCTATATTTTTGTAAGGAAAGACTGATGTATTGGGAGTCAACACTCAGTCAAAAATCTCGCGCCTCCCCCTTTCCCCGCCAATTGCAGAACTTGATATATAAAAACTAAAAAGAGTTTACAATCCCTAAAAATTATAGACACTTTTTGGTATTATCTCTCTCTACATTTGTGCATTGTGCATTTCCATTTTAGATGTAGTATTTTTTCTTAAATCAAAGCTTGAGCTTTCACTTTCCCTTCTTCTCATAAAAAAACAAAGGGATAAAAGGTAAATGGAGCACAACAAAATAAAAATTTTAGAGTTTATGTATGGAAAGAATTTAAATCAATAAACAAATGTAAGCAAAGAAAATTTATTCACACAGCACAAATTAACACAAAATTTTTGCTATCCATGTTTGGGAAATTCCACTAGTTCAACCCTAATAGCTGGAAATTTTATAAGAAAGAGATTTTTCTACACATGTTCTAAAAAATGGATATGCATACTTGAAACATGTTAATGATGCAAATGACTTATGGATCCAAACCTTTTAAAGACAATGACATTAAATTCTCAAGTGAACGTGCGATGGGATAATTACTAGAGACGAAAAAGCCATTATTTTTCCCATTTTCAAAAACCTGACCTAACGATCATAGATGGTTGTAAAGTGATTTATCATGTGTAATGGGCTATATTTTTGTAAGTAATGATTTATGTATTGGGAGTCAACACTCAGTTACAAATCCCTTGCCTCCCCCTTTTCTCGACCATTGCAGAACATGATATATAAAAACTAAAAACAGTTTACAATCTCTACAATTTACAGACACTTTTTGGAATTATCTCTCGTTATATTTGTACATTGTGCATTTCCATTTTAGATCTATACTTTTTTCTTAAATCAAAACTTGAGTTTTCACTTTCCCTTCATCACGTAAAAAAAAAAAAAAGGAGATATAAGGCAAATAGAACACAACAAAATGGCAATTTTACAGTTTATGTATAGAAAGAATTTAAAGCAATAACAAATGTAAATAAAGAAAATTTATTCACACACCACAAATGAACACAAAAGTTTTGTAATCCAAATTTGGGAAATTCCACAAGTTCAATCCTAATAGCTCGACATTTTAGAAGAAAGAGATTTTTCTACACATGTTTTAAAAAATAGACTTGCATCCTTGAAACATGTTAATGATGCAAATGACCTATGGATCCAAACATTTTAAAGAGAATAAAAAAATTCTCAAGTGAACGTGCAGTGGGATATTTACCCGAGTCAAACAAGCAATTATTTTGCCCAATTAGAAAAAGTTGACCTAACGATCTTAGATAATTGTAAATTGCTTTATCATACGTAACGGTATATATTTAAGTAAGGAATGACTGATGGATTGGGAGTCAATACTCAGTGAAAGATCCCCAGACTCCCCCTTTTACCGACGATTCCAGAATCGGATATATAAAAACAAAAAAGTCTTTACAATCCCTAAAAATTATAGATACTTTCTTGAATTATCTCTCTATAAATTTTTGCATTGTGCATTTCAATTTTAGATGTATACTTTTTTCTTAAATCAAAACTTGAGTTTTCACTTTCCCTTCATCTCGTAAACAAAAAATGAGATAAAAGGCAAACACATCACAGCAAAATGAAAATTTTAGAGTTTAGTATGGAAAGAATTTTTAGCAAAAAAAAATTTAAGAAAATAAAATTTATTAACACACCACAAATAAACACAAAAGTTTTGTTGTCCAAGTTTGGGAAATTCCACTAGTTCAACCCTAATAGCTCGGAATGTTATAAGAAAGAGAGTTTCTAACAAATGTTTTAAAAAATGGATATGCATGCTTGAAACATGTTAAATATACAAAGGACCTATGGATCCAAACATTTTAAAGAGAATAACATTAAATTCTCAAGTGCACGTGCGGTGGGATATTTACCCGAGTCAAACAAACCATTATTTTGCCCATTTACAAAAAGCTGACCTAACGATCTTAGATGATTGTAAATTGATTTATCATGCATAATAGGCTATATTTTTGTACGGATTGACTTATAGATGGGGACTCAACACTCAGTTACAAATCCAAATCCTCCCCATTTTCCCGACAATTGCATAACCTGATATATAAAAATTAAAGAGTTTATAATCCCTAAAAAATACACACACTTTTTGGAATTATCTCTCCCTACATTTGTCCATTGTGCATTTCCATTTTGGATGTATACTTTTTTCTTAAAGCAAAACATGAGCTTTTACTTTCCCTTCATCTCGTAAAAAAAAAAAGAGATAAAAGGCAAATAGATCATAACAAAATGAAATTTTAGAGTTTATGTATGGAATGAATTTAACGCAATAAAAATATGTAAGTAAAAAAAATTTATTTACACACCACAAATAAACACAAAAGTTTTGTTATCCAATTTTTGGAAATTCCACTAGTTCAACACTAAAAGCTCAGAATTTTATCAGAAAGAAATTTTTCTTCACATGTTTTTAAAAATGGATATGCATGATTGAAACATGTTAAAGATGCAAATGACCTATGGATCCAAACCTTTTAACGAGAATAACATTAAATTCTCAAGTGAACGTGCGGTGGGATATTTCCCCGAGTCAAACAAGCCATTTTTTTTCCCATTTACAAAAAGCAGACCTAACGATCAAAGATGATTTTAAAGTGATTTATCATCTGTAACGGGCTATATTTTGTTAAGGAATGATTGATGGATTGGGAGTCAACACACAGTTAAAAATCCCCAGCCTCCCCTTTTCCTGACGATTGCAGAACCTGATATATAAAAACTAAAAAGATTTCAGAATCCCTAAAAAGTATAGACACTTTTTAGAATTATCTCTCTCTTCATTTTTGAGTTATTCATTTCCATTTTAGATGTGTACTCTTTTCTTAAACCAAAACTTGAGTTTTCACTTTCCCTTCATCTCGTAAAGAAAAAAAGAGATACAAGGCAAATCGTTCACAACAAAATGAAAATTTTTTAGTTTAAGTATGGAAAGAATTTCAAACAATAAAAAATAAGTACCTAATTGATCGGAATTTTATAAGAAAGAATTTTTCAACACATGTTTTAAGAAATAGATCTACATGCTTGAAACATGTAAAATATGCAAATGACCTATGGATCCAAACATTTTAAAGGGTATAATAAATAAATTCTCAAGTGAATGTGCAGTGGGATATTTATCCGAGTCAAACAAGCCATTAATTTTCCTATTGACAAAAAGCTGACCTATCGATCATAGATGATCGTAAAGTGATTTATCTTTCGTAATGGGCTATATTTTTGTAAGGATAGACCTTTGGATTGGGAGTCAACACTCAGTTAAAAATCCCCCGCCTCCCCCTTTTCCCAATTATTGCAGAACCTGATATATTAAAACAAAAAAGAGTTTACAATCCCAAAAAATTACAGAGTCTTTTTGGAATTATCTCACTCTACATTTGTGCATTGTGCATTTCAATTTTAGATGTATACTATTTTCTTTAATCAAAACTTAACTTTTCACTTTTCCTTCATCTAGTAAACAAAAAAAGAGATAAAAGGCAAATAGATCACAATGAAATGAAAATTTTAGAGTTCATGTATGGAAAGAATTTAAAGAAATAAAAAATGTAAGTAAAGATAATTTATTCACACACCACAAATGAACACAAAAGTTTAGTTGTCCATGTTTGGGAAATTCCTCTAGTTCAACCCTAATTGCTCAGAATTTTATAAGAAAAAGATTTTTCTACACATGTTTTAAAAAATGGATATGCATGCTTGAAACATGTTAAAAATGCAAATGACCTACGGATCCAAACCTTTTAAAGACAATAAGATTAAATTCTCAAGTGAACGTACAGTGGGATATTTACCCGAGTCAAACAAGCCATTACTTTCCCATTTACAAAAAGCTAACTTAACGATCATAATGATTGTAAAGTGCTTTATCATGCGTAATAGGTTTTATTTTTTAAGGAATGGCTTATGGATTGCGATTTAAGACTTAGTTACAAATCCCTCGCCTCGCCCTTTTCCCAACGATTACCAATCCTTCTATATAAAAACTAAAAAGAGTTTACAATCCCTAAAAATTACAAACACTTTCTGGAAATATATCTCTCTACATTGGTGCATTGTGCATGTCCATTTTAGATGTATATTTTTTTGTTAAACCAAAATTTTAGTTTTCACTTTCCCTTCATCTCGTAAACAAAAAAAGAGATAACAGGCAAATAGATCACATCAAAATCAAAATTTTAGAGTTTATGTATGGAATGAATTTAAAGCAATAAAAAAATGTAAGTATATAAAATTTATTTACACACCACAAATGAACACAAAAGTTTTGTTATCCAAGCTTTGGAAATTCTATTAGTTCAACCCTAATAGCTCGGAATTTTATAAGAAAGATATTTTTCTACACATGTTTTAACAATACGATATGCATGCTTGAAATATGTTAAAGATACAAATCACCTATGGATCCAAACCTTTTAAAGAGAATAACATTAAATTCTCAAGTGAACGTGCGGTGGGATATTTACCCGAGTCAAACAAGCCATTATTTTGCCCATTTACAAAAAGCTAACCTAACAATCATAGATGATTGTAAAGTGATTTATCATGCGTAATGGGCTATATTTTTGTAAGGAATGACTTTTGGATTGGGAGTCAACACTCAGTTAAAAATCCCCTGCCTCCCCCTCTTCCCGATAATTGTTGGACCTGATATATAAACACAAAAAAGAGTTTACAATTCCTAAAAATTGCAGACACTTTTTGGAATTATCTCTCTACATTTTTTCATTGTTCATTTCAATAATAGATGTATAATTTTTTCTTAAATACAAACTTGAGTTTTCATTTTCTCTTCATCTCGTAAACAAAGGAAGAGATAAAAGGCAAATAGATCACAACAAAATGAAAATTTTAGAGTTTATGTATGGAAAGAATTTAAAGCAATAAAAAAGGTAAGTAAAGAAAATTTATTAACACACCACAAATGAACACAAAAGTTTTGTTGTCCAAGTTTTTGAAATTCCACTACTTCAACCCTAATAGCTCAGAATTTTATAAGAAAGAGATTTTTCTACACATGTTTTAAAAAATGAATATGCATGCTTGAAATATGTAAAATATGCAAATGACCTATGGATCCAAACCATTTAAAGGGAATAACATTCAATTATCAGGTGAACGTGCAGTGGGATATTTACCCTAGTCAAACAAGCCATTATTTTGCCCATTTACAAAAAGCTAAGCTAACGATCATAGAAGATTGTAAAGTGATTTATCATGCGTAACAGACTATATTTTTTTAAGTAATGACTTATTGATATGTAGTCAACACTAAGTTAAAAATCCCCCACCTCCCCCTTTTCCCGACGATTGCAGAGCCTGATATATACAAACTAAAGGAGGTTACAATCCCTAAAAATTGCAGACACTTATTTGAATTATTTCTCTCTACTTTTTTACATTGTGCATTTCCATTTTAGATGTATACTTGTTTATTAAATAAAAACATGAGTTTTCACTTTCGCTTCATCTCGTAAAGAAAAAAAGAGATAAAAGTCAAATAGATCACAAAAAAATGAAAACTTTAGAGTTGATGAATAGAAAGAATTTAAAGGAATAACAAATTTAAATAAAGAAAATTTATTCACACACGACAAATGAACACCAAAATTTTGTTTTCCAAGTTTGGGAAATTCCACTAGTTCAACCCTAATAGCTCGGAATTTTATAAGAAAGAGATTTTTCTATACATGTTTTAAAAAAATGACATGCATGCTTGAAACTTGTTAAAGATGCAAATGACCTATGGATCCAAACATTTTAAAGAGAATAACAATAAATTCTCAAGTGAACGTGTGGTGGGATATTTACCCGAGTCAAACAAGCCATTACTTTGCCCATTTACAAAAAGCTGACCTACAGCTCATAGATGATTGTAATATGATTTATACAGCGCAACAGGCTATAGTTTTGTAAGGAATGGCTTATGGATTGAGAGGTAACACTCAGTTAGAAGTCCCCCGCCTCCCCATTTTCCAATCAATTACAGAACCTGCTATATAAAAACTAAAAAGAGTTAACAATCCCTAAAAATTAGTGACACTTTTTGGAATTAACTCTCTCTACATTTTTGCATTGTGCATTTCAATTATAGATGTATTCTTTTTTCTTAAATCAAAACTTGAATTTTCACTTTCCTTTCATCTCGTTAACAAAAAAAGAGATAAAAGGCAAATAGTTCACAACAAAATGAAAATTTTAGAGTTTATGTATGGAAAGAATTTAAAGCAATAACAAATGTAAGTAAAGAAAATTTATTCACACACCACAATGAACACAAAAGTTTTATTGTCAAAGTTTGGGAAATTCTACTAGTTCAACCCTAATAGGTCGCAATTTTATAAGAAAGAGATTTTTCTACACATGTTTTAAGAAATGGATATGCATGCTTGAAACATGTTAAAGATGCAAATGACCTATGGATCGAAACCTTTTAAAGAAAATAACATTAAATTCTCAAGTGAACGTGCGGTGGAATATTTACCCGAGTCAAACAAGCCACTATTTTGCCCATTTACAAAAAGAAGACCTAACGATCATAGATGATTGTAAAGTGATTTATCATGCACAACAGGCTATATTTTTTAAAGGAATAACTTATGGATTGATAATCAACAATCAGTTAGAAATCCCCCCCCCCCCCCCCCCTTGCTTGACGAATGCAGAACTTGATATATAAAAACTAAAAAGAGTTTAAAATCCCAAAAAATTACAGAAACGTTTCGGAATTATCTCTCTACTTTTGTGCATTGTACATTTCCATTTTAGATGTATACTTTTTTTTTAAATCAAAACTTGGGTTTTAACTTTCCCATCATCTCGTTAAATAAAAAAGAGATAAGGCAAATAGATCACAACAAAATGAAAATTTTAGAGTTTATGTATGGAAATAATTTAAAGCAATAAACAAATGTAAGCAAAGAAAATTTATTCACACACCACAAATGAACACAAAAGTTTTGTTATCCAAGTTTGGGAAATACCACCAGTTCAACCCTAATAGCTCAGAATTTTATAAGAAAGAGATTTTTCTACACATGTTTTAAAAAATGGATATGCATGCTTAAAACATGTTAAAGATGCAAATGTCCTATGGACCCAAACCATTTAAAGAGAGTAACATTAAATTCTAAAGTGAACCTGCGGTGGGATATTTACCCGAGTCAAATAAGCCATTATTTTGACCATTTACAAAAAGTTCACCTAAGGATCATAGATCATTGTAAAGTGGTTTATCATGTGTAACGGGCTATATTTTTTTAAGGAATTACTTATGGATTGGGAGTCAACACTCAGTTAAAAATCCCACTCCTCCCCCTTTTCCCGACAATTGCCGAACCTGATATATAAAAACATAAAAATTTTTACAATCCCTAAAAATTGTAGACACTTTTTGGAATTATCTCTCTCTACATTTGTGCATTGTGCATTTCCAGTTTAGCTGTATACTTTATTCTTAAATCAAAACCTGAGATTTCATGTTCCCCTCATCTCGTAAACAAAAAAAGAGATAAAAGGCAAGTAGATCACAACAAAATGAAATTTTTTGAGTATATGTATGGAAGGAATTTAAAGCAATAAAGAAATGTAAGTAGTAAAAATATATTCAGACACCACAAACGAACACAAAAGTTTTGTTATGCAAGTTTGGGAAATTCCACTAGTTCAACCCTAATAGCTCGGAATTTTATAAGAAAGAGATTTTTCTACAAATGTTTTAAAAATTTATATGCATGCTTGAAACATGTTAAAGATGCAAATGACCTATGGATCCAAACCTTTTATAGAGAATAACATTAAATTCTCAAGTGAACGTGCGGTGGGATATTGAACCGAGTCAAACAAACCATTATTTTGCCCATTTAAAAAAAGTTGACCTTACGATCATAGATGATTGTAAAGTGACTTCTCATGCATAACGGGCTTTATTTTTGTAAGGAATGACTTATGGATTGGGAGTCAACACTCAGTTAAAACTCCCCTACGTCTCCCTTTTCCCGACGATTGCAGAACCTGATTTAAAAAAACTAAAAAGATTTTACAATCCCTAAAAATTACAAAAAATTTTTGGAATTATCTCTCTCTACATTTGTGCATTGTGCATTTCCATTTTAGTTGTACACTTTTGTCTTAAACAGAAACTTGATTTTTAACTTTCCCTTAATCTCGTAAACAAAAAAAGAGATAAAAGGAAAATAGCTAACAACAAAATGAAAATTTTAGATTTTATGTATGGAAATAATTTAAAGAAATAAACAAAAGTAAGTAAAGAAAATTTTTTCACACACCATAAATGAACACAAAAGTTTTGTTATCCATGTTATGGAAATTCCACTAGTTCACCCCTATTAGCTCGGAATTTGATAAGAAAGATATTTTTCTACACATGTTTCAAAAAATGGATATGCATGCTTGAAACAAGTTAAGGATGCAAATGACCTATGGATCCAAACCTTTTAAAGAGAATAACATTAAAATCTCAAGCGAACGTGCGGTGGAATATCTACCCTAGTCAAAGAAGCCATAATTTTGCCCGTTTACAAAATGTTAACCTAATGAGCATAGAAGATTGTAAAGTGATTTATCATGCCTAACAGGCAATATTTTTGTATGGAAGGACTTTTGGATTGGGAGTCAACACTCAGTTAAAAATGCGCCGCCACACACTTTTCCCGACGATTGCAGAACCTGATATATAAAAACTAAAAAGAGTTTACAATCCCTAAAATTACAGATACTTTTTGGAATTATCTCTCTCTAAATTTGTGCATTGTGCATTTCCATTTTAGATGTATACTTTTTTCTTTAATCAAAACTTGAGTTTTCACTTTTCCTTCATCTTGTAAACAAAAAAAGAGATCAAAGGCAAAAAGATCACAACAAAATGAAAATTTTAGAGTTTATCTACTGAAAGAATTTAAAGGAATAAAAAAATATTAGTAAAGAAAATTTATTCACACACCACAAATGAACACAAAAGTTTGGTTATCCAATTTTGCTAAATTCCACTAGTTCAACACAAATAGCTTGGAATTTTATAAGAAAGAGATTTTTTACACATATTTTAAAAAATGGATATGCAAGCTTGAAACATGTTAGAGATGCAAATGACCTATGGATCCAAACCTTTTCAAGAGAATAACATTAAATTCTCAACTGAACGTGCGGTGGGATAATAACCCGAGTCATACAAGCCATTGTTTTGCCCTTTTTCAAAAAGATGACCTAACGATCATAGATGATTGTAAAGTGATTTATCATGGGTGATGGGCTATATTTTTATAAGGAATGACTGATGGATTGGGAATCCACACTCTGTTAAAAATCCCTCACCTCCCCCTTTTCTCGAAAATTGCAGAACCTGATATATAAAAACTAAAAAGAGTTTACAATCCCTAAAAATTAAAGATACTTTATGGAATTATCTCTCTCTAAATGTGTGCATCGTGCATTTCCATTTTAGATGTATAGTTTTTTCTTAAATCAAAAATTGAGTTTTCATTTTTCCTTCGTCTCGTAAACAAAAAAAGAGATAAGAGGAAAATATATCACAAAAAAATGAAAATTTTAGAGTTTATGTATGGAATGAATTTAAACCATTAAACAAATGTAAGTAAAGAAAATTTATTCACACTCCACAAATGAACCCAAAATTTTTGTTATCTAAGATTTGGAAATTCAACTAGTTCAACTCTAATAGCACAAAATATTATAAGAAAGAGATTTTTCTACATAGGTTTTAAAAAATGGATATGCATGCTTGAAACATGTTAAAGATCAAATAACCTATGGATCCAAACCTTTTAAACAGAATAACATTAAATTTTCAACTGAACTTGCGGTGGGATATTTACCGAAGTCAAACAAGCCATTATTTTCCCCATTTACAAAAAGCTGACCTAATGATCATAGATGATTGTAAAGTGATATATCATGCATAACTGGCTATATTTTGTAAGGAATATCTTATGGATAGGGAGTCAACACTCGGTTAAAAATTCCCGGCCTCCCCCATTTCCCGACGATTGCAGAACCTGATATATAAAAATTAAAAATAGTTTACAATCCCTAATAATAACATACACTTTTTGGAATTATCTCTCTCTTAATTTGTGCATTGTGCATTTCCATTTTAGAAGTATACTTTTTTCTTAAATCAAAACGTGAGTTTCCACCTTCCCTTCATCTTGTAAACAAAAAAGGATATCAAAGGCAAATAGATCACAACAAAATGTCAATTTTAGAGTTTATGTATGGAAACAATTTAAAGCAGTATGAAAATGTAAGAAAATAAAATTTATTCACACACCACAAATGAACACAAAAGTTTTGTTATCAAAGTTTGGGAAATACCACTAGTTCAACCCTAATAGCTCGGAATTTTATAAGAAAGAGATTTTTCTACACATTTTTTATAAAATGGATATGCATGCTTGGAACATCTTAAAGATGCAAATGACCTACGAATCCAAACCTTTTAAATAGAATAACATTAAAATTTCAAGTGAACATGCGGTGGGATATTTACCCGAGTCAAACAAGCCATTATTTTTCCCATTTACAAAAAGCTGACCATACAATCATAGATGATTGTAAAGTGATTTGTCATGCGTAACAGCTTATAGCTTTGTAAGGAATGACTTATCTATTGGGATGGACCATTAAGTTAAAAATCTCCCCCATCCCCTTTTGCCTGACAATTGCGGAACCCAATATATAAAAACTAAAAAGTGTTTACAATCGTTAAAAATTATAGACACTTTTTGGAATTATATCTCTCTACATTTGTGCATTTTGCATTTCCATTTTAGATGTATACTTTTTTCTTAAACCAAAACTTGATTTTTCACTTTCCCTTCATCTCGTAAACAAAAAAAGAGATAAAAGACATATAGATCACAACAAACTGAAAATTTTAGAGTTTATGTATGCAAAAAATTTAAAGAAATAAACAAATGTAAGTAAAGAAAATTTATTCACACACCACAAATCAACACAAAAGTTTTGTTATCCAAGTTTGGGAAATTCCGCTACTACAACCCTATTTGCTCGGATTTTATAATAAAGAGATTCTTCTACTCATGTTTTAAACAATGGATATGCATGTTTGAAACATGTTAAAGATGCAAAGGACCTATGGATCCAAACCTTTTAAAGAGAATCACATTAAATTCTCAAGTGAACGTGCGGTGGGATATTTACCCGAGACAAACAAGCCATTAATTTTCCCATTTACAAAAAGCTGACCTAACGATCATAGATGATTGTAAAGTAATTTATCATGCGCAATGGGCTTTATTTTTGTAAGGAATGACTTATGGATCGGGAGTCAACACTTAGTTAAAAATCCCCCACGTCCCCCTTTTCCTGACGATAGCAGAACCTGATTTATAAAAACTAAAAAGAGTTTACAATGCCTAAAAATTATAGAGACTTTTTTGAATTATCAGTCTCTACATTTTTGCATTGTGCATTGCGCAATGGGCTTTATTTTTGTAAGGAATGACTTATGGATCGGGAGTCAACACTTAGTTAAAAATCCCCCACGTCCCCCTTTTCCTGACGATAGCAGAACCTGATTTATAAAAACTAAAAAGAGTTTACAATGCCTAAAAATTATAGAGACTTTTTTGAATTATCAGTCTCTACATTTTTGCATTGTGCATTTCCATTTTAGTTGTACACTTTTTTCTTAAACAGAAACTTGAGTTTTCACTTTCCCTTCATCTCGTAAAAAAAAAGAGATAAAAGGCAAATAGTTCACAACAAAATTAAAAATTTAGAGTTTACGTATGGAAATAATTTAAAGCAATAACCAAATTTAAGTGAAGAAAATTTATTCTCACACCACAAATGAACACAAAAGTTTTGTTATCCAAGTCTGGGAAATTCCACTAGTTCAACCCTAATACCTCAGAATTTTATAAGAAAGAGATTTTTCTACATATGTTTAAAAAATGGATATACATGCTTGAAACATATTAAAGATGCAAATGACCTATGGATCCAAACCTTTTAAACAGAATAACCTTAAATTCTCAAGTGAACGTGCGGTGGGATATTTACCCGAGTCAAATAAGCCATTATTTTGCCGATTTACAAAAAGCTGACCTAACGATAATAGATGATTGTAAAGTGATTTATCATGCGTAACGTGCTATATTTTTGTAAGGAATGACTTATGGATTGGGATTCAACACTAAGCTAAAAATTCCCCGCCACCCCCTTTTCCCGACGATTGCAGAACCTGATATTTAAAAATTAAAAAGAGTTTACAATCCGTGCATTGTGCAGTTCCATTTTAGATGAATATTTTTTTCTTAAAACAAAACTTGAGTTTTCACTCTGCCTTCATCACATAAACAAAAAAAGAGATAATAGGCAAAAAAGATCACATCAAAATGAAAATTTTAGAGTTTCTGTATGAAAAGAATTTAATGCAATAAACAAATGTAAGTAAAGAAAATTTATTCACACACCACAAATGAACACAAAAGTTTTGCTATCCAAGTTAGGGAAATTCCGCTAGTTCAACCCTAATAGCACATAATTTTATAAGAAAGATATTTTTCTACACATGTTTTCAAAAATGGATATGAATGCTTGAAACAAGTTAAAGATGCAAATGAACTATGGATCCAAACTAGTTAAAGAGAATAACATTAAATTCTCAAGTGAACGTGTGGTGGGATATTTGCCCGAGTCAAACAAGCCATTATTTTGCCCATATAGAAAAAGCAGACCTAACGATCATAGATGATTGAAAAGTCATCTTACATGCGGAACGGGCTTTATTTTTGTAAGGAATGACTTATGGATTGGGAGTCAACACTCAGTTAAAAATCCCCCGCCTCCCCCTTTTCCCGACGATTGCAGAACCTTATTTTTAAAAACAAAAAAGAGTTTACAATCCCTAAAAATTACAGAAACTTTTTGGAATCATCTCTCTCTAAATTTGTGCATTGTGTATTTGCATTTTAGTTGTATACTTCTTTCTTAAGCGAAAACTTGAGTTTTCACTGCCCCTTCATCTCGTAAACAAAAAAAGAGATAAAAGGCAAATACCTCACAACTAATTTTAGGGTTTATGTATGGAATGAATTTAAAGCAATAACAAATATAAGTAAAGAAAATTTATTCACACACCAAAAATGAACACAAAAGTTTTGTTATCCAAGTTTGGGAAATTCCAGTAGTTCAACCCTAATAGCTTGAAATTTTATAAGGAAGAGATTTTTCTTCACATGTTTTAAAAAATGGATATCCATGCTTAAAACATGTTAAAGATGCAAATGACCTACGGATCCAAACCTTTTAAAAAGAATAACATTAAATTCGAAAATGAACGTGCTGTGGGATATTTACACGAGTCAAACTACTCATTATTTTGCCCATTTACAAAAATCTGACCTAATGATCATAGATGAATGTAAAGTGATTTACCATGTGTAACAGGCTATATGTTTGTAAGGAATGAGTTTTTATTGGGAGTCAACACTCAGTTAAAAATCCCCCGCCTCCCTCTTTTCCCGACGATTGCAGAACTTGATATTTAAAAACTAAAAAGAGTTTACAATCCCTAAAAATTACATACACTTTTTGGAATTATCTCTATCTACATTTGTTCATTGTCCATTTCCATTTTAGATCTATACTTTTTTCTTAAGTCAAAACTTGAGTTTTCACTGTCCCTTCATCTTGTAAACAATAAAAGAGATAAAAGGCAAATAACTCACAACAAAAATGAAACTTTTATGCTTTATGTATGGAATGAATTTAAATCAATAACAAATTTAATTAATGTAAATTTATTCACACACCATTAATGAATACAAAAGTTTTGTTAGCCATGTTTGAGAAATTCCACTAGTTCAACCCTAATAACTGAGAATTTTATAAGAAAGATATTTTTCTACACATGTCTTAAAAAATAGATATGCACACTTGAAACATGTTAAAGATGCAAAAGACGTATGGATCCAAGCCAATTACAAATAAAAATATTAAATTCTCAAATGAACGTGCGGTGGGATAATTACTGGAGTGGCAAACCATTATTTTGCCAGTTTACAAAAAGCTGACCTAACAATCATTCATGATTGTAAAGTGATTTATCATGCGTAATTTACTATATTTTTTTAAGGAATGACAGAAGGATTTGGAGTCAACACTCAGTTAAAAATCCCCCGCCTCCCCCTTTTCCCGATGATAGCAAAACCTGATATATCAAAACAAATAAGTTTAAAACCCCTAAAAATTACTTTCAATTTTTAGAATGATCTCTCTCTACATTAGTGCATTGTGCATTTCCAATTTAGATGTATAATTTTTTCTTAAAGCAAAAATTTAGTTTTCACTTTCCCTTCATCTCGGAAAAAAAAAGAGATAAAAGGCAAATAGTTCACAACAAAATTAAAAATTTAGAGTTTATCTATGGAAATAATTTAAAGCAATAACCAAATTTAAGTAAAGAAAATTTATTCTCACACCACAAATGAACACAAAAGTTTTGTTATCCACGTTTGGGAAATTCCACTAGTTCAAGCATAATACCTCAGAATTTTAAAAGAAAGAGATTTTTCTACACATGTTTTAAAAAATGGATATACATGCTTGAAACATATTAAAGATGCAAATGACCTATGGATCCAAACCTTTTAAACAGAATAACCTTAAATTCTCAAGTGAATGTGCGGTGGGATATTTACCCGAGTCAAATAAGACATTATTTTGCCGATTTACAAAAAGCTGACCTACCGATAATAGATGATTTTAAAGTGAATTATCATGCGTAACGTGCTATATTTTTGTAAGGAATGACTTATGGATTGGGAGTCAACACTAAGCTAAAAATCCCCTGCCAATCCTTTTCCCGACGATAGCAGAAACTGAAATTTAAAAATTAAAAAGAGTTTACAATACGTAAAAATTATGGACATTTTTTGGAATTATCTCTCTCTACATTCGGGCATTGTGCATTTCCATTTTAGATGAATACTTTTTTCTTAAAACAAAACCTGAGTTTTCACTCTCCCTTCATCACAAAAACAAAAAAGGAGATAATAGGCAAAAAAGATCACATCAAAATGAAAATTTTATAGTTTATGTATGGAAAGAATTTAAAGCAATAAACAAATGTAAGTAAAGAAAATTTATTCACACACCACGAATGAACACAAAAGTTTTGTTATCCAAGTTTGGGAAATTCCACTTATTCAACTCTAATAGCTAAGAATTTTATAAGAAAGAGATTTTTCTCCACATTTTTAAAAAATGGATATGCAAGCTTGAAACATGTTGGAGAAGCAAATGACCTATGGATCCAAAACTTTTAAAGAGAATAACATTAAATTCTCAAGTGAACGTGAGGTAGGATATTTACTCGAGTAAAACAAGCCATTATTTTGCCCTTTTACAAAAATCTGACCTAACAATCATCGATGATTATAAAGTGATTTATCATGCGTAATGGTTTATATTTTTGTAAGTAAAGGCTTATGGATAAGGAGTCGACACTCAGTTAAAAATCCCCCGCCTCCCCCATTTCCCGATGATTTCAGAACCTGATATATAAAAAATAAAAAGAGTTTACAATCCCTCAAAATTATAGAAACTTTTTGGAATTATCTCTCTTCATCTATTCATTGTGCATTTCCATTTTAGATATATACTTTTTTCTTAAACAGAAACTTAAGTTTTTACTTTCCCTTCATCTCGTAAACAAAAAAAGAGATAAAATGTAAATAGCTCAAAACAAAATAAAAATTTTAGAGTCTATGCATGGAAAGAATTTAAAGCAGTAAACAAATGTAAATAAAGAAAATTTATTCACACACCACAAATGAAGACAAAAGTTTTGTTATCCAAGTTTGGGAAATTCCACTAGTTCAACCCTTACAGCTCGGAATTTTATAAGAAAGATATTTTTCTGCACATGTTTTAAAAAATGGATATGCATGCTGAAACATATTAAAGATGCAAATGACCAATGGATCCAAACCTTTTAAAGAGAATAACATTAAATTCTCAAGTGAACGTGTTGTGGGATATTTACTCGAGTCAAACAAGCCATTATTTTGCCCATTTATAAAAAGCTCACCTAATGATCATAGATGATTGTAAAGTGATTTAACATGCGTAATGGGATATATTTTTGTAAGGAAAGACTTATGGATAGGGAGTCATCACTCAGTTAAAAATTCCCCGCCTCCCCCTTTTCTCGATGATTTTAGAACTTGATATATAAAAACTAAAAAGAGTTTACAATCCCTAAAAATTAGAGACACTTTTTGGAATCATCTCTCTCTGCATTTTTGCATTGTGAATTTCCATTTTAGATGGATACTTTTTTATTAAAAAGGAACTTGAGTTTTCACTTTCCCTTCATCTCGAAAAAAAAAAGAGATAAGAGGCAAATAGATCACAAAAAATGAAAATTTTAGAGTTTATGTATGGAAATATTTTAAAGAAATAATCAAATATAAGTAAATAAAATTTATTCACACACCACAAATGAACACAAAAGTTTTGTTATCCAAGTTTGGGAAATTCCACTACTTCAACCCTAATAGCTCAGAATTTTATAAGAAAGACATTTTTCTACACATGTTTTAAAAAATGTATATGCATTGTTGAAACATATTAAAGATGCAAATGACCTACGGATCCAACCCTTTTAAAGAGAATAACATTAAATTCTCAAGTGAACGTGCTGTGGGATATTTACCTGAGTGAAACAAGCCATTATTTAGCCCATTTACAAAAAGCTGACCTAACGATCATTGATGATTGTAAAGTGATTTATCATGCCTAATGGGCAACATTTTTTAAGAAAGGACTTATGGATTGGGAGTCAACACTCAGTTAAAAATCCCTCGCCACCCCCTTTTCCCAACGATTACAGAACCTGATATATAAAAACTAAAAAGTGTTTACTATCCCTAAAAATTACAGAAACTTTTTGGAATAATCTCTCTCTACATTAGTGCATTATGCATTTCCATTTTAGATATATACTTTTTTCTTAAGTCAAAACTTGAGTTTTCACTTTCCCTTCATCTCGTAAACAAAAAAAGAGATAAAAGGCAAAAAGATCACAAAAAATGGAAATTTTAAAGTTTATGTATGGAAAGAATTTAAAGGAATAAAAAAATGTTAGTAAAGAAAATTTATTCACACACCACAAATGAACACAAAAGTTTTGTTATCCATTTTTTGGAAATTCCACTAGTTCAACCCTAATAGCTTGGAATTTTATAAGAAAGAAATTTTTTTACACATGTTCTAAAAAATGGATATCTATGCTTGAAGCATGTTAGAGAACTAAACGACCAATGGATCCAAACCTTTAAAAGAGAATAACATTAAATTCTCAAGTGAACGTGTGGTGGGATATATACCCGAGTAAAACAAGCCATTATTTTGCCCTTTTAACAAAATCTGACCTAACAATCACAGATGATTATAAAGTGATTTATCATGCGTAATTGACTATATTTTTTAAGCAAAGACTTATGGATAGGGAGTCAACACTCAATTAAAAATCCCCCGTCTCCCCCATTTCACGACGATTTCAAAACCTGATATATAAAAAATAAAAAAAGTTTTCAATCCCTCAAAATTACAGAAACTTTTTGGAATTGTCTCTCTCTTCATTTGTTCACTGTGCATTTCCATTTTAGATGTATACTTTTTTCTTAAACAGAAACTTGAGTTTTCACATTCCCTTCATCTCGTAAACAAAAAAAGAGATCAAATGTAAATAGCTAAAAAAAAAATAAAAATTTTAGAGTTTATGCATGGAAAGAATTTAAAGCAATAAGCAAATGTAAATAAAGAAAATTTATTCACACACCACAAATAAAGACAAAAGTTTTGTTATCCAAGTTTGGGAAATTCCACTAGTTCAACCCTTACAGCTCGGAATTTTATAAGAAAGATATTTTTCTAAACGTGTTTTAAAAAATAGATATGCATGCTTGAAACATATTAAATATGTAAATGACCAATGGATCCAAACCTTTTAAAGAGAATAACATTAAATTCTCAAGTGAACGTGCGGTGGGATATTTACCCGAGTCAAACAAGCCATTATTTTGCCCATTTATACAAAGCTCACCAAACGATCATAGAAGATTGTAAAAAGATTTATCATGAGTAATAGTATATATTTTTTTAAGGAAAGGCTTATGGATAGGGAGTCATCACTCAGTTAAAAATCCCCCGCCTCCTCCTTTTCAGGACAATTTCAGAACCTGATATATAAAAACTAAAAAGAGTTTACAATCCCTAAAAGTTAGAGACACTTTTTGGAATTATCTCTCTCTTGATTTGTGCATTGTGCATTTCTATTTTAGATGGATATTTTTTTCTTAAACAGGAACTTGAGTTTTGACTTTCCCTTCATCTCGTAAAAAAAAAAAGAGATAAAAGGAAAATAGATCACAACAGAATGAAAATTTTAGAGTTTATGTATGGAAATATTTTAAAGCAATAAACAAATATAAGTAAGGAAAATTTATTCACACACCACAAATGAACACAAAAGTTTTGTTATCCAATTTTGGGAAATTCCACTACTTCAACCCTAATAGCTCAAAATTTTATAAGAAAAACATTTTTCTGCACAAGTTTTAAAAAATGTATATGCATTCTTCAAACATATTAAAGATGTAAATCACCTACAGATCCAACCCTTTTAAAGAGAATAACATTAAATTCTCAAGTGAACGTGCGGTGGGATATTTACCCGAGTGAAACAAGCCATTATTTAGCCCATTTACAAACAGCCGACCTAACGATCATTGATAATTGTAAAGTGATTTATCATGCCTAATGGGCACCATTTTGTTAAGGAAGGACTTATGGATTGGGAGTCAACACTCAATTAAAAATCCCCCGCCACGCCCTTTTCCCGTCGATTGCAGAACCTGATATATAAAAACTAAAAAGTGTTTACAATCCCTAAAAATTACAGAAACGTTTTGGAATTATCTCTCTCTACATTTGTGCATTGTGCATTTCCATTTTAGATATACTTTTTTTTTTAATCAAAACTTGAGTTTTCACTTTCCCTTCATCTCGTAAACAAAACAAGAGATAAAAGGCAAAAAGATCACAACAAAATGAAAATTTTAGAGTTTATGTATGGAAATAATTTAAAGGAATAAAAAAATATTAGTAAAGAAAATTTATTCACACAACACAAATGAACACAAAATTTTTGTTATCCAATTTTTGGAAATTCCACTAGTTCAACCCTAATTGCTTGGAATTTTATAAGAAAGAGATTTTTTTACATATGTTTTAAAAAATGGATATGCATGCTTGAAACATGTTAGAGATGCAAATGACCTATGGATCCAAACCTTTTATAGAGAATAACATTAAATTCTCAATTAAACATGCGGTGGGATATTAACCCGAGCCAAACAAGCCATTATTTTGCCATTTTTCAAAAAGTTGATCTAACGATCATAGATGATTGTAAAGTGATTTATCATGCGTGATGGGCTATATTTTTGTAAGAAATAACTGATGGATACAGAGTCAACACTCAGCTAAAAATTCCCCGCCTGCCCATTTTCCCGACGATTGTAGAACCTGATATAAAAAATATATATATTACAACCCCCAAAAATTACAAACTAATTTTGGAATAATCTCTCTCTCCATTTGTGTATTGTGCATTTACATTTTAGATGTATACTTTTTTCTTGACATGAGTTTTCACTTTCCCTTCATCTCGTAACCAAAAAAACACATAAAAGACAATAAGATCACAACAAAATGAAAATTTTAGAGTTTTTGAATGGAAAGAATTTAAAGCAACAAACAAATGTAAGTAAATAAAATTTATTCACACACCACAAATGAAGATAAAAGTTTTGTTATCAAAGTTTGGGAAATTCCACTTGTTCAACCCTAATAGCTCAGAATTTTACAAGAAAGAGATTTTTCTTCACATGTTTTAAAAAATGGATAAGCATGCTTGATACATGTTAAAGATTTAAATGACCTATGGAACCAATCCTTTTAAAGAGAATAACATTAAATTCTCAAGTGAACATGTGGTGGGATATTTACACGAGTCAAACAAACCATTATTTTGCCCGTCTACAAAAAGTTGATTTATAATGCATAATGGGAAATATTTTTTTAAGGAAGGACTTATGGATTGGGAGTCAACACTCAGTTAAAAATCCCCTGCCTCCCCCTTTTCCCGATGATTACAGAACCTGATATATAAAAACAAAAAAGTTTTTACAATCCCTAAAATTTATAGACAATTTTTGGAACTATCCCTCTCTTAATTTGTGCATTGTGCGTTTCCATTTTAGATGTATACTTTTTTCTTAAATCAAGACTTGAGTTTTCCCTTGCCCTTCATCTCGTAAACTAAAAAAGAGATAAAAGGCAAATAGATCTCAACAAAATGAAAATTTTAAAGTTTTTTATGGAACGAATTTAAAGCAATAAAAAAATGTAAGTAAAGAAAATTTATTCACAAAGCACAAATGAACACAAAAGTTTTGTTATCCATGTTTGGGATATTCCACTTGTTCAACCCTAATAGCTCGGAATTTTATAAGAAAGAGATTTTTCTGCACATGTTTCAAAAAATGGATATCCATGCTTGAAATATGTTAAAAATGCAAATGACCTATGGATCTAAAACTTTTAAAGAGAATAACATTAAATTTTCAAGTGAACGTGTAGTGGGATATTTACCCGAGTCAAACAAGTCAATATTTTGCCCATTTTCAAAAAGCTGACCTAACGATCATAGATGATTGTAAAGTGATTTATCACGCTTAACGGGCTATTGTTTTATAAGGAATGACTTATGGATTGGAAGTCAACAATCAGTTAAAAATCCCCCGCCTCCCCCTTTTTTACGATGATTGCATAACCTGATATATAAAAACAATAAAGAGTTTACAATCCCTAAAAATTATAGACACTTTTTAGAATTATCTCTCTCTACATATGTTCATTGTGCATTTCCATTTTAGATGTATATGTTTTTCTTAAATCAAAACTTGAGTTTTGACTTTCTCTTCCTCTCGTAAACAAAAAAAGAGATGAAAGGCAAATAGATCACAACAAAATGAAATTTTAGAGTTTATGCATGGAAAGAATTTATGGCAATAGGAAAATATAAGTAAAGAAAATTTAATCTCACACCACAAATGAACACAAAAGTCTTGTTATCCAAGTTTGGGAAATTCCACTAGTTCAACCCTAATAGCTCAGAATTTTATAAGAAAGATATTTTTCTACACATGTTTAATAAAAGTGATATGCATGCTTGAGACATGTTAAAAATGAAAATGACCAATGGATCCAAACCTTTTAAAGGGAATAACATTAAATTCTCAAGTGAACGTGTAGTAGGATATTTACCCAAGTCAAACAAGCCATTATTTTGCCCATTTACTTAAAGCTGACCTAAAGATCATAGATTATTGTATAGTGATTTATCATGCGTAACGGGCTATATTTTTGTAAGGAAGGACTTAAGGATTGGGAGTTAACACTCAAATAAAAATCCCCCGCCTCCTCCTTTTCCCAACGATTGCAGAAATTGATATATAAAAACTAAAGAGAGTTTATGATCCCAAAAAATTACTGGCAATTTTTGGAATTATCTCTCTCTACATTTGTGCATTGTGCATTTACATTTTAGTTGTATACTTTTTTCTTAAATCAATACTTGAGTTTATTCTTTCCCAACATCTAGTAAAAAAAAAGAGATAAAATGCAAATAGATCAGAACAAAATGAAAATTTTAGAGTTTATATATGGAAACAAATAAGGAAAATTTATTCACACACCACAAATGAACACAAAAGTTTTGTTATCCAATTTTTGGAAATTCCACTAGTTCAACCCTAATAGGTCGGAATTTTATAAGAAAGATATTTTTCTACACATGTTTTAAAAAATGGATAAGCATGTTTGAAACATGTTAAAGATGCAAATTACCTATGGATCCAAACCTTTTAAAGAGAATAACATTAAATTCTCAAGTGAACATGCAGTGGGATATTTACCCGTGTCAAAAAAGCCATTATTTTGCCCATTTACAAAAAGATGACCTAAAGATCATAGATAATCTTGTATAGTGTTTTATCATGCATAATGGGCTATATTTTTGTAAGGAATGACTTATGGATTGGGAGTCAACACTCAGTAAAAATCCCCTGCCTCCTCCTTTTCCCGACGATTGTATAACCGGATATATAAAAACAAAGAGTTTACAATCCTTAAAAGTAACAGACACTTTTTGGAATTATCTTTCTCTACATTTGTGCATTGTGAATTTCCATTTTAGATCTATACTTTTTTCTTAAACCAAAACTTTTGTTTTCATTTTTCCTTCATCTCTCAAACAAAAAAAAAATATAAAAGGCAAATTGATCACTACTAAATGAAAATTTTAGAGTTTATGTATGGAAATAATTTAAAGAAATAAACAAATGTAAGTAAAGAAAATTTATTCACACACCACAAATCAACACAAAAGTTTTGTTATCCAAATTTGTGATATTCCACTTGTTCAACCCTAATAGCTCGGAATTTTATAAGAAAAAGATTTTTCTACACATGTTTCAAAAAATGGATATGCATGTTTGAAACATGTTAAAGATGCAAATGACCAATGGATCCAAACCTTTTACAGAGAATATTATTAAATTCTCAAGTGAACGTGTGGTGTGATATTTACCCGAGTCAAACAAGCCAATATGTTGCCCATTTACAAAAAGCTGACCTAACGATCATAGAAGATTGTAAATTGATTTGTCATGAGTAATAGGCAATGTTTTTGAAAGGGATGACTTATGGATTGGGAGTCAACACTCTGTTAAAATTCCCCCACCTCCCCCTTTTCATGACGATTGCATAACCTGATATATAAAAACTAAAAAGAGTTTACAATCCCAATAAATTACAAACACTTTTTGGAATTATCTCTCTCTACCTTTGTGCATTGTGCATTTCCATTTTAGATCTATACTTTTTTGTTAAATCAACTTTAGTTTTCACATTCCCTTAACCTCGTAAACAAAAAAAGAGATAAAAGGCAAATAGATCACAACTAAATCAAAATTTTAGAGTTAATGTGTGGAAAGAATTTAACGCAATAAACAAATGTAAGAAAAGAAAATTTATTCACACACCAGAAATGAACACAAAAGTTTGGTTAGCCAATTTTGGGAAATTCCACTAGTACAACCCAAATAGCTCGGAATTTTATAAGAAAGAGATTTTTCTACACATGTTATAAAAAAGGGATATCCTCTTTTTAAACGTGTTAAAGATGCAAATGACCTATCGATCTAAACCTTTTAATGAGAATAACATTAAATTCTCAAGTGAACGTGCGGTGGGATATTTACCCGAGTCAAACAAGCCATTATTTACCCCATTTACAAAAAGCTGACCTAAGGATGATAGATGATTGTAAAGTGATTTATCATACGTAACGGGCTATATTTTTGTAAGGAATAACTTATGGATTGGGAGTCAACACTCGGTTAAAAAGCCCCTGCCTCCCCCTTTTCCAAACGATTGCAGAACCAGTTATTAAAAACAAAAAAGAGTTTACAATCCCTAAAAATTATAGACACTTTTTGGAACTACCTCTCTCTACATTTGTGCATTGTGCTTTTCCATTTTAGATGTTTACTTTTTTCTTAAATCAAAATTTGAATTTTCACTTTCCCTTCATCTCGTACGCAAAAAAAGAGATAGAAGGCAAATAGATCAAAACAAAAAGAAAATTTTAGAGTTTGTGGATGGAAAATATTTAAAGCAATAAAAAATGTAAGTAAAGAAAATTTATTCACACACCACAAATGAACACAAAAGTTTTGTTATCCAAGTTTTGGAAATTCCACTAGTTCAACTGAAATAGCTCGGAATTTTATAAGAAATAGATTTTTCTACACATGTTTTAAAAAATAGATATCCATGCTTGAAACATGTTAAAGATGCAAATGACCTATGGATCCAAACCTTTTAAAGAGAATAACATTAAATTATCAAGTGACCGTGCGGTGGGATATTTACCCGAGTCAAACAAGGTATTATTTTGCCCATTTACAAAAAGCTGACCTAACGATCATAGATGATTATAAATTGATTTATCATTCGTAATGGGGATATAACTTTTGTAAGGAATTACTTATGGATTGGGAGACAACACTCAGTTAAAAATCCCCCACCTCCCCTTTTTCCAACGATTGCAGAACCAGATATATAAAAACTACAAAGAGTTGAAAATCCAAAAAAATTACGGTCACTTTTAGGAATTATCTCTCCCTACATTTGTGCATTGTGCATTTCCATTTTAGATGTATGCTTTTTTCTAAATCAAAATTTGAGTTTTCACTTTCCCATCGTCTTATAAACAAAACAGGAGATAAAAGGCAAATAGATCACAACAAAATTAAAATTTTAGAGTTTATGTATGGAAAGAATTTAAAGCAATAAAAAAATGTAAGTAAAAAAAATTTAGTCACACACCTCAAATGAACACAAAAGTTTTTTTATCCAATTTTTGGAAATTCCACTAGTTAAACTCTTATAGCTCAAAATTTTAAAAGAAAGAGATTTTTCTGCACATGTTTTAAGAAATGGATATGCCTGCTTGAAACATGTGTTGAGATGGGAATAACCTATAGATCTGAACCTTTTAAAGAGAATAACAATAAATTCTCAAGTGAATGTGCGGTGGGATATTAACTCGAGTCAAACAAGCCATTATTTTGCCCTTTTTCAAAAAGCTGACCAAACGATCATAGATGATTGTCAAGTGATTTATCTTGCGTAACTGGATATATTGTTGTAAGGAATGACAGATGGATACAGAGTCAACATTCAATTAAAAATCCCCTGCCTCCCCCTTTACCCGACGATTGTAGAACCTAATATATAAAAACTAAAAAGATATTACAATCCCGAAAAATTACAGACACTTTTTGGAATTATCTCTCTCTACATTTGTGTATTGTGCATTTCCTTTTTAAATGTATACTTTTTTCTTAAATAAAAACATGAGTTTTCACTTTCCCTTCATCTCATAAAAAAAAAGAGATAAAAGGAAAATAGATCACAACAAAATGAAAATTTTAGAGTTTATATATGGAAAGAACTTAAAGCAATAAAAAATGTGAGTAAATAAAATTTATTCACACACCAGAAATGAACACAAAAGTATTGTTTTCAGAGTTTGGGAAATTCCACATGTTCAACCCCAATAGCTCGGAATTTTACAAGAAAGAGATTTTTGTACATATGTTTTAAAAAATGGATATGCATGTTTGACACATGTTAAAAATGCAAATGACCTATGGAACCAAACTAGCCATTATTTTGCCCAATTACAAAAAGCTGACCTACCGAGTATAGATGATTGTAAAGTGATTTATCATGCATAACGGGAAATATTTTTGTACAGAAGGACTTATGGATTGGGAGTCAACATTCAGGTAAAATTCCCCTGCCTCCCCTTTCCATACGATTGTAGAACCTGATATATAAAAACTAAAAATAGTTTACAATCCTAAAAATTACAGACACTTTTTGGAATTATCTCTCTCTACCTTTGTGCATCGTGCATTCCCATTTTTTATGTATACTTTTTCTTCATCTCATAAACAAAAAAAGAGATAAAAGGCAAATAGATCACAACAAAATGAAAATTTTACAGTTTTTGTATGGAAAATATTTTAAGCAATAAAAAAATGTAAGTAAAGAAAATTTATTTACACACCACAAATGAACACAAAAGTTTTGTTATCCAAGTTTGAGATATTCCACTTGTTCAACCCTAATAACTCGGAATTTTATAAGAAAGAGATTTTTCTACACATGTTTCAAAAAATGGATATGCATGCTTGAAACATATTAAAGATGCAAATGACCTATGGAACCAAACCTTTTAAAGAGAATAACATTAAATTCTCAAGTGAACGTGCGGTGGGATATTTACTCGAGGCAAACAAGCCATTATTTTGCCCATTTACAAAAAGCTGACCGAACGATCATAGATGACTATAAAGTGATTTATCATGCGTAACGGGCTATTTTTTTGTAAGGAATGACTTATGGATTGGGAGTCAACACTCAGTTAAAAATCCCCAGCGACCCCCTTTTCCCGACGATTGCATAACCTGATTTATAAAAACTAAAAAGAGTTTACAATCCCTAAAAATTATAGACACTTTTTTGGAATTCTCTCTCTCTACATTTGTGCATTGAGCATTTTTCCATTTTAGATTTATACATGTTTCTTAAATTAAAACTTGGGTTTTCACTTTCCCTTCTAGTTGTAAACAAAAAAAAGTGATAAAAGGCATTAAGCTCTCAACAAAATGAAAATTTTAGAGTTTATGTATAGAAAAAAATTGAAGCAATAAACAAATTTAAGAAAATAAAATTTATTCACACACCACAAATGAACACGAAAGTCTTGTTATCCAAGTTTTGGAAATTCCACTAGTTCAACCCTAATATCTCTTAATTTTATAAGAAAGAGATTTTTCTACACATGTATCAAAAAATGGATATGCATGGTTAAAAAATGTTAAAGATGCAAATGACCTATGGATCCAAACCTTTTAAAGAGAATAATATTAAATTTTCAAGTGAACGTTTGGTGGGATATTTACCCAAGTCAAACAAGCCATTTTTTGGCCCATTTACAAAAAGCTGACCTAAAGATCTTAGATGACTGTATAGTGGTTTATCATGCGTAACGGGCTATATTTTTGTAAGGAATGACTTATGGATTGGGAGTCAACAATCAGATAAAACTCCCCCACCTCCCCCTTTTCGCGACGATTGCATAACATGATATAAAAAACTAAAAAGTGTTTACAATCCCTAAAAATTACAGACACTTTTTGGAATTATCTCTCTCTACATTTGTGCATTGTGCATTTCCATCTTAGATGTATACTTTTTTCTTAAATCAAAACTTGAGTCTTCACTTTCTCTTCATCTCGTAAACAAAAAATGAGATAAAAAGTAAATACATCACAACAAAATGAAAATTTTAGATTTTATGTATGGAAAGAATTTAAAGCAAAAAACAAATATAAGTAAAGAAAATTTATTCTGATACCACAAATGAACACAAAAGTTTTTTATCCAAGTTTGGGAAATACCACTAGTTCAACCCTAATAGATCGGAATTTTATAAGAGCGATATTTTTCTACACATGTTTTAAAAAATGGATATGCTTGCATGAAACATGTTAAAGATGCAGATGACCTATGGATCCTAACCTTTTAAATAGAAGAACAATAAATTCTCAAGTGAACATACGGTGGGATATTTACCCGAGTCAAACACGCCAATATTTTGCAAATTTACAAAAAGCTGTCCTAAATATCATAGATGATTGTACAGTGATTTATCAGGTGTAACAGGCTATATTTTTGTAAGGAATGACTTATGGATTGGGAGTCAACACTCAGAAAAAAATCCCCCGCCTCCCCCTTTTCCCGACAATCGAACAACCTAATATATAAAAACAAAAAAGAGTTTACGATCCCAAAAATTTATAGATACTTTTTGGATTGATCATTCTCTACATTTTTGCATTGTGCATTTCCATTTGAGAACTACACTTTTTTCTTAAATAAAAACTTGAGTTTTCAATTTTCATTCATCTCGTAAAAAAAAAAAAAGAGATAAAAGGTAAATAGATCACAAGAAAATGAAAATTTAAGAGTTTATGTATGGAAAGAATTTAAAGCAATAAAAAAATGTAAGTAAATAAAATTTATTCACACACCACAAATGAACACAAAATTTTTGTTAACCAAGTTTGGGAAATTCCACTTTTTCAACCCAAATAGCTCAGAATTTTATAAGAACGAGATTTTTCTACAATTGTTTCAAAAATTGGATATGCATTCTTGAAACATGTTAAAGATGCAAATGACCTATGGATCCAAACCTTTTAAAGAGAATAAAATTAAATTTTCAAGTGATCGTGTGGTGGGATATTTACCGGAGTAAAACAAGCCAATATGTTGCCCATTTAAAAAAAGCTGACCTAACGATCATAGATGATTGAAAAGTGATTTATCATGCGTAACGGGGTATATTTTTTTAAAGAATGACTTATGGATTGGTATTCAACACTCAGTTAAAAATCCCCCGCCTCCCCATTTTCATATTTTTTTAAGGAATGACTTATGGATTGGGAGTCAACACTCAGTCAAAAATCCCCCACCTCCCCCTTTTCCTGAACATTGCATAACCTAATATATAAAGACTAAAAAGAGTTGACGATCCCTAAAAATTACTGATTCTTTTTGGAATTATCTCTCTCTACTTTTGTGCATTGTGCATTTCCATTTTAGATGTGTAATTTTTTGTTAAACAAAAAGTTGAGTTTTCACTTTCCCTTCATTTCTTAAACAAAAAAAGAGATAAATGGCAAATAGATCACAACAAATTGAAAATTTTAGAGTTTATGTATGGAATGAATTTAAAGGAATAAAAAAATGTTAGTAAAGAAATATTATTCACACACCTCAAATGAACACAAAAGTTTTGTTATCCAAGTTTGGGAAATTCTACTAGTTCAACCATAATAGCTCGGAATTTGATAAGGTAGAGATTTTTCTACATATGTTTTAAAAAATGGATATGCATGCTTGAAACATGTTAAAGATTCAAATGACCTATGGATACAAACCTTTTAAAGAGAATAACATTAAATTCTTTAGTGAACGTGCAGTGACATATTTATCCGAGTCAAAGAAGCCATTATTATGCCCATTCACAAAACGCTGACCTAACGATCATAGATGATTGTAAAGTAATTTATCATGCATAACGGGCTATATTTTTGTAGGAAATGACTGATGGATTGGGAGTCAACACTCAATTAAAAATCCCCCGCCTCCCACTTTTTTCCCAACGATTGTAGAACCTGATATATAAAAACTAAAAAGAGATTAGAATCCGTAAAAATTACAGACACATTTTGGAATTATCTCTTCCAACATTTGTGCATTGTGCATTTCAATTTTAGATATATACTTTTTTCTTAAATCAAAACTTGAGTTTTCACTTTTCCCATCATCTTGTATACAAAAAAAGAGATAAAAGGCAAATAGATCACAACAAAATGAAAATTTTAGAGTTTATGTATGGAAAGAATTTAAAGGAATAAACAAATGTTAGTTAAGAAAATTTATTCACACACCACAAATGAACACAAATTTTTTGTTATCCAAGTTTAGGAAATTCTACTAGTTCAACCCTAATAGCTCGGAATTTTATAAGAAAGAGATTTTTCAACAGATGTTTTAAAAAATGGATATGCATGCTTGAAACATGTTAAAGATGAAAATGACCTATGGATCCAAACCTTTTAATGAGAATAACATTAAATTCTCAAGTGTACGTACATTGAGATATTTACCCGAGTCAAACTAGCCATTATTTTGCCCATTTACAAAAAGTTGACCTAACAATCATAGATGATTGTAAAGTGATTTACCATGTGTAACGGGCTATATTTTTGTAAGAATGACTTAAGGATTGGGAGTCAACACCTTGTTAAAAATCCCTCACCTCGCCATTTTCCCGACAATTGCAAAACCTGATATATAAAAAATAAAAAGAGTTTACAATCCCAAAAAAATACAGAAACCTTTTGAAATTCTCTCTCTTTATATTTGTGCAAATTGCATTTCAACTTTAGATGTATACTTTTTTCTTAAATCAAAAGTTGTCTTTTAACTTTCCCTCATCTCGTAAAGAAAAAAAAAAGATAAAAGGCAAATAGATCACAACAAAATGAAAATTTTAGAGTGTATGAATGGAAGGAATTTAAACCAATAAACAAATATAAGGAAAGAAAATTTATGCATACACCAAAAATGAACACAAAAGTTTTGTTATCCAATTTTGGTAAATTCCACTAGGTCAAACCTAATGGCTCAGAATTTTATAAGAAAGAGATTTTTCTGCAATTGTTTTAAAAAAGGGATATGCATGCTTGAAACAAGTTAAAGATGCAAATGACCTGTGGATCCAAGCCTTTTAAAGAAAATAATATTAAATTCTCAAATGAACGTCTGGTGGGATATTTACCCGAGTCAAACAAGCCATTATTTTGCCCATTTACAAAAAGCTCACCTAACGATCATAAATGACTGTAAAGTGATTTATCATACGTAACGGGCTATATTTTTCCAAGGAATGACTAATGGATAGGGAGTCTACACTCAGTTAAAAATCCCCCGCCTCCCCCTTTTCTGTTAGATTGCATAACCTGATATTTCAAAACAAAAAAGAGTTTACAATCCCTCTAAATTACTGAAACTTTTTGGAATTATCTCTTTCTAAATTTGTGCATTGTGCGTTTACATTTTAGATGTATTTTTTTTCTTAAAGAAAAACGTGATTTTTCATTTTCTCTTCATCTCGTAAACAAAACAAGACATAAAAGGCAAAAAGATCACAACAAAATGAAAATTGAAGAGTTAATGTATGGTAAGAATTTAAAGCAATAAACAAATGTAAGTAAAAAAAATTTATTCTCAAACCACAAATGAACACAAAAGTTTTGTTATCCAAGTTTTGGAAATTTCACTAGTTCAACAGCAATAGCTCAGAATTTTATAACGAAGAGATTTTTCTACACCAGTTTCAAAAAATGGATATGCATGCTTGGAACATGTCCAAGATGCAAATGACCTATGGATCCAAACCTTTTAAAGGGAAGATTATTAAATTCTCAAGTGAACGTGTGGTGTGATATTTATGCGAGTCAAACAAGCCAATATGTTGCCCATTTACAAAAAGCTGACCTAATGATCATAGATGATTGTAAATTGATTTGTCATGAGTAATAGGCAATTTTTTTTGAAAGGAATGACTTATGGATTGGGAGTCAACACTGTTAAAAATCCCCCGCTCCCCCCTTTTCACGACGATTGCATAACCTGATATATAAAAACTAAAAAGAGTTTACAATCCCTAAAAATTACAAACACTTTTTGGAATTATCTCTCTCTACCTTTGTGCATTGTGCATTTCCATTTTAGATTTATACTTGTTTCTTAAATCAAAACTTGGGTTTTCACTTTCCTTTGATCTCGTACAGAAAAAAAGAGACAAAAGGCAAATAAATCACAAAAAAATGAATATTTTTTATTTTATGTATGGAAAGAATTTAAAGCAATAAACAAATGTAGGTAAAGAATATTTCTTCTGACACCACAAATGAACACAAAAGTTTTTTTATCCAAGTTTGGGAAATACCATTAGTTCGACCCTAACAGCTTGGAATTTTATAAGAAAGATTTTTTTCTACACATGTTTTATAAAATAGATATGCATGCAAGAAACAAGTTAAAGATGTAGATGACCTATGGATCCAAACCTTTTAAAGTGAATAACCAGAAATTCTTGAGTGAACATGCGGTAGGATATTTACCCGAGTCAAACATGCCAATATTTTGCAAATTTACAAAACGTTGTCCTAAAGATCATAGTTGATTGTATAGTGATTTATCATGCGTAACGGGCTGAATTTTTGTAAGAATGACTTATGGATTGGGAGTCAACACTCAGATAAACATCGCCCACCTTCCCCTTTTCCCGACGATTGCAGAACCTGATATATAAAAACTTCAAAGAGTTTACGATCCCAAAAAATTATAGATACTTTTTGGATTTATCACTCTATACATTTGTGCATTGTGCATTTCCATTTGAGATGTACACTTTTTTCTTAATTCAAAACTTTAGTTTTCAATTTCCCTTCATCTCATAAACAAAAAAAGAGATAAAAGGCAAATAGATCACAACAAAATGAAAACTTTAGAGTTTATGTATGGAAAGAATTTAAAGCAATAAAAAAATGTAAATAAAGAAAATTTATTCACACACCACAAATGAACACAAATGTTTTATTATCCAAGTTTTTAAAATTCCACTAGTTCAACCCTCATAGCTTTGAATTTTATTAGAAAAAGATTTTTCTACATATGTTTTAAAAAATGGATATGCATGCTTGAAACATGTTAAAGATGCAAATAACCTATGGATCCAATCCTTTTAAAGAGAATAACATTAAATTCTCAAGTTAATGTGCGGTGGAATATTTTCCAAAGTCAAACAAGCCATTATTTTGCCCATTCACAAAAAGCTGACCTAACGAGCATAGATGATTGTAAAGTGATTTATCATGCTTAACAGGCAATATTTTTTTAAGAAAAGGACTTATGGTCAACACTCAGTTAAAAATCCTCCGCCTCCCCCTTTTCCAAACGATTGCAGAACTTGATATATAAAAACTAAAAAGAGTTTACAATCCCTAAAAATTACAGACACTTTTTCTTAATTATCTCTCTCTTCATTTGTGCATTGTGCATTTCCATTTTAGATGTATACTTTTTTCTTAAATCAAAACTTGAGTAAACAAAAAAAGAGATAAAAGGCAAATAGATCACAACAAAATGAAAATTTTAGTGTTTATGTATGAAAAGAATTTATAGCAATAAACAAATGTAAGGAAAAAAAATTTATTCACGCACCACCAATGAACACAAAAGTTTTGTTATCCAATTTTTGGGAAATTCCACTAGTTCAACCCTAATAGCTCGGAATTTTATAAGAAAGATTTTTCTACACATGTTTTAAAAAATGGATATCCATGCTTTATACGTGTTAAAGATGCGCATGACCTATGGATCCAAACCTTTGAAGGAGAATAACATTAAATTCTCAAGTGAATGTGCAGTGGGATATTTACCCGAGTCAAAAGAGCCATTATTTTGCCCATTTACAAAAAGCTGACCTAATGGTCATAGATGATTGTAAAGTGATTTATCATGCATAACGGGCTAAATTTTTTGTAAGGAATTACTTATGGATTGGAAGTCAACACTTAGTTAAAAATCCCCCGCCTCTCCCTTTTCCCGATGATTGCTGAACCTGATATATAAAAACTGCAAAGAGTTTAAAATCCAAAAAAATTATAGACACTTTTAGGAATTATCTCTCTCTACGTTTGTGCATTGTGCATTTCCATTTTAGATGTAGACTTTTTCTTATATAAAAAATTGAGTTTTCACTTTCCCTTTATCTCGTAAACAAAAAAAGAGATAAAAGGCAAATAGATTAGAACAAAATGAAAATTTTAGAGTTTATGTATGGAAAGAATTGAAAGAAATAAAAAAATGTAAGTGAAGAAAATTTATTGACACACCACAAATGAACATGGAAGTTTTTTTATCCAATTTTTGGAAATTCCACTAGTTCAACGATAATAGCTCCGAATTTATAAGAAAGATTTTTCTACACATGTTTTAAAAAATGGATATCCATGCTTTAAACATGTTAAAGATGCAAATTACCTATGGATCCAAACCTTTGAAAGAGAATAACATTAAATTCTTAAGTGCACGTACGGTGGGATAGTTACTCGAGTCAAATAAGCAATTATTTTACCCATTTACAAAAAGCTGACCTAATGATCATAGATGATTATAAAGTGATTTATCATGCGTAATGAGCTATATTTTTTTAAGGAATGACTTAAGGATTAGGAGCCAACACTCAGTTAAAAATCCATCGCCTCCCCCTTTTCCCGACGATTGCAAAACTTGATATATAAAAACTAAAAAGAGTTTACAATCCCTAAAAATTACAGACACTTTTTGGAATTTTCTCTCTCAACATTTGTGCATTGTGCATTTCCATTTTAAAAGTATACTTTTTTCTTAAATAACTTGAGTTTTCACTTTCCCATCATCTCGTAAACAAAAAAAGAGATAAAAGGCAATTAGATCACAACAAAATGAAAATTTAAAGCAATAAAAAAATGTGAGTAAAGAAAATTTATTCACACACCCGAAATGAGCACAAAAGTTTTGCTCTCCCAGTTTGGGAAATTCCACATGTTGAACCCTAATAACTCGGAATTTTATAAGAAAGAGATTTTTGAACACATGTTTTAAAAAATGGATATACATGCTTGAAACATGTTAAAGATGTAAATGACCTATGGAACCAAACCTTTTAAAGAGAATAACATTAAATTCGCAAGTGAACTTGTTGTAGGATATTTACCAGGGTCAAACAAGCCATTAGTTTTCCCAATTACAAAAAGCAGACCTACTGAGCATAGATGATTGTAAAGTGATATATCATGCGTAACGGCCAATATTTTTGTAAGAAAGGACTTATGGATTGGGAGTCAACACTCAGGTAAAAATCCCCCGCCTCCCCCTTTTCCCGACGATTACAGAACTTGACATATAAAAACTAAAAAGAGTTTACAATCCCAAAAATTACAAACACTTTTTGGAATTATCTATCTCTACCTTTGTCCATGGTGCATTCCCATTTTAGATTTATACTTTTTTCTTAAATCAAAACTTGAGTATTCACTTTCCCTTCATCTCGTAAACAAAAAAAGAGATAAAAGGCAAATAGATCACAACAAAATGCAAATTTTAGAGTTTTTGTATGGAAGGAATTTAAAGCAATAAAAAAATGTAAGTAAAAAAAATTTATTCACACACCACAAATGAACACAAAAATTTTGTTATCCAAGTTTAAGATATTCCACTTGTTCAACCCTAATAACTCGGAATTTTATAAGAAAGAGATGTTACAACAGATGTTTCAAAAAATGGATATGCATGCTTGAAACATGTTAAAGATGCAAATGACCTATGGATCCAAACCTTTTAAAGAGAATAACATTAAATTCTCAAGTAAACGTGCGGTGGGATATTTACTCGACTCAAACAAGCCATTATTTTGCCCATTTTCAAAAAGCTGACCTAATGATCATAGATGATTGTAAAGTGATTTATCATGCGTAACTGGAAATTTTTTTCGAATGACTTATGGATTGGGAGTCAACACTTAGTTAAAAATCCCCAGCCACCCCATTTTCCCGACGATTGTATAACCTGATATACAAAAAACTAAAAAGAGTTTACAATCCCTAAAAATTATAGACACTTTTTAGAATTATCTCTCTCTAAATTTGTGCATTGTGCATTTCCATTTTAGATGTATACATGTTTCTTAAATCAAAACTTGGGTTTTCACTTTCCCTTCATCTTGTATAGAAAAAATGAGATAAAAGGCCAATAAATCACAACAAAATGAAATTTTTTTATTTTATTTATGGAAAGAATTTAAAGCAATAAACAAATGTAAGTAAAGAAAATTTATTCTGACACCACAAATGAACACCAAAGTTTTTTTTATCCAAGTTTGGGAAATACCACTAGTTTGACCCTAATAGCTCAGAATTTTATAAGAACGATATTTTCCTACATATGTTTTAAAAAATAGATACACATACATGAAACAAGTTAAAGATGCAGATGACCTATGGATCCAAACCTTTTAAAGAGAATAAAAATAAATTCTCAAGTGAAGTGCAGTGGGATATATACCAGAGTCAAATACGTCAATATTTTGCAAATTTACAAAATGTTGTCCTAAAGATCATAGTTGATTGTATAGTGATTTATCATACGTAACGGGCTATATTTTTGTAAGAATGACTTATGGATTGGGAGTCAACACTCAAATAAACATCACCCACCTCCTCCTTTTCCCGACGATTGCAGAACCAGATATATAAAAACATAAAGTAGTTTACAATCCCAAAAAATTATAGATACTTTTTGGATTTATCACTCTCTACATTTGTGCATTGTGCATGTCCATTTGAGATGTACACTTATTTCTTAAATCAAAACTTTAGTTTTCAATTTCTCTTCATCTCGTAAACAAAAAGTTGTCTTTTAACTTTCCCTCATCTCGAAAAGAAAAAAAAGAGATAAAAGGAAAATAGATCACAAAAAAATGAAAATTTTAGAGTTTATGTATGGAAAGAATTTAAAGCAATAAAAAAATGTAAGTAAAGAAATTTTATGCATACACAAAAAATGAACACAAAAATTTTGTTATCCAATTTTGGTAAATTCCACTAGGTCAAACCTAATAGCTCGGAATTTTATAAGAAAGAGATTTTTTTGCAATTGTTTTAAAAAAGGGACATGCATGCTTGAAACAAGTTAAATATGAAAATGACCTATGGATCCAAACCTTTTAAAGAGAATAACATTAAATTCTCAAATGAACGTCCGGTGGGATATTTACCTGATTCAAACAAGCCATTATTTTGCCCATTTACGAAAAGCTCACCTAACGATCATAGATGATTATAAAGTGATTTATCATGCATAAATAGGCTATATTTTTGCAATGAATGACTGATGGATAGGGTGTCAACACTCAGTTAAAAATCCCCCACCTCCCCCTTTTCGCTTTGATTGCATAACCTGATATTTCAAAACAAAAAAGAGTTTACAATCCCTATAAATTACAGAAACTTTTTGGAATTATGTCTTTCTAAATTTGTGCATTGTGCATTTCCATATTAGATATATTCTTTTTTCTTAAATCAAAACTTGAGTTTTCACTTTCTCTTCATCTCGTAAACAAAACAAGACATAAAAGGCAAAAAGATCACAACAAAATGAAAATTGAAGAGTTTATGTATGGTAAGAATTTAAAGCAATAAAAAAATGTAAGTAAATAAAATTTATTCTCAAACCACAAATGAAAACAAAAGCTCTGTTATTCAAGTTTTGGAAATGCCAATAGTTCAAAACCAATAGCTTAGAATTTTATTAGAAAGAGATTTTTCTACACCAGTTTCAAAAAATGGATATGCATGCTTGAAACATGTTAAAGATGCAAATGACCTATGGATCCAAACCTTCTAAAGAGAATAACATTAAATTCTCAAGTGAACGTTCGGTAGGATATTTACCTGAGTCAAACAAGGCATTATTTTGCCCATTTACAAAAAGCAGGCCTAACAATCATAAATGATTGTAAACTGATTTATCATGTGTAACGGGCTATAGTTGTGTAACGGGCTATAGTTTTGTAAGGAATGCCTTATGGATTGGGAGTCAACAATCAGTTAAAAATCCCCCGCCTCCCCATTTTCCCAAAGATTGAAGAACCTGATAAATAAAAATTAAAAAGTGTTTCCCATCCCTAAAAATTTCAGACACATTTTGGAATTATCTCCGTCTACATTTGTGCTTTGTGTGTTTCCATTTAACATGTATACTTTTTTCTTAAATCAAAACTTGAGTTTTCACTTTCCCTTCATCTCGTAAACAAAAAAAGAGATAAAGGGCAAATAGATCAAAGCAAAATGAAAATTTTAGATTTTATGTATTTAAAGAATTTAAAGCAATAAACAAATGTAAGTAAAGAAAATTTATTCACACACAACAAATGAACACAAAATTTTTATTATCCAATTTTGGGAAATTCCACTACTTCAATCCTAATAGCTCAGAATTTTTATAAGAAATATTTTTTTACAGATGTTTTAAAAAATGGATATCCGTGCTTTATACGTGTTAAAGATACAAATGACCTATGGATCCAAACCATTGAAGGAGAATAACATTAAATTCTCAAGTGAACGTGCGGTGGGATATTTACACGAGTCAAACAAGCCATTATTTTTCCCATTTACAAAAAGTTGTCCTAATGGTCATAGATGATTGTAAAGTGATTTCTCATGCGTAATGGGCTATATTTTTTGTAAGGAATTACTTATGGACTGGAAGTCAACACTCAGTTAAAAATCCCCCGCCTCCCCCTTTTCCCGATGATTGCAGAACCTGATATATAGAATCTAAAAAGAGTTTACAATCCCTAAAAATTACAATCCCTTTATCTCGTAAACAAAAAAAAGAGGTAAAAGGCAAATAGATCACAACAAAATGAAAAATTTAGAGTTTATGTATGGAAATAATTGAAAGCAATAAACAAATATAAGTAAAGAAATTTTATTCACACACCACAAATGAACACGGAAGTTTTGTTATCGATTTTTTGGAAATTCCACTAGTTCAACGATAATAGCTCGGAATTTTATAAGATAGATTTTTCTACACATGTTTTAAAAAATGGATATCCATGCTTTAAACGTGTTCAAGATGCAAATGACTTATGGATCCATACCTTTGAAAAAGAATAACATTAAATTCTCAAGTGCACGTGCGGTGGGATATTTACTCGAGTCAAACAAGCCATTAATTTTCCCATTTACAAAAATCAGACCTAACAATCATAGATGATTGTAAAGTGATTTATCATTTGTAATGGGAATATAATTTTTGTAAGGAATTACTTATGGATTTGGAGACAACACTTACTTAAAAATCCCCCGCCTCCCCCTTTTCCCGACGATTGCCGAACCTGATATATAAAAACTACAAAGAGTTTAAAATCCCCAAAAATTATAGACACTTTTAGGAATTATCTCTCTTTACATTTTTGCATTGTGCATTTCCATTTTAGATGCATACTTTTTTCTTAAATCAAAATTTGAGTTTTAACTTTCCCATCATCTCGTAAACAAAAAAAGAGAAAAAAAGGATAATAGATGATAACAAAATGAAAATTTTAGAGTTTATGTATGGAAAGAATTTAAAGAAATAAACAAATGTAAGTAAAGAAAATTTATTCACACACCACAAATGAACACAAAAGTTTTGTTATCCAATTTTTGGAAATTCCACTTGTTAAACCCTTATAGTTCGGAATTTTAAAAGAAAGAGATTTTTCTACACATGTTTTAAAAAATGGATATGCATGCTTGAAATATATTAGTGATGCAAATAACCTATGGATCCAATCCTTTTAAACAGAATAACATTAAATTCTCAAGTGAACATGCGGTGGGATTTTAACCCAAGTCAAACAAGCCATTATTTTGCCCTTTTTCAAAAATCTGACCAAACGATCATAGTTGATTGTAAAGTGATTAATCATATGTAACAGGCTATATTTTTGTAAGGAATGACAGATGGATACGGAGTCAACATTCAATTAAAAATCCCTCGCCTCCCCCTTTTCCCGACGATTGCAGAACCTGATATATAAAAACTAAAAAATTATTACAATCCCCAAAAATTATAGACACTTTTTGGAAATATCTCTCTCTAAATTTGTTTATTGTGCATTTACAATTTAAATCTACATTTTTTTCTTAAATAAAAACTTGAGTTTTCACTTTCCCTTCATCTCTTAAACAAAAATTGAGATAAAACGCAATTAGATCACAACAAAATGAAAATTTTAGAGTTTATATATGGAAAGAACTTAAAGAAATAAAAAAATGTGAGTAAAGAAAATTTATTCACACACCATAAATGAACACAAAAGTATTGTTTTCAAAGTTTGGGAAATTCCAAATCGTCAAGCCAAATAGCTCAGAATTTTATAAGAAAGAGGTTTTTGTACACATGTTTTAAAAAATGGATATACATGCTTGAAACATGTTAAAGATGAAAATGACCTACAGAACCAAACCTTTTAAAGAGAATAACATTAAATTCGCAAGTGAACGTGCGGTGGGATATTTACGAGAGTCAAACAAGCCATTATTTTGCCCAATTACAAAAACCTGACCTACCGAGCATAGATGATTGTAAAGTGATTTATCATGCGTAACGGGCAATATTTTTTTAAGGAAGGACTTATGGATTGGGAGTTAACACTCAGGTAAAAATCCCCCGCCTCCTCCTTTTCCTGACAATTGCAGAACCTGATATATAAAAACTAAAAAGAGTTTACAATCCTAAAAATTACAGACACTTTTTTGAATTATCTATCTCTACCTTTGTGCATCGTGCATTCCAATTTTAGATGTGTACTTTTTTCTTAAATCAAAACTTGAGTATTCACTTTCCCTTCATCTCGTAAACAAAAAAAGAGATAAAAGGCAAATAGATCACAACAAAATGAAAATTTTAGAGTTTTTGTATGAAAGGAATTTAAAGCAATAAAAAAATGTAAGTAAAGAAAATTTATTCACACACCACAAATGAACACATAAGTTTTGTTATCCAAGTTTGATATATTCCACTTGTTACACCATAATAACTCGAAATTCTATAAGAAAGAGATTTTTCTACACATGTTTCAAAAAATGGATATGCATGCTTGAAACATGTTAAAGATGCATAAGAACGTGCGGTGGGATATTTACCTGAGTCAAACACGCCAATATTTTGCAAATTTACAAAACGCTGTCCTAAAGATCATAGTTGATTGTATAGATATTTATCATGCGTATGGGGCTATATTTTTGTAAGAATGACTTATGGATTGGGAGTCAACACTAAGATAAACATCGCCCACTTCTCCTTTTTCCCGACGATTGCAGAACCTAATATATAAAAACATAAAAGAGATTACGATCCCAAAAAATGATAGATACTTTTTGGATTTATCACTCTCTACATTTGTGCATTGTGCATTTCCATTTGAGATGTACACTTTTTCCTTAAATCAAAACTTTAGTTTTCAATTTCCCTTCATCTCGTAAACAAAAAAAGAGATAAAAGGGAAATTGATCACTACAAAATGAAAATTTTAGAGTTTATGTCTGGAAAGAATTTAAAGCAATAAAAAATGTAAGTAAAGAAAATTGATTCACACACCACAAATGAACACTAAAGTTTAATTATCCAAGTCTTGGAAATTCCACTAGTTCAACCCTCATAGATTTGAATTTTATTAGAAATTTTTTTTTCTACACATCTTTTAAAAAATGGATATGCATGCTTGAATCATGTTAAAGATGCAAATGACCTACGGATCCAAACCTTTTAAAGAGAATAACATTAAATTCTCATGTGAATGTGCGATGGGATATTTTCCAGAGTTAAACAAGCCATTAATTTGCCCATTCACAAAAAGCTGACCCAACGAGCATAGATGATTGTAAAGTTATTTATCATGCATAACGGGCAATATTTTTGTAAGAAAGGACTTCTTGTCAACACTCAGTTAAAAATCCTCTGCCTCCCCCTTTTCCAGACGATTGCAGAACCTGATATATAAAAACTAAAAAGAGTTTACAATCCCTAAAAATTACAGACAATTTTTTTAATTATCTCTCTCTACATTTGTGCATTGTGCATTTCCATTTTAGATGTATACATTTTTATTAAATCAAAACTTGATTTTTCACTTTCTATTCATCTCATAAACAAAAAAAGAAATAAAAAGCAAATAGATCGCAACAAAAAAAAAATTTTAGAGTTTATGTATGGAAAGAATTTTAAGCAATAAAAAAATGTAAGTAAAGAAAATTTATTCACACACCACAAATGAACACAAAAGTTTTGTTATCCAAGTTTGGCATATTCCACTTGTTCAACTCTAATAGCTTGGAATTTTATAAGAAAGAGATTAATCTACACATGTTTGAAAAAATGGATATGCAAGCTCTAAACATGTTAAAGATTCCAATGACCTATGGATCCAAACCTTTTTAACAGAATAACATTAAATTCTCAAGTAAATGTGAGGAGGGATATTTACACGAGTCAAATGAGCCAATATATTGCCCATTTGAAAAAATTTGACCTAATGATCATAGATGATAGTAAAGTGATTGATCATGCATAACGGGCTATATTTTCGAGTCAAACAAGCCAATATTTTGCCCATTTACAAAAAGCTGACCTAATGATCATAGATGATAGTAAAGTGATTTATCATGCATAATGGGCTATATTTTTGTAAGGAATGACTTATGGATTGGGAGTCAACACTTAGTTAAAAATCCCCCGCCTCCCCCTTTTCCCGAAAATTGCATAACCTGATATATAAAAACTAAAAAGTGTTTACAATCCCTAAAAATTACAGACACTTTTTGGAATTATCTCTCTCTATTTTTGTGCATTGTGCATTTCCATTTTAGATGTATACTTTTTTCTTAAATCAAAACTTGAGTTTTCACTTTCCCATCATCGCGTAAACAGAAAAAGACATAAAAGGCAAATAGATCACAACTAAATGAAAAGTTTAGAGTTTATGTATAGAAAGTATTTAAAGAAATATAAAAATGTAAGTAAAGAAAATTTATTCACACACCACAAATTAACACAAAAGTTTTGTTATCCAAGTATGGGAAATTCCACTAGTTCAACCCTAATAGCTCGGAAATTTATAAGCAAGAGATTTTTCTACACATGTTTTCAAAAATGGATATGCATGCTTGACACTTGTTAAAGAAGTAAATGACCTATGGATCCAACCCTTTTAAAGAGAATAACATTAAATTCTCAAGTCAACGTGCGGTGGGATATTTACCCTAGTCAAAGAGGCCACTATTTTGCCTATTTACAAAAACTTGACCTAACGATCGTAGTTGATTGTAAAGTGATTTATCATTCGTAATGGGCTATATTTTTGTAAGGAATGACTGATGGATTGGGAGTCAACATTCAGTTAAAAATTTCCCGGCTCCCCCTTTTCTCGACGATTGCAAAACCTGATATATAAAAACTAAAAAGAGTTTACAATCCATAAAAATTACAGACTCTTTTTTGAGTTATCTCTCTCTAAATTTGTGTCACTTTCCCTTCATCTTGTAAACAAAAATAGAGATGAAAGGCAAATAGATAACAACAAAATGAAAATTTTAGAGTTTATGTGTGGAAAGAATTTAAAGCAATAAATAAATGTCAGTAAAGAAAATTTATTCACACACCACAAATGAACACAAAATTTTTGTTATCCATGTTTGGGAAATTCCACTAGTTCAACCCTAATAACTCGGAATTTTACAAGAAAGAGAATTTTCCACACTTGTTTTAAAAAATGGATATGCATGTGTGAAACATGTTAAAGATGCAAATGACCTATGAATCCAAAACTTTTAAAGAGAATAACATTAAATTCTCAAGTGAACGTGCGGTGAGATATTTTCCCGTATCAAACAAGCCATTATTTTGCCATTTTATAAAAAGCTGAACTAACGATCATGGATGATTGTAAAGTGATTTATTATGCGTAACAGGCTATATTTTTGTAAGGAATGACTTAAGGATTGGGAGTCAACACTTAGTTAAAAATCCCCTGCCTCCCCCTTTTCCCGACGATTGCTGAACCTAATAAATAAAAACTAAAAAGAGTCTACATTCCCCTAAAATTACAGACACTTTTTGGAATTTTCACTCTCTACATTTTTGCATTGTACATTACCATTTTAGATGTATACTTTTTTCTTAAGTCAAAACTTGTGTTTTCACTTTCCCTTCATCTCGTAAACAAAAAAAGAGATAAACAACAAAAAGATCACAAAAAAATGAAAATTTTAGAGTTGATGTATGGAAAGAATTTAAAGCAATAAACAAATGTAAGAAAAGAAACTTTATTCACACACCACAAATGAAAACAAAATTTTTCTTATCCAAGTTTGGGAAAATTCACTATTTCAACCCCAATAGCACGGAATTTTATAAGAAAGTGATTTTTCTACACATGTTTTAAAAAATGGATATGCATGCTTGAAACATGTTAAAGATGCAAATGACCGATGGATACAAACCTTTTTAAGAGAATAACATTAAATTCTCAAGTGAACGTGCGGTGGGATATTTACTCGAGTCAAACAAGACATTATTTTGCCCATTTACAAAAAACTGACCTAATGATCATAGATGATTGTAAAGTGATTTATCATGCGTAACGGGCTATATTTTTGTAAGGAATTACTTATAGATTGGGAGTCAACACTCAGTTAAAAATCCCCTGCCTCACCGTTTTCCCGAAGATTGCAGAACCTGATATGTAAAAACTAAAAAGAGTTTACAATCCCTAAAAATTACAGACACCTATTGGAATTATCTCTTTCATGATTTGTGCATTGTTCATTTCCATTTTAGATGTATTCTTTTTTATTAAATCAAAACTTGAGTTTTCACTTTCCCTTCATCTCGTAAAACCAAAAAATAGATAAAAGGCAAATAGATCACAACAAAATGAAAATTATAGAGTTTATGTATGGAAAGAATTAAAAACAATAAACAAATATATGTAAAGAAAATTTATTCACACACCACAAATGAACACAAAAGTTTTATTATCCAAGTTTGGGAAATTCCAATAGTTCAACCCTTATAGCTCGGATCTTTATAAGAAAGAGATTTTTCTACGCATGTTTTAAAAAGTGGATATGGATGCTTGAAACATGTTAAAGATGCAAATGACCTAGGGATCCAAACCTTTTAAAGAGAATAACATTAAATTCTCAAGTGAATGTGCGGTGGGATATTTACTTGAGTCAAACAAGCCATTATTTTTCCCATTTACAAAATGCTGACCTAATGTTCATAGATGATTGTAAAGTGATTTATCATGCGTAATGGGCTATATTTTTTTAAGGAATGATTGATGGATTGGGTGTCAACACTCAGTTAAAAATCACCTGCCTTCCCCTTTTCCCGACTATTGTAGAACCTGATATATATAAACCAAAAAGATTTTAAAATCCCTAAAAATTCAAGATACTTTTTGGAAATATCTCTCTCAAAATTTGTTCATTGTGCATTTTCATTTTAGATGTATACTTTTGTCTTATATCAAAACTTGAGTTTTAATTTTCCCTTCTTCTTGTAAACAAAAAAAGAGATAAAAGGCAAATAGATCACAACAAAAGGAAAATTTAAGAGTTTATGTAAGGAAATTATTTAAAGCAATAACAAATGTAAGTAAAGAAACTTTATTCACTGACCACAAATGAACACAAAATTTTTTTTATCCAAGTTTGGGAAATTACACTAGTTCAACCCTAATATCTCACAATTTTATAAGAAAGAGAATTTTCTACAAATGATTTTTAAAAAGGGATAAGCATGCTTGAATCTTGTTAAAGATTCAAATGACATATGGATCCTAACCTCTTAAAGAGAATAAAATTAAATTCACAAGTGAACGTGAAGTGGGATATTTACATGAGTCAAACAGGCCCTTAATTTGCCCATTTTAAAATAGCTGACCTAACAATCATAGATGATTGTAAAGAGATTTATCATGCGCAATGGGCTATATTTATTGTAAGGAATTACTTATGGATTGGAAGTCAACACTCAGTTAAAAATCCACCGCCTCCCCCTTTTCCCGATGATTGCTGAACCTGATATATAAAAACTACAAAGAGTTTAAAATCCAAAAAAATTATAGACATTTTTAGGAATTAACTCTCTCTACATTTGTGCATTGTGCATTTCCATTTTAGATGTAGACTTTTTTCTTATATCAAAAATTGAGTTTTCACTTTCCCTTTATCTTGAAAACAAAAAAAGAGATAAAAGGCAAATAGATCATAACAAAATGAAAATTTTAGAGTTTATGTATGGGAAGAATTGAAAGCAATAAACAAATGTAAGTAAAGAAAATTTATTCACACACCACAAATGAACACAAAAGTTTTGTTATCCAAGTTTGAGATATTCCACTTGTTCAACCCTAATAACTCGGAATTTTATAAGAAAGAGATTGTTCTACTCATGTTTCAAAACATGGATATGCATGCTTGAAACATGTTAAAGATGCAAATGACCTATGGAACCAAACCTTTTAAAGAGAATAACATTAAATTCGCAATTGAACATGCGGTGGGATATTTACGAGACTCAAACAAGCCATTAGTTTGCCCAATTACAAAAAGTTGACCTAATGAGCATAGATGATTGTAAAGTGATTTATCATGCGTAACGGGCAATATTTTTGTAAGAAAGGACTTATGGTCAACACTCAGTTAAAAATCCTCCGCCTCCCCCTTTTCCAGACGATTGCAGAACCAGATACATAAAAACTAAAAAGAGTTTTCAATCCCTAAAAATTGCAAACACTTCTTTTAATTATCTCTCTCTACATTTGTGCATTGTGCATTTCCATTTTGGATATATAATTTTTTCTTAAATCAAAACTTGAGTTTTCACTTTCTATTCATCTCGTAAACAAAAAAAGAGACAAAAGGTAGATAGATCACAACAAAAAGAAAATTTTAGAGTTCATGTATGGAAAGCATTTTAAGAAATAAAAAAAGTAAGTAAAGAAAATTTATTCACACAACACAAATGAACAAAAATGTTTTGTTATCCAAGTTTGGCATATTCGACTTGTTCAACCCTAATGGCTCGGAATTTTATAAGAAAGAGATTATTCTACACATGTTTCAAAAAATTGATATGCATGCTTGAAACATGTTAAAAATGCAAATGACCTATGCATCCAAACTTTTTAAAGAGAATAAAATTAAATTCTCAAGTGATCGTGTGGTGGGATATTTACCGGAGTAAAACAAGCCAATATGTTGCCCATTTAAAAAAAGCAGACTTAACAATCATAGATGATTGAAAAGTGATTTATCATGCGTAACGGGCTATATTTTTGTAAAGAATGACTTATGGATTGCGAGTCAACACTCAGTTAAAAATCCCCCGCCTTCCCCTTTTCATATTTATTTAAGGAATGACTTATGGATTGGGAGTCAACACTCAGTCAAAAATCTCCTGCCTCCCCCTTTTCCTAACCATTGCATAACCTAATATATAAAAACTAAAAAGAGTTGACAATCCTTAAAAATTACAGACACTTTTTGGAATTATCTCTCTCTACTTTTCTGCATTGTGCATTTCCATTTTAGATGTATAATTTTTTGTTAAACAAAAAGGAAAGTTTTCATTTTCCCTTCATCTCATAAACAAAAAAAGAGATCAATGGCAAATAGATCACAACAAAATGAAAATTTTAGAGTTTATGTATGGAAAAAATTTAAAGGAATAAAAAAATGTTAGTAAAGAAAAATTATTCACACACCACAAATGAACACAAAAGTTTTGCTATCAGTTCAACCATAATAGCTTGGAATTTTATAAGATAGATATTTTTCTACACATGTTTTAAAAAATGGATATGCATGCCTGAAACCTGTTAAAGATTCAAATGACCTATGGATCCAATCCTTTTAAAGAGAATAACATTAAATTCTTTAGTGAACGTGCAGTGGGATATTTACCCGAGTCAAAGAAGCCATTATTATGCCCATTCACAAAACGCTGACTAACGATCATAGATGATTGTAAAGTGATTTGTCATGCGTAACGGGCTATATTTTTGTAAGGAATGACTGATGGATTGGGAGTCAACACTCTGTTAAAAATCCCCTGCCTCCCTCTTTTTCCCAACTATTGTAGAACCTGATATACAAAAACTAAAAAGAGATTAGAATCCGTAAAAATTACAGACACATTTTGGAATTATCTCTTCCGACATTTGTGCATTGTGCATTTCAATTTTAGATGTATACTTTTTTCTTAAATCAAAACTTGAGTTTTCACTTTTCCCTTCATCTCGTATACAAAAAAAGAGATAAAAGGCAAATAGATCAGAACAAAATGAAAATTTTAGAGTTTATGTATGGAAAGAATTTAAAGGAATAAAAAAATGTTAGTCAAGAAAATTTATTCATAAACCACAAATGAACACAAAATTTTTGTTATCCAAGTTTGTGAAATTCTACTAGTTCAACCCTAATAGCTCGGAATTTTATGAGAAAGAGATGTTTCAACAGATGTTTTAAAAAATGGATATGCAAGTTTGAAACATGTTAAAGATCCAAATGACCTATGGATTCAAGCCTTTTAAAGAGAATAACATTAAAGTCTCAAGTGAACGTACGGTGGGATATTTATCCGAGTCAAACTAGCCATTATTTTGCCCATTTACAAAAAGCTGAGCTAACATTCATAGATGATTGTAAAGTGATTTATCAAGCGTAATGGGCTATATTTTTGTAAGAAAGACTTAAGGATTGGATGTCAACACTTTGTTAAAAATCCTCTGCCTCCCCATTTTCCCGATGATTGCAGAACCTGATATATAAAAAATAAAAAGAGTTTACAATCCCAAACAATTACAGAAACTTTTTGGAATTCTCTTTCTTGACATTTGTACAAATTGCATTTTAACTTTAGATGTATACTTTTTTCTTAAATAAAAAGTTGTGTTTTCACTTTCCCTTCATCTCGTAAAGAAAAAAAAAGCGATAAAAGGTAAATAGAGCACAAACAAAATGAAAAATTTAGAGTTTATGTATGGAAAAAATTTAAAGCAATAAACAAATGTAAGTAAAAAAATTTATGCATACACCAAAAATGAACACAAAAGTTTTGTTATCCAATTTTGGTAAATTCCACTAGGTCAAACCTAATAGCTCAAAATTTTATCAAAAAGAGATTTTTCTGCAATTGTTTTAAAAAAGGGATATGCATGCTTGACACAAGTTAAAGATGCAAATGACCAATGGATCCAACCCTTTTAAAGAGAATAACATTAAATTCTCAAATGAACGTCCGGTGGGATGTTTACCCGATTCAAACAAGCCATTATTTTGCCCATTTACAAAAAGGTGACCTAACGATCATAGGTGATTGTAAAGTGATTTATCATACGTAACAGGCTATATTTTTGCAAGGAATGACTGATGGATAGGGAGTCAACACTCAGTTAAAAATCCCCTGCCTCCCCCTTTTTGCTTTGATTGCATAACCTGATAAATAAAAATTAAAAAGAGTTTTCCATCCCTTAAAATTTCATACACATTTTTGAATTATCTCCCTCTACATTTGTGCTTTGTGCATTTCCATTTTAGATGTATACTTTTTTCTTAAATAAAAACTTGAGTTTTCACTTTCCCTTCATCTCGTAAACAAAAAAAGAGAAAAAGGCAAATAGATAAAAAAAATTGAAAATTTTAGAGTTTATGTATTTAAAGAATTTAAAGCAATAAAAAAATGTAAGTAAAGAAAATTTATTCACACAAAACAAATGAACATAAAATTTTTGTTATCCAATTTTGAGAAATTCTACTAGTTCAACCCTTGTTGCTCGGAATTTTATAAGAAAGAGATTTTTCTACACCAGTTTCAAAAAAGGGATATGCATGCTTGAAAAATGTTAAAGATGCAAATGAACTATGGATCCAAACCTTCTAAATAGAATAACATTAAATTTTCAACTGAACGTACGGTAGGATATTTATCCCAGTCAAACAAGACATTATTTTGCCATTTTACAAAAAGCTGACCCAACGATCATAGATGATTGTAAGCTGATTTATCATGCGTAACGGGCTTTAGTTTTGTAAGGAATGACTTATGGATATGGAGTCAACACTCAATTATACATCCCCAGCCTCCCCCTTTTCCCGACTATTGTAGAACCTGATATATAAAAACTAAAAAGATATTACAATCCCCAAAAATTACTGACACTTTTTTGAATTATCTCTCTCTACATTTGTGCATATTGCCTTTCCATTTTATATGTATACTTTTTCATAAATAAAAACTTGAGTTTTCACTTTCCCTTCATCTCGTAAACAAAAAAAGAGATAAAAGGCAAATAGATCACAACAAAATGAAAGTTTTAGTGTTTATGTATGAAAATAATTTATAGCAATAAACAAATGTAAGTAAAGAAAATTTATTCACGCACCACAAATGAACACAATATTTTTGTTATCCAATTTTTGGAAATTCCACTAGTTCAACCCTAATAGCTCGGAATATTATAAGAAAGATTTTTCTACACATGTTTTAAAAAATGGATATCCATGCTTTATACGTGTTGAAGATGCAAATGACATATGGATCCAAACCTTTGCAGGAGAAAAACATTAAATTCTCAAGTGAACGTGCGGTGGGATACTTACCCGAGTCAAACAAGCCATTATTTTGCCCATTTACAAAAATTTGTCCTAATGGTCATAGATGATTGTAAAGTGATTTCTCATGCGTAATGGGCTATATTTTTTGTAAGGAATTACTTATGGATTCGAAGTCAACACTCAGTTAAAAATCCCCTGCCTCCCCCTTTTCCCAACGATTGCTGAACTTGATATACAAAAACTACCAAAAGTTTAAAATCCAAAAAAATTATAGATACTTTTAGGAATTATCTCTCTCAACATTTGTGCATTGTGCATTTCCATTTTAGATGTAGACTTTTTTCTTATATCGAAAATTGAGTTTTCACTTATCCTTTATCTCGAAAACAAAAAAAGAGATAAAAGGCAAATAGATCACAACAAAATGAAAATTTTAGAGTTTATGTACGGAAAGAATTGAAATAAATAAAAAAATTTAAGTAAAGAACATTTATTCACACAGCACAAACGAACATGGAAGTTTTGTTATCAATTTTTTGGAAATTCCACTAGTTCAACGATAATAGCTCGGAATTTATAAGAAAGATTTCTCTACACAAGTTTTAAAAAATGGATATCCATGTTTTTAAACGTGTTAAAGATGCAAATGACCTATGGATCCAAACCTTTGAAAGAGAATAACATTAAATTCTCAAGTGCACGTGCGGTGGGATATTTACCCAAGTCAAACAAGCCATAATTTTTCCCATTTACAAAAAGCTAACCTAACGCTCATAGATGATTGTAAAGTGATTTATCATACGCAATGGGCAATATTTTTGTAAGGAATAACTTAAGGATTAGGAGTCAACACTCAGTTAAAGATCCATCGCCTCCCATTTTCCTAATGATTGCAAAACTTGATATATAAAAACTAAAAAGAGTTTACAATCCCTAAAAATTACAAACAATTTTTTGAATTATCTCTCTCTAAATTTGTTCATTGTGCATTTCCATTTTAGATGTATACTTTTTTCTTAAATCAAAACTTGAGTTTTCACTTTCCCTTCATCTCGTTAACAAAAAAAGAGATTAACGGAAAATAGATCACAACAAAATGAAAATTTTAGAGTTTATGTATGGAAGGAATATAAAAAAACAAACAAATATAAGTAAATAAAATTTATTCACACACCATAAATAAACACAAAAGTTTTTATATCCAATTTTGGGAAATTCCACTAGTTCAACCCTAATAGCTCGGAATTTTATAAGAAAGAGATTTTTCTACACATATTTTAAAAAATGGATATCCATTCTTAAAACATGTTAAAGATGCAAATGAACTATAGATCCAAACCTTTTCAAGAGAATAACATTAAATTCTCAAGTAAACGTGCGGTGCGATATTTACCCGAGTCAAACAAGCCATTATTTTGCCCATTCACAAAAAGTTGACCTAACAATCAAAGATGATTGTAAATTGATTTATCACTCGTAATGGGAATATAATTTTTGTAAGGAATTACTTATGGATTGGGAGACAACACTCAGTTAAAAATCCCCCGCCTCCCCCTTTTCCTGAAGATTGCCGAACCGGATATATAAAAAAATACAAAGAGTTTAAAATCCCCAAAAATTAATACCACTTTTAGAAATTATCTCTCTCTACATTTTTGCATTGTGAATTTCCATTTTAGATGCATACTTTCTTCTTAACTCAAAATTTGAGTTTTCACTTTCCCATCATCTCGTAAACAAAAAACGAGAAAAAAGGCAAATAGATGATAAAAAAATGAAAATTTTAGAGTATATGTATGGAAAGAATTTAAAGCAATAAACAAATGTAAGAAAATAAAATTTATTCACACACCACAAATGCACACAAAAGTTTTGTTATCCAATTTTTGGAAATTCCACTAGTTAAACCCTTAGAGCTCGGAATTTTAAAAGAAAGAGATTTTTCTACACATGTTTTAAAAAATGGATATGCATGCTTAAAATATATTAGAGATGCAAATAACCTATGGATCCAAACCTTTTAAACAGAATCACATTAAATTCTCAAGTGAACGTGCGGTGGGATTTTAACCCGAATCAAACAAGCCATTATTTTGCCCTTTTTCAAAAAGCAGACCAAAAGATCATAGTTGATTGTAAAGTGATTTATCATACGTAATGGGCCATACTTTTGTAAGCAATGATAGATGGATACGGAGTCAACATTCAGTTGAAAATCCCCCGCCTCCACCTTTTCCCGACGATTGCAGAACCTGTTATATAAAATCTAAAACAATATTACAATCCCCAAAAATTACAGACACTTTTTGTAATTATCTCTCTCTACATTTGTGTATTGTGCTTTTCCATTTTAAATGTATACATTTTTCTTAAATAAAAACTTGAGTTTTCACTTTCCCCTCATCTCGTAATAAAAAAAAGAGATAAAAGGCAATTAGATCACAACAAAATTAAAATTTTAGAGTTTATATATGGAAAGAACTTAATGCAATAAAAAATTGTGAGTAAAGAAAATTTATTCACACACCAGAAATGAACACAAAAGTTTTGTTTTCCCTATTTGGAAAATTCCACATGTTCAACCCAAATAGCTCGGAATTTTATAAGGAAGAGATTTTTGTACACAAGTTTTAAAAAATGGATGTACATGCTTGAAACATGTTAAAGATGCAAATGACCTATGGAACCAAACCTTTTAAAGAGAATAACATTAAATTCGCAAATGAACGTGCGATGGGATATTTACCAGAGTCAAACAAGCCATTACTTTGCCCAATTACAAAAAGCTGACCTACCGAGCATAGATGATTGTAAAATGATTTATCATGCGTAACGAGCAATAATTTTGTAAGGAAGGACTTATGGATTGGGAGTCAACACTCCGGTAAAAATCCTCCACCTCCCCCTTTTCCCGACGATTGCAGAACCTGATATATAAAAACTAAAAAGAGTTTACAGTCCTAAAAATTACATACACTTTTTGGAATTATCTATCTCTACCTTTGTGCATCGTGCATTCCCATTTTAGATGTATAATTTTTTCTTAAATCAAAACTTGAGTATTCACTTTCCCTTCATCTCGTAAACAAAAAAAGAGATAAAAGGCAAATAGATCACAACAAAATGAAAATTTTAGAGTTTTTGTATGGAAGGAATTTAAAGCAAAAAAAAAATCTAAGTAATGAAAATTTATTCTCACACCACAAATGAACACAAAAGTTTTGTTATCCAAGTTTGAGAAATTCCACTTGTTCAACCCTAATAACTAGGAATTTTATAAGAAAGAGATTTTTCTACACATGTTTCAAAAAATCAATATGCATGCTTGAAACATGTTAAAGATTCAAATGACCTATGGATCCAAACCTTTTAAAGATAATAACATTAAATTCTCAAGTGAACGTGCAGTGGGATATTTACCCGAGTCAAACAAGCCATTATTTTGTCCATTTACAAAAAGCTGACCTAACGATCATAGATGATTTTAAAGTGATTTATCTTGCGTAACGGGATTTTTTTTGTAACGAATGACTTATGGATTGGGAGTCAACACGTAGTTAAAAATTCCCAGCCACCCCATTTTCCCGACGATTGCATAACCTGATATATGAAAAATAAAAAGACTTTACAATCCCTAAAAATTATAGACACTTTTTGGAAATATCTCTCTCTCTACACTTGTGCATTGTGCATTTCTTTTTACATGTATACTTTTTTATTAAATCAAAACTTGGGTTTTCACTTTCCCTTCATCTCATAAAGGAAAAGAGAGATAAAAGGCAAATAAATCACAACAAAATGAAAATTTTATATTTTATGTCTGAAAATAATTTAAAGCAATAAACAAATGTAAGTAAATAAAATTTATTCTGACACCACAAATGAACACAAAAGTTTTTTTATCCAAGTTTGGGAAATACCACTAGTTCGACCCTAATAGTTCAGAATTTTATAAGAACGATATTTTTCTACACATGTTTTAAAAAATAGATATGCATGCATGAAAAAAGTTAAAGATGCAGATGACCTATGGATCCAAACCTTTTAAAGAGAATAACAATAAATTCTCAAGTGAACGTGCGGTGGGATATTTACCCAAGTCAAACACGCCAATATTTTGAAAATTTACAAAACGCTGTCCTAAAGATCATAGATGATTGTATAGTGATTTATCGTGCGTAATGGGCAATATTTTTGTAAGAATGACTTATAGATTGGGAGTCAACACTCAGATAAACATCGCCCACCTCCCACTTTTCCTGATGATTGCAGAACCTGATATATAAAAACTTAAAAGAGTTTACGATCCCAAAAAATTATAGATACTTTTTGAATTTATCACTCTCTACATTTGTGCATTATGCATTTCCATTTGAGATGTACATTTTTTTCTTAAATCAAAACTTTAGTTTTCAATTTCCCTTCATCTCGTAAACAAAAAAAGAGATAAAAGGCAAATAGATCACAACAAAATGAATATTTTAGAGTTTATGTATGAAAAGAATTTAAAGCAATAAAAAAATGTAAGTAAAGAAAATTTATTCACACGCCACAAATGTACACAAAAGTTTTATTATCTAAGTTTTGGAAATTCCACTAGTTCAACCCTCATAGCTTTGAATTTTATTAGAAAAAGATTTTTCTACAGATGTTTTAAAAAATGGATATGCATGCTTGAAAAATTTTAAAGATGCAAATGACCTATGGATCCAAACCTTTTAAAGAGAATAACATTAAATTCTCAAGTGAATGTACGGTGGGATATTTACCCGAGTCAAACAAGCCATTATTTTGCCCATTCACAAAAAGCTGACCTAACGAGCATAGATGATTGTAAAGTGATTTATCATGCGTAACGGGCAATATTTTTGTAAGAAAGGACTTATGGTCAACACTCAGTTAAAAATCCTCCGCCTCTGCCTCCCCCTTTTCTAGAGGATTGCAGAACCTACTACATAAAAACTAAAAAGAGTTTACAATCCCTAAAAATTATAGACACTTTTTTTTATTATCTCTCTCTACATTTGTGCATTGTGCATTTCCATTTTAGATGTATACTTTTTTCTTAAATCAAAACTTGAGTTTTCACTTTCTATTCATCTCGAAAACAAAAAAAGAGATAAAAGGCAAATAGATCACAACAAAAAGAAAATTTTAGAGTTTATGTATGGAAAGAATTTTAAGCAATAAAAAAATGTAAGTGAAGAAAATTTAATCACACAACACAAATGAACACAAAATTTTTGTTATCCAAGTTTGGCATATTCGACTTGTTCAACCCTAATGGCTTGGAATTTTATAAGAAAGAGATTATTCTACACATGTTTCAAAAAATGGATATGCATGCTTGAAACATGTTAAAAATGCAAATGACCTATGGATCCAAACCTTTTTAATAGAATAACATTAAATTCTCATGTGAACGTGTGGAGGGATATTTACCCGAGTCAAACAAGCCAATATTTTGTCCATTTACAAAAAGCTAACCTAATGATCATTGATGATAGTAAAGTGATTCATCATGCATAATGGGCTATATTTTTGTAAAGAATGACTTATGGATTGGGAGTCAACACTCAGTTAAAAATCCCCCACCTCCCCCTTTTCCCAACAATTGCATAAATTGATATATAAAAACTAAAAAGAGTTTACAATCCCTAAAAATTACAGACACTTTTTGGAATTATCTCTCTCTAGTTTTGTGCATTGTGCATTTTCATTTTAGATGTATCCTTTTTTCTTAAATCAAAACTTGAGTTTTCACTTTCCCATCATCGTGTAAACAAAAAAAGAGATAAAAGGCAAATAGATCACAACTAAATGAAAAGTTTAGAGTTTATGTATGGAAAGAATTTAAAGAAATGAAAAATATATGTAAAGAAAATTTATTCACACACCACAAATGAACACAAAAGTTTTGTTATCCAAGTATGGGAAATTCCACTAGTTCAACCCTAATAGCTCGAAAATTTATAAGAAACAGATTTTTCTACACATGTTTTCAAAAATGGATATCCATGCTTGACACATGTTAAAGAAGCAAATGACCTATGGATCCAACCCTTTTAAAGAGAATAAAATTAAATTCTCAAGTGACCGTGCGGTGGGATATTTACCCTAGTCAAAGAGGCCACTATTTTGCCCATTTACAAAAACCTGACCTAACGATCGTAGTTGATTGTAAATTGATTTATCATGCGTAACGGGCTATATTTTTGAAAGGAATGACTGATGGATTGGGAGTCAACACTCTGTTAAAAATTCCCCGACTCCTCCTTTTCTTGACGATTGCAAAACCTGATATATAAAAACTAAAAAGAGTTTACAATCCATAAAAATTACAGACACTTTTTTTGAGTTATCTCTCTCTAAATTTGTGTCACTTTCCCTTCATCTTGTAAAAAAAAAGAGATGAAAGGCAAATAGATCCCAACAAAATGAAAATTTTAGAGTTTATGTGTGGAAAGAATTTAAAGCAATAAATAAATGTTAGTAAAGAAAATTTATTCACAGTCCACAAATGAACACAAAATTTTTGTTATCCATGTTTAGAAAATTTCACTAGTTCAACCCTAATAACTCGGAATTTTACAAGAAAGAGATTTTTCTACACTTCTTTTAAAAAATGTATATGCATGTGTGAAACATGTTAAAGATGCAAATGACCTATGGATCCAAACCTTTTAAAGAGAATAACATTAAATTCTCAAGTGAACGTGCAGAGGGATATTTACCCGTATCAAACAAACCATTATTTTGCCACTTTATAAAAAGCTGAACTAACGATCATAGATGATTGTAAAGTGATTTATTATGTGTAACGGGCTATATTTTTGAAAGGAATGACTTAAGGATTGAGGGTCAACGGTCAAGTAAAAATCCCTCGCCTCCCCCTTTTCCCGATGATTGCAGAACCTAATAAATAAAAACTAAAAAGAGTTTACAATCCCTAAAAATTACAGACACTTTTTGGAATTGTCTCTCTCTACATTTGTGCATTGTACATTACCATTTTAGATGTATACTTTTTTCTTAAGTTAAAACTTGAGTTTTCACTTTCCCTTCATCTCGTAAACAAAAAAAGAGATAAACGGCACATAGGTCACAAAAAAATGAAAATTTTAGAGTTGATGTATGGAAAGAATTTAAATCAATCAACAAATGAAAGAAAACAAAGTTCATTCACACACCACAAATGAAAACAAAAGTTTTGTTATCCAAGTTTGGGAAATTTGACTATTTCAACCCTAATAGCACAAAATTTTATAAGAAAGCGATTTTTGTACACATGTTTTAAAAAATGGATAAGCATGCTTGAAACATGTTAAAGATGTAAATGACCGATGGATCCAAACGTTTGAAAGAGAATAACATTAAATTCTCAAGTGAACGTGCGGTGGGATATTTACCCGAGTCAAACAAGATATTATTTTGCCCATTTAAAAAAAGTTAACCTAACGATCATAGATGATTGTAAAGTAATTGATCACGCGTAACGGGCTATATTTTTGTAAGTAATGACTTATAGATTGGGAGTCAACACTCAGTTAAAAATCCCCTGCCTCACCGTTTTCACGAAGATTACAGAACCTGATATGTCAAAACTAAAAAGAGTTTACAATCCCTAAAAATTACAGACACTTATTGGAATTCTCTCTTTCATTATTTGTGCATTGTTCATTTCCATTTTAGATGTATACTTTTTTCTTAAATCAAAACTTGAGTTTTCACTTTCCCTTCATTTCGTAAAACCAAAAAATAGATAAAAGGCAAATAGATCACACCAAAATGAAAATTATAGAGTTTATGTATGGAAAGAATTTAAAGGAATAAACAAATATAAGTGAAGAAAATTTATTCACACACCACAAATGAACACAAAATTTTTATTATCCAAGTTCGGGAAATTCCACTAGTTCAACACTTATAGCTCGGAATTTTGTAAGAAAGAGATTTTTCTATGCATGTTTTAAAAAATGAAAATGCATGCTTGAAACATGTTAAAGATGAAAATGACCTATGGATCCAAACCTTTTAAAGAGAATAACATTAAATTCTCATATGAACCTGTGGTTGGATATTTACTTGAGTCAAACAAGCCATTATTTTTCCCATTTAGAAAAAGCTGACCTAACGATCATAGATGATTGTAAAGTGATTTATCATGCGTAATGGGCTATATTTTTGTAAGGAATGATTGATGGATTGGGTGTCAACACTCAGTTAAGAATCACCCGCCTTCCCCTTTTCCCGACGATTGCAGAACCTGATATATATAAACCAAAAAAAATTTTAAATCCCTAAAAATTCAAATACTTTTTGGAATTATCTCTCTCTAAATTTGTGCATTGTGCATTTCCATTTTAGATGTACACTTTTTTCTTATATCAAAACTTGAGTTTTTACTTTAGGGTTTAGGGTTTAGGGTTTAGGGTTTACTTGCATTTCCCTTCATCTCGTAAACAAAAAAAGGCAAATAGATCACAACAAAAAGAAAATATTAGAATTTATGTACGGAAATTATTTAAAGCAATAAAAAATGTGAGTAAAGAAACTTTATTCACACACCACAAATGAACACAAAAGTTTTGTTATCCAAGTTTGGGAAATTACACTAGTTCAACCCTAATAGCACGGAATTTTATAAGAAAGAGATTTTTCTACACATGATTTTAAAAAAGGAATATGCATGCTTGAATCTTGTTAAAGATTCAAATGACATAAGGATCCTAACCTCTTAAAGAGAATAAAATTAAATTCACAAGTGAACGTGCAGTGGGATATTTACCCGAGTAAAAAAAGCCATTATTTTGCCCATTTTAAAATAGCTGACCTAACGATCATAGATGATTGTAAAGTGATTTATCATGCGTAATGGGCTATATTTTTGTAAGGAATGACTTATGGATTGGGAGTCAACACTCAGTTAAAAATCTCCAACCTCCACTTTTCCCGACTATTGCAGAACCTTATATATAAAAACTAAAAAGAGTTTACAATGCCTTAAAATTACAGACCCTTTTTGGAATTATATCTCTCTTCGTTTGTGCATTGTGCAATTCCATTTTAGATGTATACTTATTTCTTAAATCAAAACTTGAGTTTTCACTTTCCCTTCATCTCGTGAAAAAAAAAAGAGATAAAAGGCAAATAGATCACAACAAAATGAAAATTATAGTGTTTAAGTATGGGAAGAATTTAAAGCAATAAACAAATGTCTTTTTTTATCCAAGTTTGGGAAATCCCACTAGTTCAACCCTAATAGCACGGAATTTGATATGAAAGAAATTTTTCTATGCATGTTTTAAAAAATGGATATGAAAGCTTGAAACATGTTAAAGATGCAAATGACCTATGGATCCAAACCTTTTAAGGAGAATAACATTAAATTCTCCACTGAACGTACGGTGGGATATTTACCCGAGTATAACAACCCATTTTTTTCCCATTTACCAAAAGCTGACCTAACGATCATAGATGATTGTAAAGTGATTTATCATGCGTAACGGGCTATATTTTTGTTAGGAATGACTGCTGGATTGGGAGTCAACACTCAGTTAAAAATCCCCCACTTCCCCCTTTTCCCGACGATTGCAAAACTTGATATATAAAAACAAAAAAGAGTTTACAATCCCTAAAAATTACTGACACTTTTTGGAATAATATTCTCTACATTTGTGTTTTGTGCATTTCCATTGTAGATGTGTACGTTTTTTTCTTAAATCTAAACTAGAGGTTTCGTTTACCCTTCATATCGTAAACAAAAAAAAAATTACTGGCAAATAGATCACAAAAAAATGAACATTTTAGAGTTTATGCAAGGAAAGAATATAAAACAATAAAAAAATGTAAGTAAAGAAAATTTATTCACACACCGCAAATGAACACAAAAGTATTGTTATCGAATTTTGGGAAATTCCACTAGTTCAACCGTAATAGCTCAAAATTTTATAAGATAGAGATTTTTCTACACATGTTTTAAAAAATGGATATGGATGCTTGAAAAATGTTAAAGATGCAAATGATCTATGGATCCAAACCTTTTAAAGAGATTAACATTAAATTCAGAAGTGAACGTGCGATGGGATATATACCCAAGTCAAAGAATCCCTTTTTTTGCCCATTTAAAAAAAGCTAACCTAACGATCATAGATGATTGTAAAGTGATTTATCATGTGTAATGCGCTAGATTTTTTTAAGGAATAACTTAAGGATTGGGAGTCAACACTCAGTAAAAAATCCGTTGCCTCCCCCTTTTCCCGACAATTGCAAAACCTGATATATAAAAACTAAAAAGAATTTACAATCCCAAAAAATTACAGACATTTTTTTGAATTATCTCTCTCTACATTTGTGCATTGTGCATTTCCATTTTAGATTTATACTTTTTCTTTAGTCAAAACTTGAGTTTTCACTTTCCCTTCATCTCGTAAACAAAAAAAGAGATAAAAGGCAAATAGATCACAAAAAAATGAAAATTTTAGAGTTCATGTATGGAAAGAATTTAAAGAAATAAACAAATGCAAGTAAAGAATATTTATTCACACAAAAGTTTTGTTATCCAATTTTTGGAAATTCCACTAGTTCAACCCTAATAGCACGGAATTTTATAAGAAAGAGATTTTTCTGCACATGTTTTTAAAAATGGATATCCATTCTTGAAACATGTTAAAGGTGCAAATGAACTATAGATCAAAACCTATTCAAGAGAATAACATTAAATTCTCAAGCGAACGTGCGGTGGGATATTTACCCTAGTCAAACAAGCCATTATTTTGCCCATTTACAAAAAGCTGACCTAACAATCATAGATGATTGCAAATTGATTTATCACTCGTAATGGGAATATAATTTTTTTAAGGAATTACTTATGGATTGGGAGACAACACTCAGTTAAAAATCCCCGCCTCCCCCCTTTTCCTGACGGTTGCCAAACCTGATATATAAAAACTACTAAGAGTTTAAAATCCCCAAAAATTACAGACACTTTTAGGAATTATCTCTCTCTACATTTGTGCATTGTGCATTTCCATTTTAGATGCATACTTTCTTCTTAGATCAAAATTTGAGTTTTCACTTTCCCATCATCTCGTAAACAAAAAAAGAGAAAAAAGGCAAATAGTTCATAACAAAATAAAAATTTTAGAGTTTATGTATGGAAAGAATTTAAAGCAATAAACAAATGTAAGTAAAGAAAATTTATTCACACACCACAAATGCACACAAAATTTTTGTTATCCAATTTTTGGAAATTCCACTAGTTAAACCCTTATAGCTCGGAATTTTAAAAGAAAGAGATTTTTCTACACATGTTTTTAAAAATGGATATGCATGCTTGAAATATATTAGAGATGCAAATAACCTATGGATCCAAACCTTTTAAACAGAATCACATTAAATTCTCAAGTGAACGTGTGGTGGGATTTTAACCCGAGTCAAACATGCCATTATTTTGCCCTTTTTCAAAAAGCTGACCAAACGATCATAGTTGATTGTAAAGTGATTTATCATACATAATGGGCTATATTTTTGTAAGGAATGACAGATGGATACGGAGTCAACATTCAGTTAAAAATCTAAAAAAATATTACAATCGCCAAAAATTACAAACACTTTTTGGAATTATCTCTCTCTACATTTTTGCATTGTGCATTGTGCATTTCCATTTTAGATTTATACTTTTTCTTAAGTCAAAACATGAGTTTTCACTTTCCCTTCATCTCGTAAAAAAAAAAGAGATAAAAGGAAAATAGATCACAAAAAAATGAAAATTTTAGAGTTTATGTAAAGAAAGATTTTAAAGCAATAAAGAAATGTTAGTAAAGAAAATTTATTCACACACCACAAATAAATTCAAAAGTTTTGTTATCCATGTTTGGGAAATTCCACTTGTTGGACCCTAATAGCTTGAATTTTTTAAGAAAGAGATTTTGCTACACATGTTTTAAAAAAAGGATATGCATGCTTGAAACATTTTAAAGATGCGAATGACCTATGGATCCAAACATTTTAAAGAGAATAACATTAAATTCTCAAGAGAACGTGCGGTGGGATATTTACCTGAGTCACACAAGCCATTATTTTGCCCATTTACAAAAAGTTGATCTAACAATCATAGGTGATTGTAAAGTGATATATCATGCGTAACAGCTTATATTTTTCTAAGTAATGACTTATGGATTGGGAGTCAACATTATTAAAAATGACCCACCTTCCCCTTTTCCCAACGATTGTAGAACCTGATACATAAAAACTAAAAAGAGTATACAATCCATAAAAATTACAGTCACTTTTTTGAATTATCTTTGTCTACATTTGTGCATTGTCCATTTCCCTTTTAGATGTAAACTTTTTTATTTAATCAAAACTTGAGTTTTCTGTTTCCCTTCATCTCGTAAAAAAGAAAAGAGATAAAAGGCAAATAGATCACACCAAAATAAAAATTTTAGAGTTTATGTATGGAAAGAATTTAAGGCAATAAACAAATGTAAGTAAATAAAATTTATTCACACACCATAAATGAACATAAAAGTTTTGTTATCCAAGTTTGGGAAATTCCACTAGTTCAACTTTAGTAGCTCGGAATTTTATTAGGAAGAGATTTTTCAACACATGTTATAAAAAATGGATATGCAAGCTTGAAAAATATTAAAGATGCAAATGACCTATGGATCCAAACCTTTTAAAGAGAATAAAATTAAATTCTCAAGTGACCGTGAGGGGGGGATATTTACCCGAGTCAAACAATCCATTATTTTGCCCATTTGAAAAAAGCTGACTTAACAATCATAGATGATTGTAAAGTGTTTTATCATGCGTAACAAACTATATTTTTGTAAGGAATGACTTATGGATTGGGAGTCAACACTCAGTTAAAAATCCCCCACCTCCCCCTTTTCCCGATGATTGCAGAACCTGATATATAAAAACTAAAAAGAGTTTACTATCCCCAAAATTAGACACACTTTTTGGACTTATCTCTCTCTACATTTTTGCATCGTGCATTTCTATTTTAGATGTATTCTTTTTTCATAAATCAAAACTTGAGTTTTCACTTTCCCTTCATCTCGTAAACAAAAAAAAGAGATGAAAGGAAAATAGATCACAACAAAATGAAAATTTCAGAATTTATGTATGGAAATAATTTAAAGCAATAAACAAATGTAAGTAAAGAAACTTTATTCACACACCACAAATGAAAACAAAAGTTTTGTTATCAAAGTTTGGGAAATTCCATTAGTTCAACCCTAATAGCACATAATTTTATATGAAAGAGATTTTTCTACACATGTTTTACAAAATGGATATGCATACTTGCAACATGCTAAAGATGCAAATGACCTATGGATCCAAACATTTTAAAGAGAATAACACTAAATTCTCGAGTGAACGTGCCGTGGGATATTTACCCGAGTGAAACAAGCCATTATTTTGCCCATTTACAAAAAGCTGACCTAACAATCATAGATGATAGTAAAGTGATTTATCATGCGTAATAGGCTATATTTTTGTAAGGAATGACTTAAGGATTGGGAGTCAACACTCAGTTAAAAATCTCCCACCTCACCCTTTTTCCGACGATTGTAGAACCCGATATATAAAAACTAAAAAGAGTTTACAATCCCTAAAAATTACAGACACTTTTTGGAATTTTCTCTCTCTACATTTGTGCATTGTGCATTTCCATTTTAGATGTATATTTTTTTCTTAAATCAAAACTTGAGTTTTCACTTTCCCTTCTTCTCATATACAAAAAAAGTGATAAAAGGAAAATAGATCACAACAAAATGAAAATAATAGAGTTTGTGTATGGAAAGAATTTAAAGCATAAAACAAATGTAAGTAAAGAAAATTTATTCACATACCACAAATGAGCACAAAAGTTTTGTTATCCAAGTTTGGGAAATTCCACTAGTACAATCCTTATAGATCAGATTTTATAAGAAAGTGATTTTCTACACATGTTTTAAAAAAAGGATATGCATGCTCGTAGCATGTTAAAGATGTAAATGACCTATGGATCCAAACCTTTTAATGTGAATAACATTAAATTCTCAAGTGAACGTGCGGTGGGATATTTACTCGAGTCAAACATGTCATTATTATGCCCATTTATAAAAAGCTGACCTAACGATAATAGATGATTGTAAACTGATTTATCATACGTCATAGGCTATATTTTGTTAAGGAATGTCTTAAGGATCGGTAGTCAACACTAACTTAAAAATCCCCCGCCTCCCCCTTTTCCCAACGTTTGCAGAACCTGATATATAAAAACTAAAAAGAGTTTACAATCCCTAAAAATTACAGACACTTTTTGGAATTCTCTCTCTACATTTGTGCATTGTGTAGTTCCATTTTAGATGTGTACTTTTTTCTTAAATCAAAACTTGACTTTTCACTTTCCCTTCTTCTCGTATACAAGAAAAGTGATAAAAGGCAAATAGATCGCAACAAAATGAAAATAATAGACTTTGTGTATGTAAAAAATTTAAAGCATAAAACAAATGTGAGTAAAAAAAATTTATTCACATACAACAAATGAGAACAAAAGTTTTGTTATCCAAGTTTGGGAAATTCCACTTGTTCAACCCTAATAGCTCGGAATTTTATAAGAAAGAGATTTTCTACACATGTTTTAAAAAATGGATATGCATGCTTGAAACATGTTAACGATGCAAATGATCTATGGATCCAAACCTTTTAAAGAGAATAACATTAAATTCTCAAGTCAAGGTGCAGTGGGATATTTAACAGAGTCAAACAAGCCATTATTTTGCCCACTTACAAAAAGCTGAGCTAACAATCATGGATGATTGTAAAGTGATTTATCATGCGTAACGGGCTATATTTTTGTAAGGAATGACTTATGGATTGGGAGTCAACACTCAGATAAAAATCCCCCATCTCCCCCTCTTCCCGATGATTGCAGAATCTGGTATATAAAAACTAAAAGAGTTTACAATCCCTAAAAATTACAGACACTTTTTGGAATTATCTCTCTCTACATTTGTGCATTTTGGATTTCAATTTTAGATGTAAATTTTTTTCTTAAATAAAAACTTGAGTTTTCACTTTCCCTTCATCTCTCATAAACAAAAAAAGTGATAGAAGGCAAATAGATCACAACAAAATGAAAATTTTAGAGTTTCTGTATGGAATGAATTTAAAGCAATAGACAAATGTAAGAAAAGAAAATTTATTCACACACATAAAATGAACCCAAAATTTTTCTTATCAAAGTTTGGGAATTTCCATTAGTTCAACCGAAATAGCTAGGAATTTTGTAAGAAAGCGATTTTTCTACAAATGTTTTATAAAATGGATATGCATGCTTGAAACCTATTAAAGATGCAAATGACCTATGGATCCAAACCTTTTAAAGAGAATAAAATTAAATTCACAAGTGAACGTGCGGTGGGATATCTACCCAAGTCAAACAACCCATTATTTTGCCCATTTACCAAAAGCTGACCTAACGATTATAGGTGATTGTTAAGTGATTTATTATGCATAACGGGCCATATTTTTGTAAGGAATGACTTATGGATTGGGAGTCAACACTCAGTTAAAAATCCCCCGCCTCTCCCTTTTCCTGACGATTGCAGAACCTGCTATATAAAAACTAAAAAGAGTTTACAATCCCTAAAAATTACAGACAATTTTTGGAATTATCTCTCTCAACATTTGTGCATTGTGCATTTCCATTTTACATGTATACTTTTTTCTTAAATCAAGACTTGAGTTTTCACTTTCCCTTCATCTCGTAAAAATAAAAAGAGGTAAATGGCAAATAGATCACAACAAAATGAAAAATATAGATTTTATGTATGGAAAGAATTTAAAGCAATAAAAAAATGTAGGTAAAGAAAATTTATTCACACATCACAAATAAACACAAAAGATTTGTTATCCAAGTTTTGGAAGTTCCACTAGTTCAACCCTAATAGCACGGAGTTTATAAGAAAGCGATTTTTTTACACATGTTTTAGAAATGGATATGTATGTTTGAAACATGTTAAAGATGCAAATGACCTATGGATCCAAACCTTTTAAAGAGAATAACATTAAATTCTCATGTTTGGGTGCGGTGGGATATTTACCCGAGTCAAACAAGCCATTATTTTGCCCATTTTCAAAAAGCTGACCTAACGATCATAGATCATTGTAAAGTGATTTATCATGTGCAACGGGCTATATTTTTTGTAAGGAAAGAATTATGGATTGGAGTCAACACCCAGTTAAAAATCCCCTGCCTCCCCCTTTTCCTGACGATTGCACTGATAAATAAAAACTAAAAGTGTTTACAATGGATAAAAATTACAGACACTTTTTGGAATTATCTCACTCCACATTTGTGCATTGTGTATTTCCATTTTTCATGTATACTTTTTTCTTAAATAGAAACCTGAGTTTTCACTTTTCCTTTTTCTCGTAAACAAAAAAAGAGATAAAAGGCAAACAGATCAAAACAAAATGAAAATTTTAGAGTTTATGAATGGAAAGAATTTAAAGCAATAAAGAAATGTAAGTAAAGAAAATTTATTCACACAGCACATATGAACACAAAAGTTTTGTTATCCAAGTTTGGGAAATTCCACTAGTTCAACCCTAATAGCTCGACATTTTATAAGAAAGCGATTTTCTACACATGTTTTAAAAAATGGATATGCATGCTTGAAACATGTTAACGATGCAAATGACCTATGGATCCAAACCTTTTAAAGTGAATAACATTACATTCTCAAGCAAACGTGCTGTGGGATATTTACCCGGGTCAAACAAGCCATTATTTTGCCCATTTACAAAAAGCAGACCTAACAATCATTGACAATTGTAAAGTGATTTCTCATCAATAACGGTCTATATTTTTGTATGGAATGACTGATAGATTGGGAGTCAACAATCAGTTGAAAATCCCTTACCACCCCCTTTTTTCGAAGATTGCAAAACCTTATATATAGAAACTAAAAAGTGTTTACAATCCCTAAAAATTATAGAGACCTTTTGGAATTATCTCTCTCTACATTTGTGTATTTTGCATTTCCATTTTAGATGTATAATTTTTTCTTAAATCAAAACTTGAACTTTCACTTTTCCTTCATCTCGTAAACAAAAAAAGTGATAGAAGCCAAATAGATCACAACAAAATGAAAATTTTAGAGTTTCTGCATGGAATGAATTTAAAGCAATAAACAAATGTAAGAAAAGAAAATTAATTCACACACCAAAAATGAACACAAAAGTTTTCTTATCAAAGTTTGGGAAATTCAACTATTTCAACCCAAAAAGCTAGGAATTTTATAAGAAAGAGATTTTCAACACTTGTTTTATAAAATGGATATGCATGATTGAAACATGTTAATGATGCTAATGACCTATGGATCCAAACCTATTAAAGAGAATAACATTAAATTCACAAGAGAGCGTGTGGTGGGATAATTACCCGAGTCAAACAAGCCATTATTTTGCCCACTTACAAAAAGTTGACTTAACGATCATACGTGATTGTACAAGTATTCGTCATGCATAAAGGGCCATATTTTTGTACGGAATCACTTATGGATTGGGAGTCAACACTTAGTTAAAAATCCCCCGCCTCCCCCTTTTCCAACGATTGTAGAACCTGATATATAAAAACTAAAAGGAGTTTGCAATCCCTAAACATTACAGACTCTTTTTGGAATTATCTCTCTCAACATTTGTGCATTATGCATTTTCATTTTAGATGTATACTTTGTTCTTAAATCAAATTTGAGTTTTCACTTTCCCTTCATCTCGTAAACAAAAAAAAAGAGATAAAAGGCAAAAATATCACAAAACAAAGGAAAATTTTAGAGTTGATGTATGGATAGAATTTAAAGCAACAAACAAATGTAAGTAAACCCTAAACCCTTCATACACCACAAATGAACACAAAAGTTTTTTTATCCAATTTTTGGAAATTCCACTAGTTCAACTCTAATAGCTCGGAATAATATAAGATAGAGATTTTTGAACACATGTTTTTAAAAATGGATATGCATGCTTGAAACATGTTAAAGATGCAAATGACCTATGAATCAGAACCTTTTAAAGCGAATAACATTAAATTCTCAAGTGAACGTGCGATGGGATATTTACCCGAGTCAAACAAGCCATTATTTTGTCCATTTAGAAAAAGTTGAACTAACAATCATATATGATTCTAAAGTGATTTATCCTATGTAACGGGCTATATTTTTGTATGGAATGACTGATGGATTGAGTGTCAACACTCAGTTAAAAATCCCCCGTTTTCCCCTTTTCCCGACGATTGCATAACTAGATATATATAAAATAAAAAGAGTTTACAATCCCTAAAAATTACAAATACTTTTTAGAATTATCTCTCTCTACATTTGTGCATTGTGTATTTCCATTTTAAATGTATACTTTTTTCTTAAATCAAAACTTGAGTTTTCACTTTCCCTTCATCTCGTAAACAAAAAAAGAGATAAAAGGGAAATAGATCACAACAAAATGAAAATTTTAGAGTTTATGTAAGGAAATAATTTAAAGCAATAAAAAAATATAATTAAAGAAAATTTATTCACACACCACAAATGAACACAAAAGTTTTGTTATCCATGTTTGGGAAATTCCTCTAGTTCTACCCTAATAACTCGGAATTTTATAAGAAAGAGATTTTTCTACACATGACTTAAAAAATGGATATGCATCCTTGAAACATGTTAAAGAAGCAAATCACCTATGGATCCAAACCTTTTAAAGAGAATAACATTAAATTCTCATGTGAACGTGCGGTGGGATATTTACCCGAGTCAAACAAGCCATTGTTTTTCCCATTTACAAAAAGTAGACCTAACGATCATAGGTCATTATAAAATTATTTATCACGCGTAAAGGGCTATATTTTTGTAAGGAATCACTTATTGATTGGGAATCAACACTCAGTTAAAAATCCCCCGCCTCCCCCTTTTCCCAACTATTGCAGAACCTGATATGTAAAAACTAAAAAGATTTTACAATCCCTAAAAATTACAGACACTTTTTGGAATTATCTCTCTCTAAATTTTTGAATTGTGCATTTCCATTTTAGATGTATACTTTTTTCTTAAACCAAAACTTGATTTTTCACTTTCCCTTCATCTCGTAAATAAAAAATGTGATAAAAGGCAAATAGATCACAACAAAATAAAAATTTGGAAGTTTATGTATGGAGATAATTTAAAGCAATAAACAAATATAAGAAAATAAATTTTTTTGACACACCACAAATAAACACAAAAGTTTTGTTATCCTAGTTTGGGAAATTCCTCTTGTTCAACCCTAATTGTTCGGAATTTTATAAGAAAGAGATTTTTCTACACATGTTTTAAAAAATAGGTATGCATGCTTGAAACTAGTTAAAGATGAAAATGACCTATGGATCCAAATATTTTAAAGAGAAAAAAATTAAATTCACAAGTGAACATGCGCTGGGATATTTACCCAAGTCAAACTAGCCATTATATTGCCCATTTCCAAAACGCTAACTTAACAATCATAGATGATTTTTAAGTGATTTATCATGCGTAACGGGATATAATTTTGTAAGGAATGAAGTATGGATTGGGAGTCAACACTCATTTAAAAATCCCCCGCCTCCCCCTTTTCCCGATGATTGCAGAACCTGATATATAAAAACTAATAAGAGTTTACAATCCCTAAAAATTAAAGACACTCTTTGGAATTATCTCTCTCTACATTTGTGCACTGTGCATCTCCATTTTACATGTATACTTTTTTCTTAATTCAAAACTTGAGTTTTCACTTTCCCTTCATCTCGTAAACAAAAAAAGAGATAAAAGGCAAATAGATCACAACAAAAGGAAAGTTTTAGTGTTTAAATATGGAATGAATTTAAGGCAATAAACTAATGTAAGTGAAGAAATATTATTCACACACCACAAATGAACACAAGTTTTGTTATCGAAGTTTTGGGAAATACCACCAGTGGAACCCTAATATCTCGGAATTTTATAAGAAAGAGATTTTTCTACACGTGTTTTAAAAAATGGATTTGCTTGCTTGACACATGTTAAAGATACAAATGACCTATGGATCCAAACCTTTTAAAGAGAATAACATTAAATTCTCAAGTTAGCGTGCGGTGGGATATTTACCCGAGTCAAACAAGCTATTACTTTGCCCATTTACCAAAAGCTGACCAAATGATCATAGATGATTGTAAAGTGATTTTTCATGCGTTACGGGCTATATTTTGGTAAGGAATGACGGATTGATTGGGAGTCAACACTCAGTTAAAAATCCCTGCCTCCCCCTTTTCCCGACGATTGCAGAACCCGATATATCAAAACTAAAAAGAGTTTACAATCCCTAAAAATTACATACACTTTTTTGAATTTTCTCTCTCTACATTTTTTTCATTGTGCTTTTCTATTTTAGATGAATACTTTTTCTTAAAAAAAAATTTGAGTTTTCAATTTCCCTTCATGTCGTAAACAAAAAAAGAGATGAAAGGAAAATTGATCACAACAAAATGAAAATTTTAGAGTTTATGTATGAAAAGAATTTAAAGCAATAAACAAATGTAAATAAAGAAAATTTATTCACACACCACAAATGAACACAAAATTTTTGTAATCCAATTTTTGGAAATTCCACTAGTTCAACCCAAATAGCACAGAAATTTATATGGAAGAGATTTTTCTACACATATTTTAAAAAATGGTTATGCATGTTTGAAACATGATAAAGATGCAAATGACCTATGGATCCAAACCTTTTAAAGAGAATAACATTAAATTCTCAAGTGAACGTGCGGTGGGATATTTACCCGAGTCAAACAAGCCATTATTTTTCCCATTTACACAAAGCTGACCTAACGATTATAGGTGATTATAAAGTGATTTAAAATGCGTAACGGGCCATATTTTTGCAAGGAATGACTTATGGATTGGGAGTCAACACTCACTTAAAAATCCCCTGCCTCCCCCTTTTCCAAAAGACAACTCCAACTCACCACTTTTACAATGAATGACAACATTAGATGTGGCTAAGAAGGGACAACCTAGGATGACAGGAATTTGGTTGGTCACATTGACTACTAGTTCTGTATCAAGAACAATGAAATCAACCGGGAATAGAAATTTGTCCATTTTTATCAAAACATCTTCAAGTATTCCTCGTGGTATCTTGATAGAACGGTCAGCTAGTTGAAGTATGATGGGGGTAGGCTTCAATTCCCCCAAACCTAATTGCTGGTACACGAAGAAAGGAAGCAAATTCACACTTGCCCCTAAGTCAAGAAGAGCTCTTTGGATGGTATGTTCACCAATGAAACATGAAATTGTGGGGCATCCATGATCTTTAAGTTTAGGAGGAGTGTTGTGCTTCAAAATTGAGCTTACATTCTCAGTAAGAAAGACCTTTTTGTTAACATGTTGTTTTCTCTTCTGTGTACAAAGGTTTTTCAAAAATTGGGCATAGGCAGGGACTTCCCTAATAGCATCAAGAAGTGGAATGTTAATGTGAAGCTTACTAAATAGTTGCAACGTTTCATGCATGCTATCTCCTTTCCTAGGTGGACCCGATAACCTCGGCAGATAAGGAGTTGGTGGGACTTGGTTAGGATCTGCCTGGTTGTTGGTGGAGAACTTGGAGGTTCTTCACTCAATGATGTATCCCCATTGTCATCCTTTGACTCCTTAGACTTAGCAGTCCCTACCCCATTGTTCAACTCACGACCACTCCTAAGGGTGGTTATGGCTTTGGCTTGCTCATGGTGGGGATTGGAACTCGACCCACTATCCTGTGTGCTTTTGGGGTTAGGAATGGTTTGACTCGGGAGTCTATTTTGTGCTTGTTCACTCATGTGGCTGGCCAACTGACTCACTTGCATTTCAAGTTGGCAATGGAGACTTTGTATTCTGCATGAATAGTTGAAGTGTATCCTCAAGTGAAGGTTTTTGTGGAATCAAAGGCTGTTGAGTGAAGTGTGGGCACGGAGCTTGGGGTTGAGTAAACCTGTGGGCCCTTGGACCATGAGAAATTTGGGTGCCTAGCTCAACCCAGATTATATGTTTCCGAAAAAGGATCGTTCTGGTTTGATCACTCAACGATTCAAAGAAGTCCCACGCCTCACTAGCACTCTTACCCATCAAACTCCCACCACTGATTGCATCTACCATGGATCTAACCTGGGGTGTAAGACCTTGATAAAAGTATTGCACTAAATTATATTTCTCAAACCCATGATGCGGACACCTACGGATCAAATCTTTCCATTTCTCCCAAGCCTCATAAAACTGTTCACCCTCCTGCTGCATAAAGTTTGAGATTTCTCTCTTGAGGGTTGTAGTTCTCTGAATGGGAAAGTACTTGGACAAAAATTTCATGACTAATGTGTCCCATGAAGTAATGTTGCCCACCTCTAAGGAATTAAGCCAAGACTTGGCCTTATCCTTAAGTGAAAATGGAAAAAGTCTTAACCGGATAGAGTCATCTGAGAAATTATGGAATTTGAAAGTCGCACAGATATCTAAGAATTCCTTGATGTGGTAATAAGGTTCCTCCTTCTCCAACCTATAGAATATAGGGAGGAGTTGGATTACACCCGGTTTTAACTCATAACTAGCAGCAATAGTGGGTGGCAATATAATGCAAAAAGGTGATGTGAAGTTGGATGGGATAGAATAATACATGAGGGCTCTACGGCCACCTGCTGTAGGTAACTGTAATGGTTCACCCTGATTGGCCATGGTAGCTCCTAACCTGACTTCTGGTGTGGTAATAAGGGTCCTCCTTCTCCAACCTATAGAATGTAGGGAGGAGTTGGATTACACCCGGTTTCAACTCATAACTGGCAGCAGTAGTGGGTGGCAATATAATGCAAGAAGTTGATGTGAAGTTGGATGGGATAGAATAATCCCTCAGGGCTCTACGGTCACCTGCTGCAGGTAACTGTAATGGTTCACCCTGATTGGCCATGGTAGCTCCTAACTTGACTTCTGGTGTTTTCCTACAAATATGGTCTACCTCTTCAACAAAGGGAGCTAATGGTTTACCTAGGGAGCGGCGCCCGTGCATAAAAACACAAAAAGAAATAAAACTAACTATCAAATTATGCTAACAAACTAACTACTGAAAATACGAACTACCTAGAAGAAATAAAAATAACTCCATACAAAATCATCGAGATAAAACAAAAACATAAAATTATGAAAGCAGGAAAATAAATCTAACCTAAGACCATGGAGAACAAAGAAATACACTTAATACGTGCCTCCCCGGCAACGGTGCCAAAAACTTGATGTGAAATTTAATTACATCGGCTTTTATACATCACAAGCATACGAATCGTTCATGTAATCTAGCGGGAAGCGAGGGTCATATCCACAAGGAGGACTGAATTTTGTGTATTCTTCAGTCAACTAGCCTAACAAAATATGATGAATTAATCTGAACTAAACATTGATTATATCCTAAATTACCAAGCAATGATCTAATTAACTACTTGCACAATAGGAAACGTCAACTCTGGATTTTACCGTAATTCGTGCCTCTCTCGAGTGGCACGTAACCACGAATCCAGAATCTCAATCCTTGCGTCTAGCCCCTCTCGGGCGCCTAGAGTTAAAGAAAAAGATCGGATTATACCAGAATCCAACCTAAATTATAATATTACCCAAACTAGCTAATTACTCAAAAAATTCAGAAAACAAATATTCAATAAACATTAATTCTCAAATCAAATTTAATAGACATTCAAACCTAAGTTAAAACTATAGGAAACTAATTAAATTAAAAAATGATGGATTACTCCCCTTCTTTTTCCTCTCGCTCAAGCAGCAATTCCGTTCTCACGGTTGCTGCAATTTCCAGAAATTAAGGGCTTCGGGTTGCAAAAGTGAGCGGCCGGAAGTGGATGTGACGCCAGCGAAGAGGAATCGAAATCAGCGCCAGAGGAGGTGGTGCAGCGGAAGACGAGATGGAAGCAAAATCCTCTTACCGGCTCTCTCGAGTCACAATCGTAGTCGGACTAGGCTCAGGAAGTGGTCGAAAAAGCATAATCAACGCCGGAGGAGCCCTCTCGAGTCACCTCTAGACCTGGCGAGTAGAAAATGGCAGTGTCAAACTCACCGCAATGGAGACTCTCTCAAGCTCTCCTCGGGTCTGTTCTTGGTTGCCGAATGGTGGTGGACGACGGTGGCGCGTGGCGAACGACGGTTGGGAGAAAAATCCTCTCGGGTCTCTCTTCTTTCGGTCGGTGGCTCCTTCCCATTCTCCCCACCGAGCTCTCCTTTCTACTGATAGATTTTGCCCTAAAAATCTCTCTTTCACAAATGGCATTTTTGTAAATATCTCCTTCTCACCAAAATTCTCCTGAAATTCAATAATTGAATCCGTAAAAATCATTTCAGAAATAAATAAACCCTAAAAAGAATGAAATATAATTCAGGAGTGAAAAATATGCAATATAAGCATTGATTAATGCCAAATTCAATAAATGGACGTTTCATTTGAAAATCGATAAATAACCACCTATAACACAATTATAAGGGTTATTCTATTATAATTAACGTAGTTCCCATGTCAAAATCTGGCATATATCAACGGGCTATATTTTTGTAAGGAATGACTAATGGATTGGGAGTCAACACTCAGTTATAAATCCCCCGCCTCCCCTTTTCCCAACGATTACAGAACCTGAATTTACAATCCCTAAAAATTACAGAAACTATTTAGAATTATCTCTCTCTACATTTGTGCATTCTGCATTTCCATTTTAGTTGTATACTTTTTTCTTAAATCAAAACTTGAGTTTTCACTTTCCCTTCATCTCGTAAACAAAAAAAAGAGATACAAGGCAAACAAATCACAACAAAATGAAAATTTTAGAGTCTATGTATAGAAAGAATTTAAAGAAATAAACAAATGTAAGTAAAGAAAATTTATTCACACACCACAAATGAACACAAAAGTTTTGTTATCCAAGTTTGGGAAATTCCACTATTTCAACCCCAATAGCTCGAAATTTTATAAGAAAGATTTTTCTACACATGTTTTAAAAAATGGATATGCATGCTTGAAATATATTAAAGATGAAAATGACCTATGGATCCAAACCTTTTAAAGTGAATAACATTAAATTCTCAAGTGAACGTGTAGTGGGATATTTACCCAAGTCAAACCAGCCATTATTTTGCCCATTTACAAAAAGCTGACCTAATGATCATACATGATTGTAAAGTGATTTATCATGCGTAACTGCCTATATTTTTGTAAGGATTGACTTATGGATTGGAACTCAACACTAAGTTAAAAATCCCCCGCATCCCCCTTTTTCCCATGATTGCAGAACTTGATATATAAAAACTAAAAACAGTTTACAATCCCTAAAAATTATAGACACTTTTTGGAATTATCTCTCTCTACATTTGTGCATTGTGCATTATGCATTTCCATTATAGATGTATACTTTTTTTTGTAAATAAAAACTAAAGGTTTCACTATCCCTTCATCTCGAAAACAAATACAGAGATAAAAGGCAAATAGATCACAACAAAATGAAAATATTAGGGTTTATGAATGGCAAGAAGTTAAAGGAATAAACAAATGTAAGTAAAGAAAATTTATTCACACACGACAAATGAACAGAAATGTTTTGTTATCCAAGTTTGGGAAATTCCACTAGCTCAACCCTAATAGTTCGGAATTTTATAAGAAAGATATTTTTCTACACATGTTTTAAAAAATGGATATGCATTCTTCAAACATGATGACCTATGGATCAAAACCTTTCAAAGAGAATAACATTAAATTCTCAATTGAATGTGCGATGGGATATTTACCCGAGTAAAACATGCCATTATTTTTCCCATTTACAAAAAGCTGACCTAATCATCATATATGATTGTAAAGTGATTTATCAAGCGTAACGGGATATATTTTTGTAAGGAATGACTTATGGAATGGGAGTCAACACTCAGTTAAAAATCCCCCGCCTCCCCCTTTTCCCGACGATTACAAAACATGAAATATAAAAAATAAAAAGTGTTTACAATCCCAGAAAATTACTGACACTTTTTGGAATTATCTCTCTCTATATTTGTGCATTGTACATTTCCATTTTAGATGTATACTTTTTTTTTAAATAAAAATTTGAGTTTTCACTTTCCCTTCATCTCGTAAACAAAAAAAGAGACAAAAGGCAAATAGATCACCACAAAATGAAAATTTTAGATTTCATGTATGGAAAAAATTTAAAGCAATAAACAAATGTAAGTAAAGAAAATTTATTCACACACCACAAATGTCCACTAAAGTTTTTTTAACCAAGTTTGGGAAATTCCACTAATTCAACCCTAATAGCTCGGAATTTTAAAAGAAAGATATTTTTCTGCACATGTTTTAAAAAATGGATACAATGCTTGAAACATGTTAAAGATGCAAATGACCTATGGATCCAAACCTTTTAAAGTGAATAACATAAAATTCTCAACTGCACGCGCGATGGCATATTTACCCGAGTCAAACAAACCATGATTTTGCCCATTTACAAAAATCTGACCTAACAATCATAAATGATTGTAAAATGATTTATCATGCGTAAAGGGCTATATTTTTGTAAGGAATGACTTAAGGATTGGGAGTCAACACTCAGTTAAAAATCCCCCGCCTCCCCCTTTTCCCTATGATAGTAGAGCCTGATATATAAAAACTAAAAAGACTTTAAAATCCCTAAAAATTACATACACTCTTTTGAATTATCTCTCTCTACATTTGTACATTGTGCATTGTGAATTTCCATTTTAGATGTATACTTTTTTCTTACATCAAAACTTGAGTTTTCACTTTCCCTTCAACTTGAAAACAAAAAAGAGATAAAAGGCAAATAGATCACAACAAAATGAAAATATTAGAGTTTATGTATGGAAAGAAGTTAAAGCAAGAAACAAATGTAAGTAAAGAAAATTTGTTCACACACCACAAATGAATAGAAAAGTTTTGTTATCCAAGTTTTGGAAATTTCCACTAGTACAACCCTAATAGCTCGGAATTTTATAAGAAAGAGATTTTCCAACAGATGTTTTAAAAAATGGATATGCATGCTTAAAACAAGTTAAATATGAAAATGACCAATGGATCCAAACCTTTTAAAGAGAATAACATTAAATTCTCAAGTGAAGGTGTGGTGGGATATTTACCCGAGTCAAACAAGCCATTATTTAGTACATTTACAAAAAGCTGACCTAATGATAAGATGATTGTAAAGTGATTTGTCATGTGTAAATGGATATTTTTTTTAAGGAATGACTTATGGAATGGGCGTCAACACTCAGTTAAAAATCCCCGCCTCCCCCTTTTCCCGACAATTATAGAACCTGATAAATAAAAACTATAAAGAGTTTACAATCCCTAAAAATCAATGACCATATTTGGAATTACCTCTCTCTAAATTTGTGCATTATGCATTTTAGATGTATACTTTTTTCATAAACCAAAACTTGAGTTTTTCACTTTCCCTTCATCTTTTAAACAAAAAAAAAGAGATAAAAGGCAAATAGTTCACAACAAAATGAAAATTTTAGAGTTGTGTATGGAAAGAATTTAAAGCAATAAAAAAATTTATGTAAATAGCATTGATTCACCCACCACAAATGAACACAAAAGTTTTGTTATCCAAGTTTGGGAAATTCCACTAGTTCAACCCTAATAGCTCGGAATTTTAAAAGAAAGAGATTTCTCTAATCATGTTTTAAAAAATAGATATGCATGTTTGAAAAATGATAAAGATGTAAATGACCTATGGATCCAAACCTTTTAAGGAGAATAACATTAAATTCTCAAGTGAACATGCGGTGGGATATTTACCCGAGTCAAACAAGCCATTATTTTGCAAATTTACAAAAAGCTGACCTAACGATGATAGATGATTGTAAAGTGATTTCTCATGCGTAACATGCTATAGTTTTGAGAGGAAAGACTTATGGATTGGAAGTCAACACCCAGTTAAAAATCCCCTGCCTCCCTCTTTTCCCGACGATTGCAGAACCTGATATATAAAAACTAAAAAGAGTTACAATACCTAAAAATTAGTGACAATTTTTGGAACTATCTCTCTCTACATTTGTGTATTTTGGATTTCCATTTTAGATGTATACTTTTTTCTTAAATCAAAACTTGAGTTTTCTCTTTCCATTCATCTCGTAAACAAAAAAAAAGATAAGCGGAAAATAGATTACAACAAAATGAAAATTTTTGAGTTTATGTTTGGAAAGAAGTTAAAGCAAAAATAAATTTAAGAAATTAAAATATATTCAGACAACAAAAATGAACACAAAAGTTTTGTTATCCAAGTTTGGGAAATTCCAGTAGTTCAACCCTAATAGCTCGGAATTTTATAAGATAGAGATTTTTCTACACATGTTTTAAAAAATTGATATGCTTGCTTGAAACTTGTTAAAGATGCAAATGATCTATGGATCCAAACCTTTTAAAGAGAATAATTTTAAATTATCGAATGATCGTGCAGTAGGATATTTACTCAATTCAGACAAGCCATTATTTTGCTCATTTCCAAAAAAGCTGACCTAATGATCATAGATGATTGTAAAGTGATTTATCATGTGTAACGGAATATATTTTTGAAAGAAATGACTTATGGATTGGGACTCAACACTCAGTTAAAAATCCCCCGCATCCCCCTTTTTCCCCACAATAGCAGACCTTCATATATAAAAACTAAAAAGAGTTTACAATCCCTAAAAATTACCGAGACTTTTAGGAATTATTTCTCTCTAAAATTGTGCATTGTGCATTGTCATTTTAGATGTATATTTTTTTCATAAATAAAAACTTGAGTTTCACTTTCCCTTCATCTCGTAAAAAAAAAAAAGAGATAAAAGGCAAATAGATCACAACAAAATGAAAATTTTAGAGTCTATGTATGGAAAGATTTTAAAGCAATAAACCAATGTAAAAAAATAAAATTCATTCACACACCACAAATGAACACAAAAGTTTTGTTATCCAACTATGGGAAATTCCACAAGTTCAACCCTAATAGCTCGGAATATTATAAGAAAGAGATTTTTCTACATATGTTTTTTAAATTGGATATGCATGCTTGAAACAAGTTAACGATGCAAATGACCTATGGATCCGAACGTTTTAAAGAGAATAACATTAAATTCTCAAGTGAACGTGCGGTGGGATATTTACCCGAGTCAAACAAGCCATTATTTTGTCCATTTAGAAAAAGCTGACCTAACAATCATATATGATTGTAAAGTGATTTATCCTGTGTAAAGGGCTCTATTTTTGTAAGAAATAACTGATGGATTGGGTGTCAACATTCAGTTAAAAATCCCTTGCTTTCCCCTTTTCCCTACGATTGCATAACTAGATATATATAAACTAAAACGAGTTTAAATCCCTAAAAATTGAAGACACTTTTTAGAATTATCTCTCTCTACATTTGTACGTTGTGGATTTCCATTTTAAATGTATACTTTTTTCTTAAATCAAAACATGAGTTTTCACTTTCCCTTCATCTCGTAAACAAAAAAAGAGATAAAAGGCAAATAGTTCACAACAAAATGAAAATTTTAGAGTTTATGTAAGGAAAGAATTTATAGCAATAAACTAATGTAAGTAATGAATATTTATTCACTCACCACAAATAAACACAAAAGTTTTGTTATCCAAGTCTGGGAAATTCCACTAGTTCAACCCGTATAGCTCGGAATTTTATAAGAATGAGACTTTTCTAAACATGTTTTAAAAAATGGATATGCATGCGCGAAACATGTTAAAGATGCAAATCACCTATGGATCCAAACTTTTTAAAGAGAATAATATTAAATTCTTAAATGAACATGCGGTGGGATATTTTCCCGAGTCAAACAAGCTATTATTTTGACCATTTACAAAAAGTTGACCTAACAATCATAGATGATTATAAAGTGATGTAACATGCGTAATAGGCTAAATTTTTGTAAGGAATGACTTATGGATTGGGAGTCCACACTCAGTTATAAATCCCCTGCCTCCTCGTTTTTCCCAACGATTGCCAAACCTGATATATAAAAAATAAAAAGAGTTTACAATCCCTAACAATTACCGAAACTTTTTGGAATTATCTCTCTCAACATTTGTGCATTATGCATTTCCATATTAGATGTATACTTTTTTCTTAAATCAAAATTTGAGTTTTCACTTTCCCTTCATCTCCTAAACAAAAAAAAAAAGATCAAATGCAAATAGATCACAACAAAATGAAAATTTTAGAGTTTATGTATGGAAAGAATTTAAATCAATAAAAAAATGTAAGTAAAGAAAATTTATTCACACACCACAAATGAACACAAAATTTTTGTTATCCAAGTTTGGGAAATACAACTAGTTCAACCCTACTAGCTCAGAATTTTATAAGAAAGAGATTTTTCTACACGTGTTAAAAAATGGATATACATGCTTGAAACATGTTAAAGATGCAAATGACCTATGGTTCAAAACCATTTAAAGAGAATAACATTAAATTCTTAAGTGAACGTGCGGTGGGATATTTACCAAAGTCAAGCAAGCCATTATTTTTCCCATTTACAAAAAGCTGACCTAACGATCAAAGTGATTTATCATGCGTAATGGGCTATAATTTTGTAAGGAATGACTTAAGGATTGGGAGTCAACACTAAGTTAAAAATCCCCTACCTCCCCTTTTTCCCGACGATTGCAGAACTTGATATTTAAAAACAAAAAAGAGTTTACAATCCCTAGAAGTTACAGAAACTTGATGGAATTATCTCTCTCTACATTTGTGCATTGTGCATTTCCATTTTGGATGTATACTTTTTTCTTAAATCAAAACTTGAATTTTCACTTTCCCATCCTCTCGGAAACAAAAAAAGATAAAAAAGGCATATAGACCACAAAAAAAATGAAAATTTTAGAGTTTATGTATTGAAAGAATTTAAAATAATAAACAAATGTAAGTCAAGAAAATTCATTCACACACCACAAATGAACACCAAGGTTTTGTTATCCAAGTTTGGAAAATTCCACAAGTTTAACCCTAATAGCTCGGAATTTTATAAGAAAGAGATTTTAAAGATGCAAATGACCTATGGATCCAAACCTTATAAAGAGAATAACATTAAATTCTCAAGTGAACATGCGGTGGGATTTTTACCAGAATAAAACAAGCCATTATTTTGCCCATTTAAAAAAAGCTGACCTAACGATCATAGAATATTGTAAAGTGATTTATCATGCGTAACGGGCTATATATTTTTAATCCCCCGCCTCCCCTTTTTCCCGATAATTGCAGAACATGATATATAAAAACTAAAAAGAGTTTACAATCTCTAAAAATTATAGTCACTTTTTGGAAGTATCTCTCTCTCTTCATTTGTGCATTGTGCATTTCCATTTTAGATATATACTTTTTTCTTAAATCAAAACTAGTGTTTTCACTTTCCCTTCTTCTCGTAAACAAAAAAAGATATAAAAGGCAAATAGATCTGAACAAAATGAAAACTTTAGAGTTTATGTATGGAAAGAATTTCAAGCAATCCCCTAAAATTACTGAAACTTTTTGGAATTATCTTTGTCTACATTTGTACATTGTGCATTTTTATTTTAAATGTATAGTTTTTTCTTAAATCAAAACTTGAGTTTTCACTTTCCCTTCGTCTTAAAAAAAAAAAAGCTAAAAGGAAAATAGATCACAACAAAAAGAAAATTTTAGAGTCTATGTATGGAAAGAATTTCAAGCAATAAAAAAATATAAGTAAAGAAAATTTATTCACACACCACAAATGAACACAAAAGTTTTGTTAACCAAGTTTGGGAAATTCCACTAGTTCAACCCTAATAGCTCGGAATTATATAAGAAAGAGATTTTTCTACACATCTTTTAAAAAATGGATATGCATGCTTGAAACTTGTTAAAGATGCAAATGATCTACGGATCCAAACCTTTTAAATACAATAACATTAAATTCTGGAGTGAACGTGTGGTGGGATATTTACCCGTGTCAACAAGCCATTATTTTGCCCATTTCAAAAAACCTGACCTAATGATTATAGATGATTGTAAAGTGATTTAGCATGCGTAACGGGCTAAATTTTTGTAAGGAATGACTTATGGATTGGGAGTCAACACTCAGTTAAAAATCCCCAGCCTCCCCCTTTTCCTAACGATTGCAGAACCTGATATATAAAAACAAAAAATATTTTACAATCCCTAAAAATTACAGACACTTTTTGGAATTATCTCTCTCTACATTTGTGTATTGTGCATTTCCATTTTAGATGTATACTTTTTTCTTAAATCAAAACTTGAGTTTTCACTTTCCCTTCATCTCGTTAACAAAAAAAGAAATAAAAGCTACATAGATCACAACAAAATGAAAATTTAAGAGTTTATGTATAGAAAGAATTTAAAGCAATAAACAAATGTATGTAAAGAAAATTTATTCACGCACCACAAATGAACACAAAAGTTTAGTTATCCAAGTTTTGGAAATTCCACTAGTTCAACCCTAAAAGCACGGAATTTTATAAGAAAGATTTTTCTACACATGTTTTAAAAAATGGATATGCATGCTTGAAACATGTTAAAGATGCAAATGACATATGGATCGAAACCTTTTAAAGAGAATAATATTAAATTCTAAAGTGAACGTGAGGTGGGATATTTACCTGAGTCGAACAAGCCATTATTTTGCCCTTTTCCAAAAAGCTGACCTAAAAATCATAGATGATTGTAAAGTGATTTATCATGAGTAACGGGCTAAATTTTTGTAATAAATGACTTATGGATTGGGAGTCAACACTAAGTAAAAAATCCACCGCCTCCCACTTTTCGTGACAATTGCTGAACCTGATATTTAAAATTGAAAAAGGGTTTATAATCCCTAAAAATTACTGTCACTTTTTTGAAATATCACTTTGTGCATTTCCATTTTAGAAGTATAATTTTTTCTTAAATGAAAATTTTAGAGTTTATGTATGAAAAAAATTTAAAGATATAAACAAATGTAAATAAAGAAAATTTAGTCACAAAGCACAAATGAACACAAAAGTTTTGTTGTCCACGTTTGGGAAATTCCACTAGTTCAACCCTAATAGCTCGGAATTTTATAAGAAATTGATTTTTCTGCACATGTTTTAAAAAATGGATATGCATGCATGAAACATGTTAAAGATGCAAATGACCTATGGATCCAAGCCTTTTACAGTGAATAACATTAAATTCTAGAGTGAAAGTGCGGTGGGATATTTACCCGAGTCAAACAAGCCTTTATTTTGCTCATTTACAAAAAGGTGACCTCACGATCATAGAAGATTGTAAAGTGATTTATCATGCATAAGGGGCTATATTTTTGTAAGGAATAACTTATGGATTCGGAGTCAACATCAACATAGTTAAAAATCCCCCGCCTCCCCCTTTCCCCGACGATTGCAGTACCTGATATATAAAAACTAAAAAGAATTTACAATCCCAAAAAATTACAGACACTTTTTGGAATTATCTCTCTCTACATTTGTGCATTATGAATTTTGCATTTCCACTTTAGATGTATACTCTTTTCTTAAATCAAAAATTGCGTTTTCACTTTTCCTTCATCTTGAAAACAAAAAAAAAGAGATAAAAGGCAAATAGATCACAAAAAAATGAAAATTTTATAGTTGATGTATGGAAAGAATTTAAAGCAGTAAACAAATGTAAGTAAATAAAATTTATTCTCACACCACAAATGAACACAAAAGTTTTGTTAACCAAGTTTGGGAAATTCCTCTAGTTCAACCCTAATATCTCATAATTTTATAAGAAATAGATTTTTCTACACATATTTTAAAAAATGGATATGCATGCTTTAAGCATTTTAAAGATTCAAATGACCTATCGATAGAAACCTTTTCAAGAGAATAACATTAAATTCTCAAGTGAACGTGCTGTGGGATATTTACCCTAGTCAAACATGCCATTATTTTGCACATTTACAAAAAGCTGACCTAACGATCATAGATGATTGTAAAGTGATTTATCATGCATAACGGGCTATATTTTTGTCAGCAATGCCTTATGGATTCGGAGTTAACACTAAGATAAAAATCCTCCGTCTCCTCCTTTTTCACTACGATTGCAAAACCTGGTATATAAAAACTAAAAAGACTTTACCATCCCTAAAAATTTCAAACACTTTTTGGAATTATCTCTCTCTACATTTGTGCATTGTGCATTTCCATTTTAGATGTATACTTTTTTCTTAAATCAAAGCTTGAGTTTTCACTTTCCCTTCATCTGGTAAACAAAAAAAGATATAAAAGGAAAATAGATCACAACAAAATGAAAATTTTAGAGTTTATGAATGGAAAGAATTTAAACCAAATGTAAGTAAAGAAAATTTATTCACACACCACAAATGAACACAAAAGTTTTGTTATCCAAGTTTGGGAAATTCCACTAGTTCAACCCTATAATAGGTATAAATTATATAAGAAAGAAATTTTTGTACTCTGGTTTTAAAAAAATGGATAAGCATGCTTGAAATATGTTAAACATGCAAATGACCTATGGATCAAAACCTTTTAATGAGAATAACATTAAATTCTAGAGTGAACGTGCGGTGGGATATTTACCCGAGTCAAACAAGCCTTTATTTTGCCCATTTCCAAAAAGCTGACCTAACAATCATAGATGATTGTAAAGTGATTTACCGTGTGTAACGGGCTATATTTTTGTAAGGAATGACTTATGGATTGGGAGTCAACACTCAGTTAAAAATCCCCCACCTCCCCCTTTTTCCAAACGATTGCAGAATCTGATATATTAAAACTAAAAAGACTTTACAATTCCTAAAAATTACAGTCACTTTTTGGAATTATCTATATCTACATTTCTGCATTGTGCATTTCCATTTTAGATGTATACTTTTTTCCTAAATAAAAACTTGAGTTTTCACTTTCCCTTCATCTCGTAAACAAAAAAAGGAGATAAAAGGCAAATAGATCACAACAAAATGAAAATTTTAGAGTTAATGTATGGAAAGAATTTAAAGCATAAAACAAATGTAACTAAAGAAAATTTATTCACACACTATAAAAGAACACAAAATTTTAGTTATCCATGTTTGGGAAATTCCACAAGTTCAACCCTAATAGCTCGGAATTTTATAAGAAAGAGAGTTTTCTACATATGTTTTAAAAAAGGCATATGCATGCTTGAAACTTGTTAAAGATACAAATGATCAATGGATCCAAACCTTTTAAAGAGAATAACATTAAATTCTCAAGTGAATGTGCGGTGGGATATTTACCGAGTCAAACAAGCCACTAATTTGCCCATTTACAAAAAGCTGACCTAATAATCATAGATGATTATAAAGTGTTTTATCATGCATAATGGGCTATATATTTTTAAGGAATGACTTATAGATTGGGAGTCAACACTCAGTTAAAAATCCCCCTCCTCCCCCATTTTACCAACGATTGCAGAACCAGATATATAAAAACAAAAAAGAGTTGACAATCCCTAAAAATTACAGAGACTTTTTGGAATTATCTCTCTACATTTGTGCATTATGCATTTCCATTTTAGATGTGTACTTTTTTCTTAAATCAAAACTTGAGTTTTCACTTTCCCTTCATCTCGTAAGCATAAAAAGACATAAAAGGCAAAAAGATCACAACAAAATGAAAATTTTAGAGTTTATATATGGAAAAAATTTAAAGCAATAAACTAATTTCGATAAAGAAAATTTATTCACACGCCACAAACGAACACAAAATTTTTGTTATCCAAGTTTGGGAAATTCCACTAGTTCAACCCTAATAGCTCAGAATTATATAAGAAAGAAATTTTTCTACACATGGTTTAAAAAATGGATATGCATTCATGAAATATGTTAAAGATGCAAATGACCTATGGATCCAAACCTTTTATAGAGAATAACATTAAATTCCGAAGTGAATGTGCGGTTGGATATTTACCCGAGTTAAACAAGTAATTATATTGCCCATTTCCAAAAAGCTGACCTAAAGAACATAGATGATTGTAAAGTGATTTATCATGCATAATGGGCTAATTTTTTGTAAAGAATGACTTATGGATTGGGAGTCAATGCTAAGTTAAAAATCCACTGCCTCCCCCTTTCCCTGATGATTGCAGAAACTGATATTTAAAATCTAAAAAGTGTTTCCAATCCCTAAAAATTACTGACACTTTTTTGAAATATCTCTCTTTACATTTGTGCATTGTGCATTTACATTTTAGAAGTATACTTTTTTCTTAAATCAAAACTTGAGTTTTCACTATCCTTTCATCTCGTAAACAAAAAAAGAGATAAACGACAAATAGATCACAACAAAATAAAAATTTTAAAGTTTATGTATGGAAATAAATTAAAGATATAAACAAATGTAAGTAAAGAAATTTTATTCACAAACCACAAATGAACATAAAAGTTTTGTTTTCCATGTTTGGGAAATTCTACTAGTTCAACCCTAATAGCTCGGAATTTTATAAGAAAATATTTTTCTGCACATGCTTTAAAAAATGGATATGCATGCATGAAACTTGTTAAAGATGCAAATGACCTATGGATCCAAACCTTTTAAAGTGAATAACAATAAATTCTGGAGTGAACGTGCCGTGGGATATTTACCCGACTCAAACAAGCCATTATTTTGCCCATTTCCAAAAAGCTGACCTAACGATCATAGATGATTGCAAAGTGATTTATCATGCGTAACGGGCTAAATTTTGGTAAGGAATGACTTATGGATTGGGAGTCAACACTAAGTTAAAAATCCACCGCCTCCTCCTCTTCCTAACGATTGCAGAACCAGATATTTCAAATTGAAAAAGGGTCTATAATCCCTAAAAATTATTGACACTATTTCGAAATATCTCTCTCTATATTTATGCATTGTGGATTGTGCATTTCCATTTTAGATGTATAGTCTTTTCTTAAATCAAAACTTGAGTTTTCACTTTCCCTTCATCTCGTAAACAAAAAACTAGATAACCGGACAATAGATCACAACAAAATGAAAATTTTAAATTTTATGTATGGAAAGAATTTAAAGCAATAAAAAAATGTAAGTAAAGAAAATTTATTCACACACCATAAATTAACACAAAAGTTTTGTTATCCAAGTTTGGGAAATTCCATTAGTTCAACCCTAATAGATGAGAATTTTATAAGAAACAGAATCCTATACACATGTTTTAAAAAATGGATATGCATGCTTGAAATATGTTAAAGATGCAAATGATCTACGGATCCAAACCTTTTAAAGAGAATAATATTAAATTCTCAAGTGAACATGCAGTGGGATATTTACTTGAGTCAAACAATCCATTATTTTTCCCATTTCCAAAAAGTTGACCTAACGATCATAGATGATTGTAAGTGATTTATCATGCGTAACGGGCTAAATTTTTATAAGGAATGACTTATGGAATTGGAGTCAACACTTAGTTGAAAATCCACCGCCTCCCCCTTTTCCCTACGATTGCAGAACCTGATATTTAAAATCTAAAAAGAGTTTACAATCCCTAAAAATTACTGAAACTTTTTCGAAATATCTCTCTCTTCATTTATGCATTGTGCATTTCCATTTTAGAAGTACTACTTTTTTCTTAAATCAAAACTTGTGTTTCCACTATCCCTCCATCTCCTAGACAAAAAAAGAGATAAAAGGCAAATAGATCACAACAAAATGAAAATTTTAGAGTGTACATGTGGAAAGAATTTAAAGATATAAACAAATTTATGTAAATAAAATTTATTCACAAACCAAAAATGAACACAAAAATTTTGTTGTCAATGTTTGGGAAATTCCACTAGTTCAACCCTAATAGCTCGAAATTTGAAAAGAAAGAGATTTTTCTACACATGTTTTAAAAAATGGATATGCATGCTTGAAACATGTTAAAGATGCAAATGACCTACGGATCCAAACCATTTAAACAGAATAACATTAAATTTTGGAGTGAACGTGCAGTGGGATATTTACCCAAGTCAAACAAGCCATTATTTTGCTCATTCAAAAAAAGTTGACCTTACGATCATAGATGATTATAAATTGATTTATCATGCGTAGCGGGCTATATTTTTTTAAGAAATAACTTATGGACTGGAAGTCAACACTCTGTTAAAAATCCCCCGCTTCCCCCTTTTCCTGACGATTGCAGTACCTGATATACAAAAACTAAAAAGAGTTTACAATCCCTAAAAATTACAGACACTTTTTGGAATTTTCTCTCTCAAAATTTGTGCATTATGCATTGTGCATTTCCATTTTAGATGTATACTCTTTTCTTACATCAAAACTTGAGTTTTCACTTTCCCTTCATCTCGTAAACAAAAAAACAGATAAAAGGCAAATAGAACAACAAAATAAAAATTTTAAAGTTTATGTATGGAAATAATTTATAGTAATAAACAAATGTAACTAAATAAAATTTATTCACACACTACAAATGAACAAAAAATGCTTTTTATCCAAGTTTGGGAAATTCCACTAGTTCAACCCTAATGGCTCAGAATTTTATAACAAATAGATTTTTCTACGTATGTTTTAAAAAATGGATATGCATGCTTGAAACATGTTAAATATCCAAATGACCTGTGGATCTAGGCCTTTTAAAGAGAATAACAATAAATTCTCAAGTGAACGTGTAGTGGGATATTTACCTGAGTCAAATGTGCCATTATTTTGCCCATTTCCAAAAAACTGACCTAATTATCATAGATGATTGTAAATTGATTTATCATGCATAACGGGCTATATTTTTGTATGGAATTACTTATGAATTTGGAGTCAACACTCAGTTAAAAATCCTTCGCCTCCTCCTTTTTCCTAACTATTGCAGAACCAGATATATAAAACCAAAAAAGAGTTGACAATCCCTAAAAATTACAGACACTTTTTAGAATTATCTCTCTCTACATTTGTGCATTTTGCTTTCAATTTTAGAAGTATACTTTTTCTTAAATCAAAACTTCATTTTTCACTTTCCCTTCATCTCGTAAACAAACAAAATGATAAAAGGAAAAAATAGATCACAACAAAATGAAAATTTTAGAGTTTATGTATGGAAATATTTTAAAGCAATAACAAATGCAAAAATTGAGTTTTTAAAGCAATAAAAAATGCAAAAATTTTAGATGTATACTTTTTTTTTAAATCAAAAATTGAGTTTTCAGTTTTCTTCATCTCATAAGCAAAAAAAGACATAAAATGCAAAAAGATCACAACAAAATGAAAATTTTAGAATTTATGTATGGAAAGAATTTAAAGCAATAAACAAATGTAAGTAAAGAAAATTTAATCACACACCACAAATGAAAACCAAAAGTTTTGTTATCATATGTAGGGAAATTCCACTAGTTCATCCCTAATAACTTGGAATTATATAAGAAAGAGATTTTTCTACACATGTTTTAAAAATTGGATACGTATGATTGAAATATGTTAAATATTCAAATGACCTAGGGATCCAGACCTTTTAATGAGAATAACGTTAAATTCTGGAGTGAGCGTGCGGTGGGATATTTATCCGGGTCAAACAAGCCATTATTTTGCGCATTACGAAAAAGCTAACATAACGATAATAGATGATTGTAAAGTGATTTATCATGCGTAATAGGCTAAATTTTTGTAAGGAATGACTTATGGATTGGGAGTCAAAACTAAGTTAAAAATCCACCGCCTCCCCCTTTTCCCGACGACTGCAGAACCGGATATTTAAAATCTAAAAAGAGTTTACAATCCCTAAAAATTACTGACACTTTTTTGAAATATCTCTCTCTTCATTTGTGAATTTTTCATTTCCATTTTAGAAGTACACTTTTTTCTTAAATCAAAACTTGAGTTTACACTATCCCTTCATCTCGTAAACAAAAAAAGAGATAAAAGGCAAATAGATCACAACAAAATGAAAATTTTTGAGTTTACTTATGGAAATAATTTAAAGATACAAAACAAATTTAAGTAAAGAAAATTTATTCACAAACCAGAAATGAACACAAAAGTTCTGTTGTCAATGTTTGCGAAATTCCACTAGTTCAACCCAAATACCTCGGAATTTGATAAGAAAGAGATTTTTCTACACATGTTTTAAAAAATGGATATGCATGCTTGAAACATGTTAAAGATAAAAATAACCTATGGATCCAAACCTTTTAATGAGAATAACATTAAATTTTGGAGTCAACGTGCTGTGGGATATTTACCCAAGTCAAACAAGCCATTATTTTGCTCAATTAAAAAAAGTTGACTTTTTGATCATAGATGATTATACATTGATTTATCATGCGTAGCAGGCTCTATTTTTGTAAGGAATAACTTATGGATTGGGTGTCAACACGTAGTTAAAAATCCCCCGCTTCCCCCTTTTCCCGATGATTGCAGTACCTGATATATAAAAAGTAAAAAGAGTTTAAAATCCCTAAAAATTACAGACACTTTTTGGAATTATCTCTCTCTACATTTGTGCATTGTGCATTTCCATTTTAGATGTATACTCTTTTCTTAAATCAAAACTTGAGTTTTCACTTTCCCTTCATCTCGTAAGCAAAAAACCAGATAAAAGGCAAATAGATAACAACAAAATGAAAATTTTAGAGTTTATGTATGAAAATAATTTATAGTAATAAACAAGTGTAAGTAAAGAAAATTTATTCACACACCAAAAATGAATAGAAAAGTTTATTTATTTAAGTTTGGGAAATTCCCCTAGTTCAACCCTAAAATCTCAGAATTTTATTAGAATGAGATTTTTCTACACAAGTTTTAAAAAATGGATATGCATGCTTGAAACATGTTAAAGATGCAAATGACCTATGGATCCAAACCTTTTAAAGAGAATAACATTAAATTCTCAAGTGAACGTGCGGTGGGATATTTACCCAAGTCAAACAAGCCATTATTTTGCCCATTTACAAAAAGCTGACCTAACGATCATAGATGATTGAAAGTGATTTATCTTGCATAACAAGATATTTTTTTAAAAGGAATGAATAATGGATTGGGAGTCAACACTTAGTTAAAAATCACCCGCCTCCCCATTTTAACGACGATTGCAAAACCTGATATATAAAAACGAAAATGAGATTACAATCCCTAAAAATTACAGACACTTTTTTGAATTATCTCTCTCTACAGTTGTGCATTGTGCATTTCCATTTTAGATGTATACATTTTTCTTAAATCAAAACTTGAGTTTTCACTTTCACTTCATCTCGTAAACAAAAAAAGAGATTAAAGGCAAATAGATCGCATTAAAATGAAAATTTTAGAGTTTATGTATGGAAAGAATTTAAAGCAATAAGAAAATGTAAGTAAATGAAATTTATTCACGCACCACAAATGAACACATAAGCTTTGTTATCCACGTTTTGGAAATTCCACTTGTTCAACCCCAATTGCTCAAAATTTTAGAAGAAAGAGATTTTTCTACCCATGTTTTAAAAAATGGATATGCATGCTTGAAACATGTTAAAGATGCAAATGAACTATGGATCCAAACCCTTGAAAGAGAATATTATTAAATTCCCAAGTGAACGAGCGGTTGGATATTTATTCGAGTCAAATAACCCATTATTTTGCACATTTACAAAAAGCTGACCTTACGGTCATAGATGATTGTAAAGTGATTTATCATGCGTAACGGGCTATATTATTTTAATTAATAACTTATGGATTGGGAGTCAACACTCAATAAAAAATCCCCCGCCTCCCCCTTTTCCCAGCGATTGCGGTACCTGATATATAAAAACTAAAAAGAGTTTACAATCCCTAAAAATTACAGACACTTTTTGCAATTATTTCTCTCTACATTTCTGCATTGTGCATTATGCATTTCCATTTTAGATGTGTACTCTTTTCTTAAATCAAAACTTAAGTTTTCACTTTCCCTTCATCTCGTAAACAAAAAAAAAGATAAAAGGACAATAGATCGCAACAAAATGAAAATTTTAGAGATTATCTATGGAAATAATTTAAAGCAATAAACAAATGTAAGTAAAAAAAATTTATTCACACACCACAATTGAACACAAAAGTTTTGTTATCCAAGTTTGGGAAATTCCACTAGTTCAACCCTAATAGCTCAGAATTTTATAAGAAAGAGATTTTTCAACACATGTTTTAAAAAATGGATATGCATGCTTGAAACATGTTAAAGATGCAAATGACCTATGGATCCAAACCTTTTAAAGAGAATAACATTAAATTATGGAGTGAACGTGCGGTGGGATATTTACCTAAGTAAAACAAGCCATTATTTTGCCCATTTCCAAAAAGCTGACCTAAGGATCATAGATGATTCTAAAGAGATTTATCATGCGTAATGGGCTAAAGTTTTGTAAGGAATGACTTATGGATTGGGAGTCAACACTAAGTTAAAATTCCACCGCCTCCCCCTTTTCCCGACGATTGTAGAACTTGATATTTAAAATCTAAAAAGAGTTTACAATCCCTAAAAATTACAGCCACTTTTTCGAAATACCTCTCTCTTCATTTGTGCATTGTGCATTTCCATTTTAGAAGTACACTTTTTTCTTCAATCAAAAGTTGATTTTGCACTATCCTTTCATCTCGTAAACAAAAAAAGAGATAAAAGGCAAATAGATCACAACAAAATGAAAGTTTTAGAGTTTACGTTTGGAAAGAATTTAAAGATATAAAAAAATTTAAGTAAAGAAAATTTATTCACAAACCACAAATGAACAAAAACGTTTTGTTGTCAACGTTTGGGAAATTCCACTAGTTCAACCCTAATTGCCCGGAATTTGATAAGAAAGAGATTTTTCTACACATGTTTTAAAAAATGGATATGCATGCTTGAAACATGTTAAATATGCAAATGACCTATGGATCCAAACCTTTTAAAGAGAATAACATTAAATTCTAGAGTGAACGTGCGGTGGGATATTTATGCAAGTCAAACAAGCCATTATTTTGCACATTTAAAAAACGCTGAGCTTACGATCATAGATGATTGTAAAGTGATTTATCATGCGAAGTGGGCTATATTTTTGTAAGGAATAACTTTTGGATTGCGAGTCAACACTTAGTTAAAAATCCCCTGCTTCCACCTTTTCCCGACGATTGTAGTACCTTATATATAAAAACTAAAAAGAGTTTACAATCCCTAAAAATTACAAACACTTTTTGGAATTATCTCTCTTTACCTTTGTGCATTGTGCATTGTATATTTCCATTTTAGATGTATACTCTTTTCTTTAATCAAAACTTGAGTTTTCACTTTCCCTTCATCTCGTAAACATAAAAACAGATAAAAGGAAAATAGATAACAACAAAATGAAAATTTTAGAGTTTATGCATAGAAAGAATTTATAGCTATAAAAAAATGTAAGTAAAGAAAATTTAATCACACACGACAAAAGAAAAAAATGGTTTTGTTACCCAAGTTTGGGAAATTCTACTAGTTCAACCCTAATTGCTCAGAATTTTATAAGAAATAGATTTTTCTACACATGTTTTAAAAAAAAGGATATGCATGCTTGAAAAATGTTAAAAATTCAAATGACCTATGGATCCAAACCTTTTAAAGAGAATAACATTAAATTCTCAAGTGAACGTGCAGTGGGATATTTACCTGAGTCAAACAAGCCATTATTTTGCCCATTTCCAATAAGCTGACCTAACGATCATTGATGATTGTAAATTGATTTATCATGCATAACGGGCTATATTTTTGTAAGGAATGACTTATGCATTGGGAGTCAAAAGTCAGTTAAAAATCCTTCGCCTCCCCCTTTTTTCCAATGATTGCAGAACCAGATATATAAAAACAAAAAAGAGTTGACAATCCCTAAAAATTATAGACACTTTTTAGAATTATCTCTCTCTACATTTTTGCATTGTGCATTTTCATTTTAGATGTATACTTTTTTCTTAAATCAAAAATTGGGTTTTCACTTGCCCTTCATCTCGTATGCAAAAAAAGACATTAAAGTCAAAAAGATCACAACAAAATGCAAATTTTAGAGTATATGTATGAAAAGAATTTAAAGCAATAAACAAATGTATGTAAAAAAATTATTTACACACCACAAATGTACACAAAAGTTTTGTTATCATAGTTTGGGAAATTCCACTAGTACAACCCTAATAGCTCAGAATTAAATAAGAAATATATTTTTCTACACATGTTTTAAAAAATGGATATGAATGTTTGAAATATGTTAAAGATGCAAATGACCTATGGATCAAAACCTTTTAAAGAGAATAACATTAAATTCTGGAGTGAACATGCGGTGGGATATTTACCTGAGTCAAAGAAGCCAATATTTTGCACATTTCCAAAAAGCTGACATAACTATCATAGATGATTGTAAAATGATTTATCATGTGTAACGGGCTAGATTTTTTTAAGGAATGACTTATGGATTGGGAGTCAACACTAAGTTAAAAATCCACCGCCTCCCTCTTTTCTCGACGATTACAGAACCTGAAATTTAAAATCTAAAAAGATTTTACAATCCCTTAAAATTACTGCTACTTTTTCAAAATATCTCTCTCTACATTTGTGCATTGTCCATTTCCATTTTATAAGTATACTTTTTTCTTAAATCAAAACTTGAGTTTTCACTATCATTTCATCTCGTAAAGAAAAACAAAAGTAAAATTTTAGATCACAAAAAAAGTTAAATTTTAGAGTTTATGTATGGAAATAATTTAAAGATATAAACAAATGTAAGTAAAGAAAATTTATTAACAAACCACAAATGAATATGAATGTTTTGTTGTCCATGTTTTGGAAATTCCACTAGTTCAACCCAAATAGCTCGGAATTTTATATGAAATAGATTTTTTTGCACATGTCTTAAAAAATGGATATGAATGCATGCAACATGTTAAATATGCAAATGACCTATGGATCCAAACCTTTTAAAGTATATAACATTAAATTCTCAAGTGAACGTGCGGTGGGATATTTACGCGAGTCAAACAAGCCATTACTTTGGTCTGACCTTACAATCATAGATGATTGTAAAGTGATTTATCACGTGTAACGGGCTATATTTTTGTAAGGAATAACTTATGGATTGGGAGTCAACACTAAGTTAAAAATACACCACCTCCCCCTTTTCCTGACGATTACAGAACCTGATATATAAAAACTAAAAAGAGTTTACATTTCCTAAAAATGACAGGCACTTTTTGGAATTATCTCTCGCTACATTTGTGCAATGTGCATTGTGCATTTTCATTTTAGATGTATACTCTTTTCTTAAATCAAAACTTGAATTTTCACTATCCCTTCATGTCGTAAACAAAAAAAGCGATAAAAGGCAAATAGATCACAACAAAATGAAAATTTTGGTGTTTATGTATGGAAAGAATTTAAAGCAATTAACAAATGTAACTAAAGAAAATTTATTCACACACAACAAATGAACTCAAAAGTTTTGTTATCCAAGTTTCTGAAATTCCACTAGTTCAATCCTAATAGCTCAGAATTTTATAAGAAATAGATTTTTCTACACAAGTTTTAGAAAATGGATATGTATTCATGAAACATTTTAAAGATGCAAATGACCTATGGATCCAAACCTATTAAAGAGAATAACATTAAATTCTACCGTGAACGAGCAGTGGGATATTTACCTGAGTCAAACGCTCCATTATTTTGTCCATTTACAAAAAGATGACCTAACGATCATAGATGATTGTAAAGTGATTTATCATGCGTAATGGGCTATATTTTTGTAAGGAATGACTTATCGATTCGGAGTTAACACTCAGTTAAAAATCCTCCGCCTCCCCCTTTTTACCAACGATTGCAGAACCTAGGATATAAAAACTAAAAAGAGTTTACAATCCCTAAAAATTACAGACACTTTTTTGAATTACTCTCTCCACATTTGTGGATTGTGCATTTCAATTTTAGATGTAGACTTTTTTCTTAAATCAAAACTTGAGTTTTCACTTTCCCTCATTTCGTAAACAAAAAAGGAGATAAAAGGCAAATAGATAACAACAAAATGAAAATTTTAGAGTTTATGTACGGAAAGAATTTAAATCAATAAACATATGTAAGTAAAGAAAATTTATTCACACACCACAAATGAACACAAAAGTTTTTTTATCCAAGTTTGGGAAATTCCACGAGTTCAAACCGAATTGGTTGGAACTTTTTAAGAAAAAGATTTTTCTGCACATGTTTTAAAAAATGGATATGCATGCTTGAAACATGTTAAAGTTGTAAATGACCGATGGATTGAAACCTTTGAAAGAGCATAACATTAAATTCTCAAGTGAATGTGCGGTGGGATATTTACCCGAGACAAACAATACATTATTTTCCCCATTTAAAAAAAGCTGACCTACCGATCATAGATGATTGTAAAGTGATTTACCATACGTAACAGGCTATATATTTTGTAAGGAAATACTTATGGATTGGGAGCCAACACTTAGTTAAAAATCCTTGCCTCCCTCTTTTACTGATGATTGCATAACTTGATATATAAAAAGTAAAAAGAGTTTACAATCCCTGAATATTACTGACAATTTTTGGAATTATCTCTCTCTACATTTGTGCATTGTGCATTTCCATATTAGATGTATACTTTTTTCTTAAACCAAAACTTGAGTTTTCACTTTCCCTTCATCTCGTAAATAAAAAAAAAGAGATAACAGGCTAATAGTTCACAACAAAATGAAAATTTTAGAGTTTAAGAATGGAAAGAATTTAAAGCAATAAAAAATGTAAGGAAATAAAATTTAATCACACACCACAGATGAACACAAAAGTTTTGTTATCCAAGTTTGGGAAATTCGACTTGTTCAAACCTAATAGCTCGAAATTTTATAAGAAAGAGATTTTTCTACACATGTTTTAAAAAATGGATATGTATGCTTGAAACATGTTAAAGATGCAAATGACCTATGGATCCAAACCTTTTAATGAGAATAACAGTAAACTCTGAAGTGAACGTGTGGTGGGATATTAACCCGAGTCAAACAAGCCATTATTTTGCCCATTTCCAAAAAGCTGACCTTACAATCATAGATGATTGTAAAGTGGTCTATCATGCGTAACGGGCTTTATTTTAGTAAGGAATGACTTATGGATTGGGAGTCAACACTCAGGTAAAAATCCCCCACTTCTCCCTTTTCCTAACGATTGCAGAACTTGATAAATAAAAACTAAAAAAAATTTTCAATTCCTAAAAATTACAAACACTTTTTTGAATTATCTCTCTCTACATTTCTGCATTGTGCATTTCCATTTTAGATGTATACTTTTTTCTTGAATAAAACATGAGTTTTCACGTTCCCTTCATCTCATAAACAAAATAAGTGATAAAAGGCAAATTGATCACAACAAAATGAAAATTTTAAAGTGTATGTATGGAAAGAATTTAAAGCAATAAAAAAATGTAAGAAAAGAAAATTTATTCACACACTATAAATGAACACAAAAGTTTAGTTATCCATGTTTGGGAAATTCCACTAGTTCAACCCTAAAAGCTCGGAATTTTATAAGAAAGAGATTTTTCTACGTATGTTTTAAAAAATGGATATGCATGCTTGAAACATCTTAAAGATACAAATGACCAATGGATCCAAACCTTTTAAAGAGAATAACATTAAATTCTCATGTGAACGTGCAGTGGGATATTTACCCGAGTCAAACAAGCCATTATTTTGCCAACCTAACGATCTTCTATGATTGTAAAGTGATTTATCATGCGTAACGGGCTATATTTTTGTAAGGGATTACTTATGGATTGGAACTCAACACTCAGTTAAAAATTCCCCGCGTCCCCTATTTTCCCGATGATTGCAGAACCAGATATATAAAAAATAAACAGAGTTTATAATCCCTAAAAATTATAGATACTTTTTGGAATAATCTATCTCTACATTTGTGCATTGTGCATTTCCATTTTAGATGTATACTTTTTTCTTAAATTAGAACTTGAGTTTTCACTTTCCCCTCTTCTCGTCAGCAAAAAAAAGACATAAAAGGTAAAAAGGTCACAACAAAATGAAAATTTTAGAGTTTATGTATGGAAAGAATTTAAAGCAATAAACAAATGAAAGTAAAAAAAATTTATTCACACACCACAAATGAACTCAAGTTTTGTTATCCTAGATTGGGAAATTCCACTAGTTCAACCCTAATAACTCGGAATTATATAAGAAAGAGATTTTTCTACACATGTTTTAAAAATTGGATATGCATGTTTGAAACATTTTAAAGATGAAAATCACCTATGGATCCAAACCTTCTAAAGAGAATAACATTAAATTCTGGAGTGAACGTGCGGTGGGATATTTACCCGAGTCAAACAAGCCATTATTTTGCCCATGTCCAAAAAGCTGAGCTAATGATCATAGATGATTTTAAAGTGATTTATCATGCGTAACGGGCTATATTTTTTTAAGGAATGACTTATAGATTAGGAGTCAACACTCAGTTAAAAAACCACCGCCTCCCCCTTTTCCTGACGATTGCAGAACCTGATACATAAAAACAAAAAAGAGTTTACAATCCCAAAAAATTACAGACACTTTTTGGAATTATCTCTCTCTACATTTATGCATTGTGCATTTCCATTTTAGATGTATTCTTTTTTCTTAAACCAAAACATGAGTTTTCACTTTCCCTTCATCTCGTAAACAAAAAAAGAGATAAAAGGCAAATAGGTCACAGCAAAATGAAAATTTAAGAGTTTATGTATTGAAACAATTTCAAGCAATAAACAAATGTAGGAAAAGAAAATTTATTCACTCACCACAAATGAACACAAAAGTTTAGTTATCCAAGTTTGGGAAATTGCACTAGTTTAAGAAAGAGATTTTTCTACACATGTTTTAAAAAATGGATATGCATGCTTGAAACATGTTAAAGATGCAAATGACCTATGGATCCAAACTTTTTCAGGCGAATAACATTAAATTCTCAAGTGAACGTGCGGTGGGTTATTTACACAAGTCAAACAAGCCATTATTTTGCCCATTTAAAAAAAGTTGACATAACGATCATAGAAGATTGTAAAGTAATTTATGATGCATAACGGGATATTTTTTATAAGGAATTACTAATGAATTGGGAGTCAACACTGAGTTAAAAATCCCCCGCCTCCCCATTTTAACAACTTTTGCAGAACCTGATATATTAAAACTAAAATGAGTTTACAATCTCTTAAAATTACAGATACTTTTCTGAATTATCTCTCTCTACATTTGGGCGTTGTGCTTTTTCATTTTAGATGTATACTTTTTTCTTAAATCAAAACTTGAGTTTTCACTTTCCCTTCATCTCGTAAACAAAAAAAGAGATAAAAGGAAAATAAATCACAACAAAATGAAAATTTTAGAGTTTATGTATGGAAAGAATTTAAAGCAATAAGCAAATGTAAGTAAAGAAAATTTATTCACACACCACAAATGAACAAAAAAATTTTTTATCCAAGTTTGGGAAATTCCACTAGTTCAACCCCAATACCTCAAAATTTTATAACAGAGAGATTTTTCTACATATGTTTTAAAAAATGGATATGCATGCTTGAAACATGTTAAAGATGCAAATAACCTATGGTTACAATCCTTTTAAAGAGAATAAAATTAAATTCTCAAGTGAACGTGCGGTGGGATATTTACTCGAGTCAAACAAGCCATTGTTTTGCCCATTAACAAAAAGCTAAGCTAGCAATCATAGATGATTGTAAAGTGATTTATCTTGTGTAATGGGCTATATTTTTTGTAAGGAATGATTTATGGATTGGGAGTCAACACTCAGTTAATAATCCACCGCCTCCCCATTTTCCCGACGATTGCAGAACCTGATATATAAAAACTAAAACGAGTTTACAATCCCTAAAAATTACAGACACTTTTTAGAATTATCTTTCTCTATATTTGTGCATTCTGCATTTCCATTTTAGATGTATAATTTTTTCATAAATCAAAACTTGAGTTTTCACTTTCCCTTCATCTCATAAACAAAAAAAGAGATAAAAGGCAAACGGATCACAACAAAATGAAAATTTTACAGTTTATGTTTGGAAATAATTTAAAGCAATAAAACATGTAAGTAAATAAAATTTATTCACAAACCATAAATGAACACAAAAGTCTTGTAATCCAAGTTTGGGAAATTCCACTTGTTCAACCCTAATAGCTCAAAATTTTATAAGATAGAGATTTTTCTACACATGTTTTAAAAAAAGGATATGCAAGCTTAAAACAAGTTAAATATTCAAAAGACTTATTGATCAAATCCTTTTAAAGTGAATAACATTAAATTTTCAAGTGAACATGCGGTGGGATATTTACCCGATTCAAACAAGCCAATATTTTGCCCATTAATAAAAAGTTGACCTAACGATCATAGATGATTGTAAAGTGATTTATTATGCATAGCGGGCAATATTTTTGAAAGTAATGACTTATGGATTGGGAGTCAACATTCATTTAAAAATCCCCTGCCTCCCTCTTTTCTCAACGATTGCAGAACCTGATATATAAAAACTAAAAAGTGTTTACAATCCCTAAAAATTACAGACACTTTTTGGAATTCTTTCTCTACATTTATGTATTGTGCATTTCCACTTTAGATGTATACTTTTTTCTTAAATCAAAACTTGAGTTTTCCCTTTCCCTTCAACTCCTAAACAAAAAAAGATATAAACGAAAAACAGATCACAACAAAATGAAAAATTTTAGAGTTTATGTATGAAAAGAATTTAAATCAATAAAAAATTGTAAGTAAAGAAAATTTATACACACACCACAAATGAACACAAAAGTTTTTTTATCCAAGTTTGGGAAATTCCACTAGTTTGACCCTAATAGCTCGGAATTTTATAAGAAAGAGATTTTTCTACACATGTTTTAAAAAATTGATATGCATGCTTAAAACAGGTTAAAGATGCAAATGACCTATGGATCCAAGCCTTTTAAAGAGAATAACATTAAATTCTCAAGTGAACGTGCGGTGGGATATTTACCCGAGTGAAACAAACCATTATTTTGCCCATTTACAAAAACCTGACCTAACGATCACAGATGATTGTAAAGTGATATATCATGTGTAATGGGTAATATTTTTGTAAGAAATTACTTATTGATTGGGAATCAACACTCTGTTAAAAATCCCCCGCCTCCTACTTTTCCCAAAGACTAGTGAACCTGATATATAAAAACTAAAAAGAGTTTACAATCCCTAAAAATTAAAGACACTTTTTGGAATTATCTCTGTCCACATTTGTGCACTGTGCATTTCCGTTTTAGATGTAAACTCTTTTCTTAAATCAAAACTTGGGTTTTCACTTTCCCTTCATCTTGTAAACAAAAAAAGGAGATAAAATGCAAACGGATCACAACAAAATGAAAATTTTACAGTTTATGTTTGGAAATAATTTAAAGCAATAAAAAATGTAAGTAAATAAAATTTATTCACACACCACAAATGAACACAAAAGTCTTGTAATCCAAGTTAGGGAAATTCCACTTATTCAACCCTAATAGCTCGGAATTTTATAAGATAGAGATTTTTCTACACATGTTTTAAAAAATGGAAATGCATGCTTGAAACAAGTTAAAGATTTAAATGACCTGTTGATCAAAACCTTTTAAAGTGAATAACATTAAATTCTCAAGTGAACATGCGGTGGGATATTTACCCGATTCAAACAAGCCAATATTTTGCCCATTAATAAAAAGTTGACTTAACGATCATATATGATTGTAAAGTGATTTATTATGCAAAACGGGCAATATTTTTGGAAGGAATGACTTATGGATTGGGAGTCAACATTCATTTAAAAATCCCCCGCCTCCCTCTTTTCTCAACGATTGCAGAACCTGATATATAAAAACTAAAAAGTGTTTACAATCCCTAAAAATTACAGACTCTTTTTGGAATTCTCTCCCTACATTTATGCATTGTGCATTTCCATTTTAGATGTATGCTTTTTTCTTAAATCAAAATTTGAGTTTTCCCTTTCCCTTCATCTCGTAAACAAAAAAAAAGATAAATGGAAAATAGATCACAACAAAATGAAAATTTTAGAGTTTATGTATGGAAAGAATTTAAATCAATAAAAAATGTAAGTAAAGAAAATTTATACACACACCACAAATGAACACAAAAGTTTTGTTATCCAAGTTTGGAAATTCCACTAGTTTGACCCTAATAGCTCGGAATTTTATAAGAAAGAGATTTTTCTACACATGTTTTAAAAAATTGATATGCATGCTTGAAACAGGTTAAAGATGCAAATGACCTATGGATCCAAGCCTTTTAAAGAGAATAACATTAAATTATTAAGTGAACGTGCAGTGGGATATTTACCCGAGTGAAACAAACCATTATTTTGCCCATTTACAAAAACCTGACCTAACGATCACAGATGAATGTAAAGTGATATATCATGTGTAACGGGCTATAATTTCTGCAACACTCTGTTAAAAATCCCCCGCCTCCTACTTTTCCAGACAACTAGTGAACCTGATATATAAAAACTAAAAAGAGTTCACAATCCCTAAAAATTAAAGACACTTTTTGGAATTATCTCCGTCCACATTTGTGCATTGTGAATTTCCATTTTAGATGTAAACTTTTTTCTTAAATCAAAACTTGGGTTTTCACTTTCCCTTCATCTCGTAAACAAAAAAAAGAGATAAAAGGCAAATAAATCACAACAAAATGAAAAATTGAGACTTTATGTATGGATAGAATTTTAAGCAATAAAAAAATGTCAGACCACAAATGAGCACAAAAGTTTTGTTATCCAAGTTTGGGAAATTCAACTAGTTCAACACTAATAGCTCGGATATTTATAAGAGAGTGATTTTTCTACACATGTTAAAGATGCAAATGACCTATGGATCCAAACCTTTTAAAGAGAATAACATTAAATTCTCAAGTGAACGTGCGGTGGAATTTTTACCCGAGTCAAACATGCAATTATTTTGCCCATTTAGAAAAAGCTGACCTAACGATCATAGATGATTGTAAAGTGATTTATCATGCGTAACAAACAATATTTTTTTAAGGAATGACTTATGGATTGGGAGTCAACACTCAGTTAATAATCCCCCGTCTCCTCCTTTTTTCCCGACGATTGCAGAACCTGATATATAAAAACTACAAAGTGCTTAAAATCCCTAAGAATTATAGACACTTTTGGGAATTATCTCTCTCTACATTTGAACATTGTGGATTTCCATTTTAGTTGTATTCTTTTTTCTTAAATCAAAACTTGAGTTTTCACTTTTCCTTCATCTCGTAAACAAAAAAAACAGATAAAAGGCAAAAAGATCACAACAAAATGAAAATTTTAGAGTTTATGTGTGGAAAGAATTTAAAGCAATAAACAAATGTAAATAAATAAAATATATTCACACACCACAAATGAACATAAAAGTTTTGTTATCCAAGTTTGTGAAATTCCACTAGTTCAACCCTAATAGCTCGAAATTTTATAAGAATGAGATTTTTCTCTACATGTTTTAAAAAATGGATATGCATGATTGAAACAAGTTAAAGATGCAAATGACATATGGATCCAAACCTTTTAAAGAGAATAACATAAAATTCTCACGTGAACGTGCAGTGGGATATTTGGCCAAGTCAAACAAGCCATTATTTTGCCCATTTACAAAAAGTTGAACTAACGATCATAGATGATTGTAAAGTGATTTATCAAGCATAACGAGCTATATTTTTGTAAGGAATAAGTTATGGATTGGGAGTCAACACTCAGTTAAAAATCCCCCTCCTCCCCCTTTTCACAACGATTGCAGAACCTGATATATAAAAACTAGAAAGATTTTAAAATCCTTAAAAAATACCGACACTTTTTGGAATTATCTCTCTCCAAATTTGTGCAATGTGCATTTCCGTTTCAGATGTATACTTTTTTCTTAAATAAAAACACAAGTTTTCACTTTCCCTACTTCTCGTAAACAAAAAAAAGAAATAAAAGGAAAATAGATCACAACAAAATGAAAATTTTAGAGTTTATGTATGGAAATAATTTAAAGCAATAAACAAATTTATGTAATGAAAATTTATTCACACACCACAAATGAACACAAAAGTTATGTTATCCAAGTTTTGGAAATTCCACTAGTTTAACCCTAATCGCTAGGAATTTTATAAGAAAGAGGTTTTTGTCCACATGTTTTAAAAAATGGATATGCATGCTTGAAACATGTTAAATATGCAAATGACCTATGAATCTAAACCTTTTAAAGAGAGTAACATTAAATTCTCAAGTGTACGAGCGGTGAGATATTTACCCGAGTCAAACATTCCATTATTTTGCCCATTTACAAAAAGCTGACCTAACGATCATTGATGATTGAAAATTTATTTACCATGTGTAATGGGCTATATTATTTTATGGAATGACTTATGGATTGGGAGTCAACACTGAGTTTAAAATCCCCCGCCTCCCACTTTTCCCGACGATTGCAGAACCTGATATATAAAAAATAAAAAGTTTTTACCATCCCTGAAAATTACTGACACTTTTTGGAATTATTTCTCTCTATATTTGTGCATTGTGCATTTCCATTTTTGATGAATTCTTTTTCTTAAATCAAAACTTTAGTTTCACTTTCCCTTCATCTTGTAAACAAAAAAAAGAGATAAAAGGAAAATAAATCACAACAAAATGAAAATTTTAGAGTTTACGGATGGAAAGAATTTAAAGAAATAAAAAAATGTAAGTGAAGAAAATTTATTCACACACCACAAATGAACACAAAAGTTTGGTTTTCCAAGGAAATTTCACTACATCAACCCTAATAGCTCGGAATTTTATAGGAAAGTGATTTTTCTACACATGTTTTAAAAAATGCATATGCATGCTTGAAACATGTTAAAGATCCACATGACCTATGGATCCAAACCTTTTAAAGAGAATAAAATTAAATTCTCAAGTGAACGTGCGGTGAGATATTTACCCGAGTTAAATAAGCCATTATTTTGCCCATTTACTAAAAGCTTACCTAACGATCATAGATGATTGTAAAGTGATTTATCCTGCGTAACGGTCAATATTTTTTTATGTAATGAGTTATGGATTGAGAGTCAACACTCAGTTTAAAATCCCCCGCCTCCCCCTTTTCCCGACGATTGTTGAACATAATATATAAAAATTAAAAAGTTTTTACAATCACTAAAAATTACACATACTTTTTGGAATTATCTCTCTCTACATTTGTGCATTGTGCATTTCCATTTTAGACGTATACTTTTTTATTAAATCAAAACTTGAGTTTCGCTTTCTATTCATCTCGTAAACAAAAAAAAAGAGATAAAAGGTAAATAGATCACAACAAAATGAAAATTTTAGAGTTTATGTATGGAGAGAATTTAAAGCAATAAAATAATGTAAATAAATAAAATTTATTCACACACCACAAATGAACACAAAAGTTTTGTTATCCAAGTTTTGGAAATTCCACTAGTTTAACCCTAATTGCTAGGAATTTTATAAAAAAGAGATTTTTCTCCACATGTTTTAAAAAATGGATATGCATGCTTAAAACATGTTAAATATGCAAATGACCTATGGATCAAACCATTTAAATAGAATAACATTAAATTCTCAAGTGTACGTGCGGTTGGATATTTACCCGAGTCAAACATGCCTTTATTTTGCCCATTTACAAAAAGCTCACCTAACGATCATAGATGATTGTAAATAGATTTAACATGCATAATAGGAGATATTTTAGTAAGGAATTACTTATGGATTTGGAGTCAACACTCAGTTAAAAATCCCCTGCCTCTCCCTTTTCACAACGATTGCAGAACCTGATATATAAAAACTAAAAAAGTTTAAAATCCCTAAAAAATACCGACACATTTGTGCATTGTGCATTTCCATTTTAGATGCATACTTTTTTTTAAAATCAAAACTTGAGTTTTCACTTTCCCTACATCTCGTATACAAAAAAACAGAGATAAAAGGCAAATAGATCACAACAAAATAAAAATTTTAGAGTTTATGTGTGGAAAGAATTTAAACCAATAACCAAATGTAAGTAGAGAAACTTTATTCACACACCACAAATGAACACAAAAGTTTTGTTATCCAAGGTTTGGAAATACCACTAGTTTAATCCAAATAGCTAGGAATTTTATAAGAAAGAGATTTTTCTCCACATGTTTTAAAAAAATGGAGATGCATACATGAAAGAGGTTAAAGATGCAAATGACCTATGGATCCAAACCTTTTAAAGAGAATAACATTAAATTCTCAAGTGTACATGCAGTGGCATATTTACCCGAGTCAAAAAGGTGACCTAACGATCATAGATGATTATAAATTGATTTATCATGTGTAACGGGCTATATTTTTGTAAGGAATGACTTAAGGATTGGGTGTCAACACTCAGTTAAAAGTCCTGCTTCTCCCTTTTCCCGACGATTAAAGAACCTGATATATAAAAATTAAAAGGTTATACCATCCCTAAAAATTACAGAAACATTTTGGAATTATCTCACTCTACATTTTTGCATTGTGCATTTCCATTTTAGATGTATACTTTTTTCTTAAATCAAAACTAGAGTTTCTCTTTCCCTTCATCTCGTCAACAAGAAAAAATAGATAAAAGGCAAATAGATCACAACAAAATTAAAATTTTAGAGTTTATGTATGGAAAGAATTTAAAGAAATAAAAAAATGTAAGTAAATAAAATTTATTCACACACCACAAATGAACACAAAAGTTTTGTTATCCAAGTTTGTGAAATTCCACTAGTTCAACCCTAACAGCTCGGAATTTTATTAGAAAGTGATTTTTGTACACATGTTTTAAAAAATGTATATGCATGCTTGAAACATGTTAAAGATGCAAATGACCTATGGATCCAAACATTTTTAAGAGAATAACATTAAATTCTCAAGTGAACGTGCGATGGGATATTCACCCGAGTCAAACAGGCCATTATTTTGCCCATTTACAAAAAGTTGACCTAACGATCATAAATGATTTTAAAATTATTTATCATTCGTAATGAGCTATATTTTTGTTAGGATTTACTTATGGATTGGGAGTCAACACTTTGTTAAAAATTCCCTGCCTCCCCCTTTTCCTGACGATTGTAGAACCTGATATATAAAAACTGAAAATTGTTTACAATCCCTAAAAATGACAGACACTTCTTGGTATTATCTCTCTCTACATTTGTGCGTTTTGAATTTCCATTATAGATGTATACTTATTTCTTAAATCAAAACTTAAGTTTTCACTTTCCCTTCAACTCGTAAACAAAAAAAAAAGAGATAAAAAGCAAATAGATCACAAAAAAATGAAAGTTTTAGTGTTTATGTATGTAAATAATTTAAAAAATAAAAAAATGTAAGTAAAGAAAATTTATTCACACACCACAAATGAACACAAAAACTTTGTTATCCAAGTTTGGGAAATTCCTCTAGTTCAACCCTAATTGCTCGGAATTTTATTAGAAAGAGATTTTTCTTCACATGTTTTAAAAAATGGATATGCATGACTAAAATATGTTAAAGACGCAAATGACCTATGGATCCAAAAATTTTCAATAAAATAATGTTAAATTGTCAAGTAAACATGTGGTAGGATATTTACCTGAGTATAACTAGCCATTATTTTACGCATTTATAAAAAGCTTACCTAACGATCATAGATGATTTTTAAGTGATTTATCATGTGTAACGGGCTATGTTTTGTAAGGAATGACATATGGATTGGCATTCAACACTCAGTTAAAAATCCCCAGCCACCCCCTTTTCCTGACAATAGCAAAACCTAATATATAAAAACTGAAAGTAGTTTACAATCCGTAAAAATTACAGACACTTTTTGGAATTATCTCTCTCCACATTTGTGCATTGCGAATTTCCATTATATATGTATACTTTTTTCTTAAATTAAAACTTGAGTGTTTAAAACTTGAGTGTTCATTTTTCCTTCATCTCGTAAACAAAAAAAAAAAGAGATAAAAGGCAAATAGATCACAACAAAATGAAATTTTAGAGTTTATGTATGGAAATAATTTAAATAAATAAAAAAATTTAAATAAATAAAATTTATTCACACACCAAAAATGAACACAAAAGTTTGTAACCCAAGTTTGGGAAATTCCACTAGCTCAACCCTATTTGCTCGGAATTTTATCAGAAAGAGATTATTCTACACATGTTTTAAAAAATGGATATGCATTCAAGATGCAAATGACCTATTGATCCAAACCTTTTAAAGAGAATAACAATAAATTCTCAAGTGAACATGCGGTGGGATATTTACCCGAGTCAAACAAGCCATTATTTTTCCCATTTAAAAAAAACTGACGTAACGATCATAGATGATTGTAAAGTGATTTATCTTGCATAATAGGGCTATATTTTTGTAAGGAATGACTTATGGATTGGGTGTCAACACTCAATTAAAAATCCCCTGCCACTCCCATTCCCTGATGATTGCAGAACCTGATATATAAAAACTAAAAATAGTTTACAATCCTTAAAAATTAAATACACTTTTTGGAATTATCTCTCTCTACATTTGTGCATTGTGCATTTCCATTTTAGATGTATACTTTTTTTGAAATTAAAACTTGACTTTTCACTTTCCCTTCATTTAGTAAAGAAAAAAAAAGAGATAAAAGGCAAATAGATCAAACCAAAATGAAAATTTTAGAGTTTATGTATGGAAATAATTTAAAGCAATAAACAAATATAAGTAAATAAAATTTATTCACACACCACAAATGAACCCAAAAGTTTTTTTATCCAAGTTTGGGAAATTCCACTAGTTCAACCCAAATTGCTTGGAATTTTAAAAGAAAGAGATTTTTCTACTTATGCTTTAAAAAATGGATATGCATGCTTGAAACATGTTAAAGATACAAATGACCTTTGGATCCAAATATTTTATAGAGAATAACATTAAATTCTCAAGTGAACGTGTGGTGGGATATTTACCCGAGTCAAACAAGCAATTATTTCGCCCATTTAAAAAAAGCTGACCTAACGATCATAGATGATTGTAAACTGATTTGTCATGTGTAATGGGGCTTTATTTTTTAAAGGAATGACTTATGGATTGGGAGTCAACACTCTGTTAAAAATCCCCCGCCTCCCCCTTTTCCCGACGATTGTAGAACCTGATATATAAAAACTAAGAAGTGTTAACAATCCCTAAAAATTCCAGTCACTTTTTGGAATTACTCTCTCTAAATTTGTGAATTGTGCATTTGCATTTTAGATGGATACTTTTTTCTTAAATCAAAACTAGAGTTTTCACTTTCCCTTCTTCTCATAAAAAAAAAAGTGATAAAAGGCAAATAGATAAAAAAAAAAAAGAAAATTTTAGAGTTTATGTATGGAAAGAATTTAAAGCAATAAAAAGTGAACGTGCGGTGGGACATTTACCAGAGTTTGAACAAGCAAATATTTTGCCCATTTACAAAAATCTGAACTAAGAATAATCGATGATTGTAAAGTGATTTATCATGCATAACGGGCTATATTTTAGTAAGGAATGACTTATGGATTGGGATTCAACATTCAGTTAGAAATCCCCCGCCTCCCCCTTTTCCCGACGATTGCAGAACCTGATATATAAAAACTAAAAAGAGTTGACAATCCCTAAAAATTACAGGCCCTTTTTGGAATTTTCTCTCTCTACATTTGTGCATTGTGCTTTTCCATTTTAGATATATTTTTTTTCTAAAATCAAACCTTGGGTTTTAACTTTCCCTTTATCTCGTAAACAGAAAAAAAAATTTAACCCTTTTAGCTCGGAATTTTAAAAGAAAGAGATTTTTATACACATGTGTTAAAAAATGGATATGCATGCTTCAAACATGTTAAAGATGAAATTGACCTATGGATCCAAACTTTTTAAAGAGAATAACATTAAATTCTCAAGTGAACGTGCGGTGGGATATTTACTCGAGTCAAACAAGCCATGATTTCACCCATTTACAAAAAGCTGACCTAACGATCATAGATGATTGTAAAGTGATTTATCTTGTGTAATAAGCTATATTTTTTTAAGGAAGGACTTATGGATTGGGTGTCAACACTCAGTTAAAAGGGCCCCGCCTCCCCCTTTTCCGGCGATTGCAAAACCCGATATATAAAAACTAAAAAGACTTTATAATCCCTAGAAATTTCAGACACTTTTTGGAATTATCTCTCTCTATATTGGTGCATTGTGCATTTCCATTTTAGATGTATACTTTTTTCTTAAATCAAAACTTGAGTTTTCACTTTCCCTTCATCTCGTAAAAAAAAAAAAAAAAAGATAAAAGGCAAATAGAACACAACAAAATGAAAATTTTATAGTTTATGTATGGAAAGAATTTAAAGCAATAAACAAATGAAAGGAAAGAAAATTTTTTCACACACCACAAATGAACACAAAAGTTTTGTTATCCAAGTTTGGGAAATTCCACTAGTTCAACCCTAATTACTCGGAATTTTATAAGAATGTTTTTTTTCTAAACATGTTTTAAAGAATGGATATGCATGCTTCAAACATGTTAAAAATGCAAATGACCTATTGATCCAAACCTTTTAAAGAGAATAACATTAAAATGTCAAGTGAACGTGCGGTGGGATATTTACCCGAGTCAAACAAGCCATTATTTTGCCCATTTACAAAAAGCTGACCTAACGATCATAGATGATTTTAAAGTGATTTATCATGCGTAACGGGCTATATTTTTGTAAGGAATGCCATATGGATTGGGAGTCAACACTCAGTTAAAAATTCCCTGCCTCCCCTTATACCTAACGATTGTAGAACCTGATAATAAAAACTAAAACGACGTCATAATCCCAAAAAATTATTGACACTTTTTGAAATTATCTCTATTTACATTTTTTCATTGTGCATTTCCATTGTAGATGTATACTTTTTTCATAAATCAAAACTTGAGTTTTCACTTTCGCTTCATCTTGTAAACAAGAAATACAGATAAAAGGCAAATAGATCACAACAAAATGAAAATTTTAGAGTTTTTGTATGGAAAGAATTTAAAACAATAAACAAATTTAAGCAAGGAAAATTTATTCACACACCACAAATGAACACAAAAGTTTTGTTATGATAGTTTGGGAAATTCCACTAGTTCAACCCTAATCGCTCAGAGTTTTATAAGAAAGAGATTTTTTTACACATCTTTTGAAAAATGGATATGGATGTTTGAAACATGTTAAAGATCTAAATGACCTATGGATCTAAAGCATTTAAACAATTTCTCATTCAATTCTCAAGTGAACGTGTGGTGGGATATTTACTCGATCAAACAAGCCATTATTTTGCCCATTTACAAAAAGCTGACCTAACGATCATTGATGATTGTAAAGTGATTTGTCATGCATAATGGGCTATATTTTTGTATCGAATGACTTATGGATTGGTCGTCAACTCTAAGTTAAAAATCCCCCGCCTCCACCTTTTCCTGACGATTGCAGAACCTGATATATAAAAACTAAAAAGAGTTTACAATCCCTAAAAATTATAGATAGTTTTTGGAATTATCTCTCTCTACATTTGTGCATTGTGCATTTACATTTTAAATGTATATTTTTTTGTTAAATAAAAACTTGAGTTTTTACTTTCCCTTCATCTCGTAGAAATATAAAGAGATAGAAGGCTAATAGATCACAACAAAATAAAAATTTTAGAGTTTATATATGGAAAGAATTTAAAGCAATAAACAAATTTAAGTAAAGAAAATTTATTCACACACCACATATGAACACAAAATTTTTGTTATCCAAGTTTTGGAAATTCCAATAGCTCAACCCTAATAGCTCAAAATTTTATTAGAAATAGATTTTTTACACATGTTTTAAAAAATGGATAGGCATGCTTCAAACAAGTTAAAGATGCAAATAACCTATGGATCGAAACCTTTTAAAGAGAATAACTTTAAATTCTCAAGTGAACGTGCGGTGGGATATTTACTCGAGTCACAGAAGCCATCTTTTTCCATTTTAAAAAAAGCTGCCCTAAAGATTATATATGATTGTAAAGTGATTTATCATGCGTAACGGGCTACATTTTTGTCATGAATGACTTATGATTGGGATTCAACACTCAGTTAAAATCCACTGCCTCCCACTTTTCCCGACGATTGCAGAACCTGATATATAAAAACTAATAAGAGTTTACAATCCCTAAAAATTAAAAACACTTTTTGGAATTATCTCTCTCTACATTTGTGCAATGTGTATTTCCATTTTAGATGTATACTTTTTTCTTAAATCAAAACTTGAGCTGTTCATCTCGTAAAACAAAAAATAGATAAAAGGCAAATAGATCACAACAAAATGAAAATTTTATAGTTTATGTGTGGAAAGAATTTAAAGCAATAAACAAATGTACGGAAAGAAAATTTATTCACACAACACAAATGAACACAATAGTTTTTTTTTTAAGTTTGGGAAATTCCATTAGTTCAACCCCAATAGCTCGGAATTTTATAAGAAAGAGGTTTTTCTTCATGTATTTTTAAAAATGGATTTGCATGCTCCAAACATGTTAAAGATGCAAATGACCTATGGATCCAAACCTTTTAAAGAGAATAACATTAAATTCTGAAGTGAACGTGCGGTGGGATATTTACCCGAGTCAAACAAGCCATTATTTTGCCATTTTACAAAAAGCTGACCTAACAATCATATATGATTGTAAAGTGATTTATCATGCATACCGGGCTACATTTTTGTAAGGGATGACTTATGGATTGGGATTCAACACAGTTAAAAATCCCCTGCCACCCTCTTATCCCGACGATTGCAGAACCTGATATATAAACACTAAAAAGAGTTTACAATACCTAGAAATTTTAGACACTTATCGGAATTATATCTCTCTATATTTGTGCATTGTACATTTCCACTTTAGATGTATACCTTTTTCTTAAATCAAAACTTGAGTTTCATCTCGTAGACAAAAAAAAAAGATATAAAAGGCAAATAGATCACAACAAAATGAAAATTGTAAAGTTTATGTATGGAAAGAATTTAAAGCAATAAAAAGATATTTTATTCACACACCACAAATGAACACAATAGTTTTGTTTTTTCATTTTTTGGAAATTCCACTAGTTCAACCCTAATATCTCGGAATTTTATAAGAAAGAGATTTTTCTACATATGTTTTAAAAAATGGATATGCATGCTTCAAACATGTTAATGATGCAAATAACCTAAGGATCCAAACCTTTGTAAGAGAATAACATTAAATTCTCAAGTGTGCGTGCGGTGGGATATTTACCCGAGTCAAACAAGCCATTATTTTGGCATTTAACAAAAAGCTGACCTAACGTTTATAAATGATTGAACAGTAATTTATCATGCGTAGTGGACTATATTTTTGTAAGGAATGACTTATAGATTGGGTTGCAACACTCAGTAAAAAATCCCCCGCCTCCCCCTTTTCCCGACAATTGTAGAACTTGATATATAAAAACTAAAAAGAGTTTACCGTCCCTAAAAATTACAAACACTTTTTGGAATTATCTCTCTCTACATTTGTGCATTTTGCATTTCAGTTTTAGATGTATACTTTTTTCTGAAATCAAAACTTTGAGTTTTCACTTTCCGTTCATCTCATAAACAAAACAAAAAGAGATAAAAGGAAAATAGATCTCAACAAAATGAAAATTTTAGAGTTTATGTATGCAAAGAATTTAAATCAATAAACAAATGAAAGTAATAGAAATTTATTCACACCCAACAAATGAACACACAATTTTTGTTATCCAGGTTGGGGAAATTCCACTAGTAGACCCTTATAGCTTGTAATTTTATAAGAAAGAAATTTTTCTACACATGTTTTAAAAAATGGATATGCATGCTTCAAATGTGTTAATGATGTAAATGACCTATCGATCAAAACCTTTTAAAGAGAATAACATTAAATTCTCAAGTGAACGTGCGATGGGATATTTACCCGAGTCAAACAAGCCATTATTTTGCCCATTTACAAAAAGCTGACCTATCGTTTATAGATGATTGTAAAGTGATTTATCATGCGTAATGGGGTATATTTTTGAATGGAATGACCTTTGGATTGGGAGTCAACTCTCAATTAAAAATCCCCCGCAACACCCTTTTCCTGACAATTGCAGAACCTGATATATAAAAACTAAAGAGAGTTTACAATCCTTAAAAAATGTAGACACTTTTTGGAATTATCTCTCTCTAAAATTGTGCATTGAGAATTTCAAATTTAGATGTATAATTTTTTCTTAAATCAAAACTTGAGTTTTCACTTTCCCTTTATCTTGCAAACAAAAAAAAGAGATAAAAGGCAAATAGATCACAAAAAAAATGAAAATTTTAGAGTTTTTGTATGGAAAGAATTTAAAGCAATAAAAAAATGTAAGGAAAGAAAATTTATTCACACACCACAAATGAACACAAAAGTTTTGTTTTTCAGGTTTCGGTAATTCTACTAGTTCAACCCTAATAGCTCGGAATTTTATAAGAAAGAGATTTTTCTACACATGTTTTAAAAAATTGATATGTATGCTTCAATCATGTTAAAGATGCAAATAACCTATGGATCCAAACCTTTTAAAGAGAATAACATTAAATTCTCAAGTGAACGTGTGGTGGGATATTACCCGAGTCAAACCAGCCCATATTTTGCCATTTTACAAAAAGCTAACCTAACGATCATAGATGATTGTAAAGTGATTTATCATGCGTAACGAGTTACATTTTTTTAAGGAATGACTTATGGATTGGGATTCAACACTCAGTTCAAAATCCCTCGCCTCCCCCTTATCCCGACGATTGCAGAACCTGATATATAAAAACTAAAAAGAGCTTACAATCCCTAAAAATTACAGACACTTTTTGGATTATCTCTCTCTACATTTGTGCACTGTGCATTTCCATTTTAGATGTATACTTTTTTCTTAAATCAAAACTTGAGTTTTCACTTTCCCTTGATCTCGTAAACAAAAAAAAAAAGAGATAAAAGGCAAATAGATCACAACAAAATGAAAATTTTAGAGTTTCTGTATGGAAAGAATTTAAATCAATAAAAAAATAAAAGAAAATAAAATTTATTCACACCCCACAAATGAACACAAAAGTTTTGTTATCCAGGTTAGTGAAATTCCACTAGTTCAACCCTTATAGCTCAGAATTTTTGAAGAAAGAGATTTTCCTACATATGTTTTAAAAAATAGATATGGATGTTTGAAACTTGTTAAAGATGCAAATGACCTAAGGATCAAAACCTTCTAAAGAGAATAACATTAAATTCTCAAGTGAACGTGCGGTGAGATATTTACCCAAGTCAAACAAGCCATTATTTTGCCCATTTACAAAAAGCTGACCTAACGATCATAGATGACTGTAAAGTGATTTATCATGAGTAATTAGCTATATTTTATTAAGGAATGACATATGCATTGGGAGTTAACACTGAGTTAAAAATTTCATGCCTCCCCCTTATCCCAACGATTGCCAAACCTGATATATAAAAACTGAAAATAGTTTACAATCCCTTGAAATTTTTGACACCTTTTGGAATTATTTCTCTCTACATTTGTGCATTGTGCATTTCCATTTTAGAAGTATACTTTTTTCTTAAATCAAAGCTTGAGTTTTCACTTTCCCTTCATCTTGTAAACAATAAAATAGATAAAAGGCAAATAGATCACAAAAAAATTGAAAATTTTAGAGTTTATGTATGGATAGAATTCAAAGCAATAAACAAATGTAAGTAAAGAAAATTTATTCACACAACAAAAATAAACACAAAAGTTGTGTTATCCAAGTTAGGAAAATTCCACTAGTTCAACCCTTATAGCTCAGAATTTTATTTGAAAACGATTTTTCTACACATGTTTTAAAAAATAGATATGCATGCTTGAAACATGTTAAAGAAGCAAATGACCTATGGATCCAAACCTTTTAAAGATAATAACATTAAATTCTCAAGTGAACGTGTGGTTGGATATTTTCCTCGAGTCAAACAAGCCATTATTTTGCCCATTTACAAAAAGCTGACCTAGCGATAATAGATGATTGTAAAGTGATTTATCATGCATAACGGGCTATATTTTTGTAAGGACATATGGATTGGGAGTCAACACTCAGTTAAAAAACCCCTGCCTCCCCCTTTTCCCGACGATTGCAGAACCTGATATATAAAAACTAAAAAGAGTTTACAATCCCTAACAATTGCATACACTTTTTGGAATTATCTCTTTCTTCATTTGTGCATTGTGTATTTTCCATTTTAGATCTACACTTTTTTTTGAAATCAAAACTTGTGTTTTCACTTTCCCTTGATCTCGTAAAGAAAAAAAAAAGATAAAAGGCAAATAGATCACAACAAAATGAAAATTTTAGAGTTTATATATGGAAATAATTTAAAGCAATAAAAAAATTTAAGTAAAGAAAATTTATTCAGACACCACAAATGAACTCAAAAGTTTAGTTATCCAAGTTTGGGAATTTCTACTAGTTCCACCCTAATAGCTCGGAATTTTATAAGAAAGAGATTTTCAACACATGTTTTAAATAATAGATATGCATGCTTGAAACATGTTAAAGATGCAAAAGACCTATGGATCTAAAACCTTCCATAGAGAATAACATTAATTTCTCAGGTGAACGTGTTGTAGGATATTTACCCAAGTCAAACAAGCCATTATTTTGCCCATTTACGAAAAGCTGACCTAACGATCATAGATGATTGTAAAGTGATTTATCATGCTTAACGGGCTATATTTTTTTAAGTAATGACTTATGGATTGGGTGTCAACACTCAGTTAAAAATCACCCGCATCCCCCTTTTCCCGACTACTGTAGAACCTTATAAATAAAAACTAAAATGTGTTTACGTTCCCTAAAAATTACTGACTCTTTCTGGAATTATCTCTCTCTAAATTTGTGCATTGTGCATTTCCATTTTAGGTGTATACTTTTTTCTTAAATAAAAAATTGAGTTTTCACTTTCTCTTCATCTCGTAAACCAAAAAAAGAGTTAAAAGGCAAATTGATCACAAGATAATGAAAATTTTAGAGTTTATGTATGGAAAGAATTTAAAGCAATAAACCAAACTATGTAAAGAAAATTTATTCACACACCACAAATGAATACAAAAGTTTTCTTATCCAAGTTTTGGAAATTCCACTAGTTCAACCTTAATAGTTCGGAATTTTATAAGAAAGAGATTTTTGTACACATGTTTTAAAAAATAGATATGCATGCTTCAAGCATCTTAAAAATGCAAATGACCTATGGATCCAAAATTTTTAAAGAGAATAACATTAAATTCTCAAGTGAACGTGCGATGGGATATTTACCCGAGTCAAACAATCCATTATTTGTCCCATTTACCAAAAGCTGACCTAATGATCATAGATGATTGTAAAGTGATTTATCACGCGCAACGGGCTATATTTTTGTAAGGAATGACTTATGGATTGGGAGTCAACTCTCAAGTAAAAATCCCATGCCTCCCCCTTTTCTCAACGATTGCAGAACCTGATATATAAAAACTAAAAAGAGTTTACAATCCTTAAAAATTACAGACACTTTTTGTCATTACCCCTCTCTAAATTTGTGCATTGTGCATTTCCATTTTAGATGTATACTTTTTTCTTAAATCAAAACTTGAGGTTTCACTTTCCCTTCGTCTCGTAAGCCAAAAAAAGTGATAAAAGACAAATATATCGCAACAAAATAAAAATTTTAGAGTTTATATATGGAAAGAATTTAAAGCAATAAACAAATGTAAGTAAATAAAATTTATTCACACACCACAAATGAACACAAAATGTTTGTTATCCAAGTTTGGAAAATTCCACTAGTTCAACCATAATAGCTCGGAATTTTATAAGAAAGAGATTTTTAAACACATGTTTTAAAAAATTGATATGCATGCAAGAAACATGTTAAAGAGACAAATGACCTATGGATCCAAACCTTACAAAGAGAATAACATTAAATTCTCAAGTGAACGTGCGGTGGGATATTTACCCGAGTCAAACAAGCTATTATTTTGCCCATTTACAAAAAGCTCAGCTAACGATCATAGATGATTGTAAAGTGATTTATCATGCGTAACGGGCTATATTTTTCTAAGGAATGACTTATGGATTGGGAGTCAACACTCTGTTAAAAATCCCCCGTCTCCGCCATTTCTAGATGATTTCATAACCTAATATATAAAAACTAAAAAGAGTTTACAATCCCTAAAAATTACAAAGAATTTTTGGAATTATCTCTCTCTACATTTGTGCATTGTGCATTTCCATTTTAGATGTATACTTTTTTATAAAATCAAAACTTGTGTTTTCACTATCCATTCATCTAATAAACAGAAAAAGAGATAAAAGGCAAATAGATCTCAACAAAATGAAAATATTAGACTTTTTGAGTTGAAAGAATTTAAAGAAATAACATATGTAAGTAAAGAAAATTTTGTTATCCAAGTTTGGGAAATTCCACTAGTTCAACCCTAATGGCTTGGAATTTTATATGAAAGAGATTTTTCTACCCGTTTTTTAAAAATGGATATGAATGCTTGAAGCATGTTAAAAATCTAAATGACCTATGGATCCAAGCCTTTTAAATAGAATAACATTAAATTCTCAGGTGAACGTGCGGTAGGATATTTACCCAAGTCAAATAAGACATTATTTTGCCCTTTTACAAAAAGCTGACCTAACGATCATATATGATTGTAAAGTGATTTATCACGTGTAACAGGCAATATTTTGTAAGGAAGAATTTATGGATTGGGAGTCAAAACTCAGTTAAAAATCCCGCGCTACCCCCTTTTCTCGACGATTGTAAAACCTGATATATAAAAATTAAAAAGAGTTTACAATCCCTAGAAATTACAGACACTTTTTGGAATTATCTCTCTCTAAATTTGTGCATTGTGCATTCCCATTTTATATATATACTTTTTTGTTAAATAAAAACTTGAGTTTTCACTTTCCCATCATCTCGTAAACAAAAAAAAGAGATAAAAGGCAAAAATATCACAACAAAATGAAAATTTTAGGGTTTAAGTATGGAAAGAATTTAAAGCAATAACAAATGTAAATAAATAAAATGTATTCACACACCACAAATGAACTAAAAAAGTTTTGTTTTCCACGTTTGGGAAATTCCACTAGTTCAACCCTCATGGCTTGGAATTTATAAGAAAGAGATTTTTCTACACATGTTTTAAAAAATGGATATGAATGCTTGAAACATGTTAAAGATGCAAATAACCTATGGATCCAAACCTTTTAAAGAGAATAACATTAAATTCTCAAGTGAACGTGCGGTGGGATATTTACCGAAGTCAAACAAGCCATTATTTTGCCCATTTACAAAAAGCTAACCTAACGATCATAGATGATTGTAAAGTGATTTATCATGGGTAATGGACTATATTTTTTAAAGAAATGACTATTGGATTGGTACTCAACCCTCAGTTAAAAGCCCCCCGCCTCCCCCTTTTCCCGATGATTGCAAAACCTTATATATAAAAACTATGATGAGTTTACAATCCCTAAAAATTACAGACACCTTTTGGAATTATCTCTCTCTACATTTGTACATTGTGCATTTCCATTTTATATCTATACTTTTTTCTTAAATCAAAACATAAGTTTTTACTTTCCCTTCATCTCGTAACCACAAAAAGAGATAAAAGGCAAATAGATCACAATAAAATGAAAATTTTAGAGTTTATGTATGGACAGAATTTAAAGCAATAACAAATGTAAGTATAGAAAATTTATTCACACACCACAAATGAACACAAAAGTTTTGTTATCCAAGTTTGGAAAATTCCACTAGTTCAACCCTAATAGCTTGGAATTTTATAAGAAAGAGATTTTTCTACACATGTTTTAAAAAATGGAAATGCATGCTTGAAACATGTTAATGAAGCAAATAACCTTTGGATCAAAACCTTTTAAAGAGAATAACATTAAATTCCCAAGTGAACGTGAGGTGGGATATTTCCCCGAGTCAAACAAGCTATTATTTTGCCCATTTACAAAAAGTTGACCTAACGATCATAGATGATTGTAAAGTGATTTATCATGCGTAACGGGCTATATTTCTGTAAGGAATGACTTATGGATTGGGAGTCGAGACTCGATTAAAAATCTCCCGCCTCCCCCTTTTCCAGACTATTGCAAAACCTGATATATAAAAAATAAAAAGAGTTTACAATCCCTAAGAATTGCAGACACTTTTTAGAATTATCTCTCTCTACATTTCAGCATCGTGCATTTCCATTTTATATCTATACTTTTTTCTTAAATAAAAACTTGAGTTTTCACTTTCCCTTCATCTCGTAAACACCAAAGAGATAATAGGCAAATAGATCACAACAAAATGAAAATTTTAGAGTTTATATAAGGAAAAATTTAAACAAATAAAAAATGTAAGTAAATAAAATTTATTCACACACCACAAATGAACAGAAATGTTTTGTTATCCAAGTTTGGGAAATTGCACTAGTTCAACCCTAATAGCTTGGAATTTTATAAGAAAGAGATTTTTCTACACATGTTTTAAAAAATGGAAATGCATGCTTAAAACATGTTAAAGATGCAAATGACCTATGGATCCAAACCTTTTAAACAGAATAACTTTAAATTCTCATGTGAATGTGGGGTGGGATATTTACCCGAGTCAAACAAGCTATTATTTTGCCCATTTACAAAAATTTGACCTAACGATCATAGATGATTGTAAAGTGATTTATCATGTGTAACAGTCTATATTTTTTTAAGGAATGACTTATGCATTGGGAGTCAACACTCAGTTAAAAATTCCCCGCCTCCCCTTTTTCCCGACGATTGCAAAACTTGATATATAAAAACTAAAAAGAGTTAACAATCCATAAAAATTGCAGACACTTTTAGGAATTATCTCTCTCTACATTTGTGCATTTTGCATTTCCATTTTGGATGTATACTTTTTTCTTACGTTAAAACATGAGTTTTCACTCTCCTTTCATCTCGTAAAAAAAAAGAAATAAAAGACATATAGATAACAAAAAAATGAAAATTTTAGAGTTCATGTATGGAAAGAATTAAAAAATATAACAAATGTAAATAAACAAAATTTATTCACACACCACAAATGAACAAAAAAGTTTTTTTATCCAAGTTTGAGAAATTCCACTATTTCAACCCTAATAGCTTGGAATTTTATAAGAAAGAGATTTTTTTACACATGTTTTAAGAAATGGATATGCATGCTTGAAACATGTTAAAGATGCAAATGACCTATGGATCCACACCATTTAAAGGGAATAACATTATGTTCTCAAGTGAATGTGTGGTGGGATATTTACCCGAGTCGAACAAGCCATTATTTTGCCCATTTACAAAAAGCTAACCTAACGATCATAGATGATTGTAAAGTGAGTTATCATGCCTAACGTGCTATTTTTTTTGTAAGGAATCACTTATGGATTAGGAGTCAACACTTAGATAAAAATCCCCCGCCTCCACCTTTTCCTAATGATTGCAAAACATGATATATAAAAATTAAAAAGAGTTTACAATCCCTAAAAATTACTCACACTTTTTGGAATTATCTCTCCCTAAATTTGTGCATTATGCATTTCCATTTTAGATGTATACTTTTTTCTTAAATCAAAACTTGGGTTTTCACTTTCCCTTCATCTTGTAAACAAAAAAAAGAGGTAAAAGTCAAATAGATCACAAAAAAAATTATAATTTATGTATGGAAAGAATTTAATGCAATAAGAAATGTAAGTAAAGAAAATTTATTCCCACAACACAAATGAACACAAAAGTTTTGTTATCCAAGTTTGGGAAATTCCACTAGTTCAACCCTAATGGCTTGGAATTTTATAAGAAAGTGATTTTTCAACACATGTTTTAAATAATGGATATGCGTGCTTGAAACATGTTAAAGATGCTAACGACCTATGGATCCAAACCTTTTAAAGAGAATAACATTAAATTCTCAAGTGGACGTGCGGTGGGATGTTTACCCGAGTCAAACAAGGTATTATTTTGCCCATTTACAAAACATTGACCTAACGATCATTGATGATTGTAAAGTGATTTTTCATGGATAACGGGCTATATTTTTTTGTAAGGAATGACTTATGGATTGGCAGTCAACACTCAGTTAAAAATCCTTTGTCTCCCCCTTTACTCAACGATTGTGAAATCTTATGTATAAAAACTAAAAATAGTTTACAATCCCAAAAAATTACAGACACTTTTTGGAATTATCTCTCTCAACATTTGTGCATTCGGAATTTCCATTTTAGATGTATACTTTTTTCTTAAATCAAAACTTTAGTTTTTCTTTCACTACATCTCTTAAACAAAAAAAGAGATAAATGGAAAATAGACAACAATAAAATGAAAATTTTAGAGTTTATCTATGGAAATAATTTAAAGCAATAACAAATGTATGTAAAGAAAATTTATTCACACACCACAAATGAACACAAAAGTTTTGTTATCTAAGTTTGAAAAATTTCACTCGTTCAACCCTAATAGCTTGGAATTTTATAAGAAAGTGATTTTTCTATACATGTTTTAAAAAAATGATATGCATGCTTCTAACATGTTAATGATTCAAATGACCTATGGATCCAAACCTTTTAAAGAGAATAACATTAAATTTTCTAGTGAATGTGCGGTGGGATATTTACCGGTGTCAAACAAGCAATTATTTTGCCCATTTACAAAAAGCTGACCTAACGATCATAGAAAATTGTAAAGTGATTTATCATGTTTAACGGGTCATATTTTTGTAAGGAATGTCTTATGGATTGGGAGTCAACACTCAGTTAAAAATCCCCTACCTCCCCCATTTCTAGATGATTGCAAAACCTGATATATAAAAAACTAAAGAGAGTTTACACTCTCTAAAAATTACAGACACTTTTTAGAATTTTCTCTCTCTACATTTTTGCATTGTGCATTTCCATTTTAAATGTATACTTTTTTCTTACATCAAAACTTGAGTTTTCACTTTCCCTTCATCTCATAAACAAAAATTTAGATAAAAGGCAAATAGATCACAACAAAATGAAAATTTTAGAGTTTATATATGGAAAGAATTTAAAGCAATAACTAATGTAAGTAAAGAAAATTTATGCACACACCATAAATGAACACAAAAGTTTTTTTATCCAAGTTTATGAAATTTCACTCGTTCAACCCTAATAGGTAGGAATTTTATAAGAAATAGATTTTTCTACACAAGTTTTAAAAAATGGAAATGCATGTTTCAAACATGTTAAAGATGCAAATGACCTAAGGATCCAAACCTTTTAAAGATAATAAATTAAATTCTCAAGTGAATGTGCTGTGGGATATTTACCCGAGTCAAACAACCCATTATTTTGCCCATTTACGAAAAGCTGACCTAACGATCATATAAGATTGTAAAGTGATTTATCATGCTTAACGGGACATATTTTTGTAAGGAATGTCTTATGGATTGGGAATCAACACTCAGTTAAAAGAGTTTAAAATCTCTTAAAATTATAGACACTTTTTGGAATTATCTCTCTCTACATTTGTGCATTGTGCATTTCCATTTTTTATGTATACTTTTTTCTTAAATAAAAACTTGATCTTTCACTTTCCTTTCAACTCGTAAACAAAAAAAAGAGATAAAAGGCAAATAGATCACAACAAATTAAAAATTTTAGAGTTTATGTTTGGAAAAAATTTAAAGCAATCAAAAAGGTAAGTAAAGAAAATTTCTTCACTCACCAGAAAAGCACACAAAAGTTTTAATATCCAAGTTTGGGAAAGTCCACTAGTTCAACCCTAATTGCTTGGAATTTTATAAGAAAGAGATTTTCTACACATGTTTTAAAAAATGGATATCCATGCTTCAATCCTTTTAAAGTGAATAACATTAGATTCTCAAGTGAACGTGCGGTGGGATATTTACTTGAGTCAAACAAGTCATTATTTTGCCCATTGACAAAAAGTTTACCTTACGATCATAGATGATTGTAAAGTGATTTATCATGCATAACTGATGCATAACTGGCTATATATTTTAAAGGAATGACTTATGGATTGAGAGTCAACACTCAGTTAAGAATCCCCCGCCTCCCCCTTTTCCCAGCGATTGCAAAACCTGATATATTAAAACTAAAAAGAGTTTACCATCCCTAAAAATAAAAGACACTTTTTGGAATTATCTCTGTCTACAATTGTGGATTGTGCATTTCCATTTTATATGTATACTTTTTTCTTAAATCAAAACTTGAGATTTCACTTTCCCTTCATCTCGTAAATAAAAAAAGAGATAAAAGGCAAAAATAGATCACTAAAAATGAAAATTTTAGATTTTATGTTTGGAAAGAATTTTTAAAGAAAGAAATAATGCAAGTAAAGAAAATTTATTCACACACCACAAATGAACACAAAATTTTTTTTTCCAACTTTGGGAAATTCCACTAGTTGAACCGTAATAGCTTGGAATTTTATTGGAAAAAAATATTTCTACACATGTTTTAAAAAATAGATATGCATGCTTGAAACATGTTAAAGATGCAAATGACCTATGGATCTAAACATATTAAATTCTTTAGTGAACCTGCGGTGGGATATTTACCCGAGTCAAACAAGCCATTATTTTGCCCACATACCAAAAGTTGACCTAAAGATCAGAGATGATTGTAAAGTGATTTATCTTGCGTAACGGGCTATATTTTTATAAGGAAAGACTTATGGATTGGGAGTCAACACACAGTTAAAAATCCCCCCTCTCCCCCTTTTTTCGACGATTGCAAAACTTGATATATAAAAACTAAAAAGAGTTTACAATCCCAAAAAATTATAGATACTTTTTGGAATTATCTCTCTACTTTTGTGCATTGTGCATTTCCATTTTAGATGTATACTTTTTTCTTAAAATTAAAACTTGAGTTTTCACTTTCCCATCATCTCGTAAACAAAAAAAAGAGATAAAAGGAAAAAATAGATCACAACAAAATGAAAATTTTAGATTTTATGTATGGAAAGAATTTTTAAAGCTATAACAAATGTAAGTAAAGAAAATTTATTCACACAATGAACACAAAATTTTTTTTATCCAAGTTGTGAAAATTCCACTAGTTTAATCCCAATAGGTTGGAATTTTATCAGAAAGAGATTTTTCTACACATGTTTTAAAAAAATTATATGCATGCTTGAAACATGTTAAAGATGCAAATGACCTGTGGATCCAAACCTTTTAAAGAGAATAACATCAAATTCTCAAGTGAACGTGCGGTGGGATATTTACCCGTGTCAAACAAGCCATTATTTGCCTTTTTACGAAAACCTTACCTAACGATCATAAATGATTGTAAAGTGATTTATAATGAGTAACGGTCTATATTTTTGTTAAGAATGACTTTTGGATTGGGTGTCAACTCTTAGTTAAAAATCCCACCCCTCCCCCTTTTTCCGACGATTGCAGAACCTGATATATAAAAATTATAAAGAGTTTACAATCCCAAAAAATTACATAAAATTTTTGGAATTATATCTCTCTAAATATGTGCATTGTAATTTTCCATTTTAAATATATACTTTTTTCTTAAATCAAAACTTGAGTTTTCACTTTCCCTTCTCGTAAAAAAAAAGAAAAAGAGAAAAAAAGATAATCGATCACAATAAATTGAAAATTTTAGAGTTTATGTATGGAAAGAATTTAAAGCAATAAAAAATGTAAGTAAAGAAAATTTATTCACACACCACAAATGAACACAAAAGTTTTGTTGTCATAGTTTAGGAAATTCCACTAGTTCAAACCTAATAAGTTGGAATTTTATATGAAAGTGATTTTTTGACACATTTTTTAAAAAATGGATATGCATGCTTGAAACATGTTAAAGATGCAAATTACCTCTGGATCGAAACCTTTTAAAGAGAAAAAAATTAAATTTTCAAGTGAACGTGCGGTGAGATATTTACCCGAGTCAAACTAGCCAATATTTTGCCCATTTACAAAAAGCTTACCTAACGATCGTAGATTATTCTAAAGTGATTTATCCTGCGTAAAGGGCTATATTTATTTATGGAATGACTTACGGATATGAAGCAACACTCTGTTAAAAATCCCCCGCCTCTTCCTTTTCCCGACGATTGCAAAACCTGGTATATAAAAACTAAAAAGAGTTTTCAATCCCTTAAAATTACTGAAACTTTTTGAAATTATCTCACTCTAAATTTGGGCATTGTGCTTTTCCATTTTAGATGTATACTTTTTTCATAAATCAAAACTTGAGTTTTTCCTTTCCCTTCATCTTGTAAACAAAAAAAGAGATAAAAGGCAAAAATAGATCACAACAAAATGAAAATTTTAGAGTTTATGTATGGAAATGAATTTTACAGCAATAAAAAATGTAAGTAAAGAAAGTTTATTTACACACCACAAATGAACACAAAAGTTTTGTTATCCAAGTTTGGGAAATTCCACTCGTTGAACCCTAATAGCTCGGAATTTTATAAGAAAGAGATTTTTCTACACATGTTTTAAAAAATGGATATGCATGCTTGAAACATGTTTAAAGATGAAAATGACCTATGGATCCAAACCTTTTAAAGAGAATAACATTAAATTCTCATGTGAATGTGCAGTGGGATATTTACGCGAGTCAAACAATCCATTATTTTTCCCATTTACAAAAAGCTGACCTAAAGATCATAGATGCTTGAAAAGTGATTTATCATGCGTAACGGGCTACATTTTTGTGAGGAATGACTGATGGATTGGGAGTGAACACTTAGTAAAAAATCCCCCACCTCTCCCCTTTCCCGACGATTGTAGAACCTGATATATAAAAACTAAAATAAGTTTACAATCCCTAAAAATTACAGACACTTATTGGAATTATCTCTCTCGACATTTGTGCATTGTGCATTTCCATTTTAGATGTATACTTTTTCTAAAATCAAAGCTTGAGTTTTCACTTTCCCTTCATCTCGTAAACAAAAAATAAAATAAAATAAAAGGCAAAAAGATCAGAACAAAATAAAAATTTTATAGTTTAGGTATGGAAAGAATTCATAGCAATAAATAAATGGATGTAAAAAAAATGTATTCACACACCAGAAATGACCACAAAATTTTTGTTATCCAAGTTTGGTAAATTCAATTAGTTCAACCCTAATAGCTCAGAATTTTTTAAGAAAGAGATTTTTCTTCACAAGTTTTAAAAAATAGATATGCATGCTTGAAATATGTTAAACATGGAAATGACCTAGGGATCCAAACATATTAAAGAAAATAACATTAAATTCTCAAGTGAACGTGTGGTGGGATATTTAACCAAGTCAAACAAGCCATTATTTTGCCCATTTAAAAAAAGTCGACCTAACGATTGTAGGTGATTTTAAAGTGATTTATCGTGCGTAACGGGCTATATTTTTGTAAAAAATGACTTATGGATTGGGAGTCAACATTTAGTTAAAAATCCCTCGCCTCCCCCTTTTCCCAACGATTGCAGAACCTGAATAATAAAAACTAATAAGAGTTTACAATACCTAAAAATTACAGACACTTTTTTCAATTATCTCTCTCTACATTTTTGCATTGTGCTTTTACATTTTAGATGTATACTTTTTTCTTAAATCAAAGCTTGAGTTATCACTTTCCCTTCATCTCGTAAAAAATAAAAGAGATAAAAGGCAAAGGATCACAACAAAATGAAAATTTTAGATTTTAATTAAGGAAATAATTTAAAACAATAAAAAAATGTAAGTAAAGAAAATTCTTCTCAAACTGCAAATGAACTCAAAAGTTTTGTGTTCGAAGTTTAGGAATTTCCACTAGTTCAACCCTCATATCTCGGAATTTTATAAGAAAGTGATTTTTCTACACATGTTTTAAAAAATGGATATGCATGCTTGAAATATGTTAAAGATGCAAATGACCTATGGATCCAAACCTTTTAAAGAGAATAACATTAAATTCTCAAGTGAACGTGCTGTGGGATACTTAACTGAGTCAAACAAGCCATTATTTTGCCCATTTACAAAAGGCTAACCTAACATCATAGATGATTGTAAATTGATTTATCAAGCGTAATGGGCAATATTTTTGTTAGGAATGACTTATGGATTGAGAGTCAACACTCAGTTAAAAATGCCCCGCCTCCCCCTTTTCCCGATGATTGTAGAACCGGATATATAAAAAGTAAAAAGAGTTTACTATTCCTAAATATTATAGACACTTTTTGGAATTATCTCTCTCTACATTTGTGCAATTTGCATTACCATTTTAGATGTGTAATTTTTTCTTAAATCAATACTTTAGTTATCACATTCCCTTCATCTAGTAAAAAAAAAAAGAGATAAAAGGAAAATAGATCACAACAAAATAAAATTTTAGAGGTGATATATGGAAAGAATTTAAAGCAATAAACAAATGTAAGAAAAGAAAATTTATTCACACACCACAAATGAGAACAAAAGTTTTGTTATCCAAGTTTGGGAAATTCCACTAGTTCAACCCGAATAGCTCAAAATTTTATAAGAAAGAGATTTTTCATCACATGTTTTAAAAAATGGATATGCATGCTTGAAACATGTTAAAGATGCAAATGACCTATGGATCCAAACTTTTTAAAGAGAATAACATTAAATTCTCATGTGAAAGTGCGGTGGGATATTTACCCAAGTCAAATAAGCCAATATTTTGCCCATTTATAAAAAGCACACCGAATGATCACAGATGATTGTAAAGTGATTTATCTTGCGTAACGGGCTATATTTTTGTAAGGAATGACTTATGGATTGGGAGTTAACACTCAGTTAAAAATCCCCCACCTCCCCCTTTTCCCTAAGATTGTAGAACCAGATATATAAAAACTAAAAAGAGTTCACAATCCCTAAAAATCACATACACTTTTTTCAATTATATCTCTCTACATTTATGCATTGTGCATTTCCTTTTTAGATGTATACTTTTTTCTTAAATCAAAGCTTGAGTTTTCACTTTCCCTTCATCTCGTAAACAAAAAATGAGATAAAAGGCAAATAGATCACAACAAAATGAAAATTTTAGAGTTTATGTATGGAAATAATTCAAAGCAATAAACAAATGTAAGTAAATAAAATTTATTCACACCCCACAAATGAATACAAAAGTTTTGTTATACAAGTTTGAGAAATTCCACTAGATCAACCTTAATAGCTAGGAATTTTCTAAGAAAGAGATTATTCTAGGCAAGTTTTAAAAAATGGATATGCATGCTTGAAACATGTTAAAGATACAAATGACCAATGGATCAAAACCTTTTAAAGAGAATAACGATAAATTCTAGAGTGAACGTGCGGTGGGATATTTACCAGAGTCAAACAAGCCATTATTTTTCCCATTTAGAAAAAGCTGACCTAACGATCATAGATGATTGTAAAGAGATTTATCAAGTGTAACCGGTTATATTTTTGTTAGGAATAACTTATGGATTGGGAGTCAACACTCAGTTAAAAATCCCCCACCGCCCTCTTTTCTCAACGATTACAGAACCTGATATATAAAAACAAAAAGAGTTTACAATCCCTAAATATTAAAGACACTTTTTTGAATTATCTCTCTCTACTTTTGTGAATTATGCATTTCCATTTTAAATGTAAACTTTTTTCTTAAATCAAAGCTTGAGTTTTCACTTTCCCTTCATCTCGTCAACAAAAAAAGAGATAAAAGGCAAATAGACCACAACAAAATGAAAATTTTAGAGGTTATGTAAGGAAAGAATTAAAAGAAATAAAAAAATTTAAGTAAAGAAAATTTATTCACTCACCACAAATGAACACAAAATTTTTGTTATCCAAGTTTTGGAAATTCCAATAGTTCAACCCAAATAGCTCTGAATTTTATAACAAAGAGATTTTTCTACACAAGTTTTCAAAAATGGATATGCATGCTTGAAAGATGTTAAAGATGCAAATGACCTATGGATCCAAACCTTTTTAAGAGAATAACATTAAATTGTCAAGTGAACATGCGGTGGGATATTTACTCGAGTCAAACAAGCCATTATTTTGCCCATTTACGAAAAGCTGACCTAATGATCATAGATGATTGTAACGTGTATTATCATGTGTAAGGGGCTATATTTTTGTAAGGAATGACTTATGGATTGGGAGTCCACACTTAGTTAAAAATCCTCCGCCTCCCTTTTTTCCCGACGATTGCAGAACCTGATAAATTAAAACTAAAAAGAGTTTACAATCCCAAAATATTACAGACACTTTTTGGAATTATCTCTCTCTTATTTTTTGCATTGTTCATTTCCTTTTTAGATCTTTACTTTTTTCTTAAATCAAAGCTTGAGTTTTCACTTTCCCTTCATCTCGTAAACAAAAAAAGAGATAAAATGCAAATAGATCACAACAAAATGAAAATTTTAGAGTTTATATATGGAAAGAATTTAAAGAAATAAACAAATGTAAGTGAAGAATATTTGTTCACACACCACAAATGAATACAAAAGTTTTGTTATCCAAGTTTGGGAAATTCCACTAGTAAAACCCTAATAGCTCGGACTTTTATTAGAAAGATATTTTTCTACACATGTTTTAAAAAATGGATATGCAAGCTTGAAACATGTTAAAGATGCAAATGACCTATGGATCCAAACCTTTTGAAGATAATAACATTTAATTCTCATATGAAAGTGCGGTGGGATATTTACCCAAGTCAAACAAGCCACTATTTTGCCCATTTATAAAAAGCACACCGAACGATCATAGATGATTGTAAAGTGATTTATCATGTGTAACCGGTTATATTTTTTTCTTGAATGACTTATGGATTGGGAGTCAACACTCAGTTAAAAATCCCCCACCGCCACCTTTTCCCAATGATTGCAAAACCTGATATATAAAAACAAAAAAGAGTTTACAATCCCTAAATATTATAGGCACTTTTTTGAATTATCTCTCTCTAAATTTGTGCATGGCGCATTCCCATTTTAGATGTATAATTTTTTCTCAAATCAAAGCTTGAGTTTTCACTTTCCTTTCATTTCGAAAACAAAAAAAGAGATAAAATGCAAATAGATCACAACAAAATTAAAATTTTGGAGTTTATGTCTGGAAAGAATTCAAATCAATAACCAAATGTAAGTAAAGAAAATTTATTCACACACCACCAATAAACACAAAAGTTTTGTTATAAAAGTTTGGGAAATTCCACTAGTTCAATCCTAATAGCTCAGAATTTTATGGGAAAGAGATTTTTCTACACATGTTTTAAAAAATGGATATGGATGCTTGAAAGAAGTTAAAGATTCAAATGACCAATAGATCCAAACCTTTTAAAGAAAATAACATTAATTTCTCAAAAGAAGGTGCGGTGGGATATTTACCCGAGTCAAACAAGCCATTATTTTTCCCATTGACAAAAAGCTGACCTAACGGTCATAGAGGATTGTAAACTGATTTATCATGCGTAATGTGCTATATTTTTTAAAGGAATGATTTATGATTCGGAGTCCACACGCAGTTAAAAATCCCCCACCTCCCCTTTTCTCGATGAATGCAGAACCATATGAATAAAAACTAAAAAGAGTTTCAATTCCTAAATATTACAGACACTTTTTGGAATTATCTCTCTCTATATTTATTCATTGTGCATTTCCATTTTAGATGTATACTTTTTCCTTAAATCATAGCTTCAGTTTTCACTTTCCCTTCATCTCGTAAACAAAAAAAGAGATAAAAGGGAACAACAAAATGAAAAATTTAGAGTTTATGAATGGAAATAATTCAAAGCAATAAAAAAATTTAAGTAAAGAAAATTTATTCAAACACCATAAATGATCACAAAAGTTTTGTTATCCAAGTTTGGGAATTCCACTAGTTCAACCCTAATAGCTCGAAATTTTATATGAAAGAGATTTTTCTACATATGTTTTAAAAAATGGATATGCATGCTTGAAACATGTTAAAGATACAAGTGACCTATGGATCAAAACTTTTTAAAGAGAATAACATTAAATTCTCAAGTGAATGTGAGGTGGGATATTTACTCGAGTAAAACAAACCATTATTTTGCCCATTTAAAAAAAGTTTTCCTAACGATCATAGATGATTTTAAAGTGATTTATCCTGTGTAATGGGCTATTTTTTGTTAGGAATAACTTATGGATTGGGAGTCAACACTCAGTTAAAAATCCCCCGCCGCCCCCTTTTCCCGATGATTGCTGAACCTGATATATAAAAACTAAAAAACGTTTACAATCCCTAAAAATTATAGACACTTTTAGGAATTATCTCTCTCTACATGTGTGCATTGTTCATTTCCATTTTAGATGTATCATTTTTTCTTAAATCAAAGCTTTAGTTTTCAGTTTCCCATCATCTCCTAAACAAAAAAAGAGATAAAAGGGAAATAGACTACGAAAAAATGAAAATTTTAGAGTTTATGTATGGAAATAATTTAAATAAATAAAAAAATTTAAGTAAAGAAAATTTATTCACACACCACAAATGAACACAAAAGTTTTGATCCAAGTTTGGCAAATTCCACTAGTTCAATTCTAATAGCTCGAAATTATATAAGAAAGAGATTTTTCTACACATGTTTTAAAAATGGATTTGCTTGCTTGAAACATGTTAAAGATGCAAATGACCTATGTATCCAAACCTTTAAAAGAGAATAACAATAAATTCTCAAGTGAACGTGCGGTGGGATATTTATCCGAGTCAAACAAGCTATTATTTTGCCCATTTACAAAAAGCTTACCTAACGATCATAGATGATTGTAAAGTGATTTATCATACATAACGGGCTATATTTTTTTAAGGAATGACTTATGGATTGGGAGTCCACACTCAGTTAAAAATCCCCCGCCTCCCTCTTTTCCTATCGATTGCAGAACATTATAAATGAAAACTGAAAAGAGTTTACAATCTCTAAATATTACAGACAGATTTTGGAATTATCTCTCTTCATTTGTGTATTGTGCATTTCCATTTTAGATGTATACTTTTTTCTTAAATCAAAGCTTGAGTTTTCACTTTCCCTTCATCTCATAAACAAAAAAAAAAGAAAAATGGCAAATAGATCACAACAAAATGAAAATTTTACTTTTTATGTATGGATAGAATTCAAAAGCAATAAACAAATGTAAGTAAATAAAATTTATTCACACAACACAAATGAACACAAAAGCTTTCTTATCCAAGTTACGGAAATTCCACTAGTTAAACCCTTATAGCTCGGAATTTTGTTAGTAAAAGATTTTTGTACACATGTTTTAAAAAATGGATATGCATGCTTGAAACATGTTAAAGATGCAAATGACCTAAGGATCCAACCCTTTCAAAGTGAATAACATTAAATTCTCAAGTGAACGTGCGGTGGGATATTTAGCCGAGTCAAACAAGCCATTATTTTGCCCATTTACAAAAGGCTGACCTAACAATCATAGATGATTGTAAAGTGATTTATCAAGCATAACGGGCTATATTTTTGTAAGGAATGACTTATGGATTGGGAGTAAACACAGTTAAAAATCCCCATCCTCCCCTTTTTCCCGACTATTGCAGAACCTGATATATAAAAACTAAAAAGAGTTTACAATCCCTATATATTATAGACACTTTTTGGAATTATCTCTTTCTATATTTGTGCATTGTACATTTCCATTTTAGATGTAAATTTTTTTCTTAAATCAATGCTTCAGTATTCACATTCCCTTCATCTCATAAACAAAAATGATATAAAGGCCAAATAGATCACAACAAAACAAAAATTTTACAGTTTATATATGGAAAGCATTTAAAGAAATAAAACAATATAAGTAAAGAAAATTTAGTCACACACCACAATTTAACACAAAAGTTTTGCTATCCAAGATTGGGAAATTCCACTAATTCAACCCTAATAGCTCGGACTTTTATAAGAAAGAGATTTTTCTACACATGTTTTAAAAAATGGACATGCATGCTTGATAACTGTTAAAAATGCAAATGACCTATGGATCCAAACCTTTTAAAGAGAATAATATTAAATTCTCAAGTAAATGTGCCGTGGGATATTTCCCCGAGTCGAACATGCCATTATTTTTCCAATTTACAAAAAGCTAACCTAATGATCATAGATGATTGTAAAGTGATTTATCATGCGTAACGGGCTATATTTTTGTATGGAATGACTTATGGATTGGGAGTCAAGACTCAATTAAAAATCCCACGCCTCATACTTTCCCGACGATTGAAGAACCTGATAGATCAAAACAAAAAAGAGTTTACAATCTCTAAAAATTACAGATACGGTTTGAAATTATCTCTCTCTACATTTGTGCATTGTGCACTTCCATTTTAGATGTATAATTTTTTCTTAAGTGAAAACTTTAGTTTTCACTTTCCCTTCATGTCGTAAAAAAAAAAAGAGATAAAAGGCAAAAAGATCACAACAAAATGAAAATTTTATAGTTTATGTATGAAAAGAATTCAAAGCAATAAAAAAATATAAGTAAAGAAAATTTATTCACACACCACAAATGAACACAAAATTTTTGTCATCCAAGTTTGGGAAATTCCACTAGTTCAACCCTAATAGCTCGGAATTTAATAAGAAAGATTTTTCTACACATGTTTTAAAAAATGGATATGTATGCTTTAAAGATGTTAAAGATGCTAATGACCTATGGATCCAAACCTTTTAAAGAGAATAACATTAAAATCTCAAGAGAACGTGCGGTGGGATATTTACCAAAGTCAAACAAGCCATTATTTTGCCCATTTACAAAAAGTTGACGTAACGGTCAGAGATGATTGAAAAGTGATTTATCATGTGTAACAGGTGATATTTTTGAAAGGAATGACATATGGATTTGGAACCCACACTCAATTAAAAATCCCCCACCTCCCCTATTTTCCGAGGATTGCAATACCTGATAAATAAAAACTAAAAAGAGTTTACAATCCCTAAATATTACAGACACTTTTTGGAAATATCTCTCTCTTTATTTGGGCATTGTGCATTTCCATTTTAGATGTATACTTTTTTCAAAAATCAAAGCTTGAGTTTTCACTTTCCCTTCATCTCCTAAACAAAAAAAGATATAAAAGGCGAATAGATCACAACAAAATGAAAATTTTAGAGTTTATGTATGGAAAGAATTCAAAGCAATAAACAAATGTAAGTGATGAAAATTTATTTACCCACCACAAATGAACACAAAAGTTTTGTGATCCCAGTTTGGGAAATTCCACTAGTTCAACCCTAATAGCTCGAAATTTTATAAGAAAGGGATCTTTCTACCCATGTTTTAAAAAATGGATATGCATGCTTGAAACATGTTACAGATACAAATGACCTATCGATCAAAACCTTTTAAAGAGAATAACATTAAATTCTCAAGTGAACGTCAGGTGGGATATTTACCCGAGTATAACAAGCCATTTTTTTTCCCATTTACAAAAAGCTGACCTAACGATCATAAAAGATTGTAAAGTGATTTGTCATGTATAACGGGCTATGTTTTTGTTAGGAATGACTTATGGATTGGGAGTCAACACTCAGTTAAAAATCCCCCGCCTCCCCCTTTTCCAAACGATTGCCGAACCTAATATATAAAAACTAAAAAAAGTTTACAATCCCTGAAAAGTACAGACATATTTTTTAATTATCTCTCTTTACATTTGTGCATTGTGCTTTTCCATTTTAGATGTATAATTTTTTTAATTCAAAGCTTGAGTTTTCACTTTCCCTTAATTTTCTAAAAAAAGAAAGATGTAAAAAGAAAATAGACCACAACAAAATGCAAATTTTAGAGTTTATGTGCAAAGAATTCAAAGCAACAAACTAATGTAAGTAAAGAAAATTTATTCACACACCACAAATGAACACAAAAGTTTTGCTATCCAATGTTTGGGAAATTCCACTAGTTCTACCCCAATAGCTCGGAATTTTATAAGAAAGATATTTTTCTTCACATGTTTTAAAAAATTGATATTCTTGAAATATGTTTAAGATGCTAAATACCTATGGATACAACCTTTTAATGAGAATAACATTAAATTCTCAAGTGAACGTGCGGTGGGATATTACTCGAGTCAAACAACAGGTAACTGTAATGGTTCACCCTGATTGGCCATGGTAGCTCCTAACTTGACTTCTGGTGTTTTCCTACAAATATGTTCTACCTCTTCAACAAAGGGAGCGGCGCTCGTGCATAAAAACACAAAAAGAAACAAAACTAACTATAAAATTATGCTAACAAACTAACTACTGAAAATACGAACTAAATAGAAGAAATAAAAATAACTCCACACAAAATCATCAAGATAAAACAAAAACATGAAATTTATGAAAGTAGAAAAATAAATCTAATCTAAGACCATGGAGAACAAAGAAATACACTTAATATGTGCCTCCCCGGCAACAGCACCAAAAACTTGATGTGAAATTTAATTACATCGGCTTTTATACCTCACAAGGGTACGAATCGTTCAAGTAATCTTGCGGGAAGCGAGGGTCATATCCATAGGGAGGACTGAATTTTGTGTATTTTTCAGTCAACTAGCCTAACCAAATATGATGAATTCATCTGAACTAAACACTAATTATATCCTAAATTATCAAAAAATTATCTAATTAACTACTTGCACAACAAGAAACGTCAACTCTAGATTTTATCGTGATTCGTGCCTCTCTCGAGCACCATGTAACCACGAATCCAGATTCTCAATCCTTGTGTCTAGCCCCTCTTGGGTGCCTAGAGTTAATGATAGAGATTGGATTACAATAGAATGCAGAGAATCAATTTCCTATTGTGATGATGCTAAAATGATCAACGCTGGACTTTATCGTGATTCGGGCTTCTCTCAAGCGCCACGTAACCACGAATCCGATTTATCAATCCTTACGTCTAGCCCCTCTCGGGCGCATAGAGTGAAAGACAGAAATCAGATTAAAATACCAAAATCCAACCTAAATTACAATCCTACCCTAACTATCTAATTTAATCAAATATCCGGAAAACAAATATTTGATAAACATTAATTCTCAAATAAAATTTAATAAACATTCAAAACCTATGTTCAAACTATAGGAAAATTAAATTCTAAAATGACTGATTACTCCCCTTCTCCTTCCTCTCGCTTGGGTAGCAAAGGCTCGTTCTCACGGGTGCTGCAATTTCTAGAAATTGATGGCTTCTGGTTGCAAGAGCAAGTGGCCGGAGGTAGAGACGACGCCGGCCAAGAAGGATAGAAACCCATGGATGGAGGTGGTGCGGCTGACGACGGAACGGAGCTGAAGTCCTCTAACCAGCTCTCTCGAGTCTTGGTCGGACTCGGAATAGTTTCGAAAATGGTCGGAAATGGGTAATCGTCACCGGAGGATGGTCGGAATGCAAAATGGGCACCAGAGGAGCCCTCTGGAGTCACCTCTTGGCCTGGCGAGTAGAAACTGGCAGTGTCGAACTCGCCACGATGGAGACTCTCTCAAGCTCTTCTCGGGTCTATTCTCGGTTGCAGAACGGCGGTGAACGATGGTGGCATGGCGAACAACGGCTGGAAATCCTCTCGGGTCTCCCTTCTTTCGGTTGGTGGCCTCCCCTGTTTTGGTCGACGGTCTCCCCTGTTTCGGTCGACGGCCCTTCCGTTTCAATATGATTTGCCCTTAAAACCACCTCCCCACTAATGCCATTTTTTTGTAAATATTTTCTTCTCCACACAAAATTCTCCTGAAATACCATAATTAAATCCATCAAAATCATTTCACGAAGAAATAAACCCTAAAAGCAATGCAATATCATTAAGGAAAGAAAAATTGCAATATAAGCAGTGATTGATGCCAAATTCAATAAATGCACATTTCAAGTGAAAACCGATAAATAACCACTTATAACACATTTATAAGGGTTACTCAGTTATAATTAACCTAGTTCGCATATTAGAATCTGGCATCCATCAACATGCGGTGGGATATTTACCCAAGGCAAACAAGCTATTATTTTGCCCATTTACCAAAAGCTGACCTAACAATCATAGATATTGTAAAGTGATTTATCATGTGTAACGGGCTATATTTTTTTAAGAAATGTCTTATGGATTGGGAGTCAACACTCAGTTAAAAATCCTCCGCATCCCCCTTTTCCCGTCTATTGCAAATCCAAATATACAAAAAAAGGAGTTTACAATCCCTAAAAATTACAGAACCTCTTTGGAATTATTTCTCTCTACATTTTTGCATTGTGCATTTCCATTTTTTGTGTAGGTTTTTCTTAAATCAAAACTTTGAGTTTTCGCTCTCCCTACATCCCGTACAAAAAAAGGCAAATAGATCACAACAAAATAAAAATTTTAGAGTTTATGTAAGGAAAAAAATTTAAATAATAAAAATGTCAGAAAAGAATATTTATTCATACACCACAAATTACAAAAGTTTTGTTATCCAAGTTTGGGAAATTCCACTAGTTCAACCCTAATAGCTTGGAATTTTATAAGAAAGAGATTTCTTTTCCACAAGTTTTAAAAATGGACATGCATGCTTGAAACATGTTAAAGATGCAAATGACCTATGGATCCTAACCTTTTAAAGAGAATAACAAACTCTCATTAAATTCTCAATTGTACGTGCGGTGGGATATTTACCCGAGTCATACAAGCCATTATTTTGCCCATTTACAAAAAGCTGACCTATCAATCATAGATGATTGTAAAGTGATTTATCATGTGTAACGGGCTATATTTTTGTAAGAAATGACTTATGGATTGGGAGTCAACACTCATTTAAAAATCCTCCGCCTCTCCCTTTCCCTGACTAATCGGAGTTTACAATCCCTAAAAATTACAGACACTCTTTATAATTATCTGTCTCTACATTTGTCCAGTGTGCAATTCAATTTTAGATGTATACTTTTTTCTTAAATAAAAACTTTAAGTTTTCACACACCACAAATGAACACAAAAGTTTTGTTATCCAAGTTTGGGAAATTCCATTAGTTCAACCCTAATAGCTCACAATTTAATTACAAAGAAATTTCTTCTACACATGTTTTAAAAATGGATAGGCATGTTTGAAACATATTAAAGATGCAAATGACCGACGGATCCAAACCTTTTAAAGAGAATAATAAAGGCTCATTAAATTCTCAATTGAACATGCGGTGGAATATTTATCCGATTGAAACAAGCCATTATTTTGCCCATTTACACAAAGCTGACCTAACAATCATAGATGATTGTAAAGTGATTTATCATGCGTAATGGGCTATATTTTTTTAAGAAAAGACTTATGCATTGGGAGTCAACATTTAGTTAAAAATCCCCTGCCTCCCCCATTACCACACAATTTCAAAACCTAATACATAAAAACTAAAAGGAGTTTACAATCCCTAAGAATTATAGACACTCTTTCGAATTATCTCTCTCTACATTTGTGCATTGTGCATTTCCATTTTAGATGTATACTTTTTTCTTAACTCAAAACTTTTAATTTTCTCTCTGCCTACATCCCGCAAAAAAAAAAAAGGCAAATGTAAGTAAAGAAAATTTATTCCCACACCACAAATGAATACAAAAGTTTTGTAACCCAAGTTTTGAAAATTCCACTAGTCCAACCCTAATAGCTTGGAGTTTTGTAAGAAAGAGATTTCTTCTACACATGTTTTAAAAATGAATATGCATGCTTGAAACATGTTAAAGATACAAATGACCTATGGATCCAAACCTTTTAAAGAGAAAAACCAACGGTCATTAAATTCTCAAGTGAACATGGGTCGGGATATTTACACGAATCAAACTAGTCATTATTTTGCCAATTTAGAAAAAGCAGACCTAACAATCATAGATGATTGTAAGGGGGAGGCAAAGGATTTTTTACTGAGTGTTGACTCCCAATCCATAAGTAATTTTTTAAAAAAATATAGCCCTTTAAGCATGATAAATCACTTGAAAATCATCTATGATTGTTAGGTCAACTTTTTGTAAATGGGCAAAATAATGGCTTGTTTGACTCGTGTAAATATCCCACCACACATTCACCTTAGAATTTTATGAGCGTTTGTTATTCTCTCCAAAAGGTTTGGATCTTTAGGTCATTTGCATCGTTAACATTTTGTTTTTGTGTTCATTTGTGGCGTGTGAATAAATATTCTTTACTGACATTTGTTTTTGTTTTACATTTTTTCCATACATAAACTCTAAAACTTACATTTCGTTGTGATCTATTTACCTTTTTTGTTTACAAGATGAAGGGAAGCGAAAACTCAAAGTTTTGATTTAAGAGAAAAGTATACATCTAAAATGGAACTGAACAACGAACAAATGAAGAGAGAGATAATTCAAAAGAGTGTCTTTCACTTTTTAGGATTTTAAAACCCTTTTACTTTTTATATATTAGGTTTTGCAATAGTCGGGAAATGGGCGAGGCGGGGGATTTTTAACGGAGTGTTGACTCCCAATCCATAAGTCATTTCTTACAAAAATATAGCCCGTTACACATGATAAATCACTTCACAATCATCTATGATTGTTAGGTCAACTTTTTGTAAATGGGCAAAATAATGGCTTGTTTGACTATGGTAAATATCCCACTACACGTTCACTTGAGAATTTAATGAGCGTTTATTATTCTCTTTAAAAGGTTTGGATCCATAGGTCATTTGCATCTTTAACATGTTTCAAACATGCATATCCATGTTTAAAACAAGTGTAGAAGAAATTACTTTCTTATAAAATTCCAAGCTATTAGGGTTGAACAAGTGGAATTTCCCAAACTTGGGTAACAAAACTTTTGTGTTCATTTGTGGAGTGTGTGAAAAAGTATTCTTTACTGACATTTGTTATTGTTTTAAATTTTTTCCATACATAAACTCTAAAATTTTCATTTTGTTGTGATCTATTTACCTTTTTGTTTACCGGATGATGAGAGACCGAAAACTCAAAATTTTGAATTAAGAAAAAAGTATACATCTAAAATGGAAATGGACAATGCACAAATGTAGAGAGACATAATTCCAAAGAGTGTCTATAATTTTTAGAGATTGTAAACTCCTTTTAGTTTTTATATATTAGGTTTTCCAATCGTCGGGAAAAGGGGGTGGCTGGGAATTTTAAAAAGAGTGTTGATTCCCAATGCATAAGTCATTTCTTAAAAAAATATTGCCCGTTACACATGATAAATCACTTTACAATCATCTATGATTTTTAGGTAAGCTTTTTGTAAATGGGCAAAATAATGGCTTGTTTGACTCGGGTAAATTTCCAACCGCACGTTCACTTGAAAATTTAATGAGCGTTTGTTATTCTCTTTAAAAGGTTTTGATCCATAGGTCATTAGCATCATTAACATGTTTCAAGCATGCATATCCATTTTTAAAACATGTGTAGAAGAAATCTCTTTCTTATAAAATTCCAATCTATAAGTGTTGAACTAGTAGAATTTCCAAAACTTGAATAACAAATCTTTTGTGTTCATTTGTGGTGTATGCCTAAATATTCTTTACAGACATTTTTTAATATTTTAAAATTTTTCCATTCATAAACTCTAAAATTTTCATTTTGTTGTGATCTATTTGCCTTTTTTGTTTACGGGATGGAGGGAGAGCGAAAACTCAGAGTTTTGATTTAATAAAAATTTATACATCTAAAATGGAAATGTACAGTACACAAATGTGGAGAGAGATAATTCCAAAGAGTGTCTGTAATTTTTTGGGATTTTAAACTCCTTTTTGTTTTAATATATTAGGTTTTGAAATCGATGGGAAAAGGAGGAGGCGGAGGATTTTTAACAGAGTGTTGACTCCCAATCCATAAGTCATTTCTTACAAAAATATAGCCCGTTAAGCATGAAAAATCACTTTACAATCATCTATGATTGCTAGGTCAGATTTTTGTGAATGGGCAAAATAATGTCTTGTTTGACTCGGGTAAATATCCCATCGCACGTTTACTTGAGAATTATTGAGCGTTTTATATTCTCTTTAAAAGGTTTGGATCCATAGGTCATTTGCATCTTTATCATGTTTCAAGCATGCGTATTCAATTTTAAAACATGTGTAGATGAAATCTCTTTTTTATAAAATTCCAAGCTATTAGGGTTGAACTAGTGGAATTTCCCAAACTCTGATAACAAAACTTTTGTGTTCATTTTTGGTGAGAGAATAAATTTTCTTAACTTACATTTGTTATAGTTTTAAATTTTTTCCATACATAAACTCTAAAATTTTAATTTCGTTGTGATCTATTTGCCTTTTTTGTTTATGGCATGAAGGGAGAGCGAAAACTCAAAGTTTTTCGATTTAATAAAAAATTATACATCTAAAATGGAAAAGCACAATGCCCAAATGTAGAGAAATTAAATTCCAAAGAGTGTCATTAATTTTTAGGGATTTTAAACACCTTTTTGTTTTTATATATTGGGTTTCGCAATCGTCGGGATAAGAGGGAGGCGGGGGATTTTTAACTGAGTGTTGACTCCCAATCCACAAGTCATTTCGTACAAAAATATCGATTGCTACTCATGATAAATAACTTTACAATTATTTATAATTGTCAGGTCATCTATTTGTAATTGGGAAAAATAATGGCTTGTTTGACTTGGGTAAATATCCAACCGCACGTTCACTTGAAAATTTAATGAGCGTTTTTTATTCTCTTTAAATGGATTGGATCCATATGTCATTTGCATGTTTTACATGTTTCAAGCTTGCATATCCATTTTTAAAACATGTGTAGAAGAAATCTCTTTCTTATAAAATTCCAAGCTATTAGGGTTGAACTAGACGAATTTCCAAAACTTGGATAACAAAACTTTTGTGTTCATTTGAAGCGTGTAAATAAATTTTATTTACTTATATTTGTTAATGTTTAAAATTTTTTCCATACATAAACTCTAAAATTTTCATTTTGTTGTGATCTATTTGTCTTTTTTTTTACAGGATGATGGGAGAACGAAAACTCGAAGTTTTGATAAAAGAAAAAGTATTCATTTAAAATTGAAATGCACAATGCACAAATGGAGTGAGATTTAATTCCAAAGAGTGTCTGTATTTTTTTGAGATTGTAAACTCCTTTTAGTGTTTATATATTAGGTTTTGCAATTGTTGGGAAAAGGGGGAGGCGAGGGATTTTTAAGTGAGTGTTGACTCCCAATCCATAAGTCATTTCTTATCAAAATATAGCCCGTTATGCATGATAAATCAATTTACAATCATCTATGATTGTTAGGTCAGGTTTTTGTAAATGGGCAGAATAATGGCTTGTTTGACTTGGGTAGATATCCCACCGCACGTTCACTTGAAAATTTAATGAGCGTTTTTTATTCTCTTTAAAGGGTTTGGTTCCATAGGTTATTTGCATCCTTAACATGATTCAAGCACGCATATCCATTTTTAAAACATGTCTAGAAGAAATCTCTAGCTTAGAAAATTCCAAGCTATTAGGGTTGAATAAGAGGAATTTCCCAAACTTGGATAACAAAACTTTTGTGTTAATTTGTGGTGTGTGAGTAAATTTTTTCAACTTACATTTGTTATTGTTTTAAATTTTTTCCTTTAATAAACTCTAAAATTTTCACTTTGTTGTGATCTTTTTGTCTTTTTTGTTTACGGGATTAAGGGAGAATGAAAACTCCAAGTTTTGATATAACAAAAAAGTAGACATCTAAAATAGAAATGCACAAAGCACAAATGTAAAGAGAGAATTCCAAAAAGTGTCTGTAATGTTTAGGGCTTGTAAACTACTTTTTGCTTTTATATATAAGGTTTTGCAATCGTCTGGAAAGGAGAGAGGCGAAGAATTTTTAACTAAGTGTTGACTCCCAATCCATAAGCCATTTCTTACAAAAATATAGCCCGTTATGCATGATAAATAGCTTTACAATCATCTATGATTGTTAGATCAACTTTTTGTAAATGGGCAAAATAATTGCTTGTACGACTCGGGTAAATATCCCTCTGCACGTTCACTTGAGAATTTAATGACGTTTGGTATTCTCTTTAAAAGGTTTGGATCCATAGGTCATTTGCATCTTTAACATGTTTCAAGCATGCATATTTGTTTATAAAACATGTGTAGAATAAATCTCTTTCTTATAAAATTCCAGGTTAAAATTATAAAGAGTGTCTGTAATTTTTAGGGATTGTAAACTCCGATTAGCTTTTTTATTTTAGGTTTTACAATCATCGGGAAAAGGGGGATGCGGGGGATTTTTAACTGAGTGTTGTCTCCCAATCCATAAGCATTTCTTACAAAAATATAGCCCGTTACTCATGATAGATCACCTTAGAATCATCTATTATTGGTAGGTCAACTTTTTGTAAATGGGCGAAATAAAGACTTGTTTTACTCGGGTAAATATCCCACCGCACGTTTACTTGAGAATTTAATGACCATTTGTTATTCTCTATAAAAGGTTTGGATCTATAGGTCATTTGTATCATTAACATCTTTCGAGCATGCATATCCATTTTTTAAAACATGTGTAGAAGAAATCTATTTCTTGTAAATTTCCATGCTATTAGGGTTGAACTAGTGGAATTTTCCAAACTTGGATAAGAAAACTTTTTTGTTCATTTGTGATGTGTGAATAAATATTCTTTACTGACATTTTTTAATGTTTTAAATTTTTTCCATTCATTAACTCTAAAATTTTCTTTTTGTTGTGATCTTTTTCCCTTTTTTTTTTACGGGATGAAGAGAGAGCGAAAATTCAAACTTTTGATTTAAGAAAAAAGTATACATCTAAAATGGAAATGACAATGCACAAATGTGGAGAGAGCTAATTCCAAATGATTTCTGTAATTTTTAGGGATTGTAAACTCCTTTTAGTTTTTATATATTAGGTTTCGCAATAGTCGGGAAAAGGGGGAGGCGGAGGATTTTTAACTGAGTGTTGACTCCCGATCCATAAGACATTTCTTAAAAAAATATAGCCCGTTACGCATGATAAATCACTTTACAATTATCTATCATTGTTAGGTTAGCTTTTTTGTAATCGAACAAAATAATGGCTTGTTTGACTTGAGTAAATATCCCACCGCACGTTCACTTGAGAATTTAATGAGCGTTTATTATTCTCTTTAAAAGGTTTGGATCCATAGGTCGTTTGCATCTTTAACATGTTTCAAGCATGATATCCATTTTTAAAACATGTGTAGAAGAAATCTCTTTCTTATCAAATTCCAAGTTATTAGAGTTGAACTAGTGGCATTTTCCAAAATTGGATAAAAAAACTCTTGTGTTCTTTTGTGCTGTGTGAATAAATTTTCTTGACTAGCATTTGTTATTGTTTTAAATTTTTTCCATACATAAACTCTAAAATTTTCATTTTGTCGTGATCTATTTGTGCATTTTGTTTACAAGATGAAGGGAGAGCGAAAAATCAAAGTTTTTTATTTTAAAAAAAAGTGTGCATCTAAAATGGAAATGCACAATACACAAATGTAGAGAGAGATAATTCCAAAGAGTGTCTATAATTTTTATGGATTTTAAACTTCTTTTCGTTTTTATATATTAGGTTTTGCAATCGACGGGAAAAGGGGGAGGCAGGGGATTTTTAACTGAGTGTTGAATCTCAATCCATAAGTCATTTCTTACAAAAAATATAGCCCGATACACCAGATAAATCAATTTACAATCATCTATAATTTTTAGGTCAGTTTTTTGTAAATGGGCAAAATAATGGCTTGTTTGACTCAGGTAAATATCCCACTGCATGTTTACATGAGAATTTATTGAGCGTTTGTTATTCTCTTTAAAAGATTTTGATCCATAGGTCATTTGCATCTTTGACATGTTTCAAGTATGCATATCGATTTTTAAAACATGTGTAGAAGAGATCTCTTTCTCAAAAATTCCAAGCTATTAAGGTTGAACTAGTGGAATTTCCCAAACATGGTTAACAAAAATTTTGTGTTCATTTGTGGTGTGTGAATAAATTTTCTTACCAAAATTTTTTTATTATTTTAAATTTTTTCCATACATAAACTCTAAAATTTTCATTTTGCTGTGATCTATTTGCCTTTTATGTTTATGGGATGAAGGGAGAGCGAAAACTCAAATTTTTTGATTTAAGAAAAAAGTATATATCTAAAATAGAAATGCACAATGCAAAAATGTAGAGAGAGTAAATTCCAAAGAGTGTCTATAATTTTTAGGGATTGCAAACTTCTTCTAGTTTTCATCTATTAGGTTTTTCACTCGTCGGGAAAAGGGCGAGGCGAGGGATTTTTACTTGAGTGTTGCCTCCCAATCCATAAGTCATTTCTTACAAAACTACTGCCCATTATGCATGATAAATCACTTTACAATCATCTATGATTGTTAGGTAAACTTTTTTTAAACATGCAAAAAAGTGGCTAGTTTGGCTCGGGTAAATATCCCACCACATGTTCACTTGAGAATTTAATTAGCCTTTTTAATTCTCTTTAAAAGGTTTGGATCATAAGTTTATTTTCTCTTTAACATGCTTCAAGCAAGCATATCAATTTTTAAAACATGTTTCGATGAAATCTCTTTCTTTTAAAATTACAAGCTATTAGGATTGAACTAGTGGAATTTGCCAAACTTGGATAGCAAAATTTTTGTGTTAATTTGTGGTGTGTGATGAAATTTTATTTACTAACATTTTTTATTGTTTAAAATTTTTTCTATACATAAACTCGAAAATTTTCATTTTGTTTTGATCTATTTGCCTTTTTTTTTACGGGATGAAGGGAGAGCGAAAAATCAAAGTTTTGATTTAAGAAAATAGTATACATCAAAAAAGGAAATGCACAATGCACAAAGTTAGAGAGAGATAATCGAGAAGAGTGTCGGTAATTTTTAGGGATTATAAACTCCTTTTATTTTTTATATATGAGGTTTTGCAATCGTCGGGAAAATGGGGAGGCATGGGATTTTTTACTGAGTGTTGACTCACAATCCATAAGTCATTTCTTACAAAAATATAACCTTTTATGCATGATAAATAACTTTAAAATCATCTATGATAGGTCATTTTTTGTAAATGGGCAAAATAATGGCTTGTTTGACTTGGGTAAATATCCCACCGCACGTTCACTTGAGAATTTATTGAGTGTTTGTTATTCTCTTTAAAACGTTTGGATCCATAGGTCATTTGCATGTTTAACATGTTTCAAGCATGCATATCAATGTTAAAAACATTTGTAGAAGAAATCTTTTTCTTATAAAATTGCAAGCTATTAGGGTTGAACTTGTGGAATTTCCCAAACTTGGATAACAAAACTTTTGTGTTCATTTGTGGCGTACAAATAAATTTTCTTTACTTATATTTTTAATTTTTAAAATTTTTTTCCATTCATAAACTCTAAAATTTTGATTTTGTTGTGATCTATTTGCCTTTTTTGTTTTCGGGATGATGGGATAGCGAAAACTCTAAGTTTTGATATAAGAAAAAAGTATACATCTAAAATGGAAATGCAAAATGCACAAATGTAGAGAGAGATAATTCCAAAGAGTGTCTATAATTTTTAGGGATTGTAAACTTCTTTTAGTTTTATTATATTAGGCTTTGCAATCGTCGGGAAAAGAGGAAGGTGTGAGATTTTTAACTGAGTGTTGACTCCCAATCAATAAGTCATTTCGTACAAAAATATAGTCTGTTATGCATGATAAATCACTTTAAAATCATCTATCATTGTTACGTCAACTTATTGTAAATGGGCAAAATAATGGCTAGTTTGACTCGGGTAAATATCCCACTGCACGTTCACTTGTGAATTTAATGAGCGTTTTTTATTCTCTTTAAAAGGTTTGAATCCATAGGTCATTTGCATCTTTAACATGTTTCAAGCATGCATATCCATTTTCAAAACATGTGAAGAAGAAATCTCTTTCTTATAAAATTTCAAGCTATTAGGGTTGAGCTAGTGGAATTTCCCAAACTTGAATAAAAAAACTTTTGTGTTCATTTGTGGTGTATGAATAAATTTTCTTTATTTACATTTTTTATTGTTTTAAATTTTTTTCATACATAAACTCTAAAATTTTCTCTTTGTAGTGATCTATTTGCCTTTTTTGTTAACGGGACGAAGGGAGAGCTAAAACTCAAAGTTTTGATATAAGAAAAAAGTATACATCTAAAATGGATATGCGCAATGCACAAACGTATAAAGAGATAACTCCAAATGTCATTTTTTACAAAAATATAGCTGGTTATGCATGATAAATAACTTTACAACAATTTATGATTGTTTGGTCAACATTTAGTAAATTGGAAAAATAATGTCATGTTTGACTCAGATAAATATCCCACCACACGTTCACTTGAGAATTTAATGAGCGTTTGTTATTCTCTTTAAAAGGTTTGGATCCATAGGTCATTTGCATCTTTAACATGTTGCAAGCATGCATATCCATTTTTAAAACATGTGTAGAAGAAATCTCTTTCTTATAAAATTCCAAGCTATTAGGGTTGAACGAGTGGAATTTCCCAAACTTTGATAACAAAACTTTTGTGTTCATTTGTGGCGTGTGAATAAATTTTCTTTATTTATATTTATTATTGTTTTAAAATTGGTCCATACACAAACTCAAAAATTTTCATTTTTTTGTGATCTATTTGCCTTTTTTGTTTACGGGATGAAGGGAGAGCTAAAACTCAAAGTTTAGATTTAAGAAAAAAGTATACATATAAAATGAAAATTCACAATGCACAAATGTAGAGAGTGAAAATTCCGAAGAGTATCTGTAATTTTTAGCGATTGTAAACTCCTTTTAGATTTTATATATTAGGTTTTGCTATCGTCGGGAAAAAGAGGAGGCGTGCGATTTTTAACTGAGTGTTGACTCCCAATCCATAAGTCATTTCATACAAAAATATGGCCTGTTAAGCATGATAAATCACTTTAAAATCATCTATGATTGTTAGGTCAGCTTTTTGTAAATAGGCAAAATAATGGCTTGTTTGACTCGGGTAAATATCCCGCTGCACGTTCACTTGAGAATTTAATGAGCGTTTATTATTCTCTTTAAAAGGTTTGGATCCATAGATCATTTGCATCTTTAACATGCTTCAAGCATGCATCTACATTTTTAAAACTTTTTTTGATTAAATCTCTTTCTTTTAAAATTCCAAGATATTAGCATTGAACTAATGGAATTTCCCAAACTTGGATAACAAAACTTTTGTGTTCATTTGTGGTGTGTGAATAAATATTTTTTATTGACATTCGTTATTGTTTTAAATTGTTTCCATACATAAACTCTAAAATTTTAATTTTGTTGGGATTTATTTGCCATTTTTATTTTATGGGAAGAAGGGAGAGCGATAATTCACAATGCACAATTGTTTTCTATTAAGAAAATGTATACCAGTAAAATGGAAATGAACAATGGACAAATGTAGAGAGAGATAATTCCAAAGAGTGTCTGTAATTTTTAGGGATTGTAAAGTCCTTTTACTTTTTATATATTAGGTTTTGCAATGATCAGGCAAAGGGGGAGGCATGGAATTTTTAACTGAGTGTTGACTCCCAATCCTTAAGTCATTTCTTACAAAGATATAGCCCGTTAAGCTTGATAAATCACTTTAAAATCATCTATGATTGTTACGTCAACTTGTTGAAAATGGGCAAAATTGTGGTTTGTTTGACTTAGGTAAATATCTCACCGCACGTTCTCTTTAGAATTTAATGAGCGTTTGTTATTCTCATTAAAAAGTTTGGATCCATAGGTCATTTGCATCTTTAACATGTTTAAAGCATGCATATCCATATTTAAAACATGTGTAGAAGAAATCTCTTTCATATAAAGTTCCAAGCTATTAGAGTTGAACAAGTGGAATTTCCGAAACTTGGATAATAAAACTTTTGTGTTCATTTGTGGCGTGTTCTTCAATTTTCTTTGCTTACATTTGTTTTTGTTTTAAATTTTTTCCATACATAAATTCTAAAATATTCATTTTCCTGATATCTATTTGCCTTTTTTGTATACGGGATGAAGGGAGAGAGAAAACTAAAGTCTTGATTTAAGAAAATAGTATACATCTAAAATGGAAATGCACTATGCACAAATGTAGGGAGAGGTAATTCCAAAGAATGTCTATAATTTTTAGGGATAGTAAAGTGCTGTTATTTTTTATATATTAAATTTTGCAATCATCGAGAAAAGGGGGAGGTGGGGGATTTTTAACTGAGTGTTTACTCCCAAACAGTAAGTCATTTCGTACAAAAATATAGCCTGTTATGCATGAGAAATTAGTTTACAATCATATATGATTGTTAGGTCAGCTTTTTTTAAATGGGCAAAATAATGGCTTGGTTGACTCGGGTAAATATCCCACCACACGTTCACTTGAGAATTTAATGAGCATTTGTTATTCTCTTTAAATTGTTTGGATCCATAGGTCATTTGCATGTTTAACATGTTTCAAGCATGCATATCTATTTTTAAAACATGTGTAGAAGAAATCTCTTTCTTATAAAATTCCAAGCTATTAGGGTTGAACTAGTGGAATTTCCCAAACTTGGATAACAAAACTTTTGTGTTCATTTGTGGTGTGTCAATAAATTTTCTTTAGTTAAAGTTTTTTTTGTTTTAATTTTTTCCATTCATAAACTCTAAAATTTTGATTTTGCTGAGATCTATTTGCCTTTTTTTTTTCGGGATGATGGGAGAGCGAAAACTCTAAGTTTTGATATAAGAAAAAAGTATACATCTAAAATGGAAATGTACAATGCACAAATTTAGAGAGAGATAATTCCAAAGAGTGTCTATAATTTTTAGGGATTGTAAACTACTTTTAGTTTTATTATATTAGGCTTTGCAATCGTCAGGAAAAGAGGAAGGCATGGGATTTTTAACTGAGTGTTGACTCTCAATCAATAAGTCATTTCGTACAAAAATATAGTCAGTTATGCATGATAAATCACTTTAAAATCATCTATCATTGTTACGTCAACTTATTGTAAATGGGCAAAATAATGGCTAGTTTGACTCGGGTAAATATCCCACTGCACGTTCACTTGTGAATTTAATGAGCGTTTTTTATTCTCTTTAAAAGGTTTGGATCCATAGGTCATTTGCATCTTTAACATGTTTCAAGCATGCATATCCATTTTCAAAACATGTGAAGAAGAAATCTCTTTCTTATAAAATTTCAAGCTATTAGGGTTGAGCTAGTGGAATTTCCCAAACTTGGATAAAAAAACTTTTGTGTTCATTTGTGGTGTATGAATAAATTTTCTTTACTTACATTTTTTATTGTTTTAAAATTTTTTCATACATAAACTCTAAAATTTTCTTTTTGTGGTGATCTATTTGCCTTTTTTGTTAACGGGATGAAGGGAGAGCGAAAACTCAACGTTTTGATATAAGAAAAAAGTATACATCTAAAACGGATATGCGCAATGCACAAACGTATAAAGAGATAACTCCAAAGAGTGACTATAATTTTTAGGGATTGTAAACTCTTTTATATTTTTATATATTAGGCCATCCAATCGTTGGGACATGGGGTTTTAACATGAGTGCTGATTACCAATCCATATGTCATTTTTTACAAAAATATAGCTGGTTACACATGATAAATAACTTTACAACAGTTTATGATTGTTTGGTCAACTTTTTTTAAATTGGAAAAATAATGTCATGTTTGACTCAGGTAAATATCCCACCACACGTTCACTTGAGAATTTAATGAGCGTTTGTTATTCTCTTTAAAAGGTTTGGATCCATAGGTCATTTGCATCTTTAACATGTTGCAAGCATGCATATCCATTTTTAAAACATGTCTAGAAGAAATCTCTTTCTTATAAAATTCCAAGCTATTAGGGTTGAATGAGTGGATTTCCCAAACTTTGATAACAAAATTTTGTGTTCATTTGTGGTGTGTGAATAAATTTTCTTTATTTACATTTATTATTGTGTAAAATTTTTCCATACACAAACTCAAAAATTTTCATTTTTTTGTTATCTATTTGCCTTTTTTGTTTACAGGATGAAGGGAGAGCTAAAACTCAAAGTTTAGATTTAAGAAAAATGTATACATATAAAATGAAAATTCACAATGCACAAATGTAGAGAGTGAAAATTCCGAAGAGTATCTGTAATTTTTAGCGATTGTAAACTCCTTTTAGATTTTATATATTAGGTTTTGCTATCGTCGGGAAAAATGGGAGGCGTGCGATTTTTAACTGAGTGTTGACTCCCAATCCATAAGTTATTTCATACAAAAATATGGCCTGTTACGCATGATAAATCACTTTAAAATCATCTATGATTGTTAGGTCAGCTTTTTGTAAATGGGCAAAATAATGACTTGTTTGACTCGGGTAAATATCCCGCTGCACGTTCACTTGAAAATTTAATGAGCGTTTACTATTCTCTTTAAAAGGTTTGGATCCATAGATCATTTGCATCTTTAACATGCTTCAAGCATGCATCTACATTTTCAAAACATGTTTGGAAGAAATCTCTTTCTTTTAAAATTCCAAGCTATTAGCGTTAAACTAGTGGAATTTCCCAAACTTGGATAACAAAACTTTTGTGTTCATTTGTGGTGTGTGAATAAATATTCTTTATTGACATTCGTTATTGTTTTAAATTGTTTCCATACATAAACTCTAAAATTTTAATTTTGTTGGGATTTATTTGCCATTTTTATTTTATGGGAAGAAGGGAGAGCGATAATTCACAATGCACAATTGTTTTCTATTAAGAAAAATGTATACAAGTAAAATGGAAATGAACAATGGAAAAATGTAGAGAGAGATAATTCCAAAGAGTGTCTGTAATTTTTAGGGATTGTAAAGTCCTTTTACTTTTTACATATTAGGTTTTGCAATGATCGGGCAAAGGGGGAGGCATGGAATTTTTTAACTGAGTGTTGACTCCCAATCCTTAAGTCATTTCTTACAAAGATATAGCCCGTTAAGCTTGATAAAAACTTTCAAATGATCTATGATTGTTACGTCAGCTTTTTGTAAATGGGCAAAATTGTGGCTTGTTTGACTCAGGTAAATATCTCACCGCACGTTCTCTTTAGAATTTAATGAGCGTTTGTTATTCTCATTAAAAAGTTTCGATCCATAGGTCATTTTGCATCTTTAACATGTTTAAAGCATGCATATCCATTTTTAAAACATGTGTAGAAGAAATCTCTTTCTTATAAAGTTCCAAGCTATTAGAGTTGAACAAGTGGAATTTCCCAAACCTGGATAATAAAACTTTTGTGTTCATTTGTGGCGTGTTCTTCAATTTTCTTTGCTTACATTTGTTTTTGTTTTAAATTTTTTCCATACATAAATTCTAAAATTTTCATTTTCCTGATATCTATTTGCCTTTTTTGTATACAGGATGAAGGGAGAGAGAAAACTAAACTCTTGATTTAAGAAAATAGTATACATCTAAAATGGAAATACACTATGCACAAATGTAGGGAGAGGTAATTCCTAAGAATGTCTATAATTTTTAGGGATAGTAAAGTGCTGTTATTTTTTATATATTAGATTTTGCAATCAACGGGAAAAGGGGGAGGCGGGGGATTTTTAATTGAGTGTTTACTCCCAAACAGTAAGTCATTTCGTACAAAAATATTGCCTGTTACGCATGAGAAATTAGTTTACAATCATATATGATTGTTAGGTCAGCTTTTTTTAAATGGGCAAAATAATGGCTTGTTTGGCTCGGGTAAATATCCCACCACACGTTCACTTGAGAATTTAATGAGCGTTTGTTATTCTCTTTAAATTGTTTGGATCCATAGGTCATTTGAAAATTTAACATGTTTCAAGCATGCATATCTATTTTTAAAACATGTGTAGAAGAAATCTCTTTCTTATAAAATTCCAAGCTATTAGGGTTGAACTAGTGGAATTTCCCAAACTTGGATAACAAAACTTTTGTGTTCATTTGTGGTGTTTCAATAAATTTTCTTTAGTTAAATTTTTTATTGTTTTAATTTTTTCCATACATAAAGTCTAAAATTTTCATTCTGTTGTGATCTATTTGCTTTTTTTGCTTACGGGATGAAAAGCGAGCGAAAACTCAAAGTTTTCAATTAAGAAAAATGTATACAACTAAAATGGAAATGCACAATGCACAAATGTAAAGAGAGATAATTCCAAAGAGTGTCATTAATTTTTAGGGATTGTAAAGTCCTTAAGTTTTTATATATTAGGTTTTGCAATCGTCAAGAAAAGGGGGAGGCAGGGAATTTTTGCCTTAGTGTTGAATCACAATTCTTAAGTCTCTATCGTAACTGATTATTAAGTCAACTTTTTGTAAATGGGCAAAATAGTGGCTTGTTTGACTCGGGTAAATATCCCACCGCACATTCTCTTTAGAATTTAATGAGCATTTTTTATTCTCATTAAAAAGTTTGTGTCGATAGGTCATTTGCATCTTTAACTTGTTGAAAGCATGCATATCCAAATTTAAAACATGTGTAGAAGAAATCTTTTTCTTATAAAATTCAAAGCTATTAACGTTGAACAAGTGGAATTTCCCAAACTTGGATAACAAAACTTTTGTGTTCATTTGTGGCGTGTGAACAAATTTTCTTTACTTACATTTGTTATGGTTTTAAATTTTTTCCATACATAAACTCTAATATTTTCATTTTGCTGTGATCTATTTGCCTTTTTTTTATACGGGATGAAGGGAGAGAGAAAACTAAAGTTTCGATAGAAGAAAAAAGTATACATCTAAAATAGAACAAAGCACAAATGTAGGGAGAAGTAATTCCAAAGAATGTCTATAATTTTTAGGGATAGTAAACTCCTTTTAGTTTTTATATATTAGGTTTTGCAATCATCGAGAAAAGGGGGAGGCATTGGATTTTTAACTGAGTGTTGACTCCCATTCCATAAGTCATTTTGTACAAAAATATAGCATGTTACGCATGATAAATGAGTTTACAATCATTTATGATTGTAGGTCAGCTTTTTTTAAATGGGCAAAATAATGTTTTGTTTGACCCGGGCAAATATCCCACCACACGTTCACTCTACAATTTAATGAGCATTTGTTATTCTCTTCAAATGGTTTGGATCCATAGGTCATTTGCAAATTTAACATGCTTAAAGCATGCATATCCATTTTTAAAACATAGAAGAAATCTCTTTCTTATAAAATTCCAAGCTATTAGGGTTGAACTAGTGGAATTTCCCAAACTTGGATAACAAAGCTTTTGTGTTCATTTGTGGTGTGTCAATAAATTTTCTGTAGTTACATTTTTTATTTTTTAAAATTTCTTGCATACATAAACTCTAAAAATTTCATTTTGTTGTGATAAATTTGCCGTTTTTGTTTACGGGATGAAGGGAGAGCAAAAACTCAAAGTTTTCAATTAAGAAAAAAGTATACAACTAAAATGGAAATGCACAATGCACAAATGTAGAGAGAGATAATTCCAAAGAGTTTCTGTAATTTTTAGGGATTGTAATGTCATTTTATTTTTTATATATTAGGTTTTGTAATCGTCGGGAAAAGGGGGAGGCGGTCTATTTTGAACTGAGTGTTGACTCCCAATCCTTAAGTCATTTCTTACAAAAATATAGCCCGTTACGCATGATAAATCAATTTACAATCATCTATGATTGTTAGATCAGCTTTTTGTAAATGGGCAATATAGTGGCTTGTTTGACTCGGGTAAATATCCCACAGCACGTTCTCTTTAGAATTTAATGAGCTTTTGTTGTTCTCATTAAAACGTTTGGACCCATAGGTCATTTGCATCTTTAACATGTTTAAAGCATGCATATACATTTTTAAAACATGTGTAGGAGAAATCTCTTTCTTATAAAATTCCAAGCTATTAGAGTTGAACAAGTGGAATTTCCTAAACTTGGATAACAAAACTTTTGTGTTCATTTGTGGCGTGTGAATAAATTTTCTTTACTTCCATTTTTTATTGTTTTAAATTTTTTCTATTCATAAACTTTAAAGTTTTCATTTTGCTGTGATCTATTTGCCTTTTTTGTGTACGGGATGAAGGGAGAGAGAAAACTAAAGTTTTGATTGAAGAAAAAAGTTTACATCTAAAATGAAAATTCACAAAGCTCAAATGTAGGGAGAGGTAATTCCAAAGAATGTCTGTAATTTTTAGGGATAGTAAACTCGTTTTAGTTTTTATATATTAGGATTTGCAATCGTCAGGAAAAGGGGGAGGCGGAGAATTTTTAACTGAGTGTAGACTCCCAATCCTTAAGTCATTTTGTAAAAAAATATAACCCGTTACGCATGATAAATTAGTTTAAAATCATCTATGATTGTTAGCTCAGCTTTTATTTAAATGGGAAAAATAGTGGCTTGTTTGACTTGGGTAAATATCCCACCACACGTTCACTTCAAAATTTAATAAGCGTTTGTTATTCTCATTAAAAATTTTGGTTCCAAAGGTCATTTGCTTTTTTAACATGTTTAAAGCATACATATCCACTTTTAAAACATGCGTAGGACAAATCTCTTTCTTATAAAATTCCAAGCTATTAGAGTTGAACAAGTAGAATTTAGCAAACTTGGATAACAAAACTTTTGTGTTCCTTTGTGGCATGTGAATAAGTTTTCTTTACTTACATTTGTTATTGATTTAAATTTTTTCCATACATAAGCTCTAAAATTTTCATTTTGCTGTGATCTATTTGCCTTTTTTGTAAACGGGATGAAGGGAGAGAGAAAACTAATGTTTTTATTTAAGAAAAAAGTATACATCTAAAATGGAAATGCACAAAGCACAAATGTAGGGAGAGGTAATTCCAAAGAATATTGTTAATTTTTAGGGATAGTAAACTCCTTTTAGTTTTTATATATTAGGTTTTGCAATCGTCGGGAAAAGGGGGTGGCAGGGGTCTTTTAAGTGAGTGTTGACTCCCAATCCATAAGTCATTTCGTACAAAAATATAGCCTGTTACGCATGATAAATTAGTTTACAATCATATATGATTGTAAGGTTAGCTTTTTTAAATGCGCACAATAATGGCTTGTTTAATTCAGGTAAATATCCCACCGTAAGTTCACTTGAGAATTTAATGAGCGTTTGTTATTCTCTTTAAATGGTTTGGATCCGTAGGTCATTTGCATATTTAACATGTTTCAAGCTTGCATATCCATTTTTAAAACATGTGTAGAAGAAGTCTCTTTCTTATAAAATTCCAAGCTATTAGGGTTGAACTAGTGGAATTTCCCAAACTTGGATAACAAAACTTTTGTGTTCATTTGTGGTGTGTCAATAAATTTTCTTTAGTTACATTTGTTATTGTTTTAAATTTTTTCCATACATACAGTCTAAAATTTTCATTTTGTTGTGATCTATTATTCTTTTTTGTTTACAGGATGAAGGGTGAGTGAAAACTCAAAGTTTGGATATAAGAAAAAAGTATACATCTAAAATGGAAATGCACATTGCAGAAATGTAGAGAGTCATAATTCCAAAGAGTGTCAATATTTTTAGGGATTGTAAACTCCTTTAAGTTTTTATATATTACGCTTTGCAATCGTTGGAAAATGGGGGAGGTGAGGGATTTTTAACTGAATGTCGACTACCAATCAATAAGTCATTTGTTACAATAATACAGCCCGTTACACATGATAAATAGATCTAAAACCCAATATTTTGATTTAAGAAAGAAGTATCCATCTAAAATAGAAAATGCACAATGCACAAATGTAGAGAAATAAATTTTCTAAGAGTGTCTGTAATTATTATGGATTGTAAACTCCCTTTAGTTTATATATATTTAGTTTTGCAATCGTCGAGGAAAAGGGGAGGCGGGGGATTTTTAACTGAGTGTTGACTCCCAATCCATAAGTCATTTCTTACAACAATAATCTATGATTGTTTGTTTAGCTTTTTGTAAATGGGCAAGATAATGGCTTGTTTGACTAGGGTAAGTAGCCCACAGCGCATTCACTTGAGAAATTAATGAGTGTATATGATTCTATTTAAAAGGTTTGGATCTATAGTTCATTTGTATTTTTGACATGTTTCAAGCATGCATATCCATTTTTCAAACATGTGTTGGAAAAATCTCTTTCTTATAAAATTCCAAGCTATGAGGGTTGAACTAGTGGAATTTTCCAAACTTGGGTAAAAAAACTTTTGTGTTCATTTGTGGAGTGTGAATAAATATTCTTTACTGACATTCATTATTGTTTTAAATTTTTTCCATACATAAACTCTAAACTTTTCTTTTTGTTGTGATCTATTTGCCTTTTTTGTTTACTAGATGAAGGGACAATGAAAACACAAAGGTTTGAATTAATAAAACATTATACATATAAAATGGAAATTCACAATGCAAAAATGTGGAGAGAGATAATTCCAAAGAGTGTATGTAATTTTTGGAGATTGTAAACTGCTTTTATTTTTTGTATATTAGGTTTTGCTATCTACAGGAAAAGTGGTAGTCAGGGATTTTTAACTGAGTGTTGACTCCCAATCCATAAGTCATTTCTTATAATATTATAGCCCGTTACGCATGACAAATCACTTTACATCTATGATATCTAGGTCAGCTTTTTGTAAATGGGCAAAATAATGGCTTGTTCGACTCGGGTAAATATCCCACCGCACATTCTCTTGACAATTTAATGAGCGTTTGGTATTCTCTTTAAAAGGTTTGGATCCAGAGGTTATTTGCATCTTTAACATGTTTCAAGTATGCATATCAATTTTTATAACATGTGTAGAACAAATCTCTTTCTTATAAAATTCCAAGCTATTAGGGTTGAACGAGTGGAATTTCCCAAACTTGGATAACAAAACTTTTGTGTTAATTTGTGGTGAGTGAATATATTTTATTTACTTACATTTTTTATTGTTTAAATTTTTTTCCATACATAGACTCTAAACTTTTCATTTAGTTTTGATCTATTTGCCTTTTTTGTTTATGGGATGAAGGAAAAGAGAAAACTCAAAGTTTTGATTTAAGAAAAAAGTATTCTAAAATGGAAATTCACAAATCTCAAATGTAGAGAGAGATAATTCCAAAGAGTGTCTATAATTTTTTGGAATTGTAAACTCCTTTTAGTTTTTATAAATTAGGTTTTACAATCATCGGGAAAAGGGAGAGGCAGGGATTTTTAGCTAAGTGTTGACTCCCAATCCTTATGTCATTTCTCACAAAAATATAGCCCGTGATGCATGATAAATCACTTTAGAAACATCTATGATCGTTAGGTCAGCTTTTTATAAATGTTCAAAATAATGGCCTGTTTGACTCGAGTAAATATCCCACCGCACGTTCACTGGAGAATGCACAATGCAAAAATGTTGAGAGAGATAATTCAAAAGAGTGTTTGTAAATTTTAGGGATGGTAAACTCTTTTTAGTTTTAATATATTAGGTTTTGCAATCATCAGGAAAAGGGGGAGGCGGGGGATTTTTAACTGAGTGTTGACTTCCAATCCATAAATCATTTCTTAGAAAAATATAGCATGTTATTCATAATAAATCACTTTACAATCTTCTATAATTGTCAGCTTTTTGTAAATGGGCAAAATAATGGCTTGTTTAACTAGGGTAAATATCCCACCGCATCTTCACTTGAAAATTTAATGTGCATTTGTTATTCTCTTTAAAAGGTTTGGATCCATAGGTCATTTGCATCTTTAACATATTTCAAGCATGCATATCCATTTTTCAAATATGTGTAGAAGAAATTTCTTTCTTATAAAATTCCAAGCTATAAGGTGTTAACTAGTGGAATTTCCCAAACTTGGGTACGAAAAATTTTGTCTACATTTGTGGTATGTGAATAAATTTTTGTTATTGTTTAAAATTTTTTCCATACAAAAAGTCTTAAATTTTCATTTTGTTGTGATCTATTTACCTTTTTTTTACGGGATGACGGGAGAGCAACAACTCAAAGTTTTGATTTAAGAAAAAAGTATACATCTAAAATGGGAATGCACAATGCAAATTTGGAGAGAGATAATTCCAAAGAGTGTCTGTAATTTTTATGGATTGTAAACTCCTAGTTTTTATATATTAGGTTTTTCAATCGTCAGGAAAAGGGGGAGGTGGGGGATTTTTAACTGAGTGTTGACTCCCAATCCATAAGTCATTTCGTACAAAAATATAGCCCGTTACGCATGATAAATCACTTTAAAATCATCTATGATTGTTTGGTCAGCTTTCTATAAATGGGCAAAATAATGGCTTGTTTGACTCAGGTAAATATCCCACCGCACGTTCTCTTGAGAATTTATTGAGCGTTTGTTATTCTCTTTATAAGGTTTTGATCCATAGGTCATTTGCATCTTTAACATATTTCAAGCATGCATATCCATTTTTAAAACATGAGCAGAAGAAATGTCTTTCTTATAAAATTCAGTGCTATTAGGGCTGAACTAGTGGAATTTCCAAAACTTGGATAACAAAAGTTTTCTTTTTATTTGTGGTATGTGAATAAATATTCTATACTGAAATTTTTTTTATATTTTTTCCATACATAAACTCTAAAATTTTCATTTAGTTGTGAACAGTTTGCCTTTTTTGTTTGCGGGATGAAGGGAGAGCATAAACTCAAAGTTTTGAATTAAGAAAAAAGTATATATCTAAAATGGAAATGCAAAATGCAAAAATGTAGAGATAGATAATTCCAAGGAGTATCTGTAATTTTTAGGGATTGTAAACTCCTTTTATTTTTTATATATTAGGTTTTGCAATCGTTAGGAAAAGGGGGAGGAAAGGAATTTTTAACTGAGTGTTGACTCCCAATCCATAAGTTATTTCTTTAAAAATATAGCCCATTACGCATGATTAATCACTTTACAATCATCTATGATTTTTAAGTCAGCTTTTTGTAAATGGGAAAAATAATGGTTTGTTTGACTCGGGTAAATATCCCACCGCACGTTCACTTGAAAATTTAATGTGCGTGTGTTATTCTCTTAAAAAAGTTTGGATCCATAGGTCATTTACATCTTTAACATGTTTCATGCATGCATGCATATCCATGTGTAGACAAAATCTCTTTCTTATAAAATTCCATGCTATTAGGGTTGAACAAGTGGAATTTCCCAAACACAGGTTACAAAAATTTTGTCTTCATTTGTGGTGTGAGAATAAATTTTCTTTACTTACGATTTTTATTGTTTTAAATTTTTCCATACATCAACTCTAAAATTTTCATTTTCTGGTGATCTATTTGCCTTTTTTTTGCGGGAAGATGGGAGAGCGAAAACTCAAAGTTTTGATATAAGAAAAAAGTATAGATAAAAAATGGGAATGCACAATGCACGAATGTAGAGAGACATAATAACAAAGTGTGTTTGTAATTTTTAGGGATTGTAAACTCCTTTTTGTTTTTATATATTAGGTTTTGCAATCGTTGGGAAAAAGGGGTGGCGGGGGAATTTTTAACTGAGTGTTGACTCCCAATCCATAAGTCATTTCCTACAAAAATATAGCCTGTTACACAAGATAAATCACTTTACAATCATCTATGATTGTTAGGTCAGATTTATGTAAGTGGGCAAAATAAAGGCTTGTTTGACTCGAGTAAATATCCCACCACACGTTAACTTGAGAATTTAATGAGAGTTTGTTATTTTCTTTAAAAGGTTTGGATCCATAGGTCATTAGCATCTGTAACATGTTAAAAGCATGTGTATCCATTTTTAAAACATGTGTAGAAGAAATCTCTTTCTCATAAAATTCCAAGCAATTGGGGTTGAATTAGTGGAATTTCCAAAACATGGAAAAAAAAATTTTGTGTTCATTTGTGGCTTGTGAATAAATTTTCTATACTTACATTTGTTATTGTTTTAAATTTTTTCCATACATAAACACTAAATTTTTATTTTGTTGTGATTTATTTGCCTTTTTGTTTACGGGATGAAGGGAGAGAGCAAACTCAAAGTTTTGATTTAAGAAAAAAGTATAAATCCAAAATGTAAATGCACAATGCAAAAATTTAGAGAGATAATTCCTAAGAGTGTCTGTAATTTTTAGGGATTGTAAACTCCTTTTAGTTTTTATATATTAGATTTTGGAATCGTCGTGAAAAGGGGGAAGCGGGGGGATTTTTAACTGAGTGTTTACTCCCAATCCATAAGTCATTTCTTATAAAAATATAGCCCGTTACTCATGATAAATCACTTCACAATCATCTATGATTGTTAACTCAACTTTTTGTAAATGGGCAAAATAATGGCTTGATTGCCTCTGGTAAATATCCGACCACACATTCAATTGAGAATTTAATGAGAGTTGGTTATTCTCTTTAAATGGTTTTGATCCATAGGTCATTAGCATCTTTAATATGTTTCAAGCATGCATATCAATTTTTAAAACCTGTGTAGAAGAAAACTCTTTCTTATAAAATTTCAAGTTATTAGGGTTGAACGATAGGAATTTCCAAAACTAGGATAACAAATCTTTTGTGTTCTTTTGTAGCGTGTGAATAAATTTTCTTTCCTTACACTTGTTATTATTTTAAATTTTTTCCATACAAAAATTCTAAAATTTCCATTTTGATTTGATTTATTTGCCTTTTTTGTTTACGGGATGAAAGGAGAGCGAAAACTCAAAGTTTTGATTTAAGAAAAAACAATAAATCTGAAATGCAAAATGCACAATGCAAAAATGTAGAGAGAGATAATTCCAAAGAGTGTTTGTAATTTTTAGGGATTGTAAACTCCTATTAGTTTTTATATATTTGGTTTTGCAATCGTCGGGAAATGGGGGAGGAAAGGGATTTTTAACTAAGTGTTGACTCCCAATCCATAAGTCATTTCTTACAAAAAATATAGCATGTTATGCATGATAAATCACTTTACAATCAATTATGATTGTTAGGTCAGCATTTTGTAAATGGGCAAAAGAATGGCTTGTTTGACTCGGGTAAATATCCAGCTGCACGGTCACTTGAAAATTTATTGAGCGCTTATTATTCTCTTTAAAATGTTTGGATCCATAGTCATTTGCATCTTTAACATGTTTCAAGCATGCATATCCATTTTTAAAGCATGTGTAGAAGATATCTCTTTCTAATAAAATTCCTAGTTGTTAGGGTTGAACTTGTCGAATATCCCAAACTTGCTTAAAAAAACTTTTGACTTCATTTGTGGTGTGTGAATAAATTTTCTTTACTTATATTTGTTATTGTTTTAAATGTTTTCCATACATAAACTCTATAATTTTCGTTTTGTTGTGATCTTTTTGCCTTTTTTGTTTATGGGATGACAGGAGAGCAAAAACTCAAAGTTTTGATATAAGAAAAAAGTCTAGATCTTAAATGGGAATGCACAACGCACAAATGTAGAGAGAGATAATTCCAAAGTGTGTTTGTAAATTTTAGGGATTTTAAACTCCTTTTAGTTTTTATATATTAGGTTTTGCAATCGACAGGAAATGGAGGAGGCGGGGGATTTTAAACTGAGTGTTGACTCCCAATTCATAAGTCATTTCTTACGAAAATATAGCCCGTTACGCATGATAAATCATTTTATAATCATCTATGATTGTTAGGTCAACTTTTTGTAAATGGGCAAAATAATGGCTTGTTTGACTCAATTAAATATCCCACTGCACGTTCACTGGAAAATTTAATGTGCATTTGTTATTCTCATTAAAAGGTTTGGATCCCTAGGTCATTTGCATCTTTAAGATGTTTCAAGAAAGCAAATCCATTTTTAAAACATGTGTAGAAGAAATATATTTCTTATAAAATTCCAAGCTATTAGGGTTGAACTAGTGGAATTTCCCACACTTGGGTAACAAAACTTTTGCCTTCATTTTTGGTGTGTGAATAAATTTTCTTTACTCACTTTTGTTATTATTTTATATTTTTCCATACAAAAACTCTAAAATTTTCATTATGTTGCGATCTACTTGCCTTTTTTGTTTACGGGATGATGAGAGAGCGATGACTCAAAGTTTTGATTTAAGAAAATAGTATACATCTAAAATGGGAGTGCACAATGCAAAAATTTAGCGAGAGATAATACCAAAGTGTGTCTGTAATTTTTTGTTATCGTAAACTCCTTTTAGTTATTATATATTAGGTTTTGCAATCGTCGAGAAAAGGGGGAGGTGGGGGATTTTTAAATGATTGTTGACTCACAATCCATAAGTCATTTCATACAAAAATATAGCCCGTTACACATGATAAATCACTATACAATCATCTATGATTGTTAGGTCATCTTTTTGTAAATTGGCAAAATAATGGTTAGTTTGACTCGGGTAAATATCCCACCGCACATTTTCTTGAGAATTTAATGAGCGTTTGTTATTCTCTTTAAAAGGTTTGGGTCCATAGGTCATTTGCTTCTCTTAACATGTTTAAAGCATGCATATCCATTTTTAAAACATGTGTGGAACAAATCTCTTTCTTATAAAATTCCAAGCCATTAGGGTTGAACTAGTGAAATTTCCCAAACTTGGATTACAAAACTTTTTTGTTGATTTATGGCTTGTGATTAAATTTTCTTTTATTACATTTTTTTATTTTTTATATTTTTTATATTTTTTTCTATACATAAACTCTAAAATTTTCATTTTGTTGTGATCTATTTGCCTTTTTTGTTTACGGGATGAAGGGAGAGAGAAAACTCAAAGTTTTGATTTTAAAAAAAAAGTATACATCTAAAATGCAAATGCACAATACACAAATGTAGAGAGAGATAATTCCAAAGGTTGTCTGTAATTGTTAGGGATTGTGAACTCCTTTTAGTTTATATATATTAGGTTTAGTAATCATCGAAAAAAGGGGGAGGTGTGGGATTTTTAAATGAGTGTTGACTCCTAATCCATATGTCATTTCATACAAAAATATAGCCTGTTACGCATGATAAATGACTTTACAATAATCTATGATAGTTAGGTCAACTTTTTGTAAATGGGCGAAATAATGGATTGTTTGATTTGGATAAATATCCCACCGCATGTTCTCTTGAGAATTTAATGAGGAATTTTTATTCTCTTTAATAGGTTTGTATCCATAGATCATTTGCATATTTAACATGTTTAAAGCATGCAAATCCATTTTTAAAACTTGTGTAGGTGAAATATTTTTCTTATAAAATTCCAAGTTATTAGGGTTCAACTAGTGGAATTTCGCAAACTTGGATAACAAAAGTTTTGTGTTCATTTGTGGTGTGTGAATAAATTTTCTTTACTTAAATTTTTTATTATTTTAAATTTTGTCCATACTTAAACTCTAAAATTTTCATTTTGTTGTGATTTGTTTGCCTGTTTTGTTTACTAGATGAAAGGAGAGCAAAAACTCAAAGTTTTGAATTAAAAAAAAAGTATACATCTAAAATGGAAATGCAGAATGCACAAATGTAGAAAGAGATAATTCATAAGAGTGTATGTAATTTTTAACGATTTTAAACTCTCTTTATTTTTTTTTGTAAAATAGGTTTTCCAATGGTCGAGAAAAGGGGGTAGTGGGGAATTTTTAACTGAGTGTTGACACCCAATCCATTAGTTATTTCTTAAAAAAAATATAGCCCGTTACGCATGATAAATCACTTTACAAACATTTATGATTTTTAAGTCTGCTTTTTGTAAATGGGCAAACTAATGGCTTGTTTGACTCGGGTAAATATCCCACTGCACGTTCACTTGAAAATTTAATGTGCATTTTTATTTTCTTAAAAAGGTTTGGATCCATAGGTCACTTGAATCTTTAACATGTTTCAAGCATGCATATCCATTTTAAAAACATGTGTAGAAGAAATCTCTTTCTTATTAAATTAGGGTTGAACTAGTGGAGTTTCCAAAACTTGGGTACAAAAACTTTTGTCTTCATTTGTGGTGTGTGAATAAATTTTATTTACAAAGGATTGTTATTTTTTTAAATTTTTTCCGTACATAAACTCTAAAATTTTCATTTTGTGGTGATCTATTTGCCTTTTTTGTTTGCGGGATAATGGGAGAAGGAAAACTCAAAGTTTTGATTTAAGAAAAAAGTATAGATCTACAATGGGAATGCACAATGCACAAATGTAGAGAGACATAATAACAAAGAGTGTTTTTAATTTTTATGGATTGTAAACTCCTTTTAGTTTTTATATATTAGGTTTTGCAATTGTCGGGAAAAGGCGGAGGCGGGGGATTTTTTAACTGAGTGTTGACTCCCAATCCATAAGTAATTTCTTACAAAAACGAAGCCCGTTATGCATGATAAATCACTTTACAATCATCTATGATTGTTAGGTCAACTTTATGTAAATGGGCAAAATAATTGTTTGTTTGACTCAGGTAAATATCCCACAGCACGTTCACTTGAGAATTTAATGAGAGTTTGTTATTTTCTTTAGAAGGTTTGGATCCTTAGGTTATTTGAATATGTATCATTTTTAAAGCATGCATATCCATTTTTAAAACATTTTTAGAACAAATCTCTTTCTTATAAAATTCCAAGCAATTAGGGTTGAAATAGTGGTTTTTCCCAAATTTTGACAACAAAAAGTTTGTGTTCGTTTGTGGCATGTGAATAAATTTTCTTTACATACATTTGTTATTTTTTTTAATTTTTTCCATACATAAACTCTAAAATTTTCATTTTGTTGAGATCTATTTGCCTTCTTTGTTTATAGGATGAAGGGAGAGAAAAACTCAAAGTTTTGATTTAAGAAAAATTTTAAATTTTAAATGCAAATGCACAATGCAAAAATGTAGAGAGGGATAATTCCAAAGAGTGTCTGTAATTTTTAAGGATTGTAAACTTCTTTTAGTTTTTATATATTTGGTTTTGTTATCGTTGGGAAAAGGGGGAGGCGGGGGATTTTTAACCGAGTGTTGACTCCCACTCCATAAGTCCGTTTTTGAAAAATATAGCCTATTACGCATGATTAATCACTTTATTATCATCTATGATTGTTAGGTCAGCTTTTTGTAAATGGGCAAAGTAATGGCTAGTTTAACTCTGGTAAATATCCCACCACAAGTTAAATTGAGAATTTAATGAGCGTTTGTTATTCACTTTAAAAGGTTGGGATCTATAGGTCATTAGAATCTTTAACAAGTTTCAAGCATGCATATCCATTTTTAAAATAAGTGTAGAAGAAATCTCTATCTTATAAAATTCCTAGCTATTAGGGTAGAACTAGTGGAATTTCACAAACTTGGATAAAAAAAACTTTTGTGTTCATTTGTGGTGTGTAAATAAATTTTATTTTCTTACATTTGTTAAAGTTTTAATTTTTTTCATACTTAAACTCTAAAATTTTCATTTTGTTGTGATTTATTTGCATTTTTTGTTAATTGGATGAAGGGAGAGCGAAAACTCAAAGTTTTCATTTAAGAAAAAATTATACCTCTAAAATGGAAATGCACAATGCACAAATGTCAAGAGAGATAATTCTAAAGAGTGTCTGTAATTTTTAGCAATTATAAACTCCTTTTTGTTTTTATATATTAGGTTTTGCAATCGTCGGGAAAAGAGGGAGGCAAGGGATTTTTAAAAGAAAGTTGACTCCCAATCCATAAGTCATTTCGTACAAAAATATAGCCTGTTATGCATGATAAATCACTTTACAATCATCTATGATTGTTAGGTCAACTTTTTACAAATGGGCAAAATAATGGCAAGTTTGGCTCGGGTAAATATCCCACTGTACGTTTACTTGAGAATTTAATGAGAATTTGTTATTCTCTTTAAAATGTTTGGATCCATAGGTCATTTGCATCTTTAACATGTTTTAAGCATGCATATCCATTTTTAAACCATGTGAAGAAGAAATCTCTTTCTTATAAAATTTCAAGCTATTAGGGTTGAACTTGTAGAATTTCCCATACATGGATAACAAAACTTTTGTGTTAATTTGTAGCGTGTGAATAAATTTTCTTTACTTAAATTTGTTATTGTTTAAATTTTTTTCCATACATAAACTCTAAAATTTTCATTTTGGTGTGATCTATTTGCCTTTTTTGTTTATGGGAAGAAGGGAGAGAGAAAACTCAAAGTTTGGATATAAGAAAAAAGTATACATCTAAAATGGAAATGTACAATGCACAAATGTAAAGAGAGAGAATTCCAAAGAGTGTCTGTAATGTTTAGGGATTGTAAACTCCTTTTTGTTTTTATATATTAGGTTTTGCAATCGTCAGGAAAAGGGGGGGACGAGGAATTTTTAATTGAGTGTTTATTCCCAATCCATAAGTCTTTTCTTTCAAAAATATAGCCCGTTACGCATGGTAAATCACTTTACAATCATTTATGATTGTTAGGTCAGCTTTTTTGTAAATGGGCAAACGAATGGCTTGTTTGACTCGGGTAAATATCCCACCGCACGTTTACTTGAGAATTTAAGGAGCGTTTGGTATTCTCTTTAAAAAGTTTGGATCCATAGGTCATTTGCATTTTTAACATATTTTAAGCATGCATATCCATTTTTAAAACATGGTAGAAGAAATCTCTTTCGTTTAAATTTCCAAGCTATTAGGGTTGAACTAGTGGAATTTCCCAAACTTGGATGACAAAACTTTTGTGTTCATTTGTGGTGTGTGACTTAAATTTCTTTACTTACATTTGTTATTGTTTTAAAGCTTTTCCATACTTAAACTCTAAAATTTTCATTTTGTTGTGATCTATTTGTATTTTTTGTTAACAAGATGAAGGGAGAGCGAAAGATCAACGTTTTGATCTAAGAAAAAAGTATACACGTAAAATGGAAATGCACAATGCACAAATGTAGAGAGATAGCATTCCAAAGACTGTCTATAATGTTTAGGGATTGTAAACTCCTTTTTGTTTTTATGTATTAGGTTTTGCAATCGCCTGGAAATGGGTGAGGCGAAGAATTTTTAACTGAGTTTTGACACCCAATCCATAAGCCATTTTTTACAAAAATATAGCCCGATATGCATGATAAATCAATTTACTATCATCTATGATTTTTTGGTAAGCTTTTTGTAAATGGGCAAAATAATGGGTTGTTAGACTCGGGTAAATATCCCGCTGCACGTTCACTTGAAAATTTAATGAGCGTTTGGTATTCTCTTTAAAGAGTTTGGATCCATAGGTCATTTGCATATTTAACATGTTTGAAGCATGCATATCTTTTTATGAAACATGTGGAGGAGAAATCTCTTTCTTATAAAATTCCAAGCTATTTGGGTTGAACGAGTGGAATTTCCCAAACTTGGATAAAAAACCTTTTGTGTTCTTTTGTGGTGTGTGAATGAATTCCAAAGAGTGTCTATAATTTTTAGGGATTGTAAACTCCTTTTTGTTTTAATATATTAGGTTTGGCAATCCTTGGGAATAGGGGGAGGCCAAGGTTATCTAACTGAGTGGTGACTCCCAATCCATAAGCCATTTCTTATAAATATATAGCCAGTTATGCATGGTAATCATCAATGATTTTTAGGTCAGCTTTCTGTAAATGGGCAAAATAATAGCTTGTTTGACTCGGGTAAATATCCCACCGCATGTTCACTAGAGAATTTAATGAGCGTTTGTTATTCGCTTTAAAAGGTTTGGATCCATAGGTAATTTGTATTTTTAACATGTTTCAAGCATGCATATCCATTTTTAAAACATGTGTAGAAGAAATCTCTTTCTCATAAATTTCCAAGCTATTAGGGTTGAACTAGTGGAATTTCCCAAACTTGAATAACAGAACTTTTTTGTTCATTTGTGTGTGTGAATAAATTTTCTTTACTTACATTTGTTATTATTTTAAAATTTTCCAATACTTAATTTATTTTCATTTTGTTGTGATCTATTTGTATTTTTTGTTTATGGGATGAAGGATGAGCGAAAACTCATAGTTTTTATTGAAGAGAAAAGCATACATCTAAAATGAAAATGCACAATGCACAAATGTAGAGAGAGTGAATTCCAAAGAGTGTCTGTAATTTTTAGGGATTCTAAACTCCTTTTAGATTTTATAAATTAGGTTTTACAATCGTCAGGAAAAGGGGGAGGCGGGGGATTTTTAACCCAGTGTTGACTCCTAATCCATAAGTTGATTCATTCAAAAATATAGTCTGTTACGCATGATAAATCACTTTACAATCATCTGTGATTGTTAGGTCAGATTTTTGTAAATGGGCAAAATAATGGCTAGTTTGAGTCAAGTTAATATCGTGCTCCTCATTCACTTAAGAATTTAATAAGCATTTGTAATTCTCTTAAAAGCTTTGGATCCAAGGGTCATTTGCATGTTTAACATGTTTCGAACATGCATATCCATTTTTCAAAAATGTGTAGAAGAAATCTCTTCCTTATAAAATTCCAAGCTATTAGGTTGAACTAGTGGAATTTCCCAAACTTTGATAACAAAATTTTTGTGTTCATTTGTAGTGTGTCAAGAAATTTTATTTATTTATATTTTTTATTGTTTTAATTTTTTTCCATACATAATCTCTAATTTTTTTATTTTGTTGAGATCTATTTGCCTTTTTTGTTTACAGGATGAAGGGAGAGGGAAAACTTATAAGTTTGACATAAGAAAAAAGTACACATCTAAAATGGAAATGCACAATGCACAAATTTAGAAAGAGATAATTGCTAAGTGTGTTTGTAATTTTTATCGATTGTAAACTCCTTTTACTTTTTTTATATTAGGTTTTGCAATTATCAGAAAAATGGGGAGGCGAGGGATTTTTAACAGTGTTGGCTCCCAATCCATAAGTACTTTCTTACAAAAATTTAATATGTGACGCATGATAAATCACTTCACAATTATCTATGATTGTTAGGTCAGCTTTTTTTAAATGGGCAAAATAATGGCATGTTTGACTCGGGTAAATATCCCATCGCACGTTCACTTGAGAATTTAATGAGCGTTGGTTTTTCCCTTTAAAAGGTTTGGATCCATAGGTCATTTGCATGTTTAACATTTTTCAAGCACGCATATCAATTTTTAAAACATGTGTAGAGGAAATCTCTTTCTTGTAAAATTCCAAGCTATTAGGGTTGAACTAGTGGAATTTCAAAAACTTGGATAACAAAAAATTTGTGCTCATTTGAAGTGTGTGAATAAATTTTCTTTACTTATGTTTGTTATTGTTTAAAATTTTTTCCATACATAAACTCTAAAAGTTTCATTTTGTAGTGATCTATTTGCCTTTTTTGTTTGTAGGATGAAGGGAGAGGGAAAACTTATAGTTTTCATATAAGAAAAAAGTATAGATCTAAAATGGAAATGCACAATGCATAAATGTAGAGAGAGATAATTCCAAAGAGTGTCTCTAATTATAAGGAATAGTAAACTCCTTTTAGTTTTAATATACTAGGCTTCCCGATCGTCAGGAAAAGGGGGAGTCAAGGGATTTATAACTGACTGTTGACTCCCAATCCATACGTTATTTCTTACAAAAATATAGCCCGTTACGGATGATAAATCACTTTACAATCATCTATGATTGTTAGGTCAGCTTTTTGTAAATGGGCAAAATAATGGCTTGATTGACTCAGGTAAATATCCCACCACACATTCACTTGAGAATTTAATGAGCGTTTGTTATTCTCTTTAAAAAGTTTGATCCATGGGTCATTTGCATCTTTAACATGTTTCAAGCATGCATATCTATTTTTAAAACATGTGTACAAGAAATCTCTTTCTTATAAAATTCCAAGCTATTAGGGTTGAACTAGTGGAATTTCCCAAACTTGGATAACAAAACTTTTGTGTTTATTTGTAGCGTGTAAATTAATTTTCTTTACTTACATTTGTTATGGTTTTAAATTTTTTCCACACATAAACTCTAAAATGCTCATTTTTTGTGATCTATTTACCTTTTTGGTTACAGGATGAAGGGAGGGCAAAAACTCAGAGTTTTGATTTAAGGAAAAAGTATACATCTAAAATTGAAATGAAGAATGCACAAATATAGATAGAGATTATTCCAAAGAGTGTCTGTTATTTTTAGGGATTTTAAACTCCTTTTAGTTTTTATATATTAGGTTTTGAAATCGTCGGGAAAAGGGGGAGGGGGGGGGATTTTTAACCGTGTGTTAATTCCCAATCCATAAGTCATTTATTAAAAAAATATAGCCTATTACGCAAGATAAATCACTTTACAATTATCTATGATTATTATGGTTGTTTTTTGTAAATGGGCAAAATAATGGTTTGTTTGCACAGGTAAATATCCCACCGCACGTTCACTTGAGAATTTAATGAGCATTTGTTATTCTCTATAAAAGGTTTGGATCCATAAGTCATGTGCATCTTTAACATGTTTCAAGCATGCATATCAATTTTTAAAACATGTGTAGAAGAAATCTCTTTCTTATAAAATTCCAAGCTATTAGGGTTGAACTAGTGGAATTTCCCAAACTTGGATAAAAAAACTTTTGTGTTCATTTGAGACATGTGAATAAATTTTCTTTACTTACATTTGTTATTTTTTTAAAAAATTTCCTTACACAAACTCTAAAATTTTCATTTTGTTGTGATGTATTTGTCTTTTTTCTTTACGAGATGAAGGGAGAGCAAAAACTAAAAGTTTTGATATAAGAAAAAAGTATATAACTAAAATGGAAACGCACAATGCACATATGTAGAGAGAGACAATTCAAAAGAGTGTCTATAATTTTTAGGGATTGTAAACTCCTTTTAGTTTTTATATATTTGGCTTTGCAATCATTGGGAAAAGGGGAAGGCCGTGGATTTTTAACTGTGTGTTAATTCCCAATCCATAAGTCATTTATTACAAAAATATAGCCCATTACGCATGATAAATCACTTTACAATCATAGATGATTGTAAGCTTAGCTTTTTGTAAATGGGCAAACTAATGGTCTGTTTGACCGGGTAAGTATCCCACCGCACGTTCACTTGAGAATTTAATTAGCATTTTTTATTTTCTTTAAAAGGTTTGGATCCATAGGTCATTTGCATCTTTAACGTGTTTAAACCTTTCATATCCCTTCTTAAAACATGTGTAGAAAAATCTCTTTCTTACAAATTTTCAAGCTATTAGAGTTGAACTGGTGGAATTTCTCAAACTTGGATAACTAAACTCTTGTGTTCATTTATGATGTGTGAATAAATTTTCTTAACTTATATTTTTTAATGTTTTAAATTTTTTCCATACATAAACTCTAAAATTTTAATTTTGTTGTGATCTATTTGCCTTTTTTGCTTACCGGATGGACAGAGAGCGAAAACTCAAAGTTTTGATTTAGGAAATAATAATACATCTAAAATGGAAATACACAAGGCACGAATGTAGAGAGAGATAATTCCAAAGAGTGTCTGTAATTTTTAGGGATTGTAAACTCCTTTTAGTTTTAATATATTAGGTTTTACAACCGTCGGGAAAAGGGGGAGGCGGAGGATTTTTCACTGAGTGTCGACTCTGAATCCTTAAGTCATTTTTCACAAAAATATTGCCCGTTTTGCATGATAAATAACTTTACAATCATTTATGATTGTTAGGTCAGCTTTTTGTAAATGGGCAAAATAATGGCTTATTTGACTCGGGTAAATATGCCACCACACGTTCACTTGAGAATTTAATGAGCGTTTATTATTCTCTTTGAAAGGTTTGGATCCATAGGTCATTTGCATCAAGTAACATGTTTCAAGCATGCATATCCATTTTTAAAATATGTGTAGAAGAAATCTCTTTCGTATAAAATTCGAAGCTATTAGGGTTGAATTAGTGGGATTTCCCAAACTTGGATAACTAAACTTTTGTGCTCATTTGTGGTGTGTGAATAAATGTTCTTTACTGACATTTGTTATTGTTTTAAATTTTTTCCATACATAAACTCTAAATTTTTTTTTTGTTGTGATCTATTAGCCTTTTTTGTTGACGAGGTGAAGGGAGAGAGAAAACTCAAAGTTTTTAATGAAGAAAAATGTATACATCTAAAATGGAAATTCACAATGCACAAATTTAGAGAGAGAAAATTCCAAAGAGTGTCTTAAATTTTTAGGGATTGTTAACTCGTTTTATTTTTTATATATTTGGTTTTGCAATCGTCGAGAAAAGGGGGAGGGAAGGAATTTTTAACTGAGAGTTGATTCCCTATCCAGACGTCATTTTTTGTAAATGGGCAAAATAAGTGCTTTATTTGACTCAAGTAAATAGCCCACCGCATGTTCACTGGAGAATTTAATGAGAGTTTGTTATTCTCCTTAAAAGGTTTGGATCCATAGATCATTTGCATCTTTTACATGTTTCAAGCATGCATATCCTTTTTTAAAATAGGTGCAGAAGAAATCTCTTTCTTACAAAATTCGTTGCTATTAGGGTTGAACTAGTGGAATTTCCCAAACTTGGATAACAAAACTTTTGTGTTCATTTGTGGTATGTGAATAAATTTTCTTTACTTAAATTTGTTATTGTTTTAAATTTTTTCCATATATAAACTCTAAAATTTTCCATTCTCTGTGATCGTTTTGCCTTTTTTGTTTATGGGATGAAGGGAGAGCGAAAACTCATAGTTTTTATTTAAGAGAAAAGCATACATCTAAAATGGAAATGCACAATGCACAAATGTAGAGAAAGATAATTCCAAAGAGTGTCTGTAATTTTTAGGGATTGTAAACTGCTTGTGTTTTTATATATTAGGTTTTATAAATGTCGGGAAAAGGGGGAGGTGGAGGATTTTTAACTGAGTGTTGACTCCCAATCCATACGTCATTTTTAAAAAAAATATAGCCAATTACGCATGATAAATTACTTTAGAATCATCTATGATTGTTAGGTCAACTTTTTGTAAATGAGCAAAATAATGGCTTGTTTGACTTGGGTAAATATTCCACCGCACGTTCACTTGAGAATTTAAGGAGAGTTTGTTATTCTCTTTAAAAGGTTTGGCTCCATAGGTCATTTGCATCTTTTATATATTTCAAGCATGCATATCCATTTTTAAAACATGTGCAAAAGAAATCTGTTTCTTATACATTTCCAAGCTATTAAGGTTGAACTTCTGGAACTTCCCAAACCTGGATAACAAAACTTTTGTGGTCATTTGTGGTGTGGGAATAAATTTTCTTTACAGACAATTGTTAATGTTTAACTTTTTTCCAAACATAAACTCTAAAATTTTCCTTTCGTTGTGATCTATTTGCCTTTTTTGTTTACGGGATGAAGGGAGAGCGAAAGCTCAAAGTTTATGTTTGGAAAAAATAATACATCTAAAATGGAAAGGCACAATGCACAAATGTAGAGAGAGAGAATTCCAAAGAGTGTCTATAATTTTTAGGGAATGTAAACTCCTTTTAGTTTTTATATATTAGGTTTTGCTCTCGTCGGGAAAAGGGGGAGGCGGGGGATTTTTAACTAAGTGTTGACTCCAAATCCTTAAGTCATTTCTCACACAAATATAGCATGTTACGCATGATAAATCACTTTACAATCATCTATTATTGTTAGGTCAGCTTTTTGTAAATGGGCAAAATAATGGCTTGTTTGACTCAAGTAAATATCCCACCGTACGTTCACTTGAGAATTTAATGAGCGTTTATTATTCTCTTTAAAAGGATTGGATCCATAGGTCATTTGCATCTTTAAAAAGTTTCAAGAATGCATATCCATTTTAAAACAACTGCAGAAGAAATCTCTTTCTTATAAAACTTCAAGCTATTAAGGTTGAACTAGTGGAATTTCCCAAACTTGGATAAGAAAAATTTTGTGTTCATTTGTAGTGTGTGAATAAATATTCTTCCCTGATATTTGTTATTGTTTTAAATTTTTTCCATACATAAATTCTAAAATTTTCTTTTTTTTGTGATCTATTTGCCTTTTTTGTTTACGGGATGAAGGGAAAGCGAAAACTCAAAGTTTTGAATTAAGAAAGAAGGATACATCTAAAATGGAAATGCACAATGTAAAAATATAGAGAGGTAATTCCAAAGAGTGTCAGTAATTTTTAGGGATTGTTAATTCGTTTTTTTTGTTATATATTAGGTTCTACAATCGTAGGGAAAAGGGGGAGGCGGGGAATTTTTACCTGTATTGATTCCTAATTTTTGTTGGCTTGTTTGATTCGGGTAAATATCCCACCGCACGTTCACTTGAGAATTTAATGAGCGTTTCTTATTCCCTTTAAAAGGTTTGGATCCATAGGTCATTTGCATGTTTACTATTTTTCAAGCATGCATATCAATTTTTAAAACATGTGTAGAAGAAATCTGTTTCTTATAAAATTCTTTGCTATTAGGGTTGAACTAGTGGAATTTCCTAAACGTGGATAACAAAACTTTTGTGTTCATTTGTGGAGTGTGAATAAATTATCTTTAGTTATATTTGTTATTGTTTAAATTTTTTTCCTTACATAAACTCTAAAATTTTCATTTTGTTGTGATCTATTTGCCTTTTTTCTTTACGGGATGAAGGGAGAGAGAAAACTCAAAGTTTTGATAAAGAAAAAAGTATACATCTAAAATGGAAATGCACAATGCACAAATGTAGAGAGAGATAATTCCAAATAGTGTCTATAATTTTTTGGGATTGTAAATTTCTTTTAGTTCTTAAATATTAGGTTTTGCAAACGTCGGGAAAAGAGGGAGGGGGGGGGGGGGGGGGGGGGGGGGGGGGATTTTTAATTGAGTGTTAACTCCCAATCCATATGTCGTTTCTTACAAAAAAATAGCCCGTTACGCATGATAAATTACTTTACAATCATCTATGATTGTTAGGTCAAATTTTAGTAAATGGACAACAAAATGGATTGTTCGACTCGGGTAAATATCCCACCACACATTCACTTGAGAATTTAATGAGTATTTGTTATTCACTTTAAAAGGTTTGGATCCATAGGTCATTTGCATCTTTAACATATTTAAATTATGCATATCCATTTTAAAAACATGTGTAGAAGATTTTTTTTTTAATAAAATTCCAAGCTATTAGGGTTGAACTAGTGGAATTTCCCAAACTTGAATAACAAAAATTTTGTGATCATTTTTGGTGTATGAATAAATTTTCTTAACCTACATTTGTTATTGTTCTAAATTTTTTTCATACATCAACTCAAAATTTTTCATTTTGTTGTGATGTATTTGCCTTGTTTGTTTATGGGATGAAAGGAGAGCGAAAACTCAAAGTTTTATTTTAATAAAAAAGTATACATCTAAATTGGAAATGCACGATGCACAAATATAGAAAGAGTAAATTCCAAAGAGTTTCTATAATTTTTGGGGATTGTAAATTTTCATTTAGTTTTATATATTAGGTATTGCAATAGTCTGGAAAAGGGGGAAGTAGGAGATTTTTAGCTGATGTTGACTTCCAATCCATAAATCATTTCTTACAAAAGTATCGCCCGTTACGCATGATAAATCACTTTACAATCATCTATTATTGTTAGGTCAATTTTTTGTAAATGGGAAAAATAATGGCTTTTTTGGCTCCATTAATTATCTTTAAAAGGTTTTGATCCAATGGTCATTTGCATCTTTAACATGTTTCAAGCATGCATATTCTTTTTTAAAAAATGTGCAGAAGAAATCTCTTTCTTATAAAATTCCAAGCTATTAAGGTTGAACTAGTAGAAATTTCCTAAACTTTTACAACAAAACTTTTGTGTTCATTTGTTGTGTGTGAAGAAACTTTCTATACTTACATTTTTTACTGTTTAAAAATTTTTCCATACATAAACTCTAAAATTTTGATTTTGTTGTGATCTATTTGCCTTTTTTTATTTACGTTATGAAGGGAGAGCGAGTTCTGAATTAAGAAAAAAGTACACATCTAAAATGGAAATGCACAATGCACAAATTTAGAGAGAGATAATTCCAAAGCGTGTCTGTAATTTTTGGGATTGAAACCTCCATCTAGTTTTTAAATATTAGGTTTTGCAATCGTCGGGAAAAGGGGAGGCGGGGGATTTTTGACTCAGTGTTGACTTGCAATCCATAAGTCCTTTCGTACAAAAATATAGCCTGTTACACATAATAAATCACTTTACAATCATCTATGATTGGTAGGTCAGTTTTTTTTATATGGGAAAAGTAATGGCTTGTTTGACTCAGGTAAATATCCCACCGCATGTTCACTTGAAAATTTATTGATCGTTTGTAATTCTCTTTAAAAGGTTTGGATCCAAAGGACATTTGCATCTTTAACATGTTTCAAGCATGCATATCCATTTTAAAAAAATGTGTAGAAGAAATCTCTTTCTTATAAATTTCCAAGCTATTAGAGTTGAACTAGTGGAATTTCCAAAACTTGGATAACAAAACTTTTGTCTTCATTTGAGGTGTGTGAATAAATTTTCTTTACTTACATTTGTTATTGTTTTTAATTTTTTCCGTACTTAAACTCTAAAATTTTCATTTTGTTGTGATCAATTTGTTTTTTTTTTTTTTTTGTCAACGGACAAAAGGGAGAGTGAAAACTCAAAGTTTTGATTTAACAAAAAAGTATACATCAAAAATGAAATGCACAATGCACAAATGTACAGAGAGACAATTCCAAAGAGTGTCTATAATTTTAAGGGATTTAAAACTCCTTTTAGTTTTTATATACTAGGTTTTGCAATCCTCGGGAAAAGGGGAATAGTGGGGATTTTTAACTGAGTATTGACTCCAAATCCATAATTCATTTCGTACAAAAATATAGCCTGTTACGCATGATAAATCACTTTACAATCCTCTAAGATTATTAGGTCAGCTTTTTTGTAAATGGGCAAAAAAATGGCGTCTTTGACTCGGGCCAATATCCCACCGCACGTTCCCTTGGGAATTTAATGATTTTTTGTTATTCTCTTTAAAATGTTTCCATCCAAAGGTCATTCACGTCTTTAACATGTTTCAAGCATGCATATCTATTTTTAAAACATGTGTAGAGGGAATCTCTTTCTTATAAAATTTCAAGCTATTAGGGTTGAACTACTGGAATTTCCTAAACTTGGATAACAATACTTTTGAGTTCATTCGTGCTATTTCAAGAAATTTTCTTTACTTACATTTGCTATTGTTTAAAATTTTTTCCATACATAAACTCTAAAATTTTCATTTTTTTGTGATCTATTTTCCTTTTTTGTTTACGGGAAGAAGGGAGAGCGAAAACTCAAAGTTTTAATTTCAGAAAAAAATATACATCAAAAAATGGAAATGCACAATGAACAAATGTAGAGAGGGGTAATTCCAAAGAGTGTCTATAATTTATAGGGATTGTAAACTTCTTTTAGTTTTTATTTACTAGGTTTTAGAATCGTTGGGAAAGGGGGAGGTGGGGGATTTTTAACTGAGTGTTTACTCCCAATCCATAAGTAATTTCTTAAAAAAATATAGCCTGTTACACATGATAAATCACTTTACAATCATCTATGATTGTTAGGTCAGCTTTTTCTAAATGGGCAAAATAATGGCTTGTTTGACTTGGGTAAATATCCCACCGCACTTTCACTTGAGAATTTAATGAGCATAATTATTCTCTATAAAAGGATTGGATTCACAAGTCATTTGCATCTTTAACATGTTTCAAGCAGGCATATCCATTCTTAAAACATGTGTAGAAGAAATATGTTTCTTATAAATTTCCAAGCTATTAGTGTTGAACTAGTGGAATTTCCAAAACATGGATAACAAAACTTTTGTGTTCATTTTTGGTGTGTGAATAAATTTTCTTTACTTACATTTGTTTTTGTTTTAAATGTTTTCCATACTTAAACTCTAAAATTTTCATTTTGTTGTGATCAATTTGCATTTTTTGTTAACGGGATGAAGGGAGAGCGAAAACTCAAAGTTTTGATTTAATAAAAAAGTATACATCTTAAATGGAAATGGAAATGCACATTGCACAAATGTAAAGAGAGATAATTCCAAAGAGTGTTTGTACTTTTTAGGGATTGAAACCTCCTTTAAGTTTTTATAGACGAGGTTTTGCAATAGTCGGGAAAAGGGAGAGGTGGGTGATTTTTAACTGAGTGTTGACTCCCAATCCATAAGTCATTTCATACAAAAATATAGCCCATTATGCATGATAAATCATTTTACAATCATCTATGATTGTTAGGTCAACTTTTTGTAATTGGGCAAACTAATGGCTTGTTTGCCTCGGGTAAATATCCAACCGCACATTAACTTTAAAATTTAATGTGCGTTTGTTATTCTCTTTAAAAGGTTTGGATACATAGGTCATTTGCATCATTAACATGTTTCAAGCATGCATATCCTTTTTTTAAAACAAATGTAGAAGAAATCACTTTCTTATAAAATTTCAAGCTATTAGGGTTGAACAAGTGGAATTTCCCAAATATGGAAAACAAAAATTTTTTGTTCATTTGTAGCGTGTGAATAAATTTACTTGACTAACATTTGTTATTGTTTGAAATTTTTTCTATACATAAACTCTGAAATTTTCATTTTGTCGTGATCTATTTGCCTTTTTTGTTTACGGGACGAAGGGAGAGCGATAAATCAAAGTTTTGATGTAAGAAAAAATTATATATCTAAAATGGAAATGCAAAAATGTGCAGAGAGATAATTCCCAAGAGTGACAACAATTTTTAAGGATTGTAAATTCCTTTTAGTTTTTATATATTAGGTTTTACAATCGTCGGCAAATGGAGAAGGCGGGGAAATTTTAACTGAGTGTTGACTCCCAATCCATATGTCATTTCTTAAAAAAATATTGCCCATTACACATGATAAATCACTTTACAATCATCTAAGATTATTAGGTCAATTTTTTTGTAAATGGGTAAAAAAATGGCGTCTTTGGCTCAAGTAAATTTCCCACCGCACGTTCACTTGAGAATATAATGAGCGTTTGTTATTCTCCATTAAAGGTTTGGATCCATTGGTCATTTTCACAATGGACAAATGTAGAGAGGGATAATTCCAAAGAGTGTCTGAAATTTTTAGGGATTGAAACCTAATTTTAGTTTTTATATATTACGTTTTTCAATCCTCGATAAAAGGGGAAGGTTGGGGATTTTTAACTAAGTGTTGACTCCCAATCCATAATTTATTTCGTACAAAAATATAGCCTGTGATGCACGATAAATCACTTTACAATCATCTAAGATTATTAGGTCAGCTTTTTTGTAAATGAGCAAAAAAATGGCGTCTTTGACTCGGGCAAATATCCCACCACATGTTCACTAGAGAATTTAATGTGCTTTTGTAATTCTCTTTAAAAGGTTTCAATCCAAAGGTCATTAACATCTTTAACATGTTTCAAGCATGCATATCTATTTTTAAAACATGTGTAGAAGAAATCCCTTTCTTATAAAATTTCAAGCTTTTAGGGTTGAACTAGTGGAATTTCCTAAACTTGGTTAACAATACTTTTGTGTTCATTCGTGCTGCTTCAAGAAATTTTCTTTACTTACATTTGTTATTTCTTAAAATGTTTTCCATACATAAACTCTAAAATTTTCATTTTTTTTGTGATCTATTTGCCTTTTTTGTTTACGGGAAGAAGGGAGAGCGAAAACTCAAAGTTTTGATTTCAGAAAAAAATATATATCAAAAAATGGAAATGCACAATGAACAAATGTAGAGAGGGGTAATTCCAAAGAGTGTATATAATTTATAGGGATTGTAAAATTCTTTTAGTTTTTATTTACTAGGTTTTGATATCCTATGGAAAAGGGGGAGGTGGAGGATTTTTAACTAAGTATTTACTCCCAATCCATAAGTCATTTCTTAAAAAAAATATAGCCTGTTACGCATGATAAATCACTTTACAATCATCTATGATTGTTAGGTCAGATTTTTCTAAATGGGCAAAATAATGGCTTGATTGACTTGGGTAAATATCCCACCCCATTTTCACTTGAGAATTTAACGAGCATTTGTTATTCTTTTTAAAAGGTTTGGATTCATAGGTCATTTGCATCTTTAACATGTTTCAAGCAGGCATATCCATTCTTAAAACATGTGTAGAAGAAATCTTTTTCTTATAAATTTCCAAGCTATTAGCGTTGAACTAGTGGAATTTCCAAAACTTGGATAAAAAAACTTTTGTGTTCATTTGTGGTGTGTGAATAAATTTTCTTAACTTACATTTGTTTTGTTTTAAATTTGTTCCATACTTAAACTCTAAAATTTTCATTTTGTTGTGATCAATTTGAATTTTTTTTTAACAGGATGAAGGGAGAGCGAAAACTAAAAGTTTTGATTTAATAGAAAAGTATACATCTAAAATGGAAATGCACATTGCACAAATGTAGAGAGAGATAATTCCAAAGAGTGTTTGTAATTTTTAGGGATTGAAACCTCCTTTAAGTTTTTATATACGATGTTTTGCAATCGTCTGGAAAAGGGGGAGGTGGATGATTTTTAACTGAGTGTTGACTCCCAATCCATAAGTCATTTCATACAAAAATATAGCCCGTTATGCATGATAAATCACTTTACAATCATCTATGATTGTTAGGTCAGCTTTTTGAAAATGGGCAAAATAATGGCTTGTTTGACTCGGGTACATATCCCACCGCACGTTAACTAGAGAATTTAATGAGCGTTTATTATTCTCTTTAAAAGTTTTGGAGCCATAGGTCATTTGCATCTTTAACATGTTTCAAGCAAGCACATCAATTTTTAAAACATGTGTAGAAGAAATCTCTTTCTTATAAAACTCCAAGCTATTAGGGTTGAACTAGTGGAATTTCCCAAACTTGGATAGCAAAACTTTTGTGTTCATTTGTGGTGTGTGAATAAATTTTCTTTACTTAAATTTTTTATTGTTTTAAATTTTGTCCATACATCAACTCTAAAATTTTAATTTTGTTGTGATCTCTTTGCCTTTTTTGTTTACGGGATGAAGGGAGAGCGAAAAATCAAAGTTTTGATTTAAGATAAAAGTATACTTCTAAAATGGAAATTCTCAATGTACAAATGTAGAGAGAGCTAATTCCAAAGAGTGTCTGTAATTTTTAAGGATTGTAAGCTTCTTTTAATTTTTATATATTATGTTTTGCAATCGTCAGGAAAAGGGGGAGGCGGGGGATTTTTACCTCAGTGTTGACTCCCCATCCATAAGTTATTTCTTACAAAAATATCGCCCATTACACATGATAAATCTCTTTACAATCATCTATGATTGTTAGGTCATCTTTTTGTAAATGGGAAAATAATGGGTTGTTTGACTCGGGCAAATATCCCACCGCACGTTCACTTGAGAATTTAATGAGCTTTTGTTATTTTCTTTAAATGGTTTGAATCCAAAGTTCATTAAAATCTTTAACATGTTTCAACCATGCATATCTATTTTTAAAACATGATTAGAAGAAATATCTTTCTTATAAAATTCCAAGCTATTAGGGTATTACTAGTGGAATTTCCATAACTTGGATAACAATACTTTTGTGTTCATTCGTGGTGATTCAAGAAATTTTCTTTACTTACATTTTTTATTGTTTAAAATGTTTTTCATACATAAACTCTAAAATTTACATTTTGTTGTGATTTATTTGCCTTTTTTGTTTACATGAAGAAGGGAGAGCGAAAACTCAAAGTTTTGATCTCAGAAAAAAGTATATATCAAAAATGAAACTGCACAATGCACAAATGTAGAGAGGAGTAATTCCAAAGAGTTTCTATAATTTTTAGGGATTTTAAACTTCTTTTAGTTTTTATTTATTAGGTTTTGCAATCATTGGGAAAATGGGGTGGTGGGGGATTTTTAACTGAGTGTTTACTCCCAATCCATTAGTCGTTTCTTACAAAAATATAGTCTGTTATGCATGATAAATCACTTTACAATCATCTATGATTGTTAGGTCAGATTTTTTTAAATGGGCAAAATAATGGCTTGTTTGACTTGGGTAAATATCCCACCACATATCCACATGTGAATTTAATGAGTGTTTGTTATTCTCTTTAAATGGTTTGGATCCATAGGTCATTTGCATCTTTAACATGTTTCAAGCAGGCATATCCATTCTTAAAACATGTGTAGAAGAAATCTCTTTCTTATAAATTTCCAAGCTATTAGGGTTGAACTAGAAGAAATTCCCAAACTTGGATAACAAAACTTTTGTGTTCATTTGTGGTGTGTAAATAAAATTTCTTTTCTTACATTGTTTTTGCTTTAAATTCTTTCCATACTTAAACTCTAAAATTTTCATTTTGTTGTGATGAATTTGCAATTTTTGTAAACGGGTTGAAGGGAGAGCGAAAACTCAAAGGCTTGACTTAAGAAAAAAGTAAAGATCTAAAATGGAAATGCACAATGTACAAATGTAGACAGTGATAATTCCAAAGAGCGTCTCTAATTTTAATGGATTGAAACCTCCTTTTAGTTTTTATATACGAGGTTTTACAATCGTCGGGAAAAGGGGGAGGCAGGTGATTTTTAACTGAGTGTTGACTCCCAATCCATAAGTCATTTCGTACAAAAATATATACCGTTACGCATGATAAATCACTTTACAATCATCTATGATTGTTGGGTCAACTTTTTGTAATTGGGTAAAATAATGCCTTGTTTGCCTCGGGTAAATATCCCTCTGCACGTTCACTTTAAAATTTAATGTGCGTTTGTTATTGTCTTTAAAAGGTTTGGATACATAGGTCATTTGCATCTTTAACATGTTTCAAGCATGCATATCCATTTTTAAAACATGTGTACAAGAAATCACTTTCTTATAAAATTCCAAGCTATTAGGGTTGAACAAGTGGAATTTCCCAAACTTGGAAAACAAAACTTTTTTGTTCATTTGTAGCTTGTAAATAAATTTTCTTTACTTACATTTTTTTGTTTGAAATTTCTTCCATACATTAACTCTGAAATTTTCATATTGTTGTGAACTATTTGCCTTTTTATTTTACGGGACGAAGGAGATATTAGAAAAAAGTATACATCTAAAATGGAATTGCACAATGCACAAATGTTGAGAGAGAAAATTCCAAAGAGTGTCAGTAATTTTTAGGGATATTAAACTCCTTTATGTTTTTATGTATTAGGTTTTGTAGTCGTCGGGTAAAGGGGGGAGGCGTGGAATTTTTAACTGAGTGTTGACTCCCAATCCATAAGCCATTTATTAAAAATATATTGCCCGTTAGCATGATAAATCACTTTACAATCATCTATGATTGTTAGGTCAGCTTTTTGTAAATGGGCAAAATAAAGGCTTGTTTGGCTCGGGTAAATATCCCACCGCATGTTCACTTGAAAATTTAATGAGTGTTTGTTATTCTCTTTATAAGTTTAGGATCCATAGGTCATTTGCATCTTTAACTTGTTTCAAGCATGCCTATCTGTTTATAAAACATGTGTAGAAGAATTTTCTTTCTTATAAACTTCCCAGCTATAAGGGTTGAACTAGCGGAATTTTTCAAACTTGGATAACAAAAATTTTTTGTTCATTTGTGGTGTGTGAAAAATTTTCTTTACTTACATTTGTTTTTTTTTTAAATTTTTTTCCTTACTTAAAATCTAAAATTTTTATTTGTTATGATCTATTAGCCTTTTTTGTTTACGTGATGAAGAGATAGCGAAAACTCAAAGTTTTTTTTTAAGAAAAAAGTATAAATCTAAAATTGAAATGCACAAATGTAGCGAGATAATTCCCAAGAGTGTCAGTAACTTTTAGGGATTGTAAATTCCTTTTAGTTTTTATATATTAGGTTTTGCAATCATCGGGAAATGGAGAAGGCAGGGGATTTTTAACTGAGTGTTGACTCCAAATCCATAAGTCGTTTCTTAAAAAAAAATGTCCATTACACATGATAAATAACTTTACAATCATCTATGATTATTAGGTCAGCTTTTTGTAAATGGGCAAAAAAATGGCTTCTTTGGCTCATGTAAATATCCTACTGCACGCTCACATGAAAATATAATGAGTGTTTGTTATTCCCTATAAAAGGTTTGGATCCATTGTCATTTGCATCTTTCACATGTTTCAAGCATGCATATCCATTTTTAAAACATGTGTAGAAGAAATTTATTTCTTATAAAATTCCAAATTATTAGGGTTGACCTAGTGGAATTTCCCAAACTTGGATACAAAACTTTTGTGTTCATTTGTGGTGTGTGAATAAATTTTCCTTACTTAAATTTTTTATTGTTTAAAAATTTTTCCAATCATAAACTCTAAAATTTACATTTCTTTGTGATCTATTTTCCTTTTTTGTTTACGGTATGAAGGGAGAGCGAAAAATCAAGGTTTTGATTTAAGAAAAAAGTATACATCTAAAATGGAAATGCACAAGGCACAAATGTAGAGAGAGATAATTCCAAAGAGTGTCTATAATCTTTACGGAATGTAAACTTCTTTTAGATTTTATTTATTAGGTTTTGCAATCGTTGGGAAAAGGGGGAGGTGAGGGATTTTTAACTGAGTGTGTACTCCCAATCTATAAGTCATTTCTTACAAAAATGTAGCCTATTACGCATGATAAATCACTTTACAATCATCTATGATTGTTAGGTCAGTTTTTTGTAAATGGAAAAAATAATGGCTTGTTTGACTTGGGTAAATATCCCACCGCACATTCACTTGAGAATTTAATGAGCGTTTGTTATTCTCTTTAAAAGGCTTGGATCCATAGGTCATTTGCATCTTTAACATGTTTCAAGCATGCATATCCATTCTTAAAATGTGTGTAGAAGAAATCTCTTTCTTATAAATTTCCAAGCTATTAGGTTTGAACTAGTGGAATTTCCAAAACTTAGATAACAAAACTTTTGTGTTCATTTGTTGTGTGTGAATAAATTTTCTTTACTTACATTTGTTATTGTTTTAATTTTTTTCCATACTTAAACTCTAAAATTTTCATTTTGTTTTGATCAATTTGCATTTTTTGTTAATGGGATGCAGGGACAGTGAAAACTCAATGTTTTGATTTAAGAAAAAAGTATACATCTAGAATGGAAATGCAAAATGCACAAATGTAGAGAGAGATAATTCCAAAAAGTGTATGTAATTTTTAGGGACTGAAACCTCCTTTTAAATTTTATATACGAGGTTTTGCAATCGTCTGGAAAAGGGGGAGGCGAGTGATTTTTAACTGAGTGTTGACTCCCAATGCATAAGTCATTTCGTACAAAAATATAGCCCGTTACACGTGATAAATCACTTTACAATCATCTATGATTTTAGGTCAGCTTTTTGTAATTGGGCAAAATAATGGCTTGTTTGACACGGGTAAATATCCCACCGAACGTTCACTTGAGAATTTATTGAGTGTTTGTTATTCTCTTTAAAAGGTTTGGATACATAGGTCATTTGCATCTTTAACATTTTCAAGCATGCGTATACATTTTAAAAACATGTGTAGAAGAAATCACTTTCTTATAAAATTCGAAGCAATAAGGGTTGAACTAGTGGAATTTCCCAAACATGGATAACAAAACTTTTGCGTTCATTTGTAGCCTATGAATAAGTTTTCTTTACTTATATTGGTTATTTTTTAAAATATTTTCCATACATAAACTCTAAAATTTTCATTTTGTTGTGGTCTATTTGCCTTTTTCATTTACGGGATGAAGGGAGAGGAAAAACTCAAAGATTTTTATATAAGAAAAAAATATACATCTAAAATGAAATGCACAATGCTCAAATGTATAGAGAGAGAATTCCAAAGAGTGTATGTAATTTTTAGGGATTGTAAACTCCATTTTGTTTTTATATATTATGTTTTGCTATCGTCGGGAAAAGGGGGGAGGCGAGGGATTTTTATCTGAGTGATGAATCCCTTCCATAAGCCATTTATTAAAAAAAATGTAGCCCTTTGTGCATGATAAATCACTTTAAAATCATCTATGATTTTAGTTCAGGTTTTTTTTAAATAGGCAAAATAATAGCTTGTTTGGCTTGGGTAAATATCCCACAGCACGTTCACTCGGGAATTTAATGAGCATTTATTATTCTCTTTAAAAGGTTTGGATCCATAAGTTATTTTCATCTTTAACATGTTTCAAGCATGCATATTTGTTTTTAAAACTTGTGTAGAAAAAATCTCTTTCTAATAAAATTCCAGGCTATAAGGGTATAACTAGTGGAATTTCCTAAACTTGCATAACAAAAGTTTTGTGTTCATTTGTGGTGTGAGAAAATTTTTTTTACTTACATTTGTTATTGTTTAAAATTTTTTCCTTACATAAACTCTAAATTTTTTATTTTTTTGTGATCTATTTGCCTTTTTTGTTTACGGGATAAAGGGAGAGTGAAAACTCAAAGTTTTGATTTAAGAAAAAAGTATACATATAAAATTGAAATGCACAATGCACAAATGTAGAGAGAGATAATTCCCAAGAGTGTCTAAAATTTTTAGGGGTTGTAAATCCTTTTAATTTTTATATATTAGGTTTTGCATTCGTCGGGAAAAAGAGAAGGCAGGGGATTTTTAGCTGAGTGTTGACTCCCAATCCATAAGTCATTGCTTAAAAAAATATAGCCCCTTACGTATGATAAATCACCTGATAATCATCTATGATTGTTAGGTCAACTTTTTGTAAATGGGGAAAATAATGGCTTGTTTGGCATAGGTAAATATCCCACCGCACGTTCACTTGAGAAAATAACAAGTGTTTATTATTCTCTATAAAAGGTTTGGATCCATTGGTCATTTGCATCTTTATCATGTTTCAAGCATGCATATCCATTTTAAAAACATGTGTAGAAGAAATCTATTTCTAATAAAATTACAAACTATTAGGGTTGACATAGTGGAATTTCCCAATCTTGGATACAAAAACATTTGTGGTCATTTGTGGTGTGTGAATAAATTTTCTTTACTTAAATTTGTATTGTTTTAAATTTTTTCCACTCATAAACTCTTAGAATTTACATTTCTTTGTGATCTATTTGCCTTTTTTGTTTACGGGATGAAGGGAGAGAGAAAACTCAAAGTTTTTATTTAAGAAAAATTACACATCTAAAATGGAAATGCATAATGTACAAATGTAGAGAGAGAAAATTCCAAAGAGTGTCTGCAATTTTTAGGGATTGTAAGCTTCTTTTTGTCTTTTAATATTAGGTTTTGCAATCATCAGGAAAAGGGGGAGGTGGGGGATTTTTAACTGAGTGTAGATTCCCAATCCATAAGTCATTTCTTAAAAAAATATAACCAGTTACGCATGATAAATCACTTTACAATCATCTATGATTGTTAGGTCAACCTTTTTTAAATGGGCAAAATAATGGCTTGTTTGACTCAGGTAAATATCCCATCGCACGTTCGCTTGAGAATATATTGGGCGTTTGTTATTCCCTTTAAAAGGTTTGGATCCCTAGGTGATTTGCATCTTTTACATGTTTCAAGCATGCATATCCATTCTTAAAACATGTGTAGAAGAAATCTCTTTCTTATAAATTTCCAAGCTTTTAGGGTTGAACTAGTGGAATTTCCCAAACTTGGATAAGAAAACTTTTGTGTTCATTTGTGGTGTGTGAATAAATTTTCTTTACTTAAATTTGTTATTGTTTTTAATCTTTTCCTTACATAAACTCTAAAATTTTCATTTTGTTGTGATCTATTAACCTTTTTATTTTACGGGATGAAGGGAGAGTGAAATCTCAATGTTTTGATTTAAGAAAAAGAATACATCTAAAAAGGAAATGCACAATGTACAAATATAGAGAAAGATAATTCCAAAGAGTGCCTGTAATTTTTAGGGATTGTAAAATTCTTTTAGTTTTTGTATTTTAGGTTTTGCAATCGTTGGGAAAAGGGGGGGGGGGATATTTAGCTGAGTGTTGACTCCGTATCCATAAGTCATTTCGTACAAAAATAAAGCCCGTTACGCATGATAAATCACTTTACAATTGTTTATGATTGTTAGGCCAGCTTTTTGTAAATGTGAAAAATAATGGCTTTTTTGACTCGGGTAAATATCCCACCGCACGTTCACTTGAGATTTTAATGATTTTTTGTTGTTATCTTTAAAAGTTTTGGATCCATAGGTCATTTGCATCTTTTACATGTTTCAAACATGCATATCCATTTTTACAACATGTGCAGAAGAAATCTCTTTCTTTTAAAATTCCAAGCTATTAGGGTTAAACTAGAGGAATTTCCAAAACTTGGATAACAAAACTTTTGTGTTCGTTTGTGGTGTGTGAATAAATTTTATTTACTTTCATTTTTTATTGTTTTAAATTTTTTCCATAAATAAACCCTAAAATTTTCATTTCTTTGTGATCGATTTGCCTTTTTTGATTATGGGATGAAGGGAGAGCGAAAACTCAAACTTTTGATTTAAGGAAAAAGTATACATCTAAAACAGAAATGTACAATGCACATATGTAGAGAGAGATAATTCCAAAGTGTGTCTATAATTTTATTGATTGTAAACTTCTTTTAGTTTTTAGATCTTAAGTTTTACAATCGCCGGGAAAAGGGGGAGGCGGGAGATTTTTAACTGAGTGTTGACTCCCAATCTATAAGTAATTTCTTACAAAAATATAGCCCCTTACGCATTGTAAATCACTTTACAATGATCTATGGTTGTTAGGTCAGCATTTTGTAAATGAGAAAAATAATGGCTTTTTTTATTCGGGTAAATTTACCACCGCACGTTCACTTGAGAATTTGATGAGCATTTGTTATTCTCTTTAAAAGGTTTGGATCCATAGGACATTTGCATCTTTAACATCTTTCAAGCATGCATATCAATTTATAAAACATGTGTAGTAGAAATCTCTTTCTTATAAAATTCCAAGCTATTAGGGTTGAACTAGTAGAATTTCCAAAACTTGGATAACAAAAATTTTGTGTTCATTTGTGGTGTGTAAAGCAATTTTCTTTACTTACTTTTGTTATTTTTTAAAAAATTTTCCATACATAAACTCTAAAATTTTTATTTTGTTGTGATTTGTTTGCCTTTTTTTTACAGGATGAAGGGAGAGGGAAAAATCAAAGTTTTGATATAAGAAAAAAGTATACTTCCGAAATGGAAACTAATGTAGAGAGAGATAATTCCAAAGAGTGTCAGTAATTTTTAAGGATTGTAAACACCTTTAAATTTTTATATATTAGGTTTTGCAATCGTTGAGAAAATGCGGATGCGGGGGATTTTTTACCTAGTGTTGACTCCAAATCCATAAATCATTTCTTAAAAAATAATAGCCCGTTACGCATGATAATTCACTTTAAAATCATGGCTTGTTTGCTCGGGAAAATATCCCGCCACACGTTCACTTAAAAATTTAATGAGCGTTTGTAATTCCTTTTAAAAGGTTTGGATCCTTACGTCATTTGCTTCTTTAACATGTTTTAAGCATGCATATCCATTTTTAAAACATGTGTAGAAGAAATCTCTTTCTGATAAAATTCCAAGCTATTAGGGTTGAACTTGTGGAATTTCCAAAACATCTATAACAAAACTTTTGTCTACATTCGTGGTGTGTGAATAAATTTTCTTTACTTACATTTTTTCTTGTTTTAAATTTTTTCCATAGGTAAACTCTAAAATTTTCATTTTGTTGTGATCTATTTACCTTTTTTGTTGATGGAATGAAGGGAGAGCGAAAACTCCAAGTTTTTATATAAGAAAAAGGTATACATCTAAAATGGAAATGCCCAATGCAGAAATGTAGAGATAGATAATTCAAAAGAGTGTCTGTAATTTTTAGGGTTTGTGAACTCCTTTTAGTTTTCATATATTAGGCTTTATGATCTCGGCAAAAGGGGGAGGCGAGGGATTTTTAAATGAGTATTGACTCCCAATCCATATGTCATTTCTTGCAAAGATAAGCCCGTTACGCATGATTAATCACTTTACAATCATCTATGATTTTTAGGTCAGTTTTTTGTAAATGGGAAAAATAATGGCTTGTTTGACTCGCTAAAATATCCCACTGCACATTCACACTAGAATTTAATGAGCGTTTTTTATTCTCTTTAAAAGGTTTGGATCCATAGGTCATTTGCGTCTTTAACATGTTTCAAGCATGCATATCCATTTTTAAAGCATGTGTAGAAGAAATCTCTTTCTTATAAAATTCCAAGCTATTAGGGTTGAACTAGTGGAATAAATTTTCTTTACTTAAATTTGTATTGTTTTAAATTTTTTCCACTCATAAACTCTTAGAATTTACATTTCTTTGTGATCTATTTGCCTTTTTTGTTTACGGGATGAAGGGAGAGAGAAAACTCAAAGTTTTTATTTAAGAAAAATTACACATCTAAAATGGAAATGCACAATGCACAAATGTAGAGAGAGAAAATTCCAAAGAGTGTCTGCAATTTTTAGGGATTGTAAGCTTCTTTTTGTCTTTTAATATAGGTTTTGCAATCATCAGAAAAAGGGGGAGGTGGGGGATTTTTAACTGAGTGTAGATTCCCAATCCATAAGTCATTTCTTAAAAAAATATAACCAGTTACGCATGATAAATCACTTTACAATCATCTATGATTGTTAGGTCAACCTTTTTTAAATGGGCAAAATAATGGCTTGTTTGACTCAGGTAAATATCCCATCGCACGTTCGCTTGAGAATATATTGGGCGTTTGTTATTCCCTTTAAAAGGTTTGGATCCCTAGGTGATTTGCATCTTTTACATGTTTCAAGCATGCATATCCATTCTTAAAACATGTGTAGAAGAAATCTCTTTCTTATAAATTTCCAAGCTTTTAGGGTTGAACTAGTGGAATTTCCCAAACTTGGATAAGAAAACTTTTGTGTTCATTTGTGGTGTGTGAATAAATTTTCTTTACTTACATTTGCTATTGTTTTAAATTTTTCCATACATAACCTCTAAAATTTTCATTTTGTTGTGATCTATTTGCCTTTTTTCTTTATGGGATGAATGGAGAGCGAAAACTCAAAGTTTTGATTTAAGAAAAAAATATACCACTAAAATGCAAATGCACAATGCACATACGTAGAGAGACTTAATTCCAAAGAGTGTCTGTAATTTGTAGAGTTTTGTAAACTTCATTTAGTTTTTATATATTAGGATTTGCAATCGTCGAGAAAAGGGGGAGGCGGGATATTTTTAACTGAGTGTTGACTCCCAATCCATAGGTCATTTATTACAAAACCATAGCCCATTACGCATGGTAAATCAATTTACAATCATCTATGATTGTTAGGTCAGCTTTTTGTAAATGGGCAAAATAATTGCTTGTTTGGCTCGGGTAAATATCCCACCGCACATCAGTTGAAAATTTAATGAGTGTTTTTAATTCTCTTTAAAAGGTTTGGATCCAGAGGTCATTTGCATCTTTAACATGTTTCAAGCATGCATTTCAATTTTTAAAACATGTGTAGAAGAAATCTCTTTCTTTTAAAATTTCAAGCTATTAGGGTTGAACTAGTGGAATTTCCCAAACTTGGATAACAAAACTTTTGTGTTCATTTGTGGTGTGTGAATAAATTTTGTTTACTTACATTTGTTGTTGTTTAAAATTTTTTCCATACATAAACTCAAAAGTTTTCATTTTGTTGTGACCTATTTGCCTGTTTAGTTTACGGGATGAAGGGAGAGCGAAAACTCAAAGTTTTGATATAAGAAAATAGTATACTTCTCAAATGGAAATGCACAATGCACAAATGTAGAGAGAGATAATTCCAAACAGTGTCTGTAATTTTTTGGGATTGTAAACTTCTTTTCATTTTTATATATTAGGTTTTGCAATCGTCGGGAAAAGGGCGATGTGGGGGATTTTTTTCTGAGTGTTGATTCCCAAACCATAAGTCATTTCTTACAAAAAAAAATAGTTCATTATGCATGATAAATCACTTTAAAATCATCTATGAATGTTACGTCAGCTTTTTGTACATGGGCAAAATAATGGCTTGTTTGACTCGAGTAAATATTCCGCCACACGTTCACTTGAGAATTTAATGACCGTTTGTTATTCTCTTTAAAAGGTTTGGATCCATACATCATTTGCATCTTTAACATGTTTCAAGCATGCATATCCATTTTTAAAGCATGTTTAGAAGAAATCTATTTGTTATAAAAATTGAAACTTTTACGGTTGAACTACTAGAATTTCCAAAACTTCCATAACAAAACTTTTGTGTACATTTGTGGTGTGTGAATAAATTTTCTTTACTTACATTTGTTATTTTTTAAAATTTTTTTATAGATAAACTCTGAAATTTTCATTTTGTTGTGATCTATTTGCCTTTTTTGTTGATGAAATGAAGGGAGAGCGAAATCTCAAAGTTTTTATATAGGAAAAAGGTATACATCTAAAATGGAAATGGCCAATGGAAAAATGTAGAGACAGATAATTCAAAAGAGTGTCTGTAATTTTTAGGGATTGTGAACTCCTTTTAGTTTTTATATATTAGTCTTTGCAATTGTCGGCAAAAGGGGGAGGCGAGGGATTTTTAAATGAGTATTGACTCCCAATCCATAAGTAATTTCTTACAAAAATATAGCCCGTTATGCATGATTAATCACTTTACAATCATCTATGATTTTTAGGTCAGCTTTTTGTAAATGGGATAAATAATGGCTTGTTTGATTCGTTTAAATATCCCACTGCACATTCACTTTAGAATTTAATAAGCGTTTGTTATTCTGTTTAAAAGGTTTGGATCCTTAGGTCATTTACATATTTAACATGTTTCAAGCATGCATATCCATTTTTAAAGCATGTGTAGAACAAATCTCTTTCTTATAAAATTCCAAGCTATTAGGGTTGAACTAGTGGAACATCCCAAACTTGGATAACAAAACTTTTTGTGTTCATTTGTGGTGTGTGAATAAATTTTCTTTACTTACATTTGCTATTGTTTTTAATTTTTCCGTATATAAACACTAAAAGTTTCATTTTGTTGTAATCTATTTGCCTTTTTTCTTTATGGGATGAAGGGAGAGCGAAAACTCAAAGTTTATATTTAAGAAAAAAGTATATATCTAAAATGGAAATGCACAGTGCACAAAATTAGAGAGAGTTAATTCCAAAGAGTGTATATAATTTTTAGGGATTGTAAACTTCTTTTAGTTTTTATATATTAGGATTTGGAATTGTTGGGAAAATGGGGAGGCGGAAGATTTTTAACTGAGTGTTGACTCCCAATCCATAAGTCATTTCTTACAAAAATATAGCCCATTACTCATGGTCAATTACTTTAAAATCATCTTCGATTGTTAGTCAACTTTTTGTAAATGGGCAAAATAATGGCTTGTTTGACTCGGGTAAATATCCCACCGCACATCAGTTGAGAATTTATTCAGTGTTTTTTATTCTCTTTAAAAGGTTTCGATCCGAAGTTCATTTGAAGTCGTCGGGAAAAAGGGGGAGGCGAGGGATTTTTAATTGAGTGTTGACTCCCAAACCATAAGCCATTTATGAAAAAAATATATCCCATTATGCATGATAAATCACTTTACAATCATCTATGATTGTTAGGTCTGCTTTTTGTTAATGGGCAAAATAAAGGCTTGTTTGGTTCGGGTAAATATCCCACCGCATGTTCACTTGAGAATTTAATGAGCATTTGTTATTCTCTTTAAAAGGTTTGGATCCATAGGTCATTTTCATATTTAACATGTTTCAAGCATGCATATCCATTTTTAAAAAATGTGTAAAAGAAATCTCTTTCTTATAAAATTCCAAACTATTAGTGTTGAACTAGTGAAATTTCCAAAACTTGGATAACAAAACTTTTTGTGTCATTTGTGGTGTCTGAACAAATTTTCTTTACTTACATTTGTTATTGGTTAAAATTTTTCCATACATAAACTCTAAAATTTTCATTTTGTTCTATTTGCCTTTTTTTGTTTACGGGATGAAGGGAGAACGAAAACTCAAAGTTTTGATTTGACAAAAAAATATACATCTAAATTGAAATGGACACTGCATAAATATAGAGAGAGATAATTCCAAAGAGTTTCTGTAAGTTTTAGGGATTGTAAACTCCTTTTAGCTTTTATATATTAGGTTTTACGATCATCAGGAAAAGGGGGTGGCGGGGAATTTTTAACTGAGTGTTGACTACCAATCCATAAGTCATTTCTTACAAAAAATATAGACCGTTATGAATGATAAATCACTTTACAATCATCGATTATTGTTATGTTAGCTTTTCGTAAATGGGCAAAATAATGGCTTGTTTGACACGGGTAAATATCGCACATCACGTTCGCTTGAGAATTTAATTAGCATTTGTTTTTCTCTTTAAATGGTTTGGATCCATAGGTCATTTTCATCTTTAACTTGTTTCACGCATGCATATCCATTTTTAAAACAAATAGAAGAAATCTCTTTTTTTATAAAATTCAAAGCTATTAGGTTTTAGCTAGTGGAATTTCCAAAACTCTGATTTCATTTGTGGTGTGTGATTAAATTTTATTTACTTACTTTTTTTTTCTTTTAAAATTTTTTCATACATAAACTCTAAAATTTTCATTTTTTTGTGATCTATTTTCCCTTTTTTGTTTACTGGATGAAGGGAGAGTGAAAATTCAAGGTTTTCATTTTAATAAAAAAGTATACATCTAAAATGGAAATGTACAATGCAAAAATGTGGAGAGACACAATTCCAAAGAGTGTCTATAATTTTTAGGGATTTTAAACTTTTTTTAGATTTTATATATTAGGTTTCACAATTGTCGGGAAAAGGGGGAAGCGGGGGATTTTTAACTAAGTGTTGACTCCCAATCCATAAATCATTTCTTACAAAAATATAGCCCGCTATGCATGATAAATCACTTTACTATCATCTATTATTGCTAGGTTAGCTTTTTGTAAATGGGCAAATTAATACCTTGTTTGACTCGAGTAAATATCATACCGCACGTTCACTTGAGAATTTAATGAGAATTTGTTATTATCTTTAAAATGTTTGGATCCATAGGTCATTTGCATCTTTAACATGTTTCAAGCATGCATATCCATTTTTAAAACATGTGTAGAAGAAATCCCTTTCTTAGAAAATTCAAAGATATTAGGGTTGAACGAGTGGAATTTCCAAAACCTGGACAACAAAACTTTTGTGTTCATTTGTGGTGTGTGATTAAATTTTCTTTACATACATTTGTTATTGTTTTAAATTTTTTCCATTCCTAAACTCTTAAATTTTCTTTTTGTTGTGATCTATTTGCCTTTTTTGTTTACGGGATGAAGGGAGAGCGAAAACTGAACGTTTTCATTTAAGAAAAATGTATACATCTAAAATGGAAATGCACAATGCACAAATGTGGAGAGCGATAATTCCAAAGAGTGTCTATAATTTTTAGGGATTGTAAACTCTTTTTAGCTTTTATATATTAAGCTTTACAATAGTCGGGAAAAGGGGGAGGCGAGGGATTTTGAACTAAGTGTTGACTCCCAATCCATAAATCATTTCTTACAAAATGTATAGCCCGTTATGCAAGATAAATCATTTTAAAGTCATCTATTATTGTGAGGTCAGCTTTTTGTTAATGGGCAAAATAACGGCTTGTTTGACTCGGGTAAATATCCCACCGCACATTCACTTGAGAATTTAATGAGCATTTGTTATTCTCTTTAAAAGGTTTGGATCCATAGGTCATTTGCATCTTTAACATGTTTCAAGCATCCAAATCCATTTTTAAAACATGTGTTGAAGAAATCTTTTTCTTAACTTACATTTGTTAATGTTTTAAATTTTATCAATAAAAAAATTCTAAAATTTTCATTTTGTTGTGATCTATATGCCTTTTTTTGTTTACGGGATGATGGGAGAGCGAAAATCGAAGTTTTGATTTAAAAAAATAGTATACATCTAAAATGGAAATACACAATGCACAAATGTGGACAGAGTTAATTCCAAAGAGTATGTATAATTTTTAGGGATTTTTAACTCCTTTTAGTTTTTATAAATTCGGTTTTGCTATCGTCAGGAAAAGGGGGAGGCAGGGGATTTTTAACTGAGTGTTGTTTCCCAATCCATAAGTCATTTCCTAAAAAAATATATCCTGTTATGCATGATAAATCACATTACAATCATCTATGATTGTTAGGTCAGCTTTTTTTAAATGGGCAAAATAAAGACTTGTTTGACTTGGGTAAATATCCCACTGCACGTTCACATGATAATTTAATGAACATTTGTTATTCTCTTTAAAATGTATGGATCCATAGGTCATTTGCATCTTTAACATGTTTCAAGCACGCATATCCATTTTTAAAACATGTTTAGAATAAATCTCTTTCTTATAAAATTCCAAGTTATTAGGGATGGACTAGTGGAATTTCCATAACTCTGATTACAAAACTTTTGTGTCGATTTTATGACGTGTGAATAAATTTTCATCACTTATATTTTTTATTTTTTAAAATTTTTCCATACATAAATTCTAAAAATTTCATTTTGTTGTGATCTATTTGCCTTTTATTTTTACGGGTTAAAGGGAGAGCGAAAACTCAAAGTTTTGATTTAAGAAAAAAGTATACATCTAAAATGGAAATGCACAATGCACAAATGTAGAGAGAGATAATTCCAAAGAGTATTTGTAATTTTTATGGATTGTAAACTCCTTTTAGTTTTTATATATTAGGTTGTGAAATCGTCGAGAAAAGGGGGAGGCGGGGGATTTTTTACTAAGTTTTGACGCCCAATCAATCAGTCATTTTTTTTCAAAAATATAGCCTGTTACACATGATAAAGCACTTCAAAATTACCTTTGATTGTTAGGTCAGATTTTTGTAAATGGGCTATATAATGGCTTGTTTGACTGGAGTAAATATCCCACTGCACGTTCACTTGAGAATTTAATGAGCGTTTGTTATTCTCTTTAAAAGGTTTGGATCCATAGGTCATTTGCATCTTTAACATGTTTCAAGAATGCATATCCATTTTTAAAACAAGTGTAGAAGAAATCTCTTTCTTTTAAAATTCCAAGCTATTTCGAAAACTAGTGGAATTTCAAAAACTTGGATAACAAAACTTTTTTGTTCATTTGTGGTGTGTGAATAAATTTTCTTTACTTACATTTGTTATTTTTTTAAATTTTTTCCATACATAAACTCTAAAATGTTCATTTTGTTTTTATCTATTTGCCTTTTTTTGTTTACGACAAGAAGGGAGAGCAGAAGCTCAAAGTTTTGATTTAACAAAAAATTATATACCTAAAATGCAAATGCACAATGCACAAATGTAGAGAGAGACAATTCCAAAGAGTCTCTGTAATTTTTAGGGATTGTAAATTCCTTTTAGTTTTTATATATTAGGCTTTGCAATCATAGGGAAAAGGGGGAGGTAGGGGATTTTTAACAGAGTGTTGACTCCCAATCCATAAGTGATTTCTTACAAAAATATAGCTCGTTACACATGATAAATGGCTTTATAATCATCTTTGATTGTTAGGTCAATTGTTTTGTAAATGGGCAAAATAATGACTTGTTGGACTCGGGTAAATATCCCAACGCACGTTCACCTGAGAATTCTCTTTAAAAGGTTTGGATCCATAGGTCATTTGCATCTTTAACATGTTTCAAGAATGCATATCCATTTGTAAAACATGTGTAGAAGAAATCTCTTTCTTTTAAAATTCCAAGCTATTAGGGTTGAACTAGTGGAATTTCGAAAACTTGGATAACAAAACTGTTTTGTTCATTTGTGGTGTGTGAATAAATTTTCTTTACTTAAATTTGTTATTTTTTTAAATATTTTTCATACATAAACTCTAAAATTTTCATTTTGGTTTTATCTATTTGCCTTTTTTTGTTTACGACAAGAAGGGAGAGCGAAAGCTCAAAGTTTTGATTTAACAAAAAAGTATAGAACTAAAATACAAATGCACAATGCACAAATAAAGAGAGAGACAATTCCAAAGAGTTTTTGTAATTTTTAGGGATTGTAAATTTCTTTTAGTTTTTATATATTAGGCTTTGCAATCGTAGGGAAAATGGGGAGGTAGGGGATTTTTAACAGAGTGTTGACTCACAATCCATAAGTCATTTCTTACAAAAAATGTAGCCCGTTACACATGATAAATGGCTTTACAATCATCTTTGATTGTTAGGTCAACTATTTTGTAAATGGGCAAAATAATGGCTTGTTGGACTCGGGTAAATATCCCAATGCATGTTCACTTGAGAATTTACTTTAAAAGGTTTGGATCCATAAGTCATTTGCATCTTTAACTTGTTTCAAGCATGCGTGTCCATTTTTAAAACATGTGTAGAAGCTCTTTCTTATAAAATTCCAAGCTATTAGGGTTGAACTAGTGGAATTTCCAAAACTTGGATAACGAAACTTTTTTGTTAATTTGTGGTATGTGAATAAATTTTATTTCCTTACATTTGTTGCTGTTTTAAATTTTTTCCATACATAAATTCTTAAATTTTCCTTCTGTTGTGATCTATTTGTCTTTTTTTTTACAGGATGAAGGGAGAGCTAAAACTAAAAATTTTTATTTAAGAAAAAAGTATACGTCTAAAATAGAAATGCATAATGAACAACTGTAGAGAGAGATAATTCCAAAGAGTGTCTGTAATTTTTAAGGATTGTAAACTATTTTTAGTTTTTATATATTAAGTTTTGCAATCGTCGGGAAAAGGGGGAGGCATGGGATTTTTAACTAAGTGTTGACTCCCAATCTAGAAGTCATTTCTTACAATTATATAGCCCATTATGCATGATAAATCACTTTACAATAATCTATGATTGGTAGGTCAGCTTTATGTAACTAGGCAAAATAAAGGCTTGTTTGACTCGGGTATATATCCCACCGGATGTTCACTTGAGAATTTAATGATCGTTTGTTATTCTCTTTAAAAGGTTTAGCTCCATAGGTCATTTGCATTGTTAACATGTTTTAAACATGCACATCCATTTTTAAGGCTATTAGGGTTGTGCTTGTGGAATTTCCCAAACTTGCATAACAAAACTTTTGTGTTCATTTGTGGTGTATGAATAAATTTTCTTTACTTACAGTTATTTTTTTTAAATCTTTTCCATACATAAACTCTAAAATTTTCATTTTGTTGTGATCTATTTGCCTTTTTGTGTTTACGGGATGACTGGAGAGCGAAAACTTAATGTTTTGATTTAAGAAAAAAGTATACATCTAAAATGGAAATGCACAATAGATAATTTAGAAGAGTGTCACTATTTTTTAGGGATTGTAAGCTCCTTTTTGTTTTTTTATATTAGGTTTTGCAATCGTCAGGAAAAGGAGGAGGCCGGGGATTTTTAATTGAGTGTTGATTCCCTATCCATAAGTCATTTCTTACAAAAATATAGTCCGTTGAGCATTTTAAATCACTTCACAATCATCTATGATTGTTAGGTCAGCTTTTTATAAATGGGCAAAATAATGGCTTGTTTGACTCGGGTAAATATCCAACAACACGTTCAATTGAGAATTTAATGAGCGTTTGTTATTCTCTGTTATGCCCCATTTCGGATCAACCACCGGACAATTTCTTCCTGTGTGGGGAGGAAGGGATTGAGATTTGAAGGAGGCTCGACCTTGGACCTCAAAGGGAGAATCCAACCTAGACCTCTGAGGGAGAATCCAACCTGTTTAATTCTAATTTCCTCAATGCTTACTTTCTTCATTCATCTCACGTCCCTAAATAGGGAGTTTGGGAAAACATGCCAATGGCCATAATTTCAAAAAATTAAAAATAAACCCCTAATGAATAGAAATTGCAAATAAACCTCTAATGAATAGAAATTTCAAATAAACCCCTTATGAGTCCATAACATTACTCCCCTCCTGGACAACGAGCTTGCCCTCAAGCTCGAATGTAGAATGGTTTGTCCGTGCCAAGGGTTAGGTCCATGTAAAGTGGCAACCGCAATATCAGCGGCAACACGTTGGAGTACAAAAGTAGAGCAACCTAGCAGAGGAGCAATTTTTTTTTTTTTTTAGTTTCTTTATCTCTCTTCCTCTCAGAGCTCAGACAAATATCATCACCACCATTGACAAAATTTTGAGGATAATTATACTGTGAAAACATGCTCAGTAACTTGTCAAATAAATCATATGCCTGTATTGCATGGGGACCACATATGGATCTCCCAGATGCATCTGATCTTGTATAGATAAGGAAAAGAGCTTCAGCGACATCTCGGACATCAAATATGTGCCAGATGTTGTGTTTTTGTCCATACTCCAAAGCTTCACTTGCGGTTGCTGTTTTTCCAAGGCAGTACCAGTTCCCAGTTGTTCTATAGTATACTTTTTCTGACTAGCAAGTCTCATCCATGATTGTATCCTTTGGCCACATTGTTGGCATAGGAACAACAAAGGGAGAAGAAACAACAATAACCTATCCCACATGTGCCTCAGTTAATACCTTAGGTACATTGAGGGTACCGGTCACAACAGGTTCAATTAAGTCAATCTCTTGATTGGGGACACTACCCGGAGGGAATGGACTTGCAACATGGAAGACTCCAGCGCATCCTGCATTAGCCGCACCAAGAGAGTTGAAGATTTTCAGGGGCATGATCCAATTTCTTCAAATGAGCATCTTCAGTGTTGGACTCCACTTCAATCATAATGATTGAATCACTGAGATAATCCTTACGAGGAATTCCTGCTTCACAAGTAGAAGAAGAAGTGGACAAGCCAGGGCGCTCACTGCCCTGCATGGAAAGGTCTTTTTCTTGCTGTGTTTCTTTTTCAACTTTTCCAATATTGTTTGGATCATCAAACCATGGGTCGAGTTCTTTTTTAAGTTCCTCAAAGGATATAGGGTCTTCTAGCTCTAATATGTCATAAAAAAAATAGTAATTCCCATGCCTGAATAACATCACCAGCCAGCTCTGGTGGAAGCATGCTGCTCAAAGGTCGACAAGGAGGAGGAACTCTCGGTTCATTAAACAAATCCTCATTGCACTATTTCTTAGATTTTCTGAGCAAGTCATCACTATGGGAACCAAAATAAGTCCCCCTCATATAATACAGGCAACAAGAGAGGGCCTCAGGAAGTTGTTCTATTATATTTTCAACAAATTCCCCATCCAATCCAAATCTATCGTGGTCTAACCTTTTTGCAATAGCTCCACATGTCATTGCAAGCTCACTCTCACTATGAATTCCAAGAGAAGTATATATACCAGTAGTAGAACTGAAAATTTTAGTCAGTAGGTCAACACTGCCGTCAGCTCTACGGTGAGTTCCATCCAAACCGTGCTTAAAGAGAAAATGAAAGCTACCTGACTTTCTATAAACTTCAAAACAAGCATTAACAATAGGCAAAATGTACTCCACTGGTCCCAAATCCTCACAGATTGCTGTATTTGCAGCATGGGAAGGGGTGTTGGTGTCCGTATCATACATCTCATCATCCCAGTCTATAAATGTTGCATATAAACTCGTCAAAAAATTGAGAAAAGCCTTGATAGAAAGTGGAATCATGATTGAACACAGAAGCTCAAACCAAAGAGGTATGACTAGTAATTCATACCACGGCTGTCGAGCATTATTAGTGACTGGGTGAGGAACCACACTATCTTGTAACATCTTGTTAAACATGCCAATAGGCAATTCAAAGTAATCCACTCTAAACAACCCTGGGATCAAACCAGTGTAAGTTTGAACGTTAGGACAAACACCTCTATTTCTCATGTCAATGAGTAGATCACATGCTTCTTTAAGAGGACCAGCATTGCAAAGACCATGAAGGAAACACGAATAACTAATAGAGTTTGGCTGAGAACCTGCCTTGACCAGTCTATCAAAAATCAGAGATGCCGAATCGAAGCTGCCATTTTGACAATGCCCCGCGATTGAGTGGACGAGGTTACCCCTCTAGATTGCCGAGAAGGAGATTGAAACTGATAGCTGTTGGCTAGAAGCCAATTCCCCCCGAAATTTTTTCTGAGCCACACCCACCCAATTTGGAAGTTAGGTTCCCTCAGTTCGGCCAAGAGGGGGATTGCGAGTGCGAGGTGATATTCGGAAGTCACATCCCACAGGACAATTTTCCGATGGCGCTTCCTCATTTTTTGGTGGACTCTTGTTTCTGCTAGTGGATTGTCGGAGACAGAGGAGGGAGGGTCGAATTGATTTGCCGTGACCGAGGCAGATGGGAATACTTCCGTCTACTGTGCGGGAAGATGTGTGGCTGGCCGTGAGAAGGGGACTTGGGAGGTCAACCCAAATCAGCCAGTATCGATGGGATTTGGGATGAAATGTCTTCCGATTTCCCAAAATCAGGGTCCCCGCCTTTTGATTTTGGGAGTTCGGAAAGCTTTTTCGAGTCTGCGATCCTTTGGACTGGGTCCATTGTGAAGGAAGAGGTACGACTTCCCATGAGATAGGGGTGGGGAATAACCCCTCCGGTGTGCACGATTTGGGGTCACCGCCGTCTGGTGTTGGAATTTGGGGGAGCTTTTCCGCGACCAAGAGCTCCCGAATTGGCATTTTCGCCGACGAAGGTTGTGCTGGGTGTAGATGGGCCCTACATGGGGGCAGGGCGGTAATGGTAGTGCTTGGCCAGAAGAGTGGAACTACTCAGCAGCGTCTAACCACGACCCACTTCCTCATCCTGTAGCTGTATGATCCGCAGTAAATAGTCATTCACGGCGTACATGTCCGTCTTGATTTCCTCCATGGTTTGCACCATAGCCAGATGCTGCTTCTCCATAACTGGACGATGTTCCACCAAATGTCGACGCAAATCATCCCAGGAAAAGGAATCGCCACGGGTGGTTCACTCTGATACCAAGATGTTATGCCCCATTTTTGGATCATCCACAGGACAATTTCTTCCAGCGTGGGGAGGAAGGAATTGAGCCTTGAAAGAGGCTTGACCTTGGACCTCAAAGGGAGAATCCGACCTAGACCTTTGAGGGAGAATCCGACCTATTTAATTATAATTTTCATAATACTTACTTTCTTCATTCATCTCATGTCCCTATATAGGGAGATAGGGAAAACATGCCAAAGGCCATAACATTCTCTAATGAATAGAAATTAAAAATAAACCCCCAATGAATTGAAATTTCAAATAAACCCCTAATGAGTCCATAACATTTTTTTTAAAAGGTTTGGATCCATAGGTCATTTCCATTTTTAACAAGTTTCAAGCATGCATATCCATTTTTAAAACATGTGTAGAAGAAATCTCTTTCTTATAAAATTCCAAGCTACTAGGGTTGAACTAGTGGAATTTCCAAAACTTGGATAACAAAACTTTTGTGTTTATTTGTGGCGTGTGAATAAATTTTCTTTACTTAATTTTATTGTTTTAAATTTTTTCCATACATAAACTCTTCAATTTTCATTTTTTTGTGACCTATTTGCTTTTTTTGTTTACAGGAAGAAAGGAGAGCGAAAACTCGAAGTTTTGATATAAGAAAAAAGTATAAATCTAAAATAGAAATGCACAATGCACAAATGTAGAGAGAGATAATTCCAAATAGTGTCTGTAATTTGTAGGGATTGTGAACACCTTTTAGTTTTTATATATTAGGTTTTACAATCGTCGGGAAAAGGGGGAGGCGGGAGATTTTTAAATGAGTGTTGACTCCCAATCCATAAGTCATTTCTTACAAAAATATAGCCTGTTACACATGATAAATCACTTTACATTCATCTATGATTGGTAGGTCATCTTTTGGTAAATGGGCAAAATAATGGCTTGTTTGACTCGGGTACATATCCCACCGCACATTCACGTGAGAATTTAATGAGCGTTTGTTGTTCTCTTTATAAGGTTTGGATCCATAGGTCATTTGCATCTTTAACATGTTTCAGGGATGCATATCCATTTTTAAAAGATGTGTAGAACAAATATATTTCTTGTAAAATTTCAACCTATTATGGTTGAACTAGTGGAATTTCCCAAACTTAGATAACAAAACTTTTGTGTTCATTTGTGGTGTGTGAATACATTTTATTTACTTACATTTGTTATTGTTTTAAATTTTTTCCACACATAAACTCTAAAATTTTCATTTTGTTGTGATCCGTTTGCCTTTTTTGTATACGGGATGAAGGGAGAGCGAAAACTCAAAGTTTTGATTTAAGAAAAAAGTATACATCTAAAATGGAAATACACAATGCACAAATGTAGAGAGAGATAATTCCAAAGATTTTTTGTAATTTGTAGGGATTTTAAACTCCTTTTAGTTTTTACATATTAGGTTTTGCAATCGTCGGTAAAAGGGGGACACAAGGGATTTTTAACTGAGTGTTGACTCCCAATGCTTAAGTAATTTCTTACCAAATTATAGCTCGTTACGCATGATAAATCACTTTACAATCATCTATGATTATTAGGTCAGCTTTTTGTAAAGGGGCAAAATAGTTGCTTGTTTGACTCGGGTAAATATCCCATCACACATTCACTTGAGAAATTAATCAGCATTTTTTATTCTCTTTAAAAGGTTTGGATCCATAAGTCATTAGCCTCTTTAACATGATTCAAGCATGCATATCCATTTTCAAAAACATGTGTAGAAGAAATCTCTTTCTTATAAAATTCAAAGCTATTAGGGTTGAACTAGTGGAATTTCCCAAACTTGGATAACAAAACTTTTGTGTTCATTTGTTGTGTGTGAATAAATTTTCTTTACTTACATTTGTTATTGTTTTAAATTTTTTCCATGCATAAACTCTAAAATTTTTATTTTGTTGCGATCTATTTTCCATTTTTTGTTTTCGGGATGAAGGGAGAGCGAAAACTCAAAGTTTTGATTTAAGAAAAAAGTAAACATCTAAAATAAAAATGCACAATGCACAAATGTAGAGAGAGATAATTCCAAAGACTGTCTTTAGTTTTTAGGGATTGTAAACTCATATTAGTTTTTATATATTAGGTTTTGCAATCATTAGGAAAAGAGGGAGGCTAGGGATTTTTAACTAAGTGTTGAGTCCCAATCCTTATCTCATTTTAAAAAAATTATAGCTAGTCATGCACGATAAATCACTTTACAATCATCTATGATTGTTAGGTCAACTTTTTGAAAATAGGCGACTTATTTGACTCGGGTAAATATCCCACCGCAAGTTAACTTCAGAATTTAATGAGCGTTAATTATTCTCTTTAAAAGGTTTGGATTCATAGGTCATTTGCATCTTTAGCATGTTTCAAGCATGCATATCCATTTTTAAAATATGAGTAGAAGAAATCTCTTTCTTATAAAATTCCAAGCAATAATGGTTGAACTAGAGGAATTTTCCAAACTTGGATAAAAAAATTTTTGTGTTCATTTGTGGTGTGTGAATAAATTTTTTTTATTTACATTTGTAATTGTTTTAAATTGTTTCTTTACATAAACTCTAGAATTTTCATTTTGTTTTGATCTATTTGCCTTTTTTTTTCACGGGAAGAAGGGAGAACGAAAACTCAAATTTTTTATTTAAGAAAAAAGTATACATCTAAAATGGAAATGCACTATGCACAAAAGTAGAGAGAGATAATTCAGAAGAGTGTCTATAATTTTTAAGGATTTTAAACTCATTTTAGTTTATATATATTAGGTTTTGCAATGGTCGACAAAAGGGGGATGCGGGTTATTTTTAACTGAGTGTTGATTCCCAATCCATAAGACATTTCCTACAAAACTTTTGCCCGTTACGTATGATAAATCTCTTTACAATCATCTATGATTGTCAGGTCAGCTTTTTGTAAATGGGCAAAATAATGGCTTGTTTGACTCGGGTAAATATCCCACAGCACGTTCACTTGAGAATTTAATGAGCGTTTGTTATTCTCTTTAAAAGGTTTGGAACCATAGGTCATTTGCATCTTTAACATGTTTCAAGCATGCATATCCATTTTTAAAACATGTGTAGAAGAACTCTCTTTATTATAAAATTTCACGCTATTAGGGTTGAACTAGTGGAATTTCCCAAACTTGGATTACTAAAATTTTGTGTTCATTTGTGGAGTGTGAAGAAATTTTCTTTACTTACATTTGTTATTGTTTTAAATTTTTTCCATACATAAACTCTAAAATTTTCATTTTTTTGTGATCTATTTACCATTTTTTGTTTACGGGATGAAGGGAGAGCGAAAACTCAATGTTTTGATTTAAGAAAAATGTATACATCTAAAATGGAAATTCACATTGCACAAATGTAGAGAGAGTTAATTCCGAAGAGTGTCTATAATTTTTTGGGATTGTAAAATCTTTTTAGTTTTTATATATTAGGTTTTTCAATCGGTGGAAAAAGGGGTAGGCGGGGGAATTTTAACTGAGTGTTCACTCCCAATCTATAAGTAATTTCTTACAAAAATATAGCCCGTTACGCTTGAGAAATCACTTTAAAATCATATATAATTGTTAGGTCAACTTTTTGTAAATGGGCAAAATAAGGGTTTGTTTGACTCGGGTAAGTATCCCACCGCACGTTCACTTGAGAATTTAATGAGCGTTTGTTATTCTCTTTAAAAGGTTTGGATCCATAGGTCATTTGCATCTTTAACATGTTTCAAGCATGCATATCCATTTTTAAAACATGTGTAGAAGAAATCTCTTTCTTATAAAATTCCAAGCCATTAGGGTTGAACTAGAGAAATTTCCCAAACTAGGATAACAAAACTTTTGTGTTCATTTGTGGTGTGCGAATAAATTTTCTTTTCTTACATTTGTTATTGTTTTAATTTTTTCCATTCATAAACTCTTAAATTTTCATTTGATAGTGATTCATTTGCCTTATTTGTTTAAGAGATGAAGGGAGAGCGAAAACTCAAAGTTTTGATTTAAGAAAAAATTATACATCAAAAATGGAAATTCGCTATGCACAAATGTGGAGAGAGATAATTCCTAAGACTGTCTATAATTTTTAGGGATTTTAATCTCCTTTTAGTTTTTATATATTAGGTTTCACAATTGTCGGGAAAAGGGGGAGGCGGGGATTTTTAACTGAGGGTTGACTCCCAATTCGAAAGTCATTTTTTAAAAAAATACAGCCTGTTACACATGATAAATCCCTTTACAATCATCTATGGTTAGCATTATGTAAATGGGCATAATAATGTCTTGTTTGACTCGGGTAAATATCCCACCGCATGTTCACTTCTGAATTTAATGAGCATTTACTACTCTCCTTAAAAGGTTAGGATCCATAGGTCATTTGCACCTTTAACATGTTGCAAGCATGCATATCCATTTTTAAAACATGTGTAGAAGAAATCTCTTTTTTCAAAAATTCCAAGCTATTAGTGTTGAACTAGTGGAATTTCCAAAACTTGGATAACAAAACTTTTGTGTTCATTTGTCGTGTGTGAAAAAATTTTCTCTACTTATATTTCTTATTGTTTAAATTTTTTTCCAAACTTAAACTCTAAAATCTTTATTTTGTTGTGATCTACGGGAAGAAGGGAGAGCGAAAACTAAATGTTTTGATTTAAGAGAAAAGTATACATCTAAAATGGAAATTCACAATGCACAAATGTAGAGAGCAATAATTCTGAAGAGTGTGTATAATTTTTAGGGATTGTAAACTCCTTTCAGTTTTTATATATTAGGTTTTGCAATAGTTGGGAGAAGGGGGAGGCGGGGGAGTTTTAACTAAATGTTGACTCCCAATCCATAAGTCATTTCTTTGAAAACAATAGCCCGTTACACATGATAAATCAATTTACAAACATCTATGATTGTTAGGTCAGCTTTTTGTAAATGGGCAAAATAAAGGTTTGTTTGACTCTGGTAAATATCTCGCCCCACATTAACTTGAGAATTTAATGAGCGTTTTTTATTCTCTTTAAAAGGTTTGAATCCATAGGTCATTTGCGTCTTTAACATGTTTTAAACATGCATATCCATTTTTAATACATGTGTAGAAGAAATCTCTTTCTTCTAAAATTCCAAGCTATTAGAGTTGCACTTGTGGAATTTCCCAAACTTTGATAACAAAACTTTTGTGTTCATTTGTGGTGTGTGAATAAATCTTCTTTACTTACAATTGTTATTGTTTAAAATTTTTTCCATACATAAACTCTAAAATTTTTATTTTGTTGTGATCTATTTGCCTTTTTTGTTTGTGGGATGAAGGGAGAGCGAAAACCTAAAGTTTTGATTTAAGAAAAAAGTATACATCTAAAATGGAAATTCACAATGCACAAATGTAGAGAGAGATAATTCCGAAGGCTGTCTATAAATTTTAGAGATTGTAAACTCCTTTTAGTTTTTATATATTAGGTTTTGCAATTGTCGGGGAAAGGGGGAGGCGGGGGATTTTTAACTGAATGTTAACTCCCAACCCATAAGTCATTTCTTACAAAAATTTAACCCGTTACGCATGATAAATCACTTTATAATCATCAATAATTTTTAGGTTTGCTTTTTGTAAATGAGCAAAATAATGACTTGTTTAACTCGGGTAAATATCCCATCGCACGTTCACTTGAGAATTTAATGAGCATTTGTTATTCTCTTTGAAAGGTTTGGATCCATAGGTCATTTTAATATTTAATATGTTTCAAGCAAGAATTTCCATATTTAAAACATGTGTAGAAGAGATCTCTTTCTTCTAAAATTCGAAGTTATTAGGGTTGAACTAGTGGAATTTCCCAAACATTGATAACAAAACTTTTGTGTTCATTTGTGGCGTGGGAATAAATTTTCTCTACTTAGATTTCTTATTGTTTTAAACTTTTTCCATAATTAAACTCTAAAATTTTCTCTTTGTTGTGATCTATTTGACATTTTTTGTTTACGGGAAGAAGGGAGAGCGAAAACGCAATGTTTTGATTTAAGGAAAAAGTATTCATCTAAAATGAAAATTCACAATGCACAAATAGAGGCAATTCCGAAGGGTGTCTATAACTTTTAGAGATTGTAAACTACTTTTAGTTTTTATATATTAGGTTTTGCAATCGTCTGGAAAAGGGGGAGGCGAGGGATTTTTAACTGAATGTTAACTCCCAATCTATAAGTCATTTCTTACAAAAATATAGCCCCGTTACGCATGATAAATAACTTTAAAATCATCAATAAGTTTTAGGTCAGATTTTTGTAAATGGGCAAAATAATGGCTTGTTTAAATCGGGTAAATATCCCACCACATGTTCACTTGAGAATTTAATTAGCGTTTGTTATTCTCTTTGAAAGGTTTGGATCCATAGGTCATTTTAATCTTTAAGATGTTTCAAGCAAGCATTTCCATTTTTAAAACATGTGTAGAAGAAATCTCTTTCTTATAAAATTCCAAGCTATTATGGTTCAAATTAGTGAAATTTCCAAAACTAGGATAACAAACTTTATTGTTCACTTCTGGTGTGTAAATAAATTTTCTTTACTTACATTTGTTATTGTTTTAAATTTTTTCCATACATAAACTCAAAAATCTTATTGTTGTGATCATTTTGCCTTTTTTTGTATACTGGATGAATGGAGAGCGAAAAATCAAAGTTTTTATTTAAAAAAAAAAGTATACTTCTAAAATGGAAATACACAATGCACAACTGTAGAGAGAGATAATTCCAAAGAATGTTTGTAATTTTTATGGACTGTAAACTCCTATGAGTTTTATATACTAGGTTTTACAATCGTTGAGAAAAGGGGGAGGCGGGGGATTTTTAATTGAGTGTTGACTCCCAATCCATAAGTCATTTCTTACAAAAATATAGGCCGTTACGTATGATAAATCACTTTACAATCATCTATGATTGTTAGGTTAGCTAATTATAAATGGGCAAAATCATGGCTTGTTTGACTCGAGTAAATATCCCACAACACGTTCACTTGAGAATTTAATGAGTGCTTGTTATTCTCTTTAAAATGTTTGGATCAATAGGTTATTTCATCTTTAACATGTTTCAAGCATGCATATCCATTTTTAAAATATGTGTAGAAATCTCTTTCTTATAAAATTCCAAGCTATTAGGGTTGAACTAGTGGAATTTCTCAAACTTGGATAAAAGAACTTTTGTGTTCATTAATGGTGTCTGAATAAATTTTATTTACATACATTTTTTATTGTTATAAAGTTTTTCTACTCATAAACTCTAAAATTTTCATTTTGTTGTGATCTATTTGCCTTTTTTTATGTACGGGATGAAGGGAGAACGAAAATTCAAGTTTTTATTTAATAAAAGAGTATACATCTAAAATGGAAATGCACAATGCACAAATGTAGAGAGAGATAATTCCGAAGAGTGTCTGTAATTTTTTGGGATTATAAACACCTTTTAGTTGTTATATATTAGGATTTGCATTCGTCAAAAAAAGGGGGATGTGGGTAATTTTTAACAGAGTGTAAATTCCCATTCCATAAGTCATTTCCTTTAAAAAGTTTTCTTGTTACACATGATAAATCTCTTTAAAATCATCTATGATTATTAGGTCAGCTTTTTTTAAATGGGCAAAATAATGGCTTGTTTGACTTAGGTAAATATCCCACAGCACGTTCACTTGAGAATTTAATGATCGTTTATTATTCTCTTTAAAAGGTTTGGATCCATAGGTCATTTGCATCTTTAACATGTTTCAAGCATGCATATCCATTTTTAAAATATGTGTAGAAGAAATCTCTTTCAGATAAAATTCCAAGCTATTAGGGTTCTACTAGTGGAATTTCCATAACTTGGATAACGAAACTTTTGTGTTCATTTGTGAAGTACGAATAAATTTTCTTTACTTACATTTGTTATTGTTTAAAATTTTTTCCATACACAAAATCTTAAATTTTCATTTTTTTTTATACCTATTTGTCTTTATTTTTTAATGGGAAGAAGGGAGAGTGAAAACTCAAACTTTTGAATTAAGAAAAAAGTATACATCTAAAATGGAAATTAACTATGCACAAATGTGGAGAGAGATAATTCCAAAGAATGTCTGTCAGTTTTAGGGATAGTAATCTCCTTTTAGTTTTTATATATTAGTTTTGCAATTGTCAGGAAATGGGGAGGCGAGGGATTTTTAACTAAGTGTTGACTCCCAATCCAAAAGTCATTTCTTAAAAAAATATAGCCCGTTACGCATGATAAATCACTTTACAATAATCTATGATTGTTAGGTCAGCTTTTTTTAAATGGGCAAAATCATGGCTTGGTTGATTCGGGTAAATATCCCACCGCACATTCACTTGAGAATTTAATGAGCCTTTGTTATTCTCTTTAAAAGGTTTGGATCCATAGGTCATTTGCATCTTTAACATGTTTCAAACATGCATATCCATTTTTAAAACATGAGTAAAAGAAATCACTTTCTTATAAAATTCCAAGCTATTAGGGTTGAACTAGTGGAATTTCCCAAACTTGGGTAACAAAACTTTTGTGTTGTGGTGTGTGAATAAATTTTCTTTACTTACATTTGTTATTTTTTTGATTTTTTTGCATACATAAACTCTATAATTTTCATTTTGATGTGATATATTTGCCTTTTTTTTTAGAATGAAGGGAGAGCGAAAAACCCAATGTTTTGATTTAAGAAAAAAGTATATATCTAAAATTGAAATTCACAATGCACAAATGTGGAGAGAGATAATTCTGAAGAGTGTCTATAATTTTTAGGGAATGTAAAATCCTTTTAGTTTTTATAAATTAGGTTTTGCAATTGTGGGGAACAAGGGGAGGCAGGGGATTTTTAACTGAGTGTTGACTACCAATCCATTAGTCATTTCATACAAAAATATTGCCTGTTACGCATGATAAATCACTTTAAATCATCTATAATTGTTAGGTCTGCTTTGTGTAAATGGGCAAAATAATAGCTTGTTTATGTAAGTAAATATCCCACGAACGGTCACTTGAGAATTTAATGAGCGTTTTTCATTCTATTTAAAAATTTTGGATCCATAGGTAATTTGCATCTTTAACATGTTTCAAGCATGCATATCCATGTTTAAAACATGTGTAGAAGAAATCTCTTTCTTATAAAATTCCTAGCTATTAAGGTTGAACTAGTGGAATTTCCCAAACTAGAATTACTAAACTTTTGGGTTCATTTTTTGAGTGTGAATAAATTTTATTTACTTACATTTGTTATTGTTTTAAATTTTTTCCATGCATAAACTCTAAATTTTTCTTTTTGTTGTGACCTATTTGCCTTTTTTTGTTTACGGGATGAAGGGAGAGCAAAAACTCAAAACTTTGATATAAGGAAATAGTATACATCTAAAATTGAAATGCACAATGCACAAATGTAGAGAGAGATAATTCTTAAGAGTGTTTTTATTTTTTAGGGAATGTAAATTCCAATTAATGTTTATATATTAGTTTTTGCAATCGTCAGGAAAAGGGGGAGGCGGGGTGTTTTCAACCGAGGGTTGACTTCCAATCCATAAGTCATTTCTTAAAAAATGTAGCCCGTTTCGCATTGTTAATCACTTTACAATCATCTATAATTGTTTGGACAACTTTTTGTAAATGGGCAAAATAATGGCTTGTTTGAGTCAGGTAAATATCCCACCGTGAGTTCATTTGAGAATTTAATGAGCGTTTGTTGTTCTCTTTATAAGGCTTGGATCCATTGGTCATTTGCATCTTTGACATGTCTCAAGCATGCTTATCCATTGTTAAAACATATGTAGAAGAAATCTTTTTCTCAAGAAATTCCAAGCTATTAGGGTTGACCTAGTGGAATTTCCCAAACTTGGATCACACAACTGTTGTGTTCATTTGTTGTGTGTGAATAAATTTTCTTTACTTACATTTGTTATTGTTTTAAATTTTTTCCATACATAAAATCTAAAAAATTCATTTTGTGGTGATCTATTTTCCTTTTTTTGTTTACAGGATGAAGGGAGAGCAAAAACTCAATGTTTTGATTTAAGAAAAATGTAGACATCAAAAATGGAAATTCACATTGCACAAATGTAGAGAGCGTTAATTCCGAAGAGTGTCTATAATTTTTAAGGATTGTTAAATCCTTTTAGTTTTTATATATTAGGTTTTGCAATCGTCAGGAAAAGGGGGAGGCGAGGAATTTTTAACTGAGTGTTCACTCCCAATCTATAAGTAATTTCTTAAAAAATTATAGCCCGTTATGCTTGATAAATCACTTTAAAATATCTATAATTATTAGGTCAAATTTTTTTAAATGGTCAAAATGATGGCTTGTTTAACTCGGGTAAATAATCCACCGCACGTGCACTTGAGAATTTAATGAGCGTTTGTTATTCTCTTTAAAAGGTTTGGATCCATAGGTCATTTGCATCTTTAACTTGTTTCTAGTATGCATACCCATTTTTAAAACATGTGTAGGACAAATCTCTTTCTTATAAAATTCCAAGACATTAGGGTTGAACTAGTGGAATTTCCCAAAATTGGATAACAAAACTTTTGTGTTCATTTCTGGTGTGTGAATAAATTTTCTTTACTTGCATTTGTTATTGTTTTAATTTTTTTTCCTCACATAAACTCTTAAAGTTTCATTTTGTAGTGATCCATTTGCCTTTATTTGTTTACGGGATGAAGGGAGAGCGAAAACTCGAAGTTTTGATTTAAGAAAAAATTATACATCTAAAATGGAAATTCACTATGAAAAAATGTAGAGAGAGATAATTCCAAAGAGTGTCTGTAATTTTTATTGGATTTTAATCTCCTTTTAGTTTTTATATATTAGATTTTGAAATCGTCGGGAGAAGGAAGAGGTGGGGGATTTTTAACTGAGTGTTGACTCCCTATCCATAAGTCATTTCTTACAAAAATATAGCCTCTTATGCATGATAAATCACTTTACAATCATCTATTTTTGTCAGGTTAGCTTTTTTTAAATGGGTAAAATAATGGCCCATTTGACACAGGTAAATTCCCACAGTAGGTTCACTTGAAGATTTAATGAGCGTTTGTTTTCTCTTTAAAAGGTTTGGATCCATAGATCATTTGCGTCTTTAACATGTTTCAATTATGCATATCCATTTTTAAAACATGTGAAGAAGAAATCTCTTTCTTATAAAATTTCAAGCTATTATGGTTGAGCTAGTGGAATTTCCCAAACTTGGATAACAAAACGTTTTTATTCATTTGTGGTGTGTGAATAAATTTTTCTTACTTACATTTTTTATTGTTTTAAATTTTTTCCATACATAAAGTCTGAAATTTTCATTGTGTGTTGATCTATTTGCCTTTTTTTGTTGACAGGATAAATGGAGAACGAATATTCAAAGTTTTTATTTAAGAAAAAAGTGTACATCTAAAATGGAAATGCACAATGCACAAATGTAGAGAGAGATGATTCCAGAGTGTGTCCATAATTTTTAGGGATTGTAAACTCCTTTTAGTTTTTATATATTACGTATTGCATTTGTCGGGAAAAGGGAGAGGCGGGGGATTTTTAACTGAGTGTTGACTGACAATCCATAAGTCATTTCGTATTAAAATATAGCCTGTTACACGTGATAAATCACTTTACAATCATCTATGATTGTTAGGTCAGATTTTTGTAAAAGGGTAAAATAAAGGTTTATTTGATTCGGTTAAATATGCCATCGCACATTCACTTGAAAATTTAATGAGGGTTTGTTATTCTCTTTAAATGGGTTGGAGCCATAGTTCATTTGCATCTTTAACATGTTTCAAGCATGCATATCCATTTTTAAAACATTTGTAGAAGAAATTTCTTTCTTATAAAATTCCAAGCTATTAGGGTTGAACTAGTGGAATTTCCCAAACTTGGATAACAAAAATTTTGTGTTCGTTTGTGGTGTGTGAAAATATTTTATTTACATACATTTGTTATTGTTTTAAATTTTTTCCATTCATAAACTCTAAAATTTTCAATTTTTGTGATCAATTTGCCTTGGAATGAAGGGAGAGCGAAAACTCAAAATTTTCATTTAAGAAAAAAGTATACATCTAACATGGAAATTCACAATGCACAAAAGTAGAGAGAGATAATTCCAAAGAGTGTCTGTAATTTTTAGGGATTGTAAATTCCTCTTAGTTTTTATATATTAGGTTTTGCAATTGTTAGGAAAAGGAGGCGGCGGAGGATTTTTAACTAAGTGTTAACTCCCAATTTATAAGTCATTTCTTAAAAAAATATAGCCCGTTACACATGAGAAATCACTTTACAATCATCTATGATTGTTAGGCCACCTTATTGTAAATGGGCAAAATCATGGCTTGTTTGACTTGAGTAAATATCCCACCACACATGCACTTGAAAATTTAATGAGTGTTTGTTATTCTCTTTAAAAGGTTTGGATCCATAGGTTATTTCCATCTTTAACATGTTTCAAGCATGCTTATACATTTTTAAAACATGTGTAGAAGAAATCTCTTTCTTATAAAATTCCAAGCTGTTAGGGTTGAACTAGTAAAATTTCCCAAACTTGGACAACAAAACTTTTGTGTCCACTAATGGTGTGTGAAAAGGGGGAGGCAGAAAATATTTAACTGAGTGTTTAATCCCAATCCATAAGTCATTTCTTTCAAAAATATGGCCAATTACACATGAAAAATCATTTTACAATCATCTATGCTGGTTAGGTCAGCTTTTGCTAAATGGACAAAATAATGGCTTGCTTGACTCAGGTAAATATCCCACCGCACGTTCACTTGAGAATTTAATGAGCGTTTGTTATTCTCTTTAAAAGGTTTGGATCCATAGGCCATTTGCATCTTTAACATATTTCAACCATGAATATCCATTTTTAAAACATGTGTGGAAGAAATCACTTTCATATAAAATTCCAAGCTATTATGGTTGACCAAGTGGAATTTCCAAAACTTGGATAACAAAACTTTTGTGTTCATTTGTGGTGTGTGAATCAATTTTCTCTACTTACATTTGTTATTGTTTTAATTTTTTTCCATAAATCAACTCAACAATTTTCATTTTGTTGCGATCTTTTTGCCTATTTTTGTTTACCGGTTGAAGGGAGAGCGAAAACTCAACGTTTTGATTTTAGAAAAAAGTATACATATAAAAGGGAAATGCACAATTAACAAATGTATAGAGAGATAATTCCAAAGACTTTAAGTTTTTATATATTTGGTTTTGCAATCGTCCGAAAAAGGGGGAGGCAGGGGATTTTTAACTGAGTGTTGACTCCCAATCCATAAGTAATTTCTTAAAAAACAACATAGCCCATTACGCATGATAAATCACTCACAATCATCTATTAGGTCAGCTTTTTGTAAATGGGCAAAATAATGGCTTGTTTGACTCGGGTAAATATCCTACTGCACGTTCGCTTGAAAATTTAATGAGCGTTTGTTATTATCTTTAAAAGGTTTGGATCCATAGGTCATTTGCATCTTTAACATGTTTCAAGCATGCATATCCATTTTTAAAACATGTGTAGAAGAAATCACTATCTTATAAAATTCCAAGCTATTAGGGTTGAACTAGTGGAACTTCCAAAACTTGGATAACAAAACTTTTGTGTTCATTTGTGGTGTGTGAAAAAATTTTATTTACTTAAATTTGTTATTGTTTTAAATTTTTTCCAAACATAAAATCTTAAATTTTCATTTTGTAGTGATCTATTTTCCTTTTTTTGTTTACATGATAAAGGAGGAGCGAGAACTTAAAGTTTTGATGTAAGAAAAAAGTATACATCTAAAATTGAAATGAACAATGCACAAATGTAGAGAGATAATTCCAAAGAGTGTCTGTAATTTTAAGGGAATATGAACTCGTATTAGTTTTTATATATTTGGTTTTGCAATCATTGGGAAAAGGGGGAGGCAAGGGATTTTTAACTAAGTGTTGACTCCCAATCCATAAGTCATTTCGTACAAAAATATATCCCGTTATGCATGATAAATCACTTTACAATCATCTTTGATTGTTAGTCCAACTTTTTGTAAATGGGGAATATAAAGGCTTGTTTGACTCGGGTAAATATCTCACCGCACATTCACTTGAGAATTTAATGAATGTTTGTTGTTCTCTTTAAAAGGTTTGGATCCATAGGTCATTTGCATCATTAAAAAGTTTCAAGCATGCATATCCTTTTTTAAAATATGTGTAGAAGAAATCTCTTTCTTTTAAATTCCAAGATATTAGGGTTGAACTAGTGGAATTTCCTAAAATGGGATCACAAAACTTTTGTGTTCTGTTGTGGTGTGTGAATAAATTTTCTTTAGTTACATTCGTTATTATTTTCAATTTTTTCCATACATAAACTCTTAGATTTTCATTTTGTTGTGATCAATTTGCCTTTTTTGTTTACTGGATGAAGGGAGAGCAAAACTCATAGTTTTGACTTAGAAAAAAGTATACATCTAAAATGGAAATGCACAATGCACAAATATAGAGAGAGATAATTCCAAAGAGTGTCTATAATTTTTAGGGATTGTAAACTCTTTTTGGTTTTTATATTAGGTTTCTACTATCCACGGGAAAAGGGGGAGGCGGGGATTTTTAACTGAGTGTTGACTCCGATCCACTAGTCATTTCTTATAAAAATATTGTCTGTTACGCAAGATAAACCATTTTACAATCATCTATGATTGTTAAGTCAGATTTTTGTAAATGGGCAAAATAATGGATTGTTTGACTCGGGTAAATATGCCACCGCACCTTCACTTGAGAATTTAATGAGCATTTTTTATTCTCTTTAAAAGGTTTGGATCCATATGTCATTTGCATCTTTAACATGTTTCAAGCAAGCATATCAATTTTTTAAAACATATCTAGAAAAAATCTCTTTCTTATTACATTCCAAGCACTGAGGGTTGTACTAGTGGAATTTCAGAAACTTGGATAACAAAACTTTTGTGTTCATTTATGGTGTTTAAATAAATTTTATTTCCTTATATTTTTTATTGTTTTAATTTTTTTCCATACACAAACTCTTAAATTTTCATTTTGTCGTGATCTATTTGCCTTTTTTTGTTTACGAGAAAAAGGGAGAGCGAAAACTCAAAGTTTTGATGTAAGAAAAAAGTATACATCTAAAATAGAACTTCACAATGCACAATTGTAGAGAGAGATAATTCCAAAGAGTGACAGTAATTTTTAGGGATTGTAAACTCCTTTTATTTTTTATATATAAGCTTTTGCAATTGTCGGGAAAAGGGGGAGGCAGGGGATTTTTCATTGAGTGTTGACTCCAAATCCATAAGTCATTTTTTGCAAAAAAATATGGCCTGTTACGTTTGATAAATCACTTTACAATCATCTATGATTGTTAGGTCAGCTTTTTGAAAATGGGCAAAATAATGGCTTGCTTGACTCAGGTAAATATCCCACCGCACGTGCACTTGAGAATTTAATGAGCGTTTGTTATTCTCTTTAAAACGTTTGGATCCATAGGCCATTTGCATCTTTAACATGTTTCAAGCATGCTTATCCTTTTTTTAAAAATGTGTAGAAGAAATCTCTTTCATATAAAATCCCAAGCTATTACGGTTGAGCAAGTGGAATTTCCAAAACTAGGATAACAAAACTTTTGTTTTCATTTGTGGTGTGAATAATTTTTTTTTACTTATATTTTTTGTTGTTTTAAATTTTTTCCTGACATAAACTCTAAAATTTTCATTTTTTTGCGATCTCTTTGCCTATTTTTGTTTATAGGTTGATGGGAGAGCGAAAACCCAAAGTTTTGATTTCAGAAAAAAGTATACATCTAACATGGAAATGCACAATGAACAAATGTAGAGAGAGATAATCCCAAAGGGTGTTCGTAGTTTTTAGGGATTGTAAACTCCTTTTAGTTTTTATATATTAGGTTTTTCAATAGTCAGGAAAAGTGAGAGGCGGGGGATTTTTAACTGAGTGTTGACTCCCAATCCATAAGTCATTTCTTACAAAAAAATATGGCTCGTTACCCATGATAAATCACTTTACAATCCTCTATTAGGTCAGGTTTTTGAAAATGGGCAAAATAATGGCTTGTTTGACTCGGGTAAATGTCCCACCGCATGTTGACTAGAAAATTTAATGAGCGTTTGTTATTATCTTTCAAAGGTTTGGATCCATAGGGCATTTTGCATCTTTTACATGTTTCAAGCATGCATATCAATTTTTAAAACATTTGTAGAAGAAATCTTTTTCTTATAAAATTCCAAGCTATTAGGGTTGAACTAGTGGAATTTCCCAAACTTGGATAACAAAACTTTTGTGTTCATTTGTGGTGTGTGAATAAATTTTCTTTACTTATATTTTTTATTTTTTAAAACTTTTTCCATACATAAACTCTTAAATTTTCATTTTGTTGTGATATATTTGCTTTTTTTTGTTTACGTGATGAAGGGAGAGCGAAAATTTATCTCTTACAAAAACATAGCCCGTTATGCGTAATAAATCACTTTACAATCATCTATGATTGTTAGTCGAACATTTTTTTAAATGGCAAAATAATGGCTTGTTTGACTCGGGTAAATATCTCACCGCACGTTCACTTTAAAATTTCCCGAGCTTTCGTTATTCTATTTATGTGATTTGGATCCCTAGGTCATTTGCTTATTTATCATGTTTCAAGCAAACAAATCCTTTTTTAAAATATGTGTAGAAAAAATCTCTTTCATATAGAATTCCAAGTTATTAGGGTTGAACTAGTGGAATTTCCAAAAATTGTATAACAAAACTTTTGTGTTCAGTTGTGATGTGTGAATAAATTTTCTTTACTTACATTTGTTATTGTTTTAAATTTTTTCCACACATCAACTCTAAAATTTTCATTTTGTTTTGATCTATTTGCCTTTTTTTATTTACGTGATGAAGGGAGAGAGAAAACTCAAAGTTTTGAAGTAAGAAAAAAGTATACATCTAAAATGGAAATGCACAATGCACAAAAGTAGAGAGAGATAATTCAAAAGTGTCTGTAATTTTGAGGGTATGTAAACTCGTATTAGTTTTTATATATTTGGTTTTGCAATCGTTGGGAAAAGGGGGAGGCAGGGGATTTTTAACTGAGTGTTGACTCCCAATCCATAAGTCATTTCTTACAAAAATATAGCCCGTTATGCGAGATAAATCACTTTACAATCATCTATGATTGTTCGTCCAGCTTTTTGTAAATGGGAAAAATAATAGCTTGTTTGACTCGAGTAAATATCCCACCGCACGTTCACTTTAGAATTTATTGAGCTTTTGTTATTCTATTTATATGGTTTGGATCCATAGGTCATTAGCTTCTTTAACATGTTTCAAGCATGCATATCCTTGTTTAAAACATGTGTAGAAGAAATCTCTTTCTTATGAAATTCAAAGCAATTAGGGTTGAACTAGTGGAATTTCCAAAAATTGGATTACAAAACTTTTGTGTTCAGTTCTAGTGTGTGAATAAATTTTATTTACTTATATTTGTTATTGTTTTAAAGTTTTTCCATACATAAACTCTTAAATTTTTATTTTGTTGTGATCAATTTGCCTTTTTTCTTTACGGGATGAAGGGAGAGGGAAAGCTCATAATTTTGACTTAAGAAAAAAGTATACATCTTAAATGGAAAAACACAATGCACAAATTTAGAGGGAGATATTTCCAAAGAGAGTCTATAATTTTTAGGGATTGTAAACACTTTTTTGTTTTTATATTAGGTTTTTGCAATCGTCGGGAAAAGGGGGTGGGGGGGGGGGGGGGGGGGGGGGGGGGGTGGATTTTTAACTGAGTGTTGACTCCAAATCCATAAGTCATTTCTTAAAAAATAATTCCGCGTTACGTATGATAAATAACTTTACAATCATCTATGATTATTATGTGAGCTTTTTGTAAATGGCCAAAATAATGGCTTGTTGCACTCGGGTAAATATCCCTCCGCTTGAGAATTTAATGAGCATTTGTCAATCTCTTTAAAAGGTTTGGATCCATAGGTCATTTGCATCTTTCACATGTTTCAACCATGCATATCCATTTTTAAAACATGTGTAGAAGAAATCTCTTTGTTATAAAATTCCAAGCAATTAGGGTTGAACAAGTGGAATTTCAGCAACTTGGGTAACAAAACTTTTGTGTTCATTTATGGTGTGTGAATAAATTTTCTTTACTTACATTTTTTATTTTAAAAAAAAAATTTCAATACATAAAGTCTTAAATTTTCATTTTGTTGTGATCTATTTGCCTTCTTTTGTTTACGGGATAAAGGGAGAGCGAAAACTCAAAGTTTTGATATAAGAAAAAAGTCTACATCTAATATGGAACTTCACAATGCACAAATGTAGAGAGAGATAGTTCCAAAGAGTGTCTATAATTTTTACGGATTGTAAACTCTTTTTAGTTTTTATATATTAGGTTTTGCAATCGTCGGAAAAAGGGGAGGCGGGGGATTTTTCACTGAGTGTTGACTCTCAATCCATAAGTCCTTTCTTACAAAAAATATGGGGTGTTACGTATGATAAATCACTTTACAATCATCTATGATTGTTAGGTCAGTTTTTTGTAAATAGGCAAAATAATGGCTTGTTTGAGTTAGGTAAATATCCCACCACACGTTCACTAGAGAATTTAATGAGCATTTGTTATTCTCTTTAAAAGGTTTGGAACCATACGCCATTTGAATCTTTAACAAGTTTCAAGCATGCATAGCCATTTTCAAAACATGTATAGATGAAATCTATTACTGATAAAATTCCAAGAAATTAGGGTTGATCTTGTGGAATTTCCCAAACTTGGATAACAAAACTTTTGTGTTCATTTTTAGTGTGTGAATCAATTTATTGTACTTAAATTTGTTATATTTTTAAATTTTTTCCATACATAAACTCTAAAATTTTCAATTTGTTGTGATCTATTTGCCTTTTTGGTTTATGGGATGAAGAGAGAGTGAAAACTCATAGTTTTGACATAAGAAAAAAGTATACATCTGAAATGGAAATGCAAAATGCACAAATGTAGAGAGAGATAATTCCAAAGTGTGTCTATAATTTTTAGGGATCTAAACACTTTTTAGTTTTTATATTAGGTTTCTGTAATCGTTGGGAAAAGGGGGTAGCGGGGGATTTTTAACTGAGTGTTGACTCCCAATCTATAAGTCATTTCTTACAAAAATATTACCCGTTGCGCTTGATAAATCACTTTACAATCTTCTATGATTCTTATGTAAACTTTTTGTAAATGGGCAAATAATGGCTTGTTTGACTCGGGTAAATATCCCAACACACGTTTACTTGAGAATTTAATGAGCATTTGTTATTCTCTCTAAAAGGTTTGGATCCATAGGTCATTTGCATCTTTAACATGTTTCAAGCATGCATATCCATTTTTAAAACATGTGTAGAAGAAATCTTTGTTATAAAATTCCAAGCAATTAGTGTTGAAATAGTGAAATTTCATGAAATTGGATAACAAAAATTTTGTGTTCATTTATGGTGTGTGAATAAATTTTCTTTACATACATTTGTCATTTTTTTAAATTTTTTCCTTACAAAAACTCTTAAAGTTTCATTTTGTTGTGATCTTTTCGCCTTTTAATGTTTACGGGATAAAGGGAGAGCAAAAACTCAAAGTTTTGATATAAGAAAAAAGAATACATCTAATATGGAACTTCCCAGTGCACAAATGTAGAGAGAGATAATTCAAAAGAGTGTCTGTAATTTTTAGGGATTGTAAACTCCTTTTAGTTTTTATATATTAGGTTTTACAATCGTCGGGAAAAAGGGGAGGTGGGGGATTTTTCACTAAGTGTTGACTCCCAATCCATAAGTCATTTCTTACAAAACATATGGCCTATTACGTATGATAAATTACTTTACAATCATCAATAATTGTTAGGTCAGCTATTTGAAAATGGGCAAAATAATGACTTGTTTGACTCAGGTAAAAATCCCACCGCACCTTCACTTGAGAATTTAATTAGTGTTTGTTGTTCTCTTTAAAAGGTTTGGATCCATAGGTCTTTTGCATCTTTAACATATTTCAAGCCTGCATATCCATTTTTAAAACATGTGTAGAAGAAATCTCTATCTTATAAATTTCCAAGCTATTAGGGCTGAACTATTGGAATTTCCAAAACTTGGATAACAAAACTTTTGTGTTCATTTGTGGTGTGTGAATAAATTTTCTTTATTTACGTTTTTTAATTTTTAATTTTTTTTCCATACGTAAACTCTAAAATTTTCATTTTGTTGCTATTTACTTGCTTGTTTTTTTATGGGATGAAGGGAGAGCAAAAACTCAAAGTTTTGATTGAAGAAAAAATTATACATCTAAAATGTAAATGCTCAATGCACAAATTTAGAGAGAGATAATTTCGAAGAGTGTCTGTAATTTTTAGGTATTGTAAACTCCTTTTTATTTTTTTAATTAGGTTTTGAAATCATCGGGAAAAGGGGGAGACAGGGGATTTTTAAGTAAGTGTTGAGTCCCAATCCATAAGTCATTTCTAACAAAAATATAGCCCATTACGCATGATAAATCACTTTACAATCATCAATGATTGTTAGGTCAGCTATTTGTAAATGGGCAAAATAATGGCTTCTTTGACTCGGGTAAATATCCAATGGCACGTTCACTTGAGAATTTAATGAGCGTTTTTTATTCCCTTTAAAACGTTTGGATCCGTAGGTGATTTGCTTCTGTAACATTTTTCAAGCATGCATATCCGTTTTTAAAGCATATGTGGAAGATATTTCTTTCTAATTAAGATCGAAGCTTTTAAGGTTGAACTAGTGGAATTTCCCAAACTCTGACAACAAAACTTTCGTGTTCATTTGTGGTGTGTGAATAAATTTTCTTTAATTACATTTTTTATTGTTTTAAATTTTTTCCATAGATAAACTCTAAAATTTTCATTTTACATACATTTGTTCTTATTTAAAATTTTTTCTGTACATAAACTCTAAAATTTTCATTTTGTTGTGATCTATTTGCCTTTTTTTGTTTACGTGATGAAGGGAGAGTGAAAACTCAAAGTTTTGAAGTAAGAAAAAAGTATACATCTAAAATTGAAATGAACAATGCACAAATGAAGAGAGAGACAATTCCAAAAAGTGTCTGTAATTTTTAAGGGATGTAAACTCGTATTAGTTTTTATATATTTGGTATTGAAATCATTTGGAAAAGAAGGAGGCAGGAGATTTTTAACTGAGTGTTGACTCCCAATGCATAAGTCATTTCTTACAAAAATATAGCCAGTTATGCGTGATAAATCACTTTATAATCATCTATGATTGTTAGTCCTTCTTTTTGTAAATGGGCAAAATAATGGCTTGTTTGACTTGGGTAAATATCCCACCGCACGTTCACTTTAGAATTTAATGTGCGTTTGTTATTCTTTTTATGTGGTTTGGATCCATAGGTCATTAGTGTCTTTAACATGTTTCAAGCATGCATATCCTTTTTTAAAACATGTTTAGAAGAAATCTCTTTCTTTTAAAATTCCAAGCTATTAGGGTTGAACTAGTGGAATTTCCAAAAATTGAATTACAAAACTTTTGTGTTCAGTTGTTGTGTGTGAATAAATTTTCTTTACTTACATATGTTATTTTTTAAAATTTTTTCCATACATAAACTCTAAAATTTTCATTTTGTTGTGATAAATATTCCTTATTTCTTTACGGGATGAAGGGATTGCGAAAACTCATAGTTTTGACTTCAGACAAAAGTATACATCCAAAATGGAAATGCACAATGCACAAATGTAGAGAGAGATATTTCCAAAGAGTGTCTATAATTTTTAGGGATTGTAAAAAAATTTTAATTTTTATATTAGCTTTCTGCAATCATAGGGAAAAGGGGGTGGCGGGGGATTTTTAATTGATTGTTGACTCCCAATCCATAAGTCATTTCTTAACATAATATTGCATGTTACGCATGATAAATCACTTTACATAATCTATGATTCTTATGTCAACTTTTTGTAAATGGGCAAATTAATGGCTTTCTTGACTCGGGTAAATATCCCACTGCACGTTCACTTGAGACGTTAATGAGTATTTTTTATTCTCATTAAAAGGTTTGGATCCATAGGTCATTTGCATCTTTAACATGTTTCAAGCATGCATATCCATTTTTAAAACATGTGCAGAAGATATTATTATAAAATTCCAAGCAATTAGGGTTGAACTAGTGGAATTTCACAACTTGGATAAAAAACCTTTTGTGTTCATTTGTGGTGTGTGAATAATATTTACTTACATTTGTTTTTGTTTTAAATGTTTTTCATTCATTAAGTCTAAAATTTTCATTTTGTTGTGATCTATTTGCATTTTTTTTATTTACGGGATGAAGGGAGAGCGAAAACTCAAAGTTTTGATTAAAGAAAAAAGTAGACATAAAAATGGAAATGTACAATGCACAAATGTAGAGAAATAATTCCAAAGAGTGTCTTTAATATTTTTGGATTGTAAACTCCTTTTAGTTTTTATATATTAGGTTTTGCAATTGTCGAAAAAAGGGGGAAGCAACGGATTTTTAACTGAGTGTTGACTCCCAATCCATCAGTCATTTCTTACAAAATTATAGTCTATTAAACATGATAAATCACTTTAAAATCATATATGATTGTTTTGTAAGCCTTTTTTAAAGGGGAAAAATAATTTCTTTTTTGACTTGGGTAAATATCCCTCCGCACGTTCACTTGAGAATTTAATGAGCGTTTGTTTTTCTCTTTAAAAAGTTTGGATCCATAGGTCATTTGCATCTTTAACATGTTTCAAGCATGCATATCCATTTTTAAAACTTGTGAAGAAGAAATCTCTTTCATATAAAATTCCAAGCTATTACAGTTGGGCAAGTGGAATTTCCAAAACTTGGATATAAAAATAATTTTGTTCATTTATGGTGTTTGAATCAATTTTCATTACTTACATTTGTTATTGTTTTAAAATTTTTCCATACATCAATTCTAAAATTTTCATTTTGGAGCGATCTTTTTGCCTATTTTTGTTTATGGGTTGGAGTATGAAAACTCAAAGTTTTGATTGAAGAAAAAAGTATACATCTAAAATACGATTGCACAATGCACAAATGTAGAAAGAGATAATTCCAAAAAGTGTGTGAAATTTTTTGGGATTAAAACCTCCTTTTAGTTTTTATATATTAGGTTTTGCAATTGTCGAGAATAGGGGGAGGTGGATGATTTTTAACTCAGTGTTGACTCCTAATCCATAAGTCATATCTTACAAAAATATTACACGTTACACAAGATAAATCAGTTTACAATCATCTATGATTGTTAGGTCATCTTTTGTTAAATGGGAAAAATAATGGCTTGTTTGACTCGGATAAATATCCCACAACACGTTCACTTGAGAATTTAATGAGCGTTTGTTATTATCTTTAAATGGTTTGGATCCATAGGTCATTTGCATCTTTAACATGTTTCAAACATGCATATCCATTTTCAAAACATGTGTAGAAGAAATCTCTTTCTTATAAAATTCCAACCTATTAGGGTTGAGCGAGTGGAATTTCCAAAACTTGGACAACAAAACTTTTGTGTTCATTTGTGGTGTGTGAATAAGTTTTCTTTATTTACATTTGTTATTGTTTTAAATTTTTTCCAAACATAAAATCAAAATTTTCATTTTTTTGTGATCTTTTTGCGTTTTTTGTTTACGGGATGGAGGGAGATTGAAAACTCAAAGTTTTGACTTCAGAAAAAAGTATACATCGAAAATGAAAATGCACAACGTACAAATGTAGAGAGAGATAATTCCAAAGAGTGTCTGTAATTTTTTGGGATTGTAAACTTCTTTTAGTATTTATATATTTCATTTTTCAATCGTCGGGAAAAGGGGGAGATGGGGGATTTTTAACTGAGTGTTGACTCCAGATCCATAAGTTATTTCGTACAAAAATATAGCCCTTTACACTTATTAAATAACTTTACTATCATCTATGATTGTTAGGTCAACTTTTTGTAAATGGGCAAAATAATGAGTTGTTTGACTCGGGTTAATATTCACCCACACATTCACTTGATAATTTAATGAGCGTTTGTTATTCTCTTTAAAAGGTTTGGATCCATAGGTCATGTGCATCTTTAACATGTTTAAAGCATGCATATCCATTTTTAAAACATGTGTAGAAGAAATCTCTTTTTTGTAAAATTCCAAGCTATTAGGGTTGAACTAGTGGAATTTCCCAAACTTGGATAACAAAACTTGTGTTCATTTGTGGTGTGTGAATAAATTTTCTTTACTTACAGTTGGTATTGTTTTTTATTTTTTCCATACATAAACTCTAAAATTTTCATTTTGTTGTGATCGATCTGCCTTTTTTTGTTTACGGAAAGAAGGGAGTGTGAAAACTCAATGTTTTTATTTAAGAAAAAAGTATACATCTAAAATGGAAATTCACAATGCACAAATGTAGAGAGCGATAATTCCGAAGAGTGTCTAAAACATTTAGGGATTGTCAACTCCTTTTAGTTTTTATATATTAGGTTTTGCAATCGTCGGGAAACTAGGAGGTGGGGGAGTTTTAACTGATTGTTGACTCACAATCCATAAGTCATTTCTTAAAAAAATATAGCCCGTTACCCATGACAAATCACTTTACAATCATGTATGATTGTTAGGTCAACTTATTGTAAATGGGCAAAATAATGGCTTGTTGAACTCGGGTAAATATCCCACCACACGATCACTTGAGAATTTAATAAGCTTTTGTTATTCTCTTTAAGAGGTTTGGATCCATAGGTCATTTGCAACTTTAACATGTTTCTAGAAAGCATATCCATTTTTAAAACATGTGTAGAAAAATCTCTTTCTGATAAAATTCCAAGCTATTAGGGTTGAACTAGTGGAATTTCCCAAACTTGGATTATAAAACTTTTGTGTTCATTTGTGGTGTGTGAATAAAATATGTTTACTTACATTTTTTATTGTTTTAAATTTTTTCCATACATAAACTCTAAAATTTTCATTTTGATTTGATCTAATTGCCTTGTTTTGTTTACGGGATGAAGGGAGAGCGAATACTCAAAGTTTTGATTTTAAAAAAAAAAGTATACTTATCAAATAGAAATGCACAATGCAAAAATGTAGAGAGAGATAATTCCAAAGAGTGTCTATAATTTTTAGGGATTGTAAACTCCTTTTTTTATATATATATTAGGTTTTGCCTTCATCGGGAAAAGGGGGGAGGCGGGGTATTTTTAATTGATTGTTGACTCACAATCGATAAGTCATTTCTTACAAAAATATAGCCTCTTACACATGACAAATCACTTTACAATAATCTATGATTGTTAGGTCAGCTTATTTTAAATTGGCAAAATCATGGCTTGTTTGACTCGGGTAAATATCCCACTACACGTTCACTTGAGAATTTAATGAGCGTTTGTTATTCTCTTTAAAAGGTTTGGATCCATAGGTCATTTTCATCTTTAACATGCTTCAAGCATGCATATCCATTTTTAAAACATGTGTAGAACAAATCTCTTTCTTATGAAATTCAAAGTTATTAGGGTTGAACTACTGGAATTTCCCAAACAGGGATAACAAAACTTTTGTGTTCATTTGTGGTGCGTGAATAAATTTTATTTACTAACATTTGTTATTGTTTTAAATTTTTTCCATACATAAACTCTAAAATTTTCTTTTTGTTGTAATTTATTTGCCTTTTGTTGTTTACAGGATGAAGGGAGAGCTTTTTGTAAAACATGTGTAGAAGAAATCTCTTTCTTATAAAATTTCAAGCTATTAGGGTTGAACTAGTGGAATTTCCCAAACTAGGATAACAAAACTTTTGTGTTCATTTGTGGTGTGTGAATAAATTTTATTTACTTACTTTTGTTATTGTTTTAAATTTTTTCCATACATAAACTCAAAAATTTTCATTTGTTGTGATCAATTTGCCTTTTTTTTGTATACGGGATGAAGGGAGAGCGAAAACTCACAGTTTTGATTCAAGAAAAAAGTATACTTCTAAAATGGAATTGCACAATGCACAACTATAGAGAGCGATAATACCAAAGAGTGTCTGTAATTTTTAGGGATTGTAAACTCCTATTAGTTTTTATGTATTAGGTTTTGCAATCGTCGGGAAAAGGGGGAGGCAGGGGATTTTTAACTGAGTGTTGACTCCCAATCCGCATGATAAATCACTTTACAATCATCTATGATTCTTAGGTAAGCTTTTTGTCAATGGGCAAAATAATAGCTTGTTTGACTTGGGTAAATATCCCACCGCACATTCACTCTAGAATTTAATGAGCGTTTGTTATTCTCTGTAAAAGGTTTGGATGCATAGGTAATTTGGATCTTTGACATGTTTCAAGCATGCATATCCATTTTTTAAACATGTGTAGAAGAAATCTCTTTCTTATAAAATTCCAAGCTATTAAGGATGAACTACTGGAATTTCCCAAACAAGAATAACAAAACTTTTGTGTTCATTTGTGGTGTGTGAATAAATTTTATTTACTAACATTTTTTATTGTTTTAAATTTTTTCTACACATAAAGTCTAAAATTTTCATTTTGTTGTGATATATTTGCCTTTTTTTTTTACAGGATGAAGGGAGAGCGAAAGCTGAAGGTTTTGATTTAAGAAAAAAGTATACATCTAAAATATAAATTCATAATGCGAAAATGTAGAGAGAGATAATTCCAAAGAGTGTCTACAGTTTTTAGGGATTTTAAACTCCTTTTAGTTTTTATATATTAGGTTTTGCATTCGTCGGGAAAAGGGGGAGGTGTTATGCACGCAATAACATTATTATTTTAGTTGTTTTATTTAATTTACTTTATTTAATTTCAGTTTTAGGCCATAAGGTATTTTTGGAATTATTTATTAATAGGGATATTTTTGGAATATTTTATTCATAGGAATATTTTTGTAATATTTTATTATACCCTAACAGGGTGAACCCTATTTAAGGGGTAAAAGTAATGAGAAAAGGAAGCATTGAAGTATTAAGAATTAGGTTAAATCTAGGGTATCAAGTTTCCCTTAGGCTTGATCTTTCATTTTCGTTCTCCATGTCTTCCTTCAATCCTTACTATCCGTACGGTAATCCGTGGCAGATTGCAGATCCACCCAAAGAATCCTTGTGCCAGATCCGGGACCGTAACAACTGGTTTCAGAGCGGGCTCCCACGTTGCGAGTTCGAGTCCCGGGGCACGCAAAGGCTAGATTAAAATTACTGGAAGACCTGTAACCCGTGGCAGACCCCAGATCCTCCCAAAGAATCCTTGTGTCAGATCCGGGACCGTAACAACTGGTATCAGAGCGGGAACACAATGGGTTATTCTCTATGCCAAAAAGAAATTATTATTCTCGACGAGGTACGCGATTCAATGGAAAAGGCATGCAAAGAACTGGGAGAAATTCGAGCATGGTATGAATATTCCATTGAATGTTCGGCAAGGGAGCCACGTGCTCCTGCAGAAAAGGTCATACGACCTGAAATATTCGAGCAAGGCGTACGCACACAAGGAAAAGAGGCAGAAGTTGTCTCGTTAGAGAAATTAAAATTTTTTTTATGTTTACCAGTCGAAATCTCTGCGGAAGATTTGGGGAAATCGGTGGCGGAAGGGAATGCTGCCAAAACCCCGTCGGTAAGGGTTGATTTGGGTTCAACCTCAAAAAATCACTCCTCCCGGCCAACAAAATGTCTTCCAAAACAGTAGGCGGAAAAATCCCACTCTGCCTCTATCTCGGCGAATCAGTTCGTTCGACCCTCCACTATCTCAGAAAATATACAAGCAGCGAAGCCACCAAGGGCTGCTACTCATCACCGGAAACGGAGGAAGAGGCGCCGTCGAAAACATGTCCGGTGGGATGTGACTTCCAACCACTCCCTCCCACTCGCCGTCCCCCTCTCGGTAGAACCGAGGGAACCCAACTTCCTAATTGGGTGGGCGTGGCTCCGAAAATTTTTTCAAGGGGAGTTGGCTTCCGGCCAACTGCAATTAGTCTCAATCTCCTTCTCGGCTAGACAGTGGGGAACCCTCGTCCACGCAATTGCGGGTAAGCCTTTACATCGTCCTCTGTTTTCCACTCAATTCGATTCTTCCATGCAATGGATGGGGCTCCCAGGCAACGCTGCCTTCAAATTGGGTTTATTTTTTTGGGAGAGCATTGTCAAATTGGAAAATTGGGATTCTTCCAAATGGATGTTGGATGGCATTTTATTTCCTTGTTAATTACAACTGGTTTAGGTGGTAGAATCAGCCTTCTAGAGGAGTGCAAGTTCTTCTTTGATTCATTGGCAATTCAGACCATTCAGGTGCTTTCCGTTGGAACCTTCCCTGTTGCGTCTAATTACAGATCTAACAAGGATGAGGCAATTGATGGAGTTGAGCCCTCTATGTTAGGCTTGCAAAGCTATTGGGAAGTTGCGTATGCAGATGACCTGGCAAATTTTCATGAGCATGGTCATGTAGGTGAAATTTGGTTTGGATCTGAAGTTATGGAGATTGCTGTCAATTGGACCAAAATTTTTTGCATCAACATATCCAACAATTATGCACAGAATCTTGTTGATGAAGCCAGATCCAAATGTGAGTCAGTTGAAGAGGTCAACAACTGGTTGTCTAGCTGGAGTGTCCTTCACATTGGCCTTGGACATGGTGTCCTTCTCCAGGAACTTGGAAAAGAAGGGTTTTGTGACATGCCGGGAACTGCTTACAGTAAAGCAGAAATTGATCTTGCACGCAATCTTGCATTTGATTGTGATGATACCCATTTCACCATGGGAGAAATAAGAACACAATTTGTGGAGAAAGGTTCTGATTGGCTTCAAAATTGCCCTAACATTGAGAATTATCCTCACATGGCCAAACTATATTTGGGCCCAGAAAATGGAGACAATCTAAATCATCCAGTGGAGAACAGTGAGAGAAGTGCTGGAGATATTTCTGGAAGTATCTCATTTTACATCCCAAATTTTTTGGCAGGATTCAGTGTTCTAAATAACCGTATTACTGACAAGTTTGAATGTTTCTCTTCTTATATGGATGAGGGTGTTGGAGTACTGTCACAGGCTTTACAAGTAACACGAGATGAAGTTGTTCATCTGTTTGGACTCATGAAGTTGCTGAAGCTTAACATGAAAAACTTGGAAGCAAGTAACCATGACCAAGACCATACGATAACACTGCTCCAAACTACGGTAGATGTTCTATATATTGCACGCTGTAATTCTATCCTCAAACTGCAGACTGTGTCGAACTCCAGTGCAGGTCTAGATTTTGTGGACTTGGGGGCAAGAGGTGGTGATAATGTACCAGAAGAGCCATCAGAATGCATTAAGACTGCAGAAAAGTTGTCAGCGGTTGTGAAACACATTCACGCTGAAACAGAAGAATTCAGGGTTGAGAACAGTGATAAAACGCAAGATGGTGAGATAGGCAGTAGTACAAAAATTGACAAGCAAACGCTTGAGGTTAAAAAATCTGGAAAGGATCTTATGACCCAAAATGAGGGACCTAAATCTGGGGATATGCAGACTACTGGGGCTAAAATTACTGCTAGTAAAAAGGAATTCAAGGATTCATTGGAAATATGTGTGAAGGATGGAGATAATAGCAGTGTTATGTGTTCTTATAATCATATCAATGGTGTTCCCTCTTGTGCTGATAACAGGCTCTTATCTGCAACCGTTAGAGGAGAATGGGCTCTTCATGGATACATTGTTGCTGATTGTGATTCACTTGAAGTCATACACCATTGTCACAACTGGCTGAATGCTGAACCAGAAGATGCAGTAACACAAACCTTTGAAGCTGGTTTGGATCTGGATTGTGGAGTTTATTACACCAACTACGCCATCCCTGCTGTCCAGAATGGCAGAGTCCGGGAAACAGAAGTGGACAAGGCCTTGAGAAATCTCTATGTTGTTCTAATGAGGCTTGGTTTCTTTGATGGAAGCCCTGATGGTTATGATTCACTTGGGAAAGCGGATGTTTGCCCCATAGATCATATCGAGCTTACTGCTCAGGCTGGTAGGGAAGGAATTGTCTTGCTTCAGAATAACCATTCATATGGCCTAAAACTGATATAAAATAAAGTAAATTAAATAAAACAACTAAAATAATAATGTTATTGCGTGCATAACATTACACCCCCCTTGGAAGACAAGCTTGTCCTCATGCTTGGAAGTAGTGTCGGTATGCCGAAGTAGCATCTGCGATAGCTATGACCCACCTTCAGGACACCAATGTTTGTTTGTTTTTTTTTTTTTTTGTCCCGGTATGAGTTAACCTGTGTTGACTCGGTTCAGGAACCCGGTCCGGCGCACGACCCCCCTTCAGGACGCGATTTTTTTTTTGGCCCAATCTGAGTGAACCTGGGTTGACTCGGTTCAGGAACTCGGTCTGGCGCACCACTTAGCTTCGTGCGCTGATGAAATTTTCCTAACTTAGAAAATTTGAATTGAACCATCTTCTTCCTCTTTCGGCGGAAATGTCGTCGACGCTTCTTCGGAAATCGAAATCCGGCGTTATCCTCCTGCCGATCCCGAACATAGCGGCCGTCGGTAAGTGCCGAAACCTTGTCGACAGCTGCTCCTTCCCTCAGGGCGCCGACGAAGGTGGGCGACGGTCGTCTTCCATCCACACGGCTCCGAATAGGGCGAACAGTTCATGGTCGAACAGCATACAGGGGATCCAGAAATTTAAATCCCACAGCTGCAATTCGAAGATCCACATCCGCACAGGTATTGTGCTCATTCACAGAAACACAAAGCCCCTCAAAAAAAAATTTTCGATACACTGTCCCCCCCCCCCCCCCCCCAATTTGGAACAATGGTTTGCTCTGTTCTGCCGAGAGGTGGATTGAATGTGGGAGGTGGTGGCCGGAAGTCGAATCCCACCGGAGTTGTGTATGACGGCGCCGACGGAGTCGCCTTCGTGTCCGGTGGTGAAGAGCAGCCGTTTTGGGCGTCGTCACATGGTAATTTTCTGAGACCGAGGGCTCTCGGAAACACACCCCTGTCGGAAGAATCGCCGGAAGACACCGGGCTGGCCGTGGGGAGGGGTTTTGGGAGGCGGAACCCTGACCCTTGATTACCAAAGGGAAATTTTTCCCCTCCCATGCGGAACAAAAATTTGTCCCCTCCCGTGCGTAACGGACTATGGCTGCGTGCTTGGCTTGCCGTGAGCAGGGGACGACTGATTTCTGTTGCTTTTCTGCGTCTGCCCCTCGAGACGAAATTTTTGATTTTTCAAGCCATGGGCCGTTCTACCCATCCGAGATAGAGATTTGAGGTCGTATGACCTGGTTTGCTGCAACAACAAGTTTCTTCCTTCCATAACGTTCAATGGAAGCATCTAACCGTGCTCGCATTTTCTCCAATTCCTTACCCATAGCGATCCATCTTTCTTGGGATATAGAATAACCCATTGTGTTCCCGCTCTGATACCAGTTGTTACGGTCCCGGATCTGGCACAAGGATTCTTTGGGTGGATCTGCAATCTGCCACGGATTACCGTACGGATAGTAAGGATTGAAGGAAGACATGGAGAACGAAAAGGAAAGATCAAGCCAAAGGGAAGCTTGAAAACCCTAGAGCTCGTTGAGGAGAACTCTTAGCCTCTCTACGCTAGATTTAACCTAATCCATAAGTAATTTCTTACAAAAATATAGCCCGTTACGCATGATAAATCACTTTACAATCATCTGTGATTGTTAGATCAGCTTTTTATAAATGGGCAAAATAATGGCTTATTTGACTCGTGTAAATATTGCACACCATGTTAACTTGAGAATTTAATGAGCGTTTGTTATTCTCTTGCAAATGGTTTGGATCCATATGTCATTTCCATCTTTAACATGTTTCAAGCACGCATAGCCATTTTTAAAACTTGTGTAAAAGAATTCTCTTTGTTATAAAATTCCAATCTATTATGGTTGAACTAGTGGCATTTCCAAAACTTGGATAACAAAACTTTTTTTATCATTTGTGGTGTGTGAATAAATTTTCTTTACTTATGTTTGTTATTGTTTTAAATTTTTTCCATACATAAACTCTAATTGTTTCATTTTTTTGTCATTTATTTGCCTTTTTTTGTTTACGGGATGAAGGGAGAGCGAAAACTTAAAAGTTTTGATTTAAGATTAAAGTATACATCTAAAATGGAAATGCACAATAAAAAATTGTAGACAAAGATAATTCCATAGAGTGTTTTTAATTTTTAGGGGTTGTAAACTGCTTTTAGTTTTTACATATTAAGTTTTGCAATTGTTGGGAAAAGGAGGAGGTGGGGGATTTTTAACTGAGTGTTGACTCCCAATCCATAAGTCATTTCTTACAAAAATATAGCCCATTACGCATAATAAATCACTTTACAATCATCTATGATTGTTAGCTCAAAATTTTGTAAATGGGCAAAATAATGGCTTGTGTGACTCAGGTAAATATCTCATTGCACGTTCACTTGAGAATTTAATGAACATTTATTTTTCTCTTTAAAAGGTTTGGTTCCATAGGTCAATTGCATCTTTAACATGTTTCAAGCATGCATATCCATTTTTAAAACATGTGTAGAAGAAATATCTTTCTTATAAAATTCCAAGCTATTAGGGTTAAATTAGTGGAATTTCACAATGTAGATATCAAAACTTTTGTGTTCATTTGTGGTCTGGGAATAAACTTTACTTACATTTTTTTCCATTTATAAACTCTAAAATTTTTATTTTTTTGTGATCTATTTGCATTTTTTTTATGGAATGAAGGAGAGCGAAAACTCAAAGTTTTGATTGAAGAAAATAGTATACATCTAAAATGGAAATGCACAATGCACCAATGTGGAGAGAGATAATTTCAAAGAGTGTCTGTAATTTTTATGGATTGTAAACTCTTTTTAGTGTTTTATATATTAGGTTTTGCAATCATCAGGAAAAGGGGGAGGTGGGGAATTTTTAACTGTGTTGACTCCCAATCCATCAGTCATTTCTTACAACAATATAGTTCATTAGACATGATAAATCACTTTACAATCATCTATGATTGTTTGGTCAGCTTTTTTTAAATGGGCAAAATAATTGCTTCTTTGACTCTGGTAAATATCCCACCGCACGTTCACTTGAGAATTTATTGAGCGTTTATTATTCTCTTTAAAAGGATTGGATCCATAGGTCATTTGCATCTTTATGATGTTTTAAGCATCCAAATCCTTTCTTAAAACATGAGTAGAAGAAATCTCTTTTTTATAAAATTCCCTGCTATAAGCGTTGAACTAATGAAATTTCCCAAACTTGGATAACAAAACTTTTGTGTTCATTTGTAGAGTGTGAATAAATTTTCTTTATTTAAATTTGTTATTGTTTTAAATTTTTTCCATACATAAACTCTAAAATTTTCATTTTGTTGCAATCTACTTGACTTTTTTTGTTTACAGGAAGAAAGGAGTGCAAAAACTCAAAGTTTTGATTTAAGAAAAAACTATACATCTAAAATCGAAATGCACAATGGAAAAATGTAGAGAGAGAAAATTCCGAAGATTGTCTGCCATTTTTAGGGAATGTAAAATCCTTTTAGTTTTAATATACTAGGTTATGCAATCGTCGGCAAAAGGGGGAGGCGGGGGAATTTTAACTAAGTGTTGATTCCCAATCCATAATTCATTTCTTACAAAAATATAGCCCATTACACATGATAAATCACTTTACAATCATCTATGATTGTTAAGTCATCTTTTTGTAAAAGGGAAAAAAATGGCTTGTTTGACTCGGTTAAATATCCCACAGCACGTTCACTTGAGAATTTACTGGACATTTTTTTTTATCTTTAACATGTTTAAAGCATGCAAATCCATTTTTAAAACATGAGTAGAAGAAATGTTTTTCATATAAAATTCGAAGCTGTTAGGGTTGAACTAGTGGAATTTTCAAAACTTGGAAAACCAAAATTTTGTGTTCATTTGTGGTGTGTCAATAAATTTTCATTACTTACATTTGGTTTTATTTTAAATTTTTCCATACATAAACTCTTAAATTTTTATTTTGTTGTGATCTATTTGCTTTTTTATGTTTTAGGATGAACGGAGAGTGAAAACTCAAAGTTTTGATATAAGAAAAAAGTATACATCTAAAATAGAAATTCACAATGCCCAAATGTAGAGAGAGATAATTTCAAAGAGTGTCTGTAATTTTTAGGGATTGTAAACTCCTTTTAGTTTTTATATTTAAGGTTTTTCAATCGTCGGGAAAAGGGGGAGGCGGGGGATTTTTAACTACGTGTTGACTCCCAATCCATAAGTCATTTCTTAAAAAAATATAGCCCATTACGTATGATAAATATCTTTAAAATCATCTATGATTGTTAGGTCAGCTTTTTATTAATGGGAAAAATAATGGCTTGTTTGACTAGGGTAAATATCGCACCACACGTCCACTTGAAAATTTAATGAGTATCTGTTTTTCTCTTTATAACAAAACATTTGTGCTCATTTGTGGTTTGTGAATCAATTTTCATTACCAACATTTGTTATATTTTTAAATTTTTTCCATTCATAAATTCTAAAATTTTCTTTTTGTTGCCATCTTTTTGCCTTTTTTATTCTATGGATTGAAGGGAGAGTAAAAACTCAAAGTTTTGATTTAAGAAAAAAGTATACATTTAAAATGGAAATGCACAATGCAAAAATTAAGAAAGAGATAATTCCGAAGAGTGTCTGTAATTTTTTGGGATTGTAAACTCCTTTTCGTTTTTATATATTAGGTTTTGTAATCGTCGGGAAAAGGGGGAGGCGGGGGATTTTTAATTGAGTGTTGACTCCCAATCCTAAGTCATTTATTAAAAAAATATTACCTGTTACGCATTATAAATCACTTTACAATCACCTAAGATTGTTTGGTCAACTTTTTGACAATGGGCAAAATAATGGCTTATTTGACTCGGGTAAATATACCACCACACGTTCACAAGAGAATTTAGTGAGCGTTTTTTATTCTCTTTAAAAGGTTTGGATCCATTGTTCATTTGCATCTTTAACATGGTTCAAGCATGCATATCCATTTTTAAAATATGTGCAGAAGAAATCTCTTTCTTATAAAATTCCAACCTATTAGGGTTGAGCTAGTGGAATTTCCAAAACTTTGATAAGAAAATTTTTGTGTTCATTTTTTGCCCATTATGCTTGATAAATCACTTTTCAATCATCAATGATTGTTAGTCCAACTTTTTTTAAATGGGCAAAATAATGGCTTGTTTGACTCGGGTAAATATCCCACCGCACGTTCACTTTAAAATTTAATGAGCGTTTTCTATTCTATTTATGTGGTTTGGATCCATAGGTCATTAGCGTCTTTTACATGTTTCAAGCATGCATATCCTTTTTTAAAACATCTGTAGAACAAATGTTTGTATTATAAAATTCCAACCGATTAGGGTTGAACAAGTGGAATTTCCCCTACTAGGGTACCAAAACTTTTGTCTTTATTTGTGGTATGTGAATAAATTTTCTTACTAACATTTGTTATTGTTTTAAATTTTTTCCATACATAAACTATTAAATTTTCATTTTATTGTGATCTATTTTCCTTTTTCTGTTTACAGGATGAAGGGAGAGCGAAAACTCATAGTTTTTTTATATAAGAAAAAAGTATACATCTAAAATGGAAAATCACAATGCACAAATGTAGAGAGATAATTCCAAACAATGTCTGTAATTTTTAGCGATTTTAAACTCCTTTTAGTTTTTATATATTAGGTTTTTCAATTGTTGGGAAAAGGGGGAGGCGGGAGATTTTCAACTGAGTGTTGACACCAAATCATAACTCATTTCATACAAAAATATAGTCCGTTACGCATGATAAATCACTTTCCAATCATCTATTATGGTTAGGTCAACTTTTGGAAAATGGGAAAAATAATGGCTTCCTTGACTCAGGTAAATATCCCATTGCACGTTCACTTGAGAATTTAATGAGCGTTTGTTATTCTCTTTAAAAGGTTTGGATCCATAGGCCATTTGCATCTTTAACATGTTTCAAGCATGCATATCCATTTTTTAAACATGTGTAGAAGACATCTCATTCTTATAAAATTCCACGCTATTAGGGTTGAAATAGTGGTATTTCCCGAACTTGGATAACAAAACTTTTGTGTTCATTTGTGGTGTGTGAATAATTTTTCTTTACTTACATTTGTTATATTTTTATATTTTTTCTATACATGAAATCTTAGATTTTCATTTTGTTGTGATCTATTTGCCTTTTTTTGTTTACGAGATGAAGGGATAGCGAAAACTCAAAGTTTTGAAGTAAGAAAAAAGTATATATCTAAAATGAAAATGCACAATGAACAAATGTAGAAGATATAATTCCAAAGAGTGGCTGTAACTTTTAGAGAATGTAAACTCGTATTAGTTTTTATACATTTGGTTTTGCAACCGTTGGGAAAGGGGGAGGCGGGGATTTTTAACTAAGTGTTGACTCACAATCCATATGTCATTTTTTACAAAAATATAGCCGGTTATGTGTGATAAATCATTTTACAATCATCTATGATTGTTAGTCCAACTTTTTTTAAATGGGCAAAATAATGGCTTGTTTGACTCGGGTAAATATCCCACCGCACGTTCACTTTAAAATTTAATGAGCGTTTGTTATTCTATTTATGTGGTTTGGATCCATAGGTCATTAGCGTGTTGAACATGTTTCAAGCATGCATATCCTTTTTTAAGACATGTGTACAACAAATGTTTGTCTTATAAAATTCCAACCCATTGGGGTTGAACAAGGGGAATTTCCCCAACTAGGGTACCAAAACTTTTGTCTTTATTTGTGGTGTGTGAATAAATTTTCTTACTAACATTTGTTATTGTTTTAGATTTTTTCCATACATAAACTATTAAATTTTCATTTATTTGTGTTCTATTTGCCTTTTTCACTTTACAGGGTGAAGGGAGAGCGAAAACTCATAGTTTTTATATAAGAAAAAAGTATACATCTAAAATGGAAAATCACAATGCACAAATGTAGAGAGATAATTCCAAGCAATGTTTGTAATTTTTAGCGATTTTAAACTCCTTTTAGTTTTATATATTAGGTTTTGCAATTGTCCGGAAAAGGGGGAGGCGGGAGATTTTCAACTGAGTGTCGACTCCAAATCCATAACTCATTTCATACAAAAGTATAGTCTGTTACGCATGATAAATCACTTTAAAATCATCTATTATTGTTAGGTCAGCTTTTGGTAAATGGGAAAAATAATGGCTTGCTTGACTCAGGTAAATATCCCACCGCACGTTCACTTGAGAATTTAATGAGCGTTTGTTATTCTCTATAAAAGGTTTTGATCCATAGGCCATTTGCATCTTTAACATGTTTCAAACATGCATATCCATTTTTAAAACATGTGTAGAAGAAATATCTTTCTTATAAAATTCCAAGCTATTAGGGTTGAACTAGTGGAAGTTTCCAAACTTGGATAACAAAACTTTTGTGTTCATTTGTGGTGTGTGAGTAAATTTTCTTACTTACATTTATTATTTTTTTTTTCCATACATAAAATCTTAAAATTTCATTTTGTTGTGATCTATTTGCCTTTTTTTGTTTACGTGATGAAGGGATAGCGAAAACTCAAAGTTTTGAAGTAAGAAAAAAGTATATATCTAAAATGGAAATGCAAAATGCACAAATGTAGAAAATATATTTCCAAAAAGTGGCTGTAACTTTTAGAGAATGTAAAATCGTATTAGTTTTTATATATTTGGTTTTGCAACCGTTGGGAAAAGGGGGAGGCGGGGGATTTTTAACTAAGTGTTGACTCCCAATCCATAAGTCATTTTTAACAAAAATATAGCCCGTTATGCATGATAAATCACTTTACAATCATCTATGATTGTTAGTCCAACTTTTTTTAAATGGGCAAAATAATGGCTTGTTTCACTCGGGTAAATATCCCACAACACGTTCAATTTAAAATTTAATGAGCGTTTGTTATTCTATTTATGTGGTTTGGATCCATAGGTCATTAGCGTCTTTAACATGTTTCAAGCATTCATATCCTTTTTTAAAACATGTGTAAATCAAATGTTTGTCTTATAAAATTCCAACCTATTAGGGTTGAACAAGTGGAATTTCGCCAACTAGGGTACCAAAACTTTTGTCTTCATTTGTGGTGTGTGAATAAATTTTGTTACTAACATTTGTTATTGTTTTAAATTTTTTCCGTACATAAACTATTAAATTTTCATTTTATTGTAATCTATTTGCCTTTTTCTATTTATAGGATGAAGGGAGAGCGAAAACTCATAGTTTTTATATAAGAAAAAAGTATACATCTAAAATGAAAATTCACAATGCACAAATGTAGAGAGAGATAATTCCAAAGAGCATCATTAATTTTTAGGGATTGTAAACTCCTTTTAGCTTTTATATATTAAGATTTGCAATAGTAGGGAAAAGGGGGAGGCGGAAGATATTTAACTGAGTGTTGACTCCCAATCCATAAGTCATTTGTTTCAAAAATATTGCCAGTTACGTATGATAAATCATTTTACAATCATCTATTATGATTAGCTCAGCTTTTGGTAAATGGGCAAAATAATGGCTTGCTTGACTCAGGTACACGTTCACTTGAGAATTTAATGAGCGTTTTTTATTCTTTTTAAAAAATTTGGATCCATAGGCCATTTGAATCTTTAACATGTTTCAACCATGAATTTCCATTTTTAAAACATGTGTTGAAGAAATCACTTTCATATAAAATTCCAAGCTATTAGGTTGACCAAGTGGAATTTCCCAAACTTGGATAACAAAACTTTTGTGTTCATTTGTGGTGTGTGTATCAATTTTCTTTACTTTCATTTTTTATTGTTTTAAATTTTTTCCATAAATAAAGTCTACAATTTTCATTTTGTTGCGATCTTTTTGCCAATTTTTGTTTACAGGTTGAAGGGAGAGTGAAAAGTCAAAGTTTTGATTTCAGAAAAAGTATACATCTAAAAGGGAAATGCACAATTAACAAATGTACATAGAGATAATTCCAAAGAGTGTCTGTAATTTTTATGGATTGCAAACTCCTTTTAGTTTTTATATATTTGGTTTTGCAATCGTCGGGAAAAGGGGAAGGTGGGCGATTTTTAACTGAGTGTTGACTTCCAATCCATAAGTCATTTCTTAAAAAAAAATATAGCCCGTTACGCATGATAAATCAATTTACAATCATCTATTAGGTCAGCTTTTTGTAAATGGGCAAAATAATGGCTTGTTTGACTCGGGTAATGAAAATTTTGGAGTTAATGTATGCAAAAAATGTAAAACAACAAGAAATATAAGTAAAGAAAATTTATTCACACGCCACAAATGAAAACGAAAGTTTTAATATCAAAGTTTGGGAAATTCCACTCGTTCAACCCTAATAGCTTGGAATTTTATCAGAGAGAGATTTCTAAATTACTCTTCACATGTTTTAAATATGGATATGCATGCATGAAACATGTTAAAGATGCAAATGACCTATGTATCCAATGCTCATTAAATTCTCAAGTGAACGTGCGGTGGGATATTTACCTGAATCAAACAAGTCATTATTTTGATCATTTTTGAAAAGTTGGCCTAAATGTCATAGATCATTTGTAAAGTGATTTATCGGTCAATCATGCGTAATGGGTGATGTTTTTTTAAGAAATGACTTACGGATTGGGAGTCAACACTCAGTTAAAATCCCCTGGCTCCCCCTTTTCCCGGCTATTGTGAAACCTAATATATAAAAACTAGAAAGATTTTACAATCCCTAAACATTATTGAGACCTTTTTTAATTATCTTTCTCTACATTTGTGCATTTCCATTTTAGATGTATACTTTTTTCTTTATTCAAAACTTGAATTTTCACTTATTCCCTTTGTCTTGTGAACAAAAAGACAAGGCAAAAAGATCACAACAAAATAAAAATTTTGGAGTTCATGTATGCCAAAAATTTAAAACAAAAACAAATGAAATTAAAGAAAATTTATTCACACACCGTAAAGGAAATCGAAAGTTTTGATATTTACATTTGAGAAATTCCACTATTTCAACCCTAATAGCTTGGAATTTTATAAGAGGGAGATTTCTAATTGATGCAACACATGTTTTAAATATGGATATGCATGCTTGGAACATCTTAAAGATGAAAATAACCTATGGATCCAAACCTCATTAAATTCTGAAGCGAACTTGCGGTGGGATATTTACTCGAGTCAAAAAAGCCTTTCTTTTGTACGTTTTCAAAAAGCTGACCTAACAATCATAGATCATTTGTAAAATGATTTATCGGTTAATCATGCGTAACGGGCTATATTTTTATAAGAAATGACTTACGGATCTGGGAAAAATCCCCCGCCTCCCCCTTTTCCCGATGACTGCAAAACCTAATACATAAAAACTTTAAAGAGTTTACAATCCCTAAAAATTATAGAACTTTTTGGAATTATCTTTCTCTACATTTGTCCATTTCTATTTTAGATGTTACTTTTTTGTTAAATCAAAACTTAAATTTTCACTTTTTCCCTTTATCTCGTGAACAAAAAGACAAGGAAAACATATCAAAACAAAATGAAATTTTTGGAGTTTATGTAAGCAAAAAATTTAATACAACAATAACTGTAAGTAAAGAAAATTTATTCACACACCACAAAGGAACACGAAAGTATTGATATCCAAGTTTTGGAAATTCCACTAGTTCAACCCTAATAGCTTGGAATTTTATAACGAGAGAGATTTCTAATTGATCCTACATATGTTTTAAATATGGATATGCATGCTTGAAACATGTTAAAGATGCAAATGACCTATGGATCAAAATCTCAATAAATTCTCAAGTGAACGTGATGTGGGATATTTACCCAAGTCAAAGAAGCCATTATTTTGCCCGTATGCAAAAAGTTGACCTAACAATCATAGATGATTTTTAAGGTGATTTATCGGTCATGCGTAATGTGCTATTTTATTTTTCAGAAATGATTTACGAATTGGGGGTCAACACTAAGTTAAAAATCCCCTGCCTCCCCCTTTTCACGATGATTGCAAAACCTAATATATAAAAAATAGAAAAAGTTTAAAATCCCTAAATATTACAAACATGTTTTGGAATTATCTATCTCAACACTTGTGATTTCTATTTTAGATGTAAAATTTTTTCTTAAATCAAAATTTGAGTTTTCACTTTTTCCCTTCATCTCGTGAACAAAAAGACAAGGCAACAAGATCACAACAAAATGAAAATTTTTGTGTTCATGTATGCAAAAAATTTAAAAAAACAACAAATTTAAGTAAAGAAAATTTATTCACACACCACAAATGAACACGAAAGTTTTGACATCCAAGTTTGGGAAATTTCACTAATTCAACCCAAATAGCTTGGAATTTTATAAGACAGAGATTTCTAATTGGTCCTACTCATGTTTTAAATATGGATATGCATGCTTGAACATGTTAAAGATGCAAATGACCTATGGATCCAAACCTCATTAAATTCTCAAGTGAAAGAGCTGTGGGATATTTACCCTAGTCAAACAAGCCATTGGTTTGCCCATTTGCAAAAGGCTGATCTAAAATTCATAGATGATTTGTAAAATGATTTATCGGTCAATCATGCGTAGGACGCAATAATTTTGTTAGAAAGACTTACGAATTGGGAGACCACACTCAGTTAAAAATCCCCCACCTCCTCCTTTTCCCGACGATTGCAAAAGAAAATATATAAAAACTAGAAAAAGTTTAAAATCCATAAAAATAACATACACTTTTTGGAATTATCTCTCTCTACATTTGTTTATTTCCATTTTAGATGTATACTTTTTTCTTAAATCAAAACTTGTGTTTTTATTTTTTCGTTTTCCTCGTGAACAAAATGACAAGGCAAACATATCACAACAAAATAAAAATTTTAGAATTGATGCATGAAAAAATTTTAAAACAACAACAAATATTAGTAAAGAAAATTTATTCACACACCACAAATGGACACGAAAGTTTTTATATTCAAGTTTGGGAAATTCCACTAGTTCAACCCTAATATCTTGAGATTTTAATAGAGAGAGATTTCTAATTGACCGTAAAATTGTTTTAAATATGGATATGCATGCTTGAAATAAGTTAAAGATGCAAATGACCTATGGATCCAAACCTCATTAAATTCTCAAGTGAACGTGCTGTGGAATATTTACCAGAATCAAACAAGCAATTATTTTGCCCGTATGCCAAAAGCTGATTAAAAACTTATGGATGATTTGTAAAGTGGTTTATCGGTCAATCATGCATAACACGCTATATTTTTGTGAGAAATGACTTACGGATTGGGAGACAACACTCAGTTAAAAATCCCCCACCTCCTCCATTTTCCGACGATTGCAAAACCTAATATATAAAAACAAGAAAGAGATTACAATCCCTAAAAATTACAGAATCTTTTTAGAATTATCTCTCTCCACATTTTTTCATTTCTATTTTAGATGTATACTTTTTTCTTAATTCAAAAGTTGAGTTTTCACTATTTCCCTTTATCTCGTGAACAAAAAGACAAGCCATACAAATCACAAAAAAATGAAAGTTTTGGAGTTTAAGCATGCAAAAAATTTAAAACAACATAAAATGTAAGTAAAGAAAATTTATTCACACACCACAAATGAACACGTAAGTCTTTATATCCAAGTTTGGGAAATTCCACTAGTTCAACCCTAATAGCTTAGATTTTTATAAGAGAGATTTCTAATTGATCCTACACATGTTTTAAATATGGATATGCATGTTTGAAATATGTTAAAGATGCAAATGACCTATGGATCAAAATCTCATTAAATTCTATAGTGAACATACGGTGGGATATTTACCTTAGTCAAATAAGCCATTATTTTGCCCATTTGCAAATAGCTGATCTAAAATTCATAGATGATTTGTAAAGTAATTTATCGGTCAATCATGCATAACACGCTATAGTTTTGTAAGAAAAGACTTACGGATTGGGAGACAACACTCAGTTAAAAATTCCCCACCACCTCCTTTTCCTTACGATTGCAGAACCTAATATATAAAAACTAGAAAGAGTTTACAATCCCTAAAAATTCTAGACACTTTTTGGAATTATCTCTCTTTAAATTTTTGTATTTCCATTTTAGATGTATAATTTTTTCTTAAATCAAAACTTGAGTTTTCACTTTTTTCCTTTATCTCGTGAACGAAAAGACAAGGCAAATAGATCACAACAAAATGAACATTTTGGAGTTTATGTATGCAAACAATTATAACCAAAAACTAATGTAAGTAATGAAAATTTATTCACACACCACAAATGAACACGAAAGTTTTGATATTAGAGTTTGGGAAATTCCACTAGTTCAACCATAATAGCTTGGAATTTTATAAGAGAGAGATTTCTAATTGGTCATACAAATGTTTTAAATAAGGATATGCATGCTTGAAACAAGTTAAAGATGCGAATGACCTATGGATCCAAACCTCATTAAATTTTCAAGTGAACGTACGATGGGATATTTACTCGAGTCAAACAAGCAATTTTTTTGCCCGTCTACAAAAGGTTGACCTAACAATCATAGATGATTTGTAAAGTGATTTATCTATCAATCATGCGTAACAGATTGAAAGTCAACACTTAGTTAAAAATCCCCCACCTCCCCCTTTTCCCGACGATTGCTAAACCTAATATCTAAAAACTAGAAAAACTTTACAATCCCTAAAAATTACATACACTTTTTGGAATGTTCTCTCTCTACATTTGTGTATTTCCATTTTAGATGTATACTTTTTTCTTAAATCAAAACGTGAGTTTTCACTTTTTTCCTTTATCTTGTGAACAAAAAGACAAGGCAAACATATCACAACAAGATAAAAATTTTGGAGTTTATGTTTGCAAAAAATTTAAAACTACAAGAAATGTAAGTAAAGAAAAATTTATTCATACACCATTAATGAACATGAAAGTTTTGACATCCAAGTTTGGGAAATTCCACTAGTTCAACCCTAATAGGTTGGACTTTTTTAAGAGAGAGATTTCTAAATGATCCTACACATGTTTTAAATATGGATATGCATGCTTGAAGCATGTTAAATATGCAAATGACCTATGGATCCAAACCTTATTAAATTCTCAAGTGAACGTATGGTGGGATATTTACTCGAGTGAAACAAGCTATTATTTTGTAAAGTGATTTATCGGTCAATCATGCGTAACTGGTTACATTTTTGTAAGAAATGACTTACGGATTAGGAGTCAACACTCAGTAAAAAATCCCCCACCTCCCTCTTTTCTCGACGATTGCAAAACCTAATCTAAAAACAAGAAATATTTTACAATCCCTCAAAATTATAGACATTTTTTGGAATTAGCTCTCTCTACATTTGTCCATTTCCATTTTAGATGTATACTTTTTTGTTAAATAAAAACTTGAGTTTTCACTTTTTCCTTTTATGTCGTGAAGAAAAAGACAAGGCAAACAGATCAAAACAAAATGAAAATTTTGGTGTTTACGTAAGCAAAAAATTTAAAACAACAACAACTGTAAGTAAAGAAGATTTATTTACACACCACAAATGAACACGAAAGTTTTGATATCCAAGTTTGGGAAATTCCACTAGTTCAAGCCTAATAGTTGGAATTTTATAAGAGAGGGATTTCTAATTGATCCTACACATGTTTAAAATATGGATATGCATGATAGAAACATGTTAAAGATGCAAATTACCTATGGATTCAAACCTCATTAAATTCTAAAGTGAACGTGTGTAATAGTCTTGGGGTTCAGTACCTATGTCTTCCACTCCTCACAGGCCGGTCTATTGGGTAGTATTGGCTAGGTGCTTAACATTTGGTATCAGAGTGGGCTCCCATGTCGCAAGTTCGAGTCCCGGGGCGCCCAAAGGCTGGTTTAAAATTACTGGTAGGTTCGGAAGGGGCGACCTAGCGGAGGGGGCGACCTGGAGAACTGTGAAGGGGCACTAGGAGTAGGCCGTTGCTAGAATAGGCCACCGGGTTGGGTTAGTGTCATTGCGCTCAAACAAGACATTATTTTCCCTTTTCCAAAAAGCTAACCTAGCAATCATAAAAGATTTGTAAAGTGATTTAGCGGTCAATCATACGTAACGGGCTTTATTTTTGTAAGAAATGAGTAAAGCATTGGGAGTCAACACTCAGCTAAAAATCCCCCGCCTTCCTCTTTTCCCGTTGATTGAAAAACCTAAAATATAAAAACTAAAAAGAGTTGAAAATCCCTAAAAATTTAAAATTTTTTTTGGTATTATCTCTCTCTACATTTTTTCATTTCCATTTTAGATGTATACTTTTTTCTTAAATAAAAACATGAGTTTTTACTTTTTCCCTTTTTCGCGTGAAAAAAAAACAAGGCAAACAAATCACAACAAAATGAAAATTTTGGAGTTTATGTATGCCAAAAATTTAAAACAACAAAAAATGTAATTAAAAAAATTTTATTCACACACCACAAATGAACTGGAAAGTTTTGATATTCACATTTGAGAAATTCCACTATTTCAACACTAATAGCTTGGAATTTTATAAGGGAGAGATTTCTAATTGATCCTACACATGTTTTAAATATGGATATGCATACTTGGAACATGTTAAAGATGGAAATGACCTATGGATCCAAACCTCATTAAATTCTCAAGCGAACGTGTGGTGAGATATTTACTCGAGTCAAACAAGCCATTATTTTGCACGTTTGCAAAAAGCTGACCTAACAATCATAGATCATTTGTAAAATTAGTTATCGGTTAATCATGCGTAACGGGCTATATTTTTTAAGAAATGACTTACAGATTGGGAGTCAACACTTTGTAAAAAATCTCCCTCCTCCCCCATTCCCCGATGACTGCAAAACCTAATATATAAAAACTATTAAGAGTTTACAATCCCTAAAAATTAAAGACACTTTTTATAATTATCTCTCTCTACATTTGTCCATTTCCGTGTTAGATGTATACTTTTTTGTTAAATCAAAACATAAATTTTCACTTTTTCCCTTTATCTCGTGAACAAAAAGACAAGGCAAACAGATAAAAAAAAATGAAAATTGTGGAGTTTATGTAAGCAAAAAATTTAAAACAACAACAACTATAAGTACAGAAAATTTATTCACACACCACAAATGAACACGAAAGTTTTGATATCCAAGTTTTGGAAATTCCACTAGTTCAACCCTAATAGCTTGTAATTTTATAAGAGAGAGATTTCTAATTGATCCTACACATGTTTTAAATATGGATATGCATGCTTGAAACATGTTAACGATGCAAATGACCTATTGATCAAAACCTCATTAAATTCTTGAGTGAACGTGTTGTGGGATATTTACCCGAGACAAACAAGCCATTATTTTGCATGTATGCAAAAAGCTGACCTAACAGCCATATATGATTTGTAAAGTGATTTATCAGTCTATCATGCGTAACGAGCTATATTTTTGGAAGAAATGACTTACAGATTGGGAGTCAACACTCAGTTATAAATCTCTCCACCCCCCTCCCCCCTTTTATCGACGATTGCAAACTCTAATATATATAAACAAGAAAGAGTTTACAATCCCTAAAAATTCCAGAAACTTTTTGCAATTATCACTCCCTATATTTGTGCATTTCAATTTTAGATGTATACCTTTTTCTTAAATTGAAACTTGAGTTTTCACATTTTCCCTTTATCTAGTGAACATAAAGACAGGGCAAATAGATCACAAAAAAAGTAAATTTTGGAGTTTATGTATGCAAAAAATTTAAAAGAAGAACAAATGTAAGTAAATAAAATTTATTCACACACCACAAATGAATGTGAAAGTTTTGATATCCAAGGTTAGGAAATTCTACAAGTTCAACCCTACTTTGTTGGAATTTTATAAGAGAGATTTCTAATTGATCCTACACATGTTTTAAATATGGAGATGCATGCTTGAAACATGTTAAAGATGAAAATGACCTATGGATAAAAAAAAAAAATTCTTAAGTGAACGTGCAGTGGGATATTTACCCGAGTTAAACAAGTCATTATTTTGTCGGTTTGCAAAAAGCTGATCTAAAATTCATAGATGATTTGTAAAGTGATTTATGGGTCAATGATGCGTACTAGGCTATATTTTTGTAAGAAAAGACTTTTGGATTGGGAGTCAACACTCACTTCTAAATCCCCCGCCTCCCCCTTTTCCCGACAATTGCAAAACCTAATATATAAAAACTAGAAAGAGTTTAAAATCCCTAAAAATTACAGATATTTTTTTTGAATTATCCCACTCTAAATTTGTGCATTTCTATTTTAGATGTAGTCTTTTTTCTTAAATCAAAACTTTATTTTTCACTTTTTCCCTACATCTTGTGAACAAAAGGACAAGGCTACCTTGATCACAACAAAATGAAAATTTTGGAGTTTATGTATGCAGAAAATATAAAAACAAAACAACAAAAGTAAGTAAAGAAAATTTATTCACATGCCACAAATGAACACGAAATTTTTGACATCCAAGTTTGGGAAATTCCGCTAGTTCAACCCTAATAGCTTGGAATTTTATAAAACAGAGATTTCTAATTGAGCCTACACATGTTTTAAATATGGATATGCATGCTTGAAACATGTTAAAGATGCAAATGACCTATGGAAACCTCATTAAACTCTCAAGTGAAAGTGTTGTGGGATATTTTCCCGAGTCAAACAAGCCATTAATTTGCATGTTTGTAAAAAGCTGATCTAAAATTCATAGATGATTTGTAAAGTGATTTATCGTTCAATCATGAATGCGCTATTTTTTTTGTAAGAAATGACTTATGGATTGGGAGATAACACTCAGTTAAAAATTCCCCACCTACTCCTTTTCCCGACGATTAAAAAACCAAATATATAGAAACTAGAAAGATTTTAAAATCCCTAAAAATTACAGACACTTTTTTTAATTATCTCTCTCTAAATTTGTGCATTTCCATTTTAGATGTATACTTTTTTCTTAAATCAAAACTTGAGTTTTCACAATTTCCCTTTATCTCGTGAACAAAAAGACAAGCCAAACAGATCTCAAAAAATGAAAATTTTGGATTTTATGCACGCTAAAAATTTAAAACAACACACCACTAATGAACACGAAAGTTTTTATATCCAAGTTTTGGAAATTCCGCTAGTTCAACCATAATAACTTGGAATTTTATAAGAGAGAGATTTCTAATTGATCCTACACATGTTTTAAATATGGATAGGCATGTTTGAAACATGTTAAAGATGCAAATCCCCTATGGATCAAAACCTCATTAAATACTCTAGTGAACGTACGGTGGGATATTTACCCTAGTCAAACAAGCCATTATTTTGCCCATTTGCAAAAAGCTGAACTAATAATAATAGATGATTTGTAAAGTGATTTATCGGTCAATCATTCGTAACGAGCTATTTTTTTTTGTAAGAAATGACTTACATATTACGAGTCAACACTCAGTTAAAAATCCCCCACCTCCTCCTTTTCCCAACGATTGCAAAACCTAATATTAAAACAAGAAAGAGTTTACAATCCGTAAAAATTACAGAAACTTTTTGGAATTATTTCTCTCTATATTTGTCCATTTCCATTTTAGTGGTATACTTTTTTGTTAAATCAAAACTTGATTTTTCAGTATTTCCACTAGTTCAACCCTAATAGCTTTGAATTTTATAAGAGAGGGATGTCTTATTGATCCCTCACATGTTTTAAATATGGATATGCATGTTTGAAACATGTTAAAGATACAAATGTCCTATGGATCCAAACCTCATTGTATTCTAAAGTGAACATGCATTGGGATATTTACCCGAGTCCAACAAGGCATTATTTTGCCCGTTCGCAAAAAGTGACCTAACAATCATTGAAGATTAGTAAAGTGATTTATCGGTCAATCATGCATTACGGGCTATATTTTTGTAAGAAATGATTAAAGGATTAGGAGTCAACACTCAGTTAGAAATCTTTCACCTCCACCTTCTCCCGATGCTTGCAAAACCTAATATAAAAAAACTAGAATGAGTTTACAATGCCTAAATATTACAGACAATTTTGTGAATTATCTCTCTCTACATTTGTGCATTTCCATTCTAGATGTATACTTTTTTCCTAAAACAAAACATGAGTTTTCACTCGTTCCCTTTATCTCGTGAACAAAAAGACAAGGCAAACAGATCACAACAAAATGAAAATTTTGCAGTTTATGTATACAAAAAAATTTAAACAACAACAAATATAAGTAAAGAATTTTTTTTCACACACCACAAATGAACACGAAAGTTTTGATATTCAAGTTTGGGAAATTCCACTAGTTCAACCATAATAGCTTGGAATTTTATAAGAGATAGATTTCTAATTGATCCTACACATGTTTAAAATATGGATATGCATGCTTGAAACATGTTAAAGATGCAAATGACCTACGGATCCAAACCTAATTAAATTCTCAAGTGAAAGTGTTGTGGGATATTAACCCGAGTCCAAACAAGCCATTATTTTTCCCATTTGCTAAAATTTGATCTAAAACTCATTGATGATTTGTAAAGTGATTTATATGTCAATATTGCGTAACGCGTAATATTTTTTTAAGAAATGACTTTTAGACAAGGAGTAAACATTCAGTTAAAAATCCACCCCCCCCCCCCTTGACCATTTCCCGACGATTGCAAAACCTAATATATAAAAACTAGAAAAAGTTTTCAATCCCTAAAAATTACATAACCTTTTTGGAATTATCTCTCTCTATATTTGTGCATTTCCATTTTCGATGTATACTTTTTAGTTAAATCAAAACTTGAGTTTTCACTATTACCCTTTATCTCGTGAACAAAAAGACAAGGCAAACAGATCACAACAAAATGAAAATTTAGGAGTTTATGTATGCAAAAAATTTAAAACAACAACAAATGTAAGTAAAGAAAATTTATTCATACTCCATAAATAAACACGAAAGTTTTGATATCCAAGTTTGGGAAATTACACCAGTTCAACCCTAATAGCTTGGAATTTTATAAGACATAGATTTGTAATTGATCCTACACATGTTTTAAATATGAATATGCATGCTTGAAACAAGTTAAAGATGCAAATGACCTATGGATCCAAACCTCATTAAATTCTCATGTGAACGTGTTGTAGGATATTTACCCGAGTCAAACAGGCCATAGATGATTTGTAAACTGATTTATCGATCAATCAAGTGTAACGCACAATATTTTTGTAAGAAATGACTTACGGATTGGGAGACAACACTCAGTTAAAAATCCCCCACCTCCATTTCCCGACGATTACAAAACCTAATATATAAAAAATAGAGAGAGTTTACAATCTCTAAAAATTACATACACTTTTTGGAATTATCTCTCACTAGATTTGTGCATTTCCATTTTAGATGTATAATTTTTTGTTAAATCAAAACTTGAGTTTTCACTATTTCCCTTTCTCTCGGCAACAAAAAGATAAGGCATACAGAACACAACAAAATGAAAATTTTGGAGTTTATGCATGCAAAACATTTACAAAAACAACAAATGTAAGTAAAAAATCTCATTAAATTCTCAAGTGAATGTACGGTGGGGTGGGATATTTACCATAGTCAAACTACCCATTCTTTTGCTCGTTTGTAAAAAGCTGAACTAACAATCATATATGATTTTTAAAGTGATTTATCTGTAAATCATGCATAACGGGCTATATTTTTGTAAGAAATGACTTACAGATTAGGAGTCAACACTCAGTTAAAAATCCCCTTACCTCCCTCTTTTCCCGACGATTAGAAGGACTACTATAAAAACAAGAAAGAGTTTACAATCCCTAAAAATTACAGACAATTTTTGGAATTATATCTCTCTACATTTGTCTATTTCTTTTTTAGATGTATAATTTTTGCTTAAATCAAAACTGGAGTTTTCACTTTTTCCCTTTATCTTGTGAATAAAAGACAAGGCAAATACGTCAAAAGAAAATGAAAATTTTGGAGTTTATGTAAGAAAAAAATTTAATACAACAACAACTGTAACTAAAGAAAATTTATTCACACACCACAAATGAAAATTAAAGTTTTGATATCCAAGTTTGGGAAATTCCACTAGTTCAACCATAGTAGCTTGGAATTTTATAAGAGAGAGATTTCTACTTGATCCTACAGATGTTTTAAATATGGATATGCATACTTGAAACATGTTAAATATGAAAATGATCAAACCTCATTAAATTCTACAGTGGACGTGCCGTGGGATATTTACCCGAGTCAAACAAGACATTATTTTGCCCGTTTGCAAAAAGTTGATCTAAAATTCATAGATGATTTGTAGAGTGATTGATCGGTGAATCATGTGTAAATGGCTATATTTTTATAAGGAATGATTTACGGATTGGGTGTCAACACTCGGTTAAAAATCCCCTGCACCCCCCCCCCCCCCCCCCCCCCCCCCCCCCTTTTTCCTGACAATTGCTAAACCTAATATATAAAAAATAGAAAGAGTTTACAATTCCTAAAAATTACCGACACTTTTTGGAATTAGGTCTCTCCCTACATTTGTGCCTTTCAATTTTAGATGTATATTTTTTTTAAATCAAAACTTGAGTTTTGACTTTTTCCCTTTATCTTGTGAACAAAAAGACAAGTCAAACATATCACAACAAAATGAAAATTTTGGAGTTTATATATGCAAAAAATTTAAAACAACCACAAATGTAAGTAAAGAAAATTTATTAACACACCACAAATGAACACGAAAGTTTTGATATCCAAAGTTTGGGAAATTCCACTCGTTCTACCCTAATAGCTTGGAATTTTATAAGAGAGATTTCTAATTCAGATTTCCATGTTTTAAATAAGGATTTGCATGCTTGAAACATGTTAAAGATACAAATTACCAAATGATCCATACCTCATTAAATTCTCAAGTGAAAGTGTTACGGGATATTAACCCGAGTCAAACAAGCCATTATTTTGCCTGTTTGCAAAAACTTGATCTTAAATTCATAGATGTTTTTTAAAGTGATTTATCGGTCAATCTTGCGTAGTGCGTAATATATTTGTAAGAAATGACTTACGGATAGGGAGTAAACACTTAGCTAAAAATCCCTTGCCCCCTTTTCCAGACGATTGCAAAACCTAATATATAAAAAAAAAGAATTTACAATCACTAAAAGTTACAGACACTTTTTGGAATTATTTCTCTCTACATTTGTGCATTTCCATTTTAGATGTATACTTTTCTCTTAAATCAAAACTTGAGTTTTCACTATTTCCCTTTATCTCGTAAACAAAAAGACAAGGCATACAAATCACAAAAAAAATCAAAATTTTGGAGTTTATTCATGCAAAAAATTTAAAACAACAACAAATGTTAGTAAAGAAAATTTATTCACACACTACAAATGGACACGGAAGTTTTTATATCAATTTTTTGGAAATTCCACTAGTTCAACCCTAATTGCTTGGAATTCTATAAGAAAGAGATTTCTAATTGATCCTACACATGTTTTAAATATGGATATGCATGTTTGAAACATGTTAAAGATGAAAAAGACCTATGGATCAAAACCTCATTAAATTCTCAAGTGAACGTTCGGTGGGATATTTACCTGAGTCAAACAAGCCATTATTTTGCTCGTTTGCAAAAAGCTGAACTAATAATCATAGATGATTTGTAAAGTGATTTATCGGTCAATCATGCGGAACGGGCTATATTTGTCTAAGAAATGACTTAAGGATTAGAAGTCAACACTCAGTTAATAATCCCCTGCCTCCCTCTTTTCCAGACGATTGCAAAATCTAATATAAAAACAAGAAAGAGTTTACAATCCCTAAAAATTACCGGCACTTTTTGGAATTATCTCTCTCTACATTTGTCCATCTCCATTCTAGATGTACACTTTTTTCTTAAGTCAAAACATGAGTTTTCACTTTTTCCCTTTTTCTCGTGAACAAAAAGACAAGGCAAACAGAGCAAAACAAAATGAAAATTTTGGAGTTTATGTAAGCAAAAAATTTAATACAACAATAACTGTAAGTAAAGAAAATTTATTCACACACCAATAATGAACATGAAAGTTTTGATATCCAGGTTTGGGAAATTCCACTAGTTCAACACTAATGGCATGAAATTTTATAAGAGAGAGATTTCTACTTGATCCTACACATGTTTTAAATATAGATTTGCATACTTGAAACATGTTAAAGATTGAAATAACCTATGGATCCAAACCTCATTAAATTCTCAAGTGAAAGTATTGTGGGATATTAACCCGAGTCAAACAAGCCATTATTTTGCCAGTTTGCAAAAAGTTGATCTAAAACTCATTGATGGTTTTTAAAGTGATTTATCGGTCAATCATGCGTAACGCGCAATATTTTTGTAAGAAATGACTTTCGGATAGGGAGTCAACACTCAGTTAAAAATCCCCCGCCTCCTCCTTTCCCGACGATTGGAAAACCTAATATATAAAAACTAGAAAGAGTTTACAATCCCTAAAAATTACATAACATTTTTGGAATTACCTCTCTCTACATTTGTGCATTTCTATTTTAGTTGTATACTTTTTAGTTAAATCAAAACTTGTGTTTTCACTATTTCCCATGACCTCGTGAACAAAAAGACAAGGCAAACAGATCACAACAAAAAGAAAATTTTGGAGTTTATGTATGCAAAAAATTTAAAAAAATAACAAATGTAAGTAAAGAAAATTTATTCACACTCCACAAATGAACACGAAAGTTTTGATATCCAATTTTGGGAAATTACACCAGTTCAACCCTAATAGTTTGGAATTTATAAGACAGAGATTTCTAATTGATCCTACACATGTTTTAAATATGGATATGCATGCTTGAAACATGTTAAAGATGCAAATGACCTATGGATCCAAACCTCATTAAATTCTCAAGTGAACGTGTTGTGGGATATTTACCCGAGTCAAACAAGCCATGATTTTTCCCATTTGCCAAAAGTTGATCAAAAATTCATAGATGATTTTTAAACTGATTTATCGGTCAATCATGCGTAACACAATATTTTTTAAGAAATGACTTACGGATTGGGAGACAACACTCAGATAAAAATCCCCGCCACCCCCTTTTCCCGATGATTGCAAAACCTAATATATAACAACTATAAAGAGTTTACAATCCCTAAAAATTACAGACACTTTTTGGAATTCTCTCTCTCTACCTTTGTGCATTTCCATTTTAGATGTATAGTTTTTTATGAAATCAAAACTTGAGTTTTCACTTTTTAACTTTATCTCGTGAACAAAAAGACAAGGCAAACAGATCACACCAAAATGAAAATTTTAGAGTTTATGTATGAAAAAAAATTTAAAACAGCAACAAATGTAAGTCAAAAAAATTTATTCACACACCACAAATAAACACAGAAAGTTTTGATATCAAAGTTTTGGAAATTCCACTAGCTAAACACTAATAGCTTGGAATTTTATAAGAGAGAGATTTCTAATTGATCCTCAACAAGTTTTAAATATGGATATGTATGTTTGAAACATGATAAAGATGCAAATGACTTATGCATCCAAACCGCATTAAATTCTCAAGTGAACGTGCGGTGGGATATTAACCTGAGTCAAACAAGACATTATTTTGCCCGTTTGTAAAAAGCTGACCTAACAATCACAGAAGATTTGTAAAGTGATTGATCGGTGAATAATGTGTAACCGGCTATATTTTTGAAAGAAATGACTAAAGTATTAGGAGTCAACACTCAATTAAAAATCCCCCGCCTCCCAATTTTTCCGATGATTGCAAAACCTAATATATAAAAACTAGAAAGAGTTTAGAATCCCTAAATATTATAGATATTTTTTGGAATTATCTCCCTCTATATTTTTGTATTTCCATTTTAGATGTATACTTTTTTCTTAAATCAAAACATGAGTTTTCACTTTTTCCTTTTATCTCATGAACAAAAAGACAAGGCAAACAGATCACAACAAAATGAAAATTTCGGAGTTTATGTATACAAAAAATTTTAACAACAACAAATGTAAGTAAAGAAAATTTATTCACACACCACAAATGAAGACGGAAGTTTTGATATTCAAGTTTGTGAAATTCCACTAGTTCTACCCTAATAGCTTGGAATTTTACAAGAGAGATTTTTAATTGATCTACACGTCTTTTAAATATGGATATGCATGTTTGAAACATGTTAAAGATGCAAATGACCCATGGATCCAAACCTCATTAAATTCTCAAGTGAACGTGCGGTGGGATATTAACCTGAGTCAAACAAGACATTATTTGGCCAATTTGTAAAAAGTTGACCTAACAATCACAAAAGATTTGTGAAGTGATTGATCGGTCAATAATGCGTAACCGCTATATTTTTGTAAGAAATGACTAAAGTATTGGGAGTCAACACTCAGTTAAAAATCCCCCACCTCCCGATTTTCCTGATGATTACAAAAACTAATATATAAAAACTAGAAAGAGTTTACAATCCCTAAATATTTTAGATATTTTTGGAATTATCTCCCTCTATATTTGTGCATTTCCATTTTAGATGTATACTTTTTTCTTAAATCAAAACTTGAGTTTTCACTTTTTTCCTTTATCTCATGAACAAAAAGCTAAGGCAAACAAATCACAACAAAATGAAAATTTTGGAGTTTATGTATACAAAATTTTTTTAAAAGAACTAATGTAAGTAAAGAAAATTTATTCACACAACACAAATGAACACGGAAGTTTTGATATTCAAGTTTATGAAATTCCACTTGTTCAACCCTAATAGCTTGGAATTTTATAAGAGAGATTTTTAATTGATCCTACACATATTTTAAATATGGATATGCATGTTTGAAACATGTTAAAGATGCAAATGACCTATGGATCCAAACCTCACTAATTCTCAAGTGAACATGCAGTGGGATATTTACCCGAGTCAAACAAGCCATTATTTTGCATGTTTCCAAAAAGCTGACCTAACAATTGTAGATCATTTTTAAAATGATTTATCGGTCAATCATGTGTAACGGGCTATATTTTTTTAAGGAATGACTTATGGATTGGGAGTCAACATTCAGTTAAAAATCCCCCGCCTCCCCCTTTTCCCCGATCATTATAAAACCTAATATATAAAAACTATAAAGATTTTTCAATCCCTAAAAATTATAGACACTATTTGGAATTATCTCTATCTCTACATTTGTGCATTTCCGATTTAGTTGTATACTTTTTTTCTGGAATCAAAACTTGAATTTTCACTTTTTCCCTTTCTCTCGTGAGCAAGAAGACAAGGCAAACCGATCACAAAAAAATAAAAATTTTGGAGTTAATGTATGCAAAAATTTAAAACAACAACAAATGTAAATAAATAAAATTTATTCACACATCACAAATGAACACGAAAGTTTTAATATCCAAGTTTATGAAATTCCGCTAGTTCAACCTTAATAGCTTGGAATTTCATAAGAGAGAGATTTCTAATTGATCCTACACATGTTTTAAATTTGGGTATGCATGCTTGAAACATGTTAAAGATGCAAATGACCTATGGATCCAAACTTAATTAAATTCTCAAGTGAACGTGTAGTGGGATATTTCCCCGAGTCAAACAAGCCATTATTTTGCCCTTTTGCAAAAAGCTGATCCACAATTCATTGATGATTTGTAAAGTGATTTATCAGTCAATCATGCATACTGGGCTATAGTTTCTTAAGAAATGACTTAGGGATTGGGCGTCAACACTTAGTTATAAATCCCCCGCCTCCCCCTTTTCTAGACGATTGGAAAACCTAATATATAAAAACTAGAAAGAGTTTACTTCCCTAAAAATTACAGATACTTGTTGGAATTATCTCTCACTACATTTGTGCATTTCAATTTTAGACGTATACTTTTTTCTTAAATAAAAATTTGTGTTTTCATTTTTTTTCCTTTATCTCATGAACAAAAAGAGAAGTCAAACAAATCACAACAAAAAGAAAATTTTGGAGTATATGTTTGAACATAATTTAAAACAATCACAAATTTAAGTAATCAAAATTTATTCACAAGCCACAAATCAACACGAAAGTTTTGATATCCATGTATGGGAAATTCCACTCGTTCTACCCTTATAGGTTGGAATTTAATAAGAGAGAGATTTCTAATTGATCCTACACATGTTTTAAATATGGATATGCATGCTTGAAACATGTTAAAGATGCAAAAGACTTGTGCATCCTAACCTCATTAAATTCTCAAGTAAACGTGCGGTAGGATAATTATCCGAGTCAAACTAGCCATTATTTTGCCCATTTGCAAAAAGCTGACCTAACAATCATAGATGATTTGTAAAGTGATTTATTGCTCAATTCTGCGTAACGGGCTATATTTTTCTAAGAAATGACTTACGGATTGGGAGTCTACATTCAGGTAAAAAACCCCTGCCTCCCCTTTTCCCGACTATAGCAAAACCTAACATAGAAAAACTAGAAATATTTTACAATCCCTAGAAATTACAGACACTTTTTGGAATTATCTCTCTCAACATTTATCCATTTCCATTTGAGATGTATACTTTTTTCTTAAATCAAAACAGGAGTTTTCACTATTTCCCTTTATGTCGTGAACAAAAAGACAAGGAAAACTGATCACAAAAAAAAGAAAATTTTGGAGTTTAAGCATGCAAAAAATTTAAAACAACTACAAATGTAAGTAAAGAAAGTTTATTCACACACCACAAATGAACACGCAAGTTTTTATATCCAAGTTCGGGAAATTCCAGTAGTTCAACCCTAATAGCTTGGAATTTTATAAGAGAGATTTCTAATTGATCCTACACATGTTTTAATTATGGATGTGCAAGTTTGAAACATGTTAAAGATGCAAATGACCTATGGAAAAAAACCTAATTAAATTCTCAAGTGAACGTTCGGTGGGCTATTTACCCTAGTCAAACAAGCCTTTATTTTGCCCATTTGCAAAAAGCTGAATTAACAATCATAGATGATTTGTAAAGTGATTTAGCGATCAATCTTACGTACCGGGCTATATTTTTGTAAGAAATGTCTTACAGATTGGGAATCAACACTCAGTTAAAAATCCCCCCCCCCCTTTTCCAGACGATTTCAAAACCTAGTATAAAAACTAGAAAGAGTTTACAATCGCTAAATATTACAGACACTTTTTGCAATTATCTCTCTCTACATTCGTCCAATTCCATCTTAGATGTATACTTTTTTCTTAAATCAAAACACGATTTTTCAACTTTTTCCTAAATCTCATGAACAAAAAGACAAGGCAAACAAATCAAAACAAAATGAAAATTTTTGAGTTTATGTAAGCAAAATATTTTAAACGACAACAACTGTACGTGAAGAAAATTTATTCACACACCACAAATGAACACTGAAGTTTTGATATCCAAGTTTGGGAAATTCCACTAGTTCAACCCTAATAGCTTGAAATTTTATAAGAGAGAGATTTCTAATTGATGTTACACATGTTTTAAATATGGATATGCATGCTTGAAACATGTTAAAGATGCAAATGACCTACGGATCCAAACCTCATTAAATTCTCAAGTGAACATGTGGTGGGATATGTACCCGAGTCAAACAAGTCATTATTTTTTACGCTTGTAAAATGCTGACCTAACATTCATAAATGATTTGTAAAGTGATTTATTGGTAAATTAGGCTTAACGGGCTATAATTTTGTATGAAATTACTTACAGATAAGGAGTCAACATTCAGTGAAAAATCCCCCACCTCCCTCTTTTCCGGACGATTTCAAAACCTAATATAAAAACTAGAAAGAGTTTACAATCCCTAAAAATTACTGATTCTTTTTAGAATTATCTCTCTCTGCATTTTTCCACTTCCATTTTAGATGTATACTTTTTTCTTACATCTCGTGAAAAAAAAGACAAGGTAAACAGATCAAAACAAAATAAAAATTTAAGAGTCTATGTAAGCAAAAAATATAAAATAACAACAATTGTAAGTGAAAAAAATTTATTCACACACCACAAATGAACACAAAAGTTTTATATCCAAGTTTGGGAAATTCCACTTGTTCAACCCTAGTAGCTTGGAATTTTATAAGAGAGATATTTCTAATTGATCCTACACATGTTTTAAATTTGCATATGCATGTTTGAAACATGTTAAAGATACAAATGACCTATGGATCCAAACCTCATTAAATTCTCAGGTGAACATGCGATGGGATATTAACCCGAATCAAACAAGACATTATTTTGCCCATTTGTAAACAGCTCACCTAACAATCATAGAAGATTTTTAAAGTAATTTTTCGGTCAATAATGCGTAACCGGCTATATTTTTGTAAGAAATATCTAAAGTATTGGGAGTCAACACACAGTTAAAAATCCCCGGCCTCCCGTTTTTCCTGATGATTGCGAAACCTAATATATAAAGACTAGAAAGAGTTTACAATCCTGAAATATTATAGACATTTTTTGGAATTATCTCTCTCTATATTTGTGCATTACCATTTTAGATGTATACTTTTTTCTTAAATCAAAACTTGTGGTTTCAATTTTTCCCTTTATATCATGAACAAAAAGACAAGGCAAACAGATCACAACATAATGAAAATTTTGGAGTTTATGCGTGCTAAAAATTTTAAACAACAAGAAATGTATGTAAAGAAAATTTCTTCACCAACCACAAATGAACACGGAAGTTTTGATATTCAAGTTCGTGAAATTCCACTAGTTCAACCCTAATAGCTTGGAATTTTATAAGACTGGATTTTAATTGATCCTACACATCTTTTAAATATGGATATGCATATTTGAAACATATTAAAGTTGCAAATGACCTAAGAATCCAAACCTCATAAATTCTCAAGTGACCGTGCGGTGGGATATTTACCCGAGTCAAACAACCCATTATTTTGCCCGTTTGAAAAAAGTTGACCTAACAATCATAGGTGATTTGTAAAGTGATTTATCGGTCAATCATGTGTAACGGGCAATATTTTTGTAAGAAATGACTTACGGATTGGGAGTGAACACTCAGTTAAAAATCCACCGCCTCCCCCTTTTCCCTACGATTGCAAAACCTATTATATAAATAGTAGAAAGAGTTTACAATCCCTAAAAATTACAGACAGTTTTTGGAATTGTCTCTCTCTACATTTGTGCATTTCCATTTTAGATGTATACTTTTTTCTTAAATCAAAGCACTAGTTTTCACTTTTTTCCTCAATCTCGTGAAGAAAAAGACAAGGCGAACAAATCACAACCAAATGAAAATTTTGGAGTTTATGTATGCTAAAAATTTAAAACAACAACAAATGTAAGTAAAGAAAATTTATTCACACACCAAAAATGAACACGAAAGTTTTGATATCCAAGTTTTGGAAATTCGACTAAGTCAACCCTAACAGCTTAAAATTTTATAAGAGAGAGATTTCTAACTGATGCCTCACATGTTTTAAATATGGATATGCATGCTTGAAACATGTTAAAGATGGAAATGACCTATGGATCAAAACCTCATTAAATTCTCAAGTGAACATATTCTCAAGTGAACATACGGTGGGCTGTTTACCCTTGTCAAACAAGCCATTATTTTGCCCATTTACAGAAAGTTGAACTAACAATCATAGATGATTTGTAAAATGATTTATAGGTCAATCATGGGTAATGGACTATATTTTTGTAATAAATGACTAACAGATAAGGAGTCAACACTCAGTTAAAAATCCCCCACTTCCCACTTTTCCGGACGATTTCAAAACCTAATCTAAAAACTAGAAAGAGTTTACAATCACTAAAAATTATAGACACTTTTTGGAATTATCTCTCTCTACATTTGTCCATTTCAATGTTAGATGTATACTTTTTTCTTAAATCAAAACACGATTTTTCACTTTTTCCCTATATCTCGTGAACAAAAAGAAAAGGCAAACAGATAAAAAAAAATGAAAATTTTTGAGTTTACGTAAGGAAAAAATTTAAAACAACAACAACTGTAAGTGAAGAAAATTTATTCACATACCACAAATGAACACTTAAGTTTTGATATCTAAGTTTGGGATATTCCACTAGTTCAACCCTAATAGCTTGGAATTTTATAAGAGAGATTTCTAATTGATCCAACACATGTTTTAAATATGGAAATGCATGCTTGAAACATGTTAAAGATGCAAATGACCAATGGATCCAAACCTCATTACATTCTCAAGTGAACGTGCAGTGGGATATTTACCCAAGTCAAACAAGTCATTATTTTGTCCGCTTGCAAAAAGCTGACCTAAGAATCATAGATGAATTGTAAAGTGATTTATTGGTAAATTATGCATAACTGGCTATAATTTTGTCGGAAATGACTTACAGATAAGGAGTCAACACTCAGTTAAAAATCCCCCACCTCCCTATTTTTCGGACAATTTCAAAACTTAATCTAAAAACTAGAAAGATTTTACAATCCCTAAAAATTATAGACACTTTTTGGGATTATCTCACTCTACATTTGTCCATTTCCATGTTAGATGTATACTTTTTTCTTAAATCAAAACACTATTTTTCACTTTTTCCCTATATCTCGTGAACAAAAAGAAAAGGCAAACAGATAAAAACAATGAAAATTTTTGAGTTTACGTAAGGAAAAAATTTAAAACAACAACAACTGTAAGTGAAGAAAATTTATTCACATACCACAAATGAACACTTAAGTTTTGATATCTAAGTTTGGGATATTCCACTAGTTCAACCCTAATAGCTTGAAATTTTATAAGAGAGATATTTCTATTTGATCCAACACATGTTTTAAATATGGATATGCATGCTTGAAACATGTTAAAGATGCAAATGACCAATGGATCCAAACCTCATTACATTCTCAAGTGAACGTGTAGTGGGATATTTACCCAAGTCAAAAAAGTCATTATTTTGTCCGCTTGCAAAAAGCTGACCTAAGAATCATAGATGAATTGTAGAGTGAATTATTGGTAAATTATGCATAACTGGCTATAATTTTGTTGGAAATGACTTACGGATAAGGACTCAACACTCAGTTAAAAATCCCCCACCTCCCTCTTTTTCGGACGATTTCAAAACCAAATATAAAAACTAGGAAGAGTTTAAAATCCCTAAAAATTATAGACACTTTTTGGAATTATCTCTTTCTAAATTTTTCCATTACCATTTTAGATGTATACTTTTTTCTGAAATCAAAACATGAGTTTTCACTTGTTCCCTTTATCTCGTGAACAAAAAGACAAGGCAAATAGATCAAAACAAAATGAAAATTTTTGAGTTTATGTAAGCAAATAATTTAAAACGACAACAACTGTAAGTGAAGAAAATTTATTCGCACTCCACAAATGAACACGAAAGTTTTTATATCCAAGTTTGGGAAATTCCACTAGTTCAACCCTAATAGCTTGGAATTTTATAAGAGAGAGATTTCTAATTGATCCCACACATGTTTTAAATATGGATATACATGTTTGAAACATGTTAAAGATGCAAATGACCTATGGATCCAAACCTCATTAAATTCTCAAGTGAACGTGCAGTGGGATATTAACCCGAGTCAAACAAGACATTATTTTGCCTGTTTGTAAAAAGCTGACCTAACAATCATAGAAGATTTTTAAAGCGATTTATCTGTCAATAATACGTAACTGGCTATATTTTTGTAAGAAATTACTAAAGTATTGGGAGTCAACACTCAGTTAAAAATCCACCGCCTCCCGCTTTTCCCAATGATTGCAAAACCTAATATATAAAAACTAGAAAGAGTTTACAATCCCTACATATTACAGACATTTTTTGGAATTACCTGTCTCTATATTTGTGCATTTCCATTTTAGATGTATACTTTTTTCTTAAATCAAAACATGAGTTCTCACTTTTTCCCTTTATGTCATGAACAAAAAGACAAGACAAAAAAATCACGACAAAATGAAAATTTTGGAGTTTATGAATGCAAAAAATTTTAAACAACAACAAAAGTAAGTAAAGAAAATTTATTCACACACCAAAAATGAACACAGAAGTTTTGATATTCAAATTTATGAAATTCCTCTAGTTCAACCCTAATAGTTTGGAATTTTATAAGAGAGATTTTTAACTGATCCTACACATCTTTTAAATATGGATATGGATGTTTGAAACATGTTAAAGATGCAAATGACCTATAGATCCAAACCTCATTAAATTCTCAAGTGAACATGCAGTGGGATATTTACCCGAGTTAAACAAGCCATTTTTTTGCATGTTTTCAAAAACTGACCTAACAATTATAGATCATTAGTAAAATGATTTATCGGTCAATCATGCGTAATGGGCTATATTTTTTTAAGAAATGACTTACGGATTGGGAGTCAACACTCAGTTAAAAATTCCCCGCCTCCCCCTTTTCCCATCTTTGAAAAACCTAATATATAAAAACTATAAAGAGTTTACATTCCCTAAAAATTATAGACACTACTAGGAATTATCTCTCTCTACATTTGTGCATTTCCGATTTTGATGTTTACTTTTTTCTGAAATCAAAACATGAATTTTCACTTTTTAGTTTTATCTTGTGAGCAAAAAGACAAGGAAAACCGATCACAAAAAAATAAAAATTTTGGTGTTAATGTATTCAAAAAATTTAAAACAACAACAAATGTAAGTAAAAAAAATTATTCACACACCACAAATGAACACGAAAGTTTTGATATCCAAGTTTAGGAAATTCCACTACTTCAACCTTAATAGCTTGGAATTTTATGAGAGAGAGATTTCTAATTGACCCTACAGATGTTTTAAATTTCGATATGCATTCTTGAAACATGTTAAAGATGCAAATGACCTATGGATCCTTCTCTAGTGAATGTTCTGTGGGGTATATCCCTAAGTCAAACAAGCTATTATTATGCCCTTTTGCAAAAAGCTGATCTACAATTCCTAGATGATTTGTAAAGTGATTTATCAGTCAATCATACGGGCTATAGTTTTGTAAGAAATGACTTATGGATTGGGAGTCAACACTCAGTTATAAATCCCCAGCCTCCCCCTTTTCCCGAAGATTGGAAAACCAAATATATAAAAACTAGAAAGAGTTTAATTTCCATAAAAATTAAACATACTTTTTGGAATTATCTCTCTCTACATTTGTGCATTTTAATTTTAGATGTATACTTTTTTCTTAAATAAAAACTTGAGTTTTCACTTTTTCCCTTTATCTCGTGAACAAAAAGAAAAGTCAAATAGATCACAAAAAAATAAAAATTTTGTAGTATATGTATGCAAAAAATTTAAAATAACCACAAAATTTAGTAAACAAAATTTATTCACACACCACAAATAAACATGAAAGTTTTGATATCCGAGTAAGGGCAATTCCATTTGTTCTACCCTAATAGCTTGGAATTTAATGAGAGAGATTTCTAATTGATCCTACACATGTTTTAAATATGGATATGCATGCTTGAAACATGTTAAAGATGACAATGACTTATGGATCCAAACCTCATTAAATTTTCAAGTGAACGTGCGGTGGGATATTTACTTGAGTCAAACAAGCCATTATTTTGCCCGTTTGCGAAAAGCTGATCTAACAATCATAGATAATTTGTAAAGTGGTTTATCGGTCAATCCTGCGTAACGGGCTATATTTTTTTCAGAAATGACTTAAGGATTGGGAGTCAACACTCAGTTAAAAATCTCCTACCTCCCCCTTTTTCAGACGATTGCAAAACCTAATATATAAAAACTACAAAGAGTTTACAATCCCTAAAAATTACAGGAACTTTTTGGAATTATCTCTCTCTACATTTATCCATTTCCATTTGAGATGTATACTTTTTTCTTAAATCAAAACTTGAGTTTTCACTTTTTCCCTTTATCTCGTGAACAAAAAGACAAGGCAGACAGATCACAACAAAATAAAAATTTTGGAGTTTATGTATGCAAAATATTTAAAACAACAACAAATGAAAGTAAAAAAAATTTATTCACATACCACAAATGAATACGAAAGTTTTCATATCCAAGTTTGGGAAATTCCACTAGTTCAACCCTAATAGCTTTGAATTTTATAAGAGTGAGATTTTTAATTGATCCTTCACATGTTTTAAATATGGATATGCATGCTTGAAACATGTTAAAGATGCAAATGACCTATGGATCCAAACCTCATTAAATTCTTAAGTGAACGTGCGTGCAATATTTACCCGAGTCAAACAAGTCATTATTTTGTTCGCTTACAAAAAGATATCCACGAGTTGGTAACTTAGATGATTTGTAAAGTGATTTATTGGTAAATTATGCGTAACGAGCTATAATTTTGTCAGAAATGTGTTACGGATTGGGAGTCAACACTCAGTTAAAAAATCCCCCCTCCCCCTTTTCCCTACGATTGCAAAACTTAATATATAAAAACTAGAATGTGTTTATAAAGCAAACTAAGGTTGGTTTTACGCAGTTATATTGTGGGACGCACCATGGAGTCACAAGCTAGTGGGACGCACCCACATAGGTTGGTTTTACGCTGTTATATTGTGGGACCCACCATGGAGTCACAAACTAGTGGGATGCACCAACATAGGTTGGTTTTACGCTGTTATATTGTGGGACCCACCATGAAGACAAAGGCAGGATTTACTCTACTACAATGTGGGACCGACCATGGAGGCACAAGTTGGTGGGACCCACCATGAGATTTTGTGGGACCCAAAAGGATAACCACAAGTTGGCAATCTATCTTAGAAGGTCAGATCTTGTGGGATCCACAAGGATATCCACGAGTTGGCAACATATCTTGGAAATTCTCGTTTACATTATATTAGGATTCTATTTACATCAAGTTACCATATGTAGTTTTCTTTAAATGAATGTAATTATGGAAAGGGTTTATTCTATCTATATTCTACCACGTCCTCCATTACAAATAGAGGACTTGAACATGGATTTGAAAAACCTTTGATTTTATTCATAATTGAGAGTTTTCTTGTGGCGTTCAATTCGACTTATCAAATGGATTTCCATCCCCCATTTGTGGCGTCTTCAATATACCAAGGTTCTTCCTTCGCTAAGAACCGGGTCACGGTTTCCATCCAAACTTGAAAGGTCATGGGGATGACTACCACATTTGGAATCAGGTTTCGTCACAAGTTGATGTGGCTCGTATCAATTTACAATCCCTAAAAATTACAGACACTTTTTGGAATTATCTTTCTCTACATTTGTGCATTTCCATATTAGATGTATATTGTTTTTTTAAATCAAAACTTGTGTTTTCACTTTTTCCCTTTATCTCGTGAACAAAAAGACAAGGCAAACAGATCACAACAAAAAGAAATTTTGGAGTTTATCTATCCAAAAAATTTAAAACAACAACAAAAGTAAGTATAGAAAATTTATTCACACACCACAAATGGACACAAAAGTTTTGATATCGAAGTTTTGGAAATTCCACTAGTTCAATCCATAAAGCTTTGAATTTTATAAGAGAGAGATTTCTAATTGATCCTTCAGATGTTTTAAATATGGATATGCATGCTTGAAACATGTTAAAGATGCAAATGACCTATGGATCCAAACCTCATTAAATTCTCAAGTGAACGAGTGGTGCAATATTTACCTGTGTCAAAGAAGCCATTATTTTTCCCATATGCAAAAAGCTGACCTTACAATCATAGATGATCTGTAAAGTGATTTATCGGTCAATCATGCGTAACGGACTATATTTTTTTTTTTAGAAATGATTTACAGATTGGAAGTCAACACTCAGTTTAAAATCCCATGCCTCCCCCTTTTCTTGACAATTGCATAACATAATATATAAAAATAACAAAGAGTTTACAATCCCTAAAATTACAGACACATTTTGGAATTATATCTTTCTACATTTGTGCATTTAAATTTTAGTTGTATACTTTTTTCTGAAATCAAAACTTGAGTTTTCTATTTTTCTCTTTATCTCGTGAACAAAGAGACAAGACAAATAGATCATAACAAAATAAAAATTTTGGAGTTTTTGTATGCAAAAAATTTAAAACAACAACAAATGTAAGTAAACAAAATTTAGTCACACACCACAAATGAAAACAAAAGTTTTGATATCCAAGTTTTGGAAATTCCAATAGTTTAACCCTAATATCTTGGAATTTTATAAGAGGGAGATTTCTAATTGATCCTACACATGTTCTCAATATGGATATGCATGCTTGAAACATGTTCAAGATGCAAATAACCTTGGGATCCAAACCTAATTAAATTCTCAATTGTGCGTGTTGTGGGATATTTACCCGAGTCAAACAAACCATTATTTTGCCCGTATGCAAAAAGTTGAGCTAACAATCATATATGATTTTTAAAGTGATTTATCGGTCATGTGTAATGGGTTATATTTTTGTGAGAAATGACTTACGGATTGGGGTCAACACTCAATTAAAAATCTCTTGCCTCCCCGCTTTTCCGACGATTGCAAAACCTAATATAACCACTAGAAAGAGTTTAAAATCCCTAAAAATTACAGACACTTTTTGGAATTATCTCTCTATACATTTGTGCATTTCCATTTTAGATGCATACTTTTTTCTCAAATCAAAACTCGAGTTTTCACTTTTTCCCTTTATCTCGTGAACAAAAGGTCAAGGCAACCATATCACAAAAAAATGAAAATTTTGGAGTTTATGTATGCAAAAAATTTAAAATAAGAACAAATGTAAATAAAGAAAATTTATTCACATACCACAAATTAACACGAAAATTTTTATATCCAAGTTTGGGAAATTCCAGTAGTTCAACCCTAATAGCTTAGAATTTTATAAGAGAGAGATTTCTAATTGATCCTACACATGTTTTAAATATGGATATGCATGCTTGAAACATGTTAAAGATGAAAATGACCTATGGATCCAAACCTCATTAAATTCTCAAATGAATGTGCGTTGGGATATTCACCTGAGTGAAACAAGCCATTATTTTGCACGTTTGCAAAAAGATGACCTAACAATCATAGATCATTAGTAAAATTATTTATCGGTCAATCATGCGTAACGGGCTTGACAGCTTGGGATTGGGAGTCAACACTCAGATAAAAAGCCCCCACCTCTCCATTTTCCCGATGATGGCAAAAGGTAATATATAAAAACTATAAAGATTTTACAATCCCTAAAAATTACAGACAGTTTTCGAAAGTATCTCTGTCTACATTTGTGCATTTCCATTTTAGATGTATACTTTTTTCTGAAATCAAAACTTGAGTTTTCACTTTTTCCCTTTATCTTGTGAACTAAAAGACAAGGCAAACATATCACAACAATAGAAAATTTTGGAGTTTATGTATGCAAAAAATTTAAAACAACAACAAATGTAGGTAAAGAAAACTTATTCACACACCACAAATGAACACGAAAGTTTTGATATCCAATTTTTGAAAATTCCACAAGTTCAACCCTAATAGCTTGGAATTTTATAAGACAAATATTTCTAATTGATCCTACACATGTTTTAAATATGGAAATGAATGCTTGAAACGTGTTAAAGATGCAAATGACCTATGGATCAAAACCTCATTAAACTCTCAAGTTAACGTGTTGTGGGATTTTTATCGGAGTCAAACAACTCAATATATTGCCGGTTGGAAAGACCTTAACTAACAATCAGAGATGATTTGTGAATTGATTTATCGATCAGTCATGCGTAACGGGCTATATTTTTTTAAGAATTGACTTACAGATTGGGAGTCAACACAGTTAAAAATTCCTCGCCTCCCTCTTTACCCGACGATTCCAAAACCTAATATATAAACCAGAGAGATTTTACAAACCCTCAAAATTACAGACACTTTGTGGAATTATCACTCTCTACATTTGTCCATTTCCATTTTAGATGTATATTTTTTCTTAAATCAAAATTTGAGTTTTCACTTTTTACCTTTATCTTGTGATAAAAAAGACAAGGCAAACAAATCACAACAAAATGAAAATTTTGGAGTTTTACGTATACAAAATATTTAAAATGACAACAAATTTAAGTAAAGAAAATTTATTCACACACCACAAATGAACACGAAATTTTTGATATCCAAGTTAGGGAAATTCCACTTGTTCAACCCTAATAGCTTGTAATTTTATAAGAGAGAGATTTCTAATTGATTCTACACATGTTTTAAATATGGATATGCATTCTTGAAACATGTTAAAGATGCAAATGACCTATGGATCCAAACCTCATTAAATTCCCAAGTGAACATGCGGTGGGATATTTACCCGAGCCAAACCAGTGATTATTTTCACTTTTCCAAAAAGCTAACTTAACAATCATAGATCAATTGTAAAATGATTTATCGATCAATCATGCGTAATGGGCTACATTTTTTTAAGAAATGACTTACGGATTGGGAGTCAAGACTCAGTCAAAAATCCCCCGCCTCCCCCTTTTCCCGACGATTGCATAACCAAATATATTAAAACTAGAACGTGTTTACAATCCCAAAAAATTTCGGACACTTTTTTGATTTTATCTCTCTCAACATTTGTGCATTTTCCATTTTTGATATATACTTTTTTCTTGAATCAAAACTTGAGTTTTGACTTTTTCCCTATGTCTCATGAACAAAAAGGCAAGGCAAACATATCACAACAAAATGAAAATTTTGGAGTTAATGTATGCAAAAAAATTAAAACAACCACAAATGTAAGTGAAGAAAATATACTCACACACCCCAAATGACCACGGAAGTTTTGATATCCAGGTTTGGGAAATTCCACTCATTCAACCCTAATAGCTTGGAATTTTATAACAGAGAGATTTCAAATTGATCCTACACATGTTTAAAATATGGATATGCATGCTTGAAACATGTTAAAGCTGCAAATGACCTACGGATCCAAACGTCATTAAATTCTCAAGTGAACGTGCAATGGGATATTTACCAAAGTCAAACAAGCAATTATTTTGCCTATTTGGAAAAAGTTGACCAAAAAAATTATAGATGATTTGTAAAGTGATTTATCGGTCAATCATGTGTAATGGGCTATATTTTAGTTATAAATGACTTACGGATTGGGAGGCAACACTCATTTAAAAATCTCATGCTTCCCCCTTTTCCCGATGATTGCAAAACCTAATATCTAAAAATTACAAAGAGTTTACAATCCCTAAAAATTACAGACACATTTTGTAACTATCTCGCTCTACATTTGTGCATTTCTATTTTAGCTGTATACTTTTTTCTTAAATCAAAACTTGAGTTTTCACTTTTTCTCTTTATCTCGTGAACAAAAAGTCAAGACAAACAAATCACAACAAAATAAAAAATTTGGACTTTATGTTTGCAAAAAATTTAAAACAACAACAAATGTAAGAAAATAAAATTTATTCACACACCACAAATGTACACGAAAGTTTTGATATCCAAGTATGGGAAATTCCACTCGTTCAACCCTAGTAGCTTGAAATTTTATATAAATTAGAGTTCTAATTGATCCTACAATTTTTTTAAATTTGGATATGCATGCATGAAACTTGTTAAAGATGCAAATGACCTATATATCCAAACCTCATTAAATTCTCAAGTGGTGCGGTGGGATATTTACCTAAGTCAAACAAGTGATTATTTTTCACTTTTGCAAAAAGCTGATTTAACAATCATAGACAATTTTTAAAATGATTTATCAATCAATCATGCATAACGGGCTATATTATTTTAAAAATGACTTACGGATAGGGAGTCAACACCCAGTTAAAAATCCCCTACCTCCCCCTTTTCCCAACGATTGCAAAACCTAATATATAAAAACTAGAAAGAGTTTACTATCCCTAAAAATTACAGACACTTTTTAGAATTATCGCACTCTACATTTGTGCATTTCCACTTTAGATGTATAGTTTTTTCTTAAATCAAAACTTTAGTTTTCACTTTTTCCCTTTATCTCGTGAACAAAAAGACAAGGCAAACAGAACACAACAAAATGAAAATTTTGGAGTTTATGTATGCAAAAAATTAAATAAAGAAAATATGTAAGAAAGGAAAATTTATTCACACACCAAAAATAAACATGGAAGTTTTGATATCCAAGTTGGCTAAATTCCACTCGTTGAACCCTAATAGCTTGGAATTTTTTAAGAGAGATTTTTAATTGATCCTACGCATGTTTTAAATATGGATATGCATGCTTGCAAAATGTTAAAGATGCAAATGACCTATGGATCCAAATCTCATTAAATTCTCAAGTGAACGTGCGGTGGGATATTTACCCATGTCTAACAAGCCATTATTTTGCCCGTTCGCACAAAGCTGACCTAACAATCACAGCTGATTTGTAAACTGATTCATCAGTCAATCATGCGTAACGGGAAATATTTTTGTAAGAAACGATTTACGGATTGGGAGTCAACACTCTAATAAAAATCCCTCGCCTCCCCCTTTTCCTGATGATTGCAAAGCCTATTATATAAAAACTAGAAAGAGTTTACAATCCCTAAAAATTACAGATTTTTTTTAGAATTATCTCTCTCTTCATTTGTGCTTTTCAATTTTTGATGTATACTTTTTTTCTTAAATAAAAATGTGAGTTTTCACTTTTTCACTTTATGACGTGAACAAAGGACTACAAGCAGATTTGAGTTTATATATGCGAAAAAATTAAAACAACAACAAATGTAAGTAAAGAAAATTTATTCACACACCACCAATGACCACGAATGTTCAGATATCCAAGTTTGGGAAATTCCACTATTTCAACCCTCATAGCATTGAGTTTTATAAGAGAGAGATTTCTAATTGATCCTACACATGTATTAAATATGGATATGTATTCTTGAAACTTGTTAAAGATGCAAATGACCTATGGATCCAAACCTTAGTAAATTCTCGAGTGAACGTGCAGTGGGATATTTACCCGTGTCAAACAAGGCATTATTTTGCCTGTTTGTAAAAAGCTGACCGAAAAATTATAGATGATTTGTAAAGTGATTTATCTGTCAATCATCCAAAACGGGCTATATTTTTTTTAGAAATGACTTACAGATTGGGAATCAACACTCAGTTAAAAATCATCCACCTCCCCCTTTTCCCGATGATTGCAAAACCTAATATTTAAAAACTAGACATAGTTTAAAATCACTAAAAATAACAGACACTTTAAGGAATTATCTCTTCCTACATTTGTGAATTTCATTTTAGATGTATACTTTTTTCTTAAAAAGGAACTTGACTGTTCACTTTTTCCCTTTATCTCGTGAACAAAAAGACAAGGCAAGCAGATTTGAGTTTATCCATGAGAAAATTTTAAAACAACAATAAATGTACATAAATAAAATTTATTAACACACCACAAATGAACACAAAAGTTTAGATATCCAAGTTTGGGAAATTCCACTATTTCAACCCTCATAACTTTGAGTGATATAAGAAAGAGATTTCTAATTGATCCTGCACATGTTTTAAATATGAATATTCTTGCTTGAAACTTGTTAAAGATGCAAATGACCTATGGATCCAAACCTCATAAAATTCTGAAGTGAACATGCGAAGGGATATTTACCCGAGTCAAACAAGCCATTATTTTGCCCGTTAGAAAAAAGCAAACCTAAAAATTACAGATGATTTGTAAAGTAATTTATCGGTCAATCATGCGAAACGGGCTATATTTTTTTCTAAAATCACTTACGGATTGGGAGTCAACACTCAGTTAAAAATCATCCCACCTCTCGCTTTTCCCGACGATTGTAAAACCTAATCTATAAAAACTAGAAAGAGTTTACAATCACTAAAAATTACAGACACTTTTTGAAATTATCTCTCTCTACATATGTGCATTTCACTTTTCACTTTTTCCCCCTATCTCCTGAACAAAAAGACAACGCAAACAGATCACAACAAAAGGAAAATTTCCGATTTTATGTATCCAAAAAATTTAAAACAACAACAAATGTAAGTAAAGACAATTTATTCTCACACCAGAAATGAACACAAAAGTTTTGATATCCAAGTTGGGGAAATTCAACTAGTTCAATCCTAATGGCTTGGAATTTTATAAGAGAGAAATTTCTAATTGTTCCTACACATGTTCTAAATAAGGATATGCATGCTTGAAACATGATAAATATGCAAATGACCTTTGGATCCAAACCTCATTAAATTTCCAAGTAAACGTGTGGTGGGATATTTATCCGAGTCAAACAAGCCATTACTTTGCCCATTTGAAAAAAGTTGACCAATCATAGATGATTTGTCAAGGGATTATTTGGTCAATCATGCGTAACGGGCTATATTTTTGTAAGAAATTATTTACAGATTGGGAGTCAACACTTAGTTTCACCAACCCCATTTCCGAAAGATTGCAAAATCAAATCTATAAAAACTAAAAAAGAGTTTACAATCCATAAAAATTTCAAAATTTTTTTTTGAATTATCTCTCTCTGCTTTAGTGCATTTTCATTTTTGATGTATACATTTTTCTTAAATCAAAACTTGAGTTTTCACTTTTTTCGCAAAATTGTGAAAATTTTGGAATTTATTTATGGTGAAAATTATTTAAAAAAACAAAAAATGTACTGACACACCACAAATGAACACAAAAGTTTTGATATCCAAATTTGGGATATTCCACTAGTTCAACCCTAATAGCTTGGAATTTTATAAGAGAGAGATTTCTAATTGATCATACACATGTTTTAAATTTGGATATGCATGCTTGAAACATGTTAAAGATGCAAATGACATATGGATCCAAACCTTATTAAATTCTCAAGTGAATGTGCGGTGGGATATTTATCCGAGTCAAACAAGCAATTACTTTGCCCATTTGTGAAAAGATGACCTTACAAACATAGATGATTTGTGAAACGATTTATCGGTCAATCATGCATAATGGACTATATTTTTTTAAGAAATGACTTACGGGTTGGGAGTCAACACTCAGTTAAAAATCATCCGCCTCCTCCTTTTCCTGACTATTGCAAAACCTAATACATAAAAACTAGAAAGACTTTACGATCCCTAAAAATTATAGACAATTTTTTGGAATTATCTCTCTCTACATTTATAAATTTCTATTTTAGAGTTTACATATAAAAAAAGGTTTAAAAACACCAAAAATGTAAGTAAAGAAAATTTTAACACACCAAAAATGAACACGAAAGTTTTGATATCCGAGTTGGGGAAATTCAACTAGTTCAACTCTAATAGCTTGAAATTTTATAAGAGAGAGATATCAAATTGATCCTACACTTGTTTTACATATAGATATGCATGTTTGAAACATGTTCAAGATGCAAATGTCTAATAGATCCAAACCTCATTAAATTCTCAAGTGACCGTGCGGTGGGATATTTACCCGAGTCAAACAAGCCATTATTTTGCCTGTTTGCAAAAAGTTGACCTAACAATTGTAGATGATTTTTAAAGTGATTTATCGGTCAATCATGCATAACATGCTATATTTTCTTAAGAAATGACTTACGGAATGGGTGCCAACACTCAGTGAAAAATCCCCTGCCTCCCCCTATACCCGACGATTCCAAAAACTAATCTATAAAAACAAGAACGATTTTACAATCCCTAAAAATTACAAACACTTTTTGGAATTATCTCTCTGTACATTTGTGCATTTCCATTTTTGACGTATACTTTTTTCTTCAATCAAAACTTGAGTTTTCACGTTTTCCCTTTATCTCGTGAAGAAAAAAGACAAGGAAAATAGATCACAACAAAATGAAAATTTTGTAGTTTATGAAAGCAAAAAATTTTACACAACAATAAATATAAGTGAAGAAAATTTATTCACTCACCACAAATGAACACGAAAGTTTTGATATCCAAGTTTGGGAAATTACACTAGTTCAACCCCAATAGCTTGGAATTTTATAAGCGAGACTTCTATTTGATCCTAAACATGTTTTAAATATGGATATGCAAGTTTGGAACATGTTAAAGAAGCAAATGACCTATGCATCCAAACCTTGTTAAATTTTGAAGTGAATGATCGATGGGATATTTAGCTGAGTCAAACAAGCCAATATTTTTCCCGTTTCAAAAAGCTGACCTAACAATTATTGATGATTTGTAAAGTGACTTACCGGTAGATCATGCGTGATAGGGTATATTTTTTTCAAAAATTACTTATAGATAGGGAAACAACTCTCAATTTTAAATCATCCCGCCTCTTCCTTTTCCCGACAATTGCAAAACCAAATATATAAAAACTAGAAATAGTTTACAATCTCTAAAAATAACAGAAAATTTAAAGAAGTATCTCTCCCTCCATTTTTGCATTTCCATTTTAGTTGTATACTTTGTCTTAAATCATAACTTCACTTTTCACTTTTTTCCCTTTATATCGTGAACAAAAGACAAGGCACGCAGATTTGAGTTTATATATGCGAAAAATTTAAAACAACAACAAATGTAAGTAAAGAAAATTTATTCACACACTACAAATGACCACAAAAGTTTAGATATCCAAGTTTGGGAAATTCCACTATTTCAACCCTCATAGCTATGAGTTTTATAAGAGAGAGATTTCTAATTGATCCTACACATGTTTTAAATATGGATATGCATGCTTGAAACTTGTTAAAGATGCAAATGACCTAAGGATCCAAACCTCATCAAATTCTCAAGTGAACGTGTGGTGGGATATTTATCCGAGTGAAACAAGCCATTACTTTGCACGTTTGAAAAAATCTGACCTAGCAATCATATATGATTTGTAAAGTGATTATTTGGTCAATCATGCGTACCGGGCTATATTTTTGTAAGAAATTACTTACAGATTGGGAGTCAACACTCAGTTAAAAATCCCCCACCAACCCCATTTCTCTACGATTGCAAAACCAAATCTAAAAAAACTATAAAAGAGTTTACAATCCATAAAAATTACAAAAAAGTTTTTGAATTATCTCTCTCTACTTTAGTGCATTTCCATTTTAGATGTATACTTTTTTCCTAAATCAAAACTTGAGTTTTCACTTTTTCAATAAAATGGTGAAAATTTTGGAGTTTATTTATGGTGAAAATTATTTAAAAAAACAACAAATTTAAGTAAAGAAAATTTACTGACACACCACAAATGAACACAAAAGTTTTGATATCCAAGTTTGGGATATTCCACTAGTTCAACCATAATAGCTTGGAATTTTATAAGAGAGAGATATCTAATTGATCATACACATGTTTTAAATTTGGATATGCATGCTTGAAACATGTTAAAGATGCAAATGACATATGGATCCAAACCTCATTAAATTCTCAAGTGAACGTGCGGTGGGATATTTATCCGTGTCAAACAAGCCATTACTTTGGCCATTTGCGAAAAGATGACCTAGCCCACATAGATGATTTGTAAAATGATTTATCAGTCAATCATGCGTAACAGACTATATTTTTGTAATAAATGACTTACGGATTGGGAGTCAACACACAGGTAAAAATCCCCCGCCTCCCCCTTTTCCTGACTATTGCAAAACCTAATAAATAAAAACTAGAAAGAGTTATCTCTAAAATTTACAGACAGTTTTTTGGAATTATCTCTCTATACATTTATAAATTTCTATTTTAGAGTTTACGTATAAAAAAAATTTAAAAACACAAAAAATGAAAGTAAAGAAAATTTTCACACACCAAAATTGAACACAAAAGTTTTGATATCCAAGTTGAGGAAATTCAACTAGTTCAACACTAATAGCTTGAAATTATATAAGAGAGAGATATCAAATTGATCCTACACTTGTTCAAGATGCAAATGTCCAATGGATCCAAACCTCATTAAATTCTCAAGTGACCGAGCGGTGGGATATTTACCCGAGTCAGACAAGCCATTATTTGGTCAGTTTGCAAAAGGTTGACCTAACAAATGTAAATGATTTGTAAAGTGATTTATCGGTCAAGAAGAAATGACTTACGGAATGGGTGTCAGCACTCTGTTAAAAATCCCCTACCTCCCCCTTTTCCCGACGATTGCAAAACCAAATCTATAAAAACTATAACGATTTCACAATCCCTAAAAATTAGAAACACTTTTTGGAATTATCTCTCTCTGCATTCATGCATTTCCATTTTTGACTTAAACTTTTTTCTTTAATCAATACTTGAGTTTTTACTTTTTCCCTTTATCTCGTGAAAAAAAAGACAAGGCAAACACATCACAATAAAATGAAAATTTTGTAGTTTTTGAAAGAAAAAAATTTAAACAACAACAAATGTAAGTGAAGAAAATTTATTCACTCACCAAAAATGAACATGAAAGTTTTGATATCCAAGTTTGCGAAATTCCACTAGTTCAACCCCTATAGATTGGAATTTTATAAGTGAGAGATTTCTATTTGATCCAAAACATGTTTTAAATATGGATATGCAAGTTTGAAACATGTTAAAGAAGCAAATGACCTATGCATCCAAACCTTGTTAAATTCAGAAGTGAACGAGCGGTGGGATATTTACCTGAGTCAAACAAGCCATTATTTTGCCCGTTTACAAAAAGTTGACCTAAAAATTATTGATGATTTTTAAAGTGACTTACCGGTCAATCATGCGTGACAGGGTATATTTTTTTCAGAAATGACTTACAGATTGGGAATCAACTCTCAGTTTAAAATTGTCCTGTCTCTTCCTTTTCCCGACGATTTTAAAACCAAATATATAAAAACTAGAAATAATTTACAATCCCTAAAAATAACAGAAACTTTTTGGAAGTATCTCTCCATACATTTGTGCATTTCCATGTTAGATGTATACTTTTTTCTTAAATCATAACTTCACTTTTCACTTTTTCCCTTTATATCGTGAACAAAGAACTAGGCAAGCAGATTTGAGTTTATATATGCGAAAAATTTAAAACAAGAACAAATGTAAGTAAAGAAAATTTATTCACACACAACAAATGACCACAAAAGTTTAGATATCCAAGTTTGGGAAATTCCACTATTTCAACCCTCATAGCTTTGAGTTTTATAAGAAAGAGATTTCTAATTGATCGTACACATGTATTAAATATGGATATGCATGCTTGAAACCTATGGATCCAAACCTCAGTAAATTCTCAAGTGAACGTGCAGTGGGATATTTACCCGAGTCAAACAAGGCATTATTTTTCCTATTTGCAAAAGTTGACCGAAAAATTATAGATGATTTGTCAAGTGATTTATCGGCCAATCATGCGAAATGGGCTATTTTTTTTTCAGAAATGACTTACGGATTTGGAGTCAATACTCAGTTAAAAATCATCCACCTCCCCCTTTTCCTGATGATTGCAAAACCTAATATTTAAAAACTGGAAATTGTTTACAATCCCTAAAAATAACAGACACTTTTAGGAATTATCTCTCCCTGCATTTGTGAATTTCATTTTATATGTATACTTTTTTCTTAAATCAGAACTTGACTGTTCACTTTTTCCCTTTATCTCGTGAACAAAAAGACAAGGCAAGTAGATTTGAGTTTATCCATGCAAAAAATTTAAAACAACAATAAATCTAAGTAAACAAAATTTATTAACACACCACAAATGAACACGAAAGTTTAGATATCCAAGTTTGGGAAATTCCACTATTTCAACCCTCATAGCTTTCAGTTATATAAGAAAGAGATTTCTAATTGATCCTGCACATGTTTTAAATATGGATACGCAAGCTTGAAACTTGTTAAAGATGCAAATGACCTATGGATCCAAACCACATTAAATTCTCAAGTGAACGAGCGGTGAGATATTTACCCGAGTCAAACAAGCCATTATTTTGCCCGTTAGCAAAAAGCAGACCAAAAAATTACAGATGATTTGTAAAATGATTTATCGGTCAATCATGCGAAACGGGCTATATTTTTTTCAGAAATCACTTACGGATTCCAAAACCAAATCTATAAAAACTATAAAAGAGTTTACAATCCATAAAAATTACAAAAAAATTTTTGAATAATCTCTCTCTACTTTAGTGCATTTCCATTTTTGATGTATACTTTTTTCTTAAATCAAAACTTGCGTTTTCACTTTTTGAGAAAAATGGTGAAAATTTTGGAGTTTATTTATGGTGAAAATTATTTAAAAAAACAACATATGTAAGTAAAGAAAATTTACTGACACACCACAAATGAACACAAAAGTTTTGATATCCAAGTTTGGGATATTCCACTAGTTCAACCATAATAGCTTGGAATTTTATAAGAGAGAGATTTCTAATTGATCATACACATGTTTTAAATTTGGATACGCATGCTTGAAACATGTTAAAGATGCAAATGACACATGGATCCAAACCTCTTTAAATTCTCAAGTGAACGTGCGGTGGGATATTTATCCGAGTCAAAGAAGCCATTACTTTGCCCATTTGTGAAAAGATGACGTAACAAACATAGATGATTTGTAAAATGATTTATCGGTCAATCATGCGTAACAGACTCTATTTTTGTAAGAAATGACTTACGGATTGGGATTCAAAACTCAGTTAAAAATCCCTCGCCTCCCCCTTTTCCTGACTATTGCAAAACCTAATACATAAAAACTAGAAAGAGTTTATGATCCCTAAAATTTATAGACAGTTTTTTGGAATTGTCTCTCTGTACATTTATAAATTTCTATTTTAGAGTTTACGTATAAAAAAAATTTTAAAACACAAAAAATGTAAGTAAAGAAAATTTTCACACACCAAAAATGAACACAAAAGTTTTGATATCCAAGTTGGGGAAAGTCAACTAGTTCAACACTAATAGCATGAAATTTTATAAGAGAGAAATTTCAAATTGATCCTACACTTGTTTTAAATATGGATATGCATGCTTGAAACATGTTAAAGATGCCAATGTCCAATGGATCCAAACCTCATTAAATTCTCAAGTGACCGTGCGGTGGGATATTTACCCGAGTCAAACAAACCATTATTTTGTCTGTTTACAAAAAGTCGACCTAATAATGGTAGATGATTTGTAAAGTGATTTATCGGTCAATCATGCGTAACATGCTATATTTTCTTAAAAAATGACTTATGGAATGGGTGTCAGCACTCAGTTAAAAATCCCCTACCTCCCCCTTTTCCCGACTATTGCAAAACCTAATCTATAAAAACTATAACGATTTTACAATCCCTAAAAATTACAAACACTTTTTGGAATTATCTCTCTCTACATTTGTGCACTTCCATTTTTTACGTATACTTTTTTATTCAATCAAAACATGAGTTTTCACTTTTTCCCTTTATCTCGTGAAAAAAAAAGACATGGCAAACAGATCACAACAAAATGAAAATTTTGTAGTTTATGAAAGCAAAAAATTTTAAACAACAACAAATGTAAGTGAAGAAAATTTATTCACTCACCACAAATGAACATGAAAGTTTTGATATCCAAGTTTAGGAAATTCCACTAGTTCAACTCCTATAGCTTGGAATTTTATAAGTGAGAGATTTCTATTTGATCCTAAACATGTTATAAATATGGATATGCAAGTTTGAAACATGTTAAAGAAGCAAATGACCTATGCATCCAAACCTCTTTAAATTTTGTAGTGAACGAGCGATGGGATATTTACCTGAGTCAAACAAGCCATTATTTTGCCCGTTTACAAAAAGCTGACCTAACAATTATTGATGATTTGTAAAGTGACTTACTGGTCAATCATGCGTGATAGGGTATATTTTTGTCAGAAATGACTTACAGATTTGGAATCAACACTCAGTTTAAAATCATCCTGCCTCTTCCTTTTCCCGACGATTGCAAAACCAAATATATAAAAACTAGAAATAGTTTACAATCCCTAAAAATAACAGAGACTTTTTGGAAGTATCTCTTCCAACATTTGTGCATTTGCATTTTAGATGTATACTTTTTTCTAAAATCATAACTTCACTTTTCACTTTTATATCGTGAACAATGGACTAGGCAAGCAGATTTTAGTTTATATATGCAAAAAATTTAAAACAACAACAAATGTAAGTAAAGAAAATTTATTCACACACCACAAATGACCACGAAAGTTTAGATATCCAAGTTTGGGAAACTCCACTATTTCAACCCTCATAGCTTTGAGTTATATAAAAGAGAGATTTCTAATTAATCCTACGCATGTTTTAAATATGGATATGCATGCTTGAAACTTGTTAAAGATGCAAATGACCTTAGTAAATTCTCAAGTGAACGTGCAGTGGGATATTTACCCAAGTCAAACAAGGCATTATTTTGCCTAATTGCAAAAAGTTGACCAAGAAATTATAGATGATTTGTAAAGTGATTTATTGGTCAATCACGCCAAACGGGCTATATTTTTTTCAGAAATGACTTACGGATTGGGAGTCAACACTCAGTTAAAAATCATCCCACCTCTCCCTTTTCCCGACGATTGCAAAACCTAATCTTTAAAAACTAGAAAGAGTTCACAATCACAACAAATTACTGACTCTTTTATGAATTATCTCTCTCTACTTTTTTGCATTTCCACTTTAGATGTATACTTTTTTCTTTAATCAAAACTTTACTTTTCACTTTTTCCCTTTATCTCCTGAACAAAAAGACAAGGCAAACATATCACAACAAAAGGAAAAATTTGGAGTTTATGTATCCAAAAAATTTAAAACAACAACAAATGTTAGTAAAGAAAATTTATTCACACACCACAAATGAACACGAAAGTTTTGATATCCAAGTTTGGAAATTCCATGTGTTCAAACCTAATAGCAAGGAATTTTATGAGAGAGATTTCTAATGGATCCTACACATGTTTTAAATAAGGATATGCATGCTTGGAACATGTTAAAGAAGAAAATGACCTATGGATCCAAACCTCATTAAATTCTCAAGTGAACGTGCGGTGGGATATTTATCCGAGTCAAACAAGCCATTACTTTGCCTATTTTCAAAAACCTGACCTAACAATCATAGATGATTTGTAAAGAGATTTATCGGTCAATCTTGTGTAACGGGCTATATTTTTGTAAAAAATGACTTACAGATTGGGAGTCAACAATTAGTTAAAAATCCCCTGCCTCCCCATTTTACTCACTATTGCAAAACCTAATACATAAAAACTAGAAAGAGTTCAAAATCCCTAAAAATTACAGACACTTTTTGGAATTATCTCTGTCTACATTTGTAAATTTTAATTTTAGATGTATAATTTTTTCTTAAATCAAAACATGAGTTTTCACATTTTTCCTTTTTCTCGTGAACCAAAAGACAAGGCAAACATATCACAACAAAATGAAAATTTTGGAGTTTATGTATGATGAAAATTATGTAAGACAACAACAAATGTAAGTAAATAAAATTTATTCACATGACACAAATGAACACGAAAGTTTTGATATCCAAGTTTGGGATATTCCACTAGTTCAACCCTAATAGCTTGGAATTTTATAAGAGAAAGATTTCTAATTGATCTTACACATGTTTAAATTATGGATATGCATACTTGAAACATGTTAAAGATGCAAATGACGTATGGATCCAAACCTCATAAAATTATCAAGGGAACGTGCAGTGGGATATTTATCCGAGTCAAACAAGCCATTACTTTGCCCATTTGCGAAAAGATGACCTAACAATCATAGATTAGTTGTAAAGTGATTTATCGGTAAATCATGGGTAACGGACTATATTTTTGTAAGAAATGACTTGCGGATTGGGAGTCAACACTTAGTTAAAAATCCCCCGCCTCCCTCTTTTCCTTACTATTGCAAAACCTAATACATAAAAACAAGCAAGTGTTTACGATCCCTAAAAATTATAGACACTTTTTTGAATTATCTCTCTCTACATTTATAATTTCCATTTTTGATCTATTCTTTTTTCTTAAATCAAAATTTGAGTTTTCACTTTTTTCATTTTTCTCTTGAACCAAAAGAAAAGGCAAACATATCACAAAAAAATGAAAATTTTGGTGTTTATGTATAAAAAAAATTAAAACCACAACAAATGTAAATAAAGAAAATTTATTCACACACCACAAATGAACACGAAAGTTTTGATATCCAAGTTGGGGAAATTCAACTTGTTCAATCCTGAGAGCTTTAAATTTTATAAGAGAGACATTTAAAATTGATCCTACACCAGTTTTAAATATGGATATGCATGCTTGAAACATGTTCAAGATGCAAATTACCTATGGATCAAAACCTCATTAAATTCTCAAGTGAACGTGTGGTGGGATATTTACCGGAGTCAAACAAGCCATTATTTTGCCTATTTGTAAAAGTTGACCTAACAATCGTAGATGATTTGTAAAGTGATTTATCAGTCAATTATGCGTAAGACGCTATATTTTTTTATGAAGTGACTTACGGAAATGGGAGTCAGCACTCATTTAAGAATCCCCTGCCTCCGCCTTTTCTCGACAATTGCAAAACCTATTCCATAAAAACTAGAAAGAGTTTACAATCCCTAAAAATTACAAACAGTTTTTGGAATTATCTCTCTCTACATTTGTGCATTTCCATTTTAGACGTATACTTTTCTCTTAAATCAAAACTTGTGTTTTCACTTTTTCCCTTTATCTCGTGAAAAGAAAGACAAAACAAACAGATCACAACTAAATGAAAATTTTATAGTTTATGAAAGCAAAAAATTTTAAACAACAACAAATGTAAGTGAAGAAAATTTATTCACTCACCACAAATGAACACGAAAGTTTTAATATCCAAATTTTGGAAATTCCACTAGTTCAACCCAAATAGCTTGGAATTTTATAAGTGAGATATTTCTATTTGATCCTACACATGTTTGAAATATGAATATGCATGCTTGAAACATGTTAAAGATGCCAATGACCTATGGAATTTTGAAGTGAACGAGTGGTAGGATATTTACCCATGTCCAAAAAGCTTTTATTTTGCCCGTTTGCAAAAAGCTGACCTAAAATTTAGAGATGATTTGTAAAGTGACTTACAGGTCAATCATGCGTGCAAGGTATATTTTTTGTCAGAAATGACTTACAAATTGGGAGTCAACACTCAGTTAAAAATCCCTCGCCTCCCCCTTTTCCTGACCATTGGAAAACCTATTACATAAAAACTAGAAAGAGTTTACGATCCCTAAAAATTACAGACACTTTTTGGAATTATCTCTCTCTAAATTTATAAATTTCCATTTTAGATGTATACATTTTTCTTAAATCAAAACTTGAGTTTTCACTTTTTTCATTTATCTCGTGAACCAAAAGACAACGAAAACATATCACAACAAAATGAAAATTTTGGATTTTACATATAAAAAAAAATTTAAAACCACAAAAAATGTATGTAAAGAAAATTTTCACACCCCAAAAATGAACACGAAAGTTTTGATATCCAAGTTGGGGAAATTCAACTAGTTCATCACTAATAGCTTGAAATTTTATAAGAGAGAGATTTCAAATTGATCCTACACATGTTTTAAATATGGTTATGCTTGCTTGAAACATGTTCAAGATGCAAATGTCCAATGGGTCCAAACTTCATTAAATTCTCAAATGAAGGTGCAGCGGGATATTTACCCGAGTCAAACAAGCCATTATTTTACGTATTTGAAAAAAATTGACCTAACAATCATAGAGGATTGGTAAAATGATTTATCGTTCAATCATGCGTAACATGCTATATTTTCTTAAGAAATGGCTTACGGAATGGGAGTCGACACTCAGTTAAAAATCCCCTACCTCCCCTTTTCCCAACTATTGCAAAACCTAATCTATAAAAACTAGAACGAGTTTACAATCCTTGAAAATTACAAACACTTTTTGGAATTATCTCTCTCTACATTTGTGCATATCCATTTTTGACGTATACTTTTTTCTTCAATCAAACTATATTTTTCACTTTTTTCCTTTATCTCGTGAAAAAAACGACAAGGCAAATAGATCACAACAAAATGAAAATTTTGTAGTTTATGAAAGCAAAAAAAATTAAACAACAACAAATGTAAGTCAAGAAAATTTATTCATTCACCACAAATGAACACGAAAGTTTTGATATCCAAGTTTTGGAAATTCCACTAGTTCAACTCCAATAGCTTGGAATTTTATAAGTGAGAGATTTCTATTTGATTCTAAACTTGTTTTAAATATGGATATGCAAGCTTGAAACATGTTACAGAAGAAAATGACCTATGCATCCAAACCTCATTGAATTCTGAAGTGAACGAGCGGTGGGATATTTACCTGACTCAAACATGCCGTTATTTTGCCCGTTTCCAAAAAGCTGACCTAACAATTATAGATGATTTGTAAAGTGACTTACCGGTCAACCATGCGTGATAGGGTATATTTTTGTCAGAAATGACTTACAGATTGGGAATCAACACTCAATCAATAATCATCCCGCCTCTTCCTTTTCCTAAAGATTGCAAAACCACATATATAAAAACAAGAAATAGTTTACAATCCCTAAAAATAAAAAAACTTTATGGAATTATCTCTCTCTACATTTGTGCATTTCCATTTTAGATGTATACTTTTTTCTTAAATCCTAACTTCACTTTTCACTTTTTCCCATTATATCATGAACAAAAAAACTAGGCAAGCAGATTTGAGTATATATATGCAAAAAAATTAAAACAACAACAAATATAAGTAAAGAAAATTTATTCACGCTCCATAAATGAACACGAAAGTTTAGATATCCAAGTTTGGGATATTCTACTATTTCAACCCTCATAGCTTTTAGTTTTATAAGAGAGAGATTTCTAATTGATCCTAGACAAGCTTTAAATATGGATATGCATGCTTGAAACTTGTTAAAGATGCAAATGACCTATGGATCCAAACCTCAGTAAATTCTCAAGTGAATGTGCGATGGGATATTTATTCGAGTCAAACAAGCCATTATTTTTCCTGTTTTCAAAAAGCTAACCTAAAAAATAGAGATGATTTGTAAAGTGATTTATTGGTCAATCATGCGAAATGGGCTATATTTTTATCAGAAATGACTTACAAATTAGGAGTCGACACTAGTTAAAAATCAGCCCACCTCCCCCTCTTCCCAACGATTGCAAAACCTAATCTATAAAAACTAGAAAGAGTTTACAATCACTAAAAACTACACATACTTTTTGGAATTATCTCTCTCTACATTTGTGCATTTCCATTTTAGATTTATACTTTTTCCTTTAATCAAAACTTTACTTTTCCCTTTTTCCCTTTATCCCGTGAACAAAAAGACAAGGCAAACATATCACAACAAAATTAAAATTTTGGACTGTATGTATCCAAAATATTTAAAACAACAACAAATGTAAGTAAAGAAAATTTATTCTCACACCACAAATGGACACGAAAGTTTTGATATCCATGTTTGGGAAATTCCACTAGTTCAACCCTAATAGCATGGAATTTTATAAGAAAGAGATTTCTAAATGATCCTACACATGTTTTTGAATAAGGATATGCATGCTTGAAACATGTTAAAGTTGCATATGACCTATGGATCCAAACCTCATTAAATTCTCAAGTGAACGTGTTGTGGGATATTTATCCGATTCAAACAAGCCATTACTTTGCCTATTCGCAAAAAGCAGACCTAACAATCATAGATGATTTGTAAAGTGATTTATCGGTCAATCATGCGTAACGGGTTATATTTTTGTAAAAATGACTTGCGGATTGGGAGTCAACATTCAGTTAAAAATCCCACACCTCCCCCTTTTCCTGACCATTGCAAAACCTAATACATAAAAACTAGAAAGAGTTTACAATCCCTAAAAATTATAGACACTTGTCTGAATTATCTCTCTCTACATTTGTAAATTTCCATTTTAGATGTATACTTTTTTCTTAAATCAAAACCTGAGTTTTCACTTTTTTCAATTTTCTCGTGAACCAAAAGACAAGGCAAACAGATCACAACAGGATGAAAATTTTGGAGTTTAAGTATGATGAAATTATTTAAAACAATAAAAAATGTAAGTAAATAAAATTTATTCACAATCCACAAATGAACACGAAAGTTTTGATATCCAAGTTTGGGATATTCCACTAGTTCAACCCTAATAGCTTGGAATTTTATAAGAGAGAGATTTCTAATTGATCCTACACATGTTTTAAATATGCATATGCACACTTGAAACATGTAAAAGATGCAAATGACCCATGGATCCAAACCTCATAAAATTCTCAAGTGAACGTGCGGTGGGATATTTGTCCGAGTCAAACAAGCCATTACTTAGCCCGTTTGCGAAAGGATGACCTAATAATCATAGATTATTTGTAAAGTGATTTATCATTCAATCATGCGTAACGCACCATATTTTTTTAAGAAATGATTTACAGATTGGGAGTCAACACTCAGTTAAAAATTCCTTGCCTCCCCCTTTTCCTGATTATTGCAAAACCTAATACATAAAAACAAGCAAGAGTTTATGATCCCTAAAAATTGCAGACACTTTTTGGAATTATCTCTCTCAACATTTATAAATTTCCATTTTAGATGTATACTTTTTTCTTAAATCAAAACTTGAGTTTTCACTTTTTTCCTTTTTCTCGTGAACCAAAGACAACGCAAACAAATCACAACAAAATGAAAATTTTGAATTTTACATATGACAAAAATTTAAACCACAGCAAATGTAAGAAAAGAAAATTTATTCACACTCCACAAATGAACACGAAAGTTTTGATATCCAAGTTGGAGAAATTCAACTTGTTCAACCCTGAGAGATTGAAATTTTATAAGGGAGAGATTTCAAATTGATGACACACATGTTTTAAATATGGATATGAATGCTTGATACATGTTCAAGATGCAAATGACCTATGGATGAAAACCTCATTAAATTCTCAAGTTAACGTGCGGTGGGATATTTTCCCGAGTCGAACAAGCCAATATTTTGCCTATTTGTAAAAATTTGACCTAACTATTCTAGATGATTTGTAAAGTGATTTATCGGTCAATCATGCTTACCATGCTATATTTTAGTAAGAAATGACTTACAGAATAGGAGTCTGCACTCAATGAAAAATCCCCTGCCTCCCCCTTTTCTCGATGATAGAAAAACCTAATCTATAAAAACTAGAAAGAGTTTACAATCCCTAAAAATTACAGACAGTTTTTGGAATTATCTCTCTCTACATTGGTGCATTTCCATTTTAGATGTATACTTCTTTCTTAAATCAAAATTTGTGTTTTCAATTTTTCCATTTCTCTCATGAAAAAAAGACAAGGCAAAAATATCACAACAAATTGAAAATTTTGTAATTTATGAAAGAAAAAATTTTTAAACAACAAAAAATGTAAGTGAAGAAAATTTATTCACTCACCAGAAATGAACACGAAAATTTTGATATCCAAGTTTGGGAAATTCCACTAGTTCGACCCCAATAGCGTGGAATTTTATAAGTGAGATATTTCTATTTGATCCTACACATGTTTTAAATATGGATATGCACGCTTGAAACATGTTAAAGAAGCAAATGACCTACGGATCCAAACCTTATTAAGTTCTGAAGTGAACGAGCGGTGGGATATTTACCCGAGTCAAACAAGCCATTATTTTGCCAGTTTGCAAAAAGCTGACCTAAAATTTATAGATGGCTTGTAAAGTGACTTATTGGTCAATCATGCATGACAGGGTATATTTTTGTCAGAAATGACTTACAGAATGGGAATCAACACTCAATTAAAAATCATCCCGCCTCCCCCTATTCCCGACTATTGCAGAACCTAATCTATATAAACTAGAAAGAGTTTACCACCACTAAAAATTAGAGACACTTTTTGGAATTTTCTCTCTCTACATTTGTGCACTTCCATTTTAGATGTATACTTTTTTCTTTAATGAAAACTTTGTTTTTCACTTTTTCCCTTTATCTCATGAACAAAAAGACAAAGCAAACAGATCACAACAAAATGAAAATTTTGGAGTTTATGTTTCCAAAAAATTTAAAACAACAACAGATGTAAGTAAAGAAAATTTATTCACACACCACAAATGAACACGAAAGTTTTGATACTCAAGTTTGGGAAATTCTGCTAGTTCAACCCTAATAGCTTGGAATTTTATAAGAGAGAGATTTCTAATTGTTCCTACACATGTTTTAAATAAGGATATGCATGCTTGAAATTTGTTAAATATGCAAATAACCTATGGATCCAAACCTCATTAAATTCTCAAGTGAACGTGCGGTGGGATATTTATCCGAGTCAAACAAGCCATTACTTTGCCCGTTTGAAAAAATCTGACCTAACAATCATAGATGATTTGTAAAGTGATTATTTGGTCAATCATGCGTAACGGACTATATTTTTGTAAGAAATTACTTACAGATTGGGAGTCAACACTCAGTTAAAAATCCTCCGCCAACCCCATTTCCCAACGATTGCAAAACCAAATCTATAAAAACCATAAAAGAATTTACAATCCATAAAAATTAGAAAAACATTTTTGAATTACGTCTCTCTACTTTCGTTCATTTCCATTTTAGATGTATACTTTTTTCTTAAATCAAAACTTGAGTTTTCAATTTTTTAGCAAAATGGTGAAAATTTTGGAGTTAATATATGGTGAAAATTATTTAAAAAAACAACAAATGTAAGTAAAGAAAATTTACTGACACACCACAAATGAACACAAAAGTTTTGATATCCAAGTTTGGGATATTCCACTAGTTCAACCCTAATAGCTTGGAACTTTATAAGAGAGATTTCTAATTGATCATACACATGTTTTAAATTTGGATATGCATGCTTGAAACATGTTAAAGATGCAAATGACATATGGATTCAAACCTCATTAAATTCTCAAGTGAACGTGCGGTGGGATATTTATCCGAGTCAAACAAGCCATTACTTTGCCCATTTTCGAAAAGATGACCTAACAAACATAGATGATTTGTAAAATGATTTATCGGTCAATCATGTGTAACAGACTATATTTTTGTAAGAAATGACTTACTGATTGTGAGTCAACACTCAGTTAAAAATCCCCCGCCTACCCCTTTTCCTGACTATTGCAAAAACTAATTCATAAAAACTAGAAAGAGTTTACGGTCCCTAAAAATTACAGACTATTTTTTGGAATTATCTCTCTCAACATTTAGAAGTTTCTATTTTAGAGTTTACATATAAAAAAAGTTTAAAAACGCAAAAAATGTAAGTAAAGAAAATTTTCACACACCAAAAATGAACATGAAAGTTTTGATATCCAAGTTGGGGAAATTCAACTAGTTCAACACTAATAGCGTGAAATTTTTTAAGAGAGAGATTTCAAATTGATCCTACACTTATTTTAAATATGGATATGCATGCTTGAAACATGTTCAAGATGCAAATGTCCAATGGATCCAAACCTCATTAAATTCTCAAGTGACCGTACGGTGGGATATTTACCCAAGTCATACAAGCCATTATTTTTCCTGTTTGCAAAAAGTTGACCGAACAATTGTAGATGATTTGTAAAGTGATTTATCGGCCAATCATCCGTAACATGCTATATTTTCTTAAGAAATGACTTATGGAATGGTCTCAGCACTCAGTTAAAAATCCCCTGCCTCCCCCTTTTCCCGACGATTGCAAAACCTAATCTATAAAAACTACAACGATTTTACAATCCCTAAAAATTAAAACACTTTTTGAAATTATCTCTCTCAACATTTGTGCATTCCCATTCTTTGACGTATATTTTTTTCTTCAATCAAAACTTGAGTTTTCACTTTTTCCCTTTATCTCGTGAAAAAAAAGACAAGGCAAACAGATCACAACAAAATGAAAATTTTGTAGTTTATGAAAGAAAAAAATTTTAAAAAACAACAAATGTAAGTGAAGAAAATTTATTCACTCACCACAAATGAACACGAAAGTTTTGATATCCATGTTTGGGAAATTCCACTAGTTCAACCCCTATAGCTTGGAATTTTATAAGTGAGAGATTTCTATTATATCCTAAACATGTTTTAAATATGGATATGCAAGTTTGAAACATGTTAAAGAAGCAAAAGACCTATGCATCCAAAGCTCATGAGATTCTGAAGTGAACGAGCGGTGGGATATTTACCTGAGTCAAACAAGTCATTATTTTGCCCGTTTAAAAAAAGCTGACTTAACAATTATTGATGATTTGTAAAGTGACTTACCGGTCAACCATGCACGACATGGTATATTTATGTCAGAAATGACTTACATATTGGGAATCAACTCTCAGTTTAAAATCATCCTGCCTCTTCCTTTTCCCGACGATTGCAAAACCAAATATATAAAAAACTAAAAATAGTTTACAAACCCTAAAAATAACAGAAAATTTCTGGAAGTATCTCTCCCTACATTTGTGCATTTCCATTTTAGATGTATACTTTTTTTTTCAAATCATAACTTCACTTCTCACTTTTTGCTTTTATATCGTGAACTAAATACTAGGCACATAGATTTCAATTTATATATGTGAAAAATTTAAAACAAAAAAAATGTAAGTAAAGAAAATTTATTCACACACCACAAATGACCACAAAATTTTAGATATCCAAGTTTGGAAAATTCCACTATTTCAACCCTCATAGCTTTGAGTTTTATAAGAGAGAGATTTCTAATTGATTCTATATATGTTTTAAATATGGATATGCATGCTTGAAACTTGTTAAAGATGCAAATGACCGATGGAGCCAAACCTTAGTAAATTCTCAAGTGAACGTGTAGTGGGATATTTACCCAAGTCAAACAAGGTATTATTTTTCCTAATTGCAAAAATCTGACCGAAAAATTATAGATGATTTGTAAAGTGATTTATTGGTCAATCAGGCGAAACGGACTATATTTTTTTTCAGAAATGACTTATGGATTGGGAGTCAACACTCAATTAAAAATCATCCCACCTCCCCCTTTTCCTGACGATTGCAAAACCTAATCTATAAAAACTAGAAAGAGTTTACAATCACAAAAAATTACTGACACTTTCATGAATTATCTCTCTCTACATTTGTGCATTTCTTTTTTAGATGTATACTTTTTTCTTTAATCAAAACTTTACTTTTCACTTTTTCCCTTTATCTCCTGAACAAAAAGACAAGGCAAACATATCACAACAAGAGGAAAATTTTGGAGTTAATGTATCCAAAAAATTTTAAACAAAAAAAAACGTAAGTAAAGAAAATTTATTCACACACAACAAATGAACACGAATGGCTTGATATCCAAGTTTGGGAAATTCCACTCTTTCAACCCTAATAGCTTGGAATTTTATAAGAGAGAGATTTCTAACTGATCCTACACATGTTTTTAATATGGATATGCATGCTTGAAACATGTTAAAGACACAAATGACCTATTGATCCAAACATCATTAAATTCTCACGTGAACGTGCAGTGGGATATTTACTCGAGTCAAACAAGCTATTATTTTCCCCATTTGTGAAAAGCAGACCCAATAATCATAGATGATTTGTAAAGTGATATATCGGTCAATTATACGTAATAGGCTATATTTTTGTAAGAAATGACTTACGGATTGGGAGTCAACACTCAGTTAAAAGTCCCCCGCCTCCCCCTTTTCCTGACCATTGCAAAACCTAAATATAAAAACTAGAAAGAGTTCACCATCCCTAAAAATTACAAACAATTTACTGAATTATCTCTCTCTACATTTGTTCATTTCCATCTTAGATGTATACTTTTTTCATAAATCAAAACCTGAGTTTTCACTTTTTCCCTTTATCTCATGAAAAAAAAGGACAAGGCAAACAGATTGCAACAAAATGAAAATTTTGTAGTTTATGAATGCAAAAAGTTTTAAACAACAACAAATGTAAGTAAATAAAATTTATTCACTCACCACAAATGAACAAAAAAGTTTTGATATCCAAGTTTGGGATAGTCCACTAGTTAAACCTCATTAGGTTGGGATTTTTTAAATGAGAGATTTCTAATTGATCCTACACATGTTTTAAATATGGATATGCATGCTTGAAACATGTTAAAGATGCAAATCACCTATGGATCCAAACCTCATTAAATTCTGAAGTGAACGAGCAGTGGGATATTTACCCGAGTCAAACATGCCATTATTTTGCCCGTCTGCAAAAAGCTGACCTAAAAATGATAGATGATTAGTAAAAGTGATTTATCGGTCAATCATGCGAAATGGGCTATATTTTTGTCAGAAATGACTTACGGATAGGGAGTCAACACTCAGTTAAAAATCATCCCACCTCCCCGTTTTCTCGATGATTGCATAACCTAATATATAAAAACTAGAAAGAGTTAACAATCACTAAAAATTACAGACACTTTTTGGAATTATCTCTCTACATTTGTCCATTTCAATTTTAGAAGTATAATTTTTTCTTTAATCAAAACTTTACTTTTCACTTTTTCCCTTTATCTCGTGAACAAAAAGACAAGGCAAACAGATAACAAAAAAATGAAAATTTCGGAGTATATGTATCAAAAAAATTTAAAACAACAGCAAAAGTAAGTAAAGAAAATTTATTCACACACCACAAATGAACACGAATGTCTTGATATCCAAGTTTGGGAAATTCCACTCTTTCAACCCTAATAGCTTGGAATTTTATAAGAGAGAGATTTCTAACTGATCCTACACATGTTTTTAATATGGATATGCATGCTTGAAACATGTTAAAGACGCAAATGACCTATGGATCCAAACATCATTAAATTCTCACGTGAACGTGCAGTGGGATATTTACTCGAGTCAAACAAGCTATTATTTTCCCCATTTGTGAAAAGCAGACCCAATAATCATAGATGATTTGTAAAGTGATTTATCGGTCAATTATGCGTAATAGGCTATATTTTTGTAAGAAATGACTTACGGATTGGGAGTCAACACTCAGTTAAAAGTCCCCCGCCTCCCCCTTTTCTTGACCATTGCAAAACCTAAATATAAAAACTAGAAAGAGTTCACAATCCCTAAAAATTACAAACAATTTTTTAAATTATCTCTCTCTACATATGTGCTTTTCATTTTAAATGTACACTTTTTTCTTAAATAAAAACTTGAGTTTTCACTTTTCCCTTTATCTCGTGAACAAAAAGACATCGCAAATAGATCAAAAAACAATAAAAATAATGTAGCTTATGTATGCAAAGAATTTTAAACAACAACAAATGTTAGTGAAGAAAATTTATTCACATACCATAAATGAATATGAAATTTTTGATATCCAAGTTTGGGAAATTCCACTAGTTCAACCCATTTAGCTGGGAATTTTATAAGTCAGAGATTTCTAATTGATCCTACACATGTTTTAAATATGGTTATGCATGCTTGAAACATGTTAAAGATGCAAATGACCTATGGATCCAAATCTCATTATATTCTGAAGTGAACGAGCGGTGGGATATTTACCCGACTCAAACATGCCATTATTTTGCCCGTCTGCAAAAAGCTGACCTAACAATTATAGATGATTTGTAAAGTGACTTACCAGTCAATCATGCGTAACAAGGTATATTTTTGTCAGAAATGACTTACAGATTGGGAATCAACACTCAGTTAAAAATCATCCCGCCTCCCCCTTTTTCTAACGATTGGAAAACATAATATATAAAAACTAGAAATCCTTTACAATCCCTTAAAATAACAGACACTTTTTGGAATTATCTCTCCCTACATTTGTGCATTTCCATTTTAGAGGTATACTTGTTCCTTAAATCAAAACTTGACTCTTTTTCCCTATATTTCGTGAAAAAAAAAACAAAGCAAGAAGATTGGAGTTTATGCATGCAAAAAATTTAAAACAACAACAAAAGTAAGTATAGAAAATTTAGTAACACACCACAAATGAACACGAAAATTTTGATATCCTAGTTTGGGATATTCCACTAGTTACACCATAATACTTTGGAATTTTATAAGAGAGAGATTTCTAATTGATCTTACACATGTTTTTAATATGGATATGTTTGCTTGAAACATGTTAAAGATGCAAATGACATATGGAACCAAACCTCATTAAATTCTCAAGTGAACATGCGGTGTTATATTTACCCGAGTCAAACAAGCTATTATTTTGCCCATTTGCGAAAGCTGCCCTAACAATCATAGATGATTTGTAAAGTGATTTAATTGTCATTTATGCGTAACGGGCAACATTTTTTGTAATAAATGAGTTACGGATTGGGAGTTAACAATCAGTTAAAAATCCTCCGCCTCCCCCTTTTCCCAACGATTGCAAAACCTAATATATAAAAACTAGAAAGAGTTTACAAACCGTAAAAGTTACAGATAGTTTTTGGATTTATCTCTTTCTACATTTGTGCATTTCCATTTTAGATATATACTTTTTGTAAAGTCAAAATTTGTGTTTTCACTTTTCCCTTTATCTAGGGATCAAAAAGACAAGGCAAATAGAACACAACAAAATGAAAATTTCGTAGTTTATATATGAAAGAAATTTTAAACAACAACAAATATAAGAAAATAAAATTTATTCACAACAAATGAATACGAAAGTTTTGATATCCAATTTTGGAAATTTGACTAGTTCAACCCTAGTAGTATTGAATTTTATAAGAGAGAGATTTATAATAGATCCTACACATGTTTTAAATATGGATATGCATGATTGAAACATGTTAAAGATGCAAATGACCTATGGATCCAAGTCTCACTAAATTCTCAAGTGAACATGCAGGGGGATATTGACCTGAGTCAAACAATCCATTATTCTGCCCGTTTACAAAATGTTGACCTGACAATTTAAAACAACAACAAATGTAAGGAAATAAAATTTATTCACACATCAAAAATTAACACAAAAGTTTTGATATCCAATTTTGGGAAATTCCACTAGTTCAACCCTAATAGCTTGGAATTTTATAAGAGAGATTTCTAACTGATACTACACATGTTTTTAATATGGATATGCATGCTTGAAACATGTTAATGATGCAAATGACCTATGGATCCAAAACTTATTAAATTCTCAAGATAATGTGCAGTGGGATATTTATGCGAGTCAAACTAGCCATTATTTTGCCAGTTCGCAAAAAGCTGATCTAACAATTATAGATGATTTATAAAGTGATATCAATTATGCGCAATGGGATATATTTATATAAGGAATGACTTACAGATTGGGAGTCAACACTCAGTTAAAAATCCCCCGCCTCCCCCTTTTCCCGACGATTGCCAATCCGTAAAAATTATAGACACTTTTTGGATTTATATCGCTCAACATTTTTTCATTTACATTTTACTTGTATACTTTTTTCTTAAATAAAAACTTGAGTTTTCACTTTTCCCTTTATCTCATGATAAAAAAGACAAGGCAAACAGATCACAACAAAATGAAAATTTTGGAGTTTATGTATGCAAAAAATTTTAAATAAGAACAAATGTACATAAAGAAAATTTATTCACTCACCACTGATAAACACAAAAGTTTTGATATCCAAGTTTTGGAAATTCCACTTGTTCAACCCTAATAGCTTGGAATTTAATAAGAGAGAGATTCGTAATTGATCCTACACATTTAATAAATATGGATATGCATGCTTGAAACATGTTAATGATGCAAATGACCTAAGGATCCAAACCTCATTAAATTCTCAAGTGAACGTGAGTCAACGCTCAGTTAAAAATCCCCCGCCTCCCTCTTTTCCCGACAATTGGAAAACCTAGTAAATAAAAACTAGAAAAAGTTTACAAACCCTAAAAATTACAAACACTTTTTTGAACTATCTCTCTCTACATTTGTGCAATTCCATTTTAGATGTACACTTTTTTCTAAAATCAAAACTTGAGTTTTCACTTTTTCCCTTTATCTCGTAAACAAAAAGACAAGGCAAATAGATCACATCAAAATGAAAATTTTGGAGTGTGTGTATGTAAAAAATTTTAAACGACAATAAATGTTAGTAAATAATACTTATTCACACACTACAAATGAAAACGAAAGTTTTGATATCCAAGTTTGGGAAATTCCACTAGTTCAACCCTAATAGCTTGGAATTTTATTAGAGGGAGATTTCTAATTGATCCTACACATGTTTTAAATATGGAGATACATGCTTGAGACATGTTAATGATGCAAATGACGTATGGATCCAAACATCAATAAATTCTCAAGTGAACGTGCGGTGGGATATTTACCTGAGCAAAATAAGCCATTATTTTGCCCGTTTGTGAAAAACTGACCTAACAATCATAGAAGATTTGTAAAGTGATTTATCGGTCAATTATGCGTAACAGGCTATATTTTGGTAAGAAATGACTTACAGATTGGGAATAAACACTCTGTTAAAAATTCCCTGCCTCCCCCTTTTCCCGACGATTGCAAAATCTACTATAAAAAACTCGAAAGACTTTACAATCCATAAAAATTTCAAAAACGTTTTTGAATTATCTCTCTCTACATTTGTGCATTTCCATTTTAGATGTATACTTCTTTCTTAATTCAAATCTTGAGTTTTCACTTTTTCCCTTTATCTCGTGAACAAAAAAACAAGGCAAAACATATCACAACAAAATAAAAATTTTGGAGTCTATGTATGCAAAATTTTTTTAGCAACAACCAATGTAAGTAAAGAAAATTATTCACACACCACAAATGAACACGAAAGTTTGATATCCAAGTGTTGGAAATTCCACTAGTTCAATCCTAATAACTTGGAATTATATAAGAGAGAGATTTCTAATTGATCCTACACATGCTTTAAATATGGATATGCATGCTTGCAACATCTTAAAGATAGAAATGATCTATAGATCCAAACCTCACTAAATTCTCAAGTAAACGTGCGGGGGTATATTTGCCCGAGTCAAACAAGCCATTATTTTGCTGGTTTGCAAAAACTTGACATAACAATCATACATGATTAGTAATGTTATTTATCGGTCAATCATGCCTAACGGGCTATATTTTTGTCAGAAATGACTAACAGATTGGGAGTCAACACTCTGTTAAAAATAGTCACGCTTCCCCCATTTCCCGACGATTGTAAACCCTAATATATAAAAACTAGAAAGAGTTTACAATCCCTAAAATTACAGCCACTTTTTGGAATTATCTCTCTCTACATTTTTGCATTTCCATTTTAGATGTATACATTTTTCTTAAATCAAAACTTGACTCTTCAGTTTTTCCCTTTATCACGTGAACAATAAGAATCATAGAAGATTTGTAAAGTGATTTGTCTGTCAATTATGCGACACAGGCTATATTTTTGTAAGAAATGACATACGGATTGGGAGTCAAGACTCAGTTAAAAATCCCCCACTTCCCCCTTTGCCAGATAATTGCAAAACCTAATATACAAAAAACTCGAAAGAGTTTACAATCCCTAAAAATTAGAAACTCTTTTTTGAACTATTTCTCTCTACATTTGTGCATTTCCATTTTATATGTATACTTTTTTTTAAAATCAAAACTTGAGTTTTCACTTTTTCCCTTTATCTCGTGAAGAAAAAGACCAAGGAAATAGATCACAACAAAAAGAAAATTTTGGAGTTTATGTATGCAAAAAATTTTAAACAACAACAAATGTAAGTAAAGAAAATTTATTCACACGCCACAAATATACACGAAAGTTTTTGATATCCAAGTTTGGGAAATTCCACTAGTTCAACCCAAAATACCTAGGAATTTTATAAGAGAGACAATTCTAATTGATCCTGCACATGTTTTAAATATGGATATTCATGTTTGAAACTTGTTAAAGATGCAAATGACCTATGGATCCAAAGCTAATCAAATTCTCAAATGAACATGCGGTGGGATATTTACCCGAGTCAAACAAGCCATTATTTTGCCCATTTCCGAAAAGCTGACCTAACAATCATAGATGATTTGTAAACTGATTTATTAGGCAATTATACATAACGGGCTATATTTTTTTAAGAAATGACTTATGGATAGGGAGCCAACACTCAATTAAAAATCCCACGCCTCCCCCTTTTCCCAACGATTGTAAAACCTAATATATATTAACAAGAAAGAGTTTACAATCCCTAAAAATTACAGACAATTGTTGAAATTATCTCTCTCTATATTTGTGCGTTTCCATTTTAGATGTATACTTTTTTCTTAAATCAAACCTTGAGTTTTCACTTTTTCCCTTTCTCTCGTGAACAAAAAGACAAGGCGGACAGATCACAATCAAATGAAAATTTTGGAGTTTAAATTTGCAAAAAATTTTAAACATCAACAAATGTGAGTAAATAAAATTTATTCACACACCGCAAACAAACATAAAAGTTTCATATCAAAGTGTTGGAAATTCCACTAGTTCAACCCTCATAGCTTGGAATTTTATAAGAGAGAAATTTCTAATTGATCCTACACATGCTTTAAATATGGATATGCATGCTTGAAACATGTTAAAGAAAGAAATGACCTATGGATCAAAACCTCATTAAATTCTCAAGTGAACGTGCGGTGGTTTATTTACCCGAGTCAAACAAGCCATTATTTTGCCCATTTGCAAAAACCTGACCTAACAATCATAGATGATTAGAAGTTATTTATCGGCCAACCTTGCGTAGTGGGCTATATTTTTGTCAGAAATGACTTACGGATTCATAGTCAAAACTCAGTTAAAAATCATCACGCCTCCCCCTTTTCCCGACAATTGTAAAACCTAATATATAAAAACTAGAAAGAGTTTACAGTCCCTAAAATTACAGACACTTTTTGGAATTATCTCTTTCTAGATTTGTGCATTTCCATTTTAGATATATAAATTTTTATTAAATCAAAACTTGACTTTTAAGTTTTTCCCTTTATCACGTGAACAAAAAGACAGGGCAAATAGATCACAACAAAAAGCAAATTTTGGAGTTTATTTACGCAAAAAAATTAAAACAACAACAAATGTAATTAAAGAAAATTTATTCAGCCACCAAAAATGAACACGAAAGTTTTGATATCCAAGTTTGGGAAATTTCACTAGTTCAAGCCTAACAGCTTGGAATTTTACAAGAAAGAGATTTCTAATTGATCCTATGCATTTTTTAAATATGGATATGCATGCTTGAAACATGTTAAAGATGCAAATGATCTATGGATCCAAACCTCATTAAATTCTCAAGTGAACATGTGGTGGGCTATTTACCCGAGTCAAACAAGCCATTATTTTGCCCGTTAACAAAAAGCTGACCAAACAATCATAGATGATATTTAAAGTGATTTATCGGTCATTCATGCATAATGGGCTATGTTTTTGTCAGAAATGACTTACGGATTGGGAGTCAACACTCAGTTAAAAATTATTCTACCTCCCCCTTTTCCTGACGATTGCAAAACCTAATATATAAAAACTAGAAAGAGTTTACAATCCCTAAAAATTACAGACACTTTTTGGATTTATCTCTCTCTACATGTGTGCATTTCCATTTTAGATGTATACTTTTTCATAAATCAAAACATGAGTTTTCACATTTTCCCTTTATCTCGTGAACAAAAAGACAAGGCAAATAGATCACAACAAAATGAAAACTCTAGGATTTATGGATGCCAAAAACTTAAAAGAACAAAAATGTAAGTAAAGAAAATTTATTCACACTCCACAAATGAAAACAAAAGTTTTTACGTCCAATTTTTTGAAATTCCACAAGTTTAACCCTAATAGCTAGGAATTTTATAAGAGAGAGATTTCTAATTGATCCTACACATGTTTTAAATATGGATATGCATGCTTGAAACATGTTAAAGATGCAAATGACCTATCAATCCAAACATCATTAAATTCTCAAATGAACATACGGTGGGATATTTACCCGAGTCAAACAAGCCATTATTTTACCCGTGTGCAAACATAACAATTATTGATAATTTGTAAAGTGATTTACGGTCAATCATGCATAACTGGCTATATTTTTGTAAGAAATAATTTACAGATTGGGAGTCAACACTCAGTTAAAAATCATCTCGCCTCCCCCTTTTCCCGTCGATTGTTATACATAATATATAAAAACTAGAAAGAGTTTACAATCCCTAAAAATTACGAACACTTTTTGGAATTATCTCTCTCTACATTTGTGCATTTCCTTTTTAGATGTATACTGTTTTCTTAAATCAAAACTTGAGTTTTCACTTTTTCCCTTTATCTCGTGAAGAAAAGACAAGGCAAAAAGATAAAAAAAATATGAAAATTTCTGAGTTTATGGATGCAAAAAATTTAAAACAACAATAAATGTAAGTAAAGAAAATTTATTCACACACCACAATTGAAAACGAGAGTTTTTATATCAAAGTTTGGGAAATTCCACTAGTTCAACCCTAACAGCTTCGAATTTTATAACAGAGAGATTTCTAATTGATCCTACACATGTTTTAAATATGGGTATGCATGCTTGAAACTTGTTAATTCTCAAGTGAAAGTGCAATGGGATATTTACCTGAGTCAAACAAGCCATTATTTTACCAGTTTGCAAAAACATGACCTAACAATCTTAAATGATTTTTAAAGTGATTTAACGGTCAATTATGCATAACGGGTTATATTTTTGTAAGAAATGATTTAGGGATTGGGAGTCAATATCAGTTAAAAATCCCCTGACCCCCCCTTTTCCCAACGATTGCAAAACCTTATATATAAAAACTAGAAAGAGTTTACAATCCATAAAAATTACAGGCAATTGTTGAAATTATCTCTCTCTATATTTGTGCATTTCCATTTTACATGTATACTTTTTTCTTAAATAAAAACTTGAGTTTTCACTTTTTCCCTTTATCTCGTGAACAAAAAGACATGGCAAACAGATCACAATAAAATAAAAATTTTGAAAGTTTAAATATGCAAAAATTTTTAAAGATCAACAAATGTGAGTAAAGAAAATTTATTCACACACCACAAATGAACACGAAAGTTTGATATCAAAGTGTTGGAAATTCCTCTAGTTCAACCCAAATAGCTTGGAATTTTATAAGAGAGAGATTTCTAATTGATCCTACACATGTTTTAAATATGGATATGCATGCTTGAAACATGTTAAAGATAGAAATGACCTATGGATCTAAACCTCATTAAATTCTCAAGTGAACGTGGGGTGGTATATTTACCCGAGTCAAACAAGCCATTATTTTGCCCATTTTCAAAAAGCTGACCTAACAATCGTAGATGATTAGTAAAGTTATTTATCGTTCAATCTTACGTAACGGGCTATATTTTTTCCAGAAATGACTTACGGATTGGGAGTCAAAACTCAGTTAAAATTCATCACGCGTCCCCCTTTTCTCGACAATTGTAAAACCTAATATATAAAAACTAGAAGGAGTTTACAATCCCTAAAATTACAGGCACTTTTTGGAATTATCTCTCTCTACATTTGTGAATTTCCATTTTAGATATATACATTTTTCTTAAATCAAAACTTGACTTTTAAGTTTTTCCCTTTATCACGTGAACAAAAAGACAGGGCAAACAGATCCCAACAAAATGAAAATTTAGAAAGTTTATGTACGCAAAAAATTTAAAACAACAACAAATGTAAGTAAAGAAAATTTATTCACACACCAAAAATGAACATGAAAGTTATGATATCCAAGTTTGAGAAATTTCACTAGTTCAAGGCTAATTGCTTGGAATTTTATAAGAAAGAGATTTCTAAATGATCCTACGCATGTTTTACATATGGATATGCATGTTTGAAATGTTAAAGATGCAAATGACCTATGGATCCAAACCTCATTAAATTCTCAAGTGAACATGCGGTGGGATATTTACCCGAGTCAAACAATACATTATTTTTCCCGTTTGCAAAAAGCTGACCAAACAATCATCGATGATATTTAAAGTGAGTTATCGGTCAATCTTGTATAATGGGCTATATTTTTGTTAGAAATGACTTACGGATTGGGAGTCAACACTCAGTTAAAAATCATTCTGCCTCCCCCTTTTCCTGACGATTGCAAAACCTAATATATAAAAACTAGAAAGAGTTTACAATCCCTAAAAATTACAGATACTTTTTGGATTTATCTCTCTCTACATTTGTGCATTTCCATTTTACATGAATACTTTTTCCTTCAATCAAAACTAGAGTTTTCACATTTTGCCATATATCGTGAACAAAAAGACAAGGCACACATATCACAACAAATGAAAACTCTAGAATTTATGTATGCCAAAAACTTAAAACAAAAACAAATGTAAGTAAAGAAAATTTATTCACACTCCAAAAATGAACACAAAAGTTTTTATATCCATTTTTTGGTAAATCCACTAGTTCAACCCTAATAGTTGGGAATTTTATAAGAGAGAGATTTCTAATTGATCCTACACATGTTTTAAATATGGATATGCATGCTTGAAACATGTTAAAGATGAAAATGACCTATGGATCCAAACATCATTAAATTCTCAAATGAACGTACGGTGCGATATTTCCTCGTGTGAAACAAGCCATTATTTTACCCGTGTGCAAACATAACAATTATTGATAATTTGTAAAGTGATTTATCGGTCAATCATGCATAACTGGCTATATTTTTGTAAGAAATGACTTACGGATTGGGAGTCAACACTCAGTTAAAAATCATCACGCCTCCCCCTTTTCCCAACGATTGCAAAACATAATATATAAAAACTAGAAAGAGTTTACAATCCCTAAAAATTAAGGACACTTTTTGGAATTATCTCTCTCTACATTTGTACATTTCCTTTTTAGATGTATACTTTTTTCTTAAATCAAAACTTGAGTTTTCACTTTTTCCCTTTATCTCGTGAAGAAAAAGGCAAGGCAAAAAGATCATAACATTATGAAAATTTCTGAGTTTATGAATACAAAAAATTTAAAAACAACAAAAAATGTAAGTAAAGAAAATTTATTGACACACCACAATTGAAAACGAGAGTTTGATATCCAAGTTTGGGAAATTCCACTAGTTCAACCCTAATAGCTTCGAATTTTATAAGGGGGAGATTTCTAATTGATCCTACAAATGTTTTAAAGATGGGCATGCATGCTTGAAACTTGTTAATTCTCAAGTGAACTTGTAGTGGGATATTTACCCGAGTCAAACAAGCCATTATTTTACCAGTTTGCAAAAAGCTAACCTAACAATCTTAGATGATTTTTAAAGTGATTTAACGGTCAATTATGCATAATGGGTTATATTTTTGTAAGAAATGATTTAGGGATTGGGAGTCAACACTCAGTTAAAAAGCCCCCGGCTCCTTCTTTTCCTAACGATTGGAAAACCTAGTATATAAAAACTAGAAAGAGTTTATAATCAATAAAAATTACAAACAATTTTTTGATTTATCACTGTATACATTTAAGAATTTCCTTTTTAGATGTATACTTTTTTCTTAAATCAAAACTTGAGTTTTCTCTTTTTCCCTTTATCTCATAAACAAAAATACAAAGCAAACATATCACAAAAAAATGAAAACTTTGGAATATATGTATGCAAAAAATTGAAAACAACAACAAATGTAAGTAAAGAAAATTTCTTCACACTCCACAAATGAACACGAAAAATTTTGTTATCCAAGTTTGGGAAATTCCACTAGTTCAATCCTAATACCTATGAATTTTATAAGGGAAATTTCTAATTGATCCTACACATGTTTTAAATATGGAAATGAATGCTTGAAACATGTTAAAGATGCAAATCACCTATGGATCCAAACATCATGAAATTCTAGTGTGAACATGCGGTGGGATGTTTACCCGAGTCAAACAAGCCATTATTTTGCCCGTTTGCAAACCTAAAAATTGTAGATGATTTGTAAAGTGATTTATTGGTCAATCATGTGTAATGGGCTATATTTTTGTCATAAATGACTTACGGATTAGGAGTCAACACTTAGGTAAAAATCATTCCACCTCCCCCTTTTCCCGACGATTACAAAACCTAATATATAAAAACAAGAAAGATTTTACAATCTCTAAAATTTACACACTTTTTTTAATTATCTCTCTCTACATTAGTGCATTTCCATTTTAGATGTATACTTTTTTCTTAAATCAAAAGTTGAGTTTTCACTTTTTCCTTTGATGTTGTGAACAAAAAGACAAGGCAAAAAGATCACAAAAAAATAAAAAATTTGGAGTTTTTATATCCAAAAAATTTAAAACTACAACTAATGTACGTAAATAAAATTTATTTAAGCACCACAAATAAACCCAAAAGTTTTGATAAAAAAGTTTGGGAAATTCCACTAGTTCAACCCTAATAGCTTGGAATTTTATAAGAGAGAGATTTCTAATTGATCCTACACATGTTTTAAAAATGGATATGCATACTTCAAACATGTTCAAGATGCAAATGACCTATGGATCCAAACCTCATTAATTTCTCAAGTGAATGTGCGGTGGGATATTTACCTGAGTCAAACAAACCATTATTTTGCCCGTTTGCAAAAAGCTGACCTAACAATCATAAATGATTTGTAAAGTGATTTATCGGTCATTCATGCATAATAGGCTATATTTTTGTAAGAAATGACTTACGAATTGGGAGTCAACACTCTGTTAAAAATCCCCCGCCACCCCCTTTTCCCGACAATTGCAAAACCTAATATATAAAACTAAAAAGAGTTTACAATCCTAAAAATTACAGGCAATTTTTGGAATTATCTTTTTCGACATTTGTGCATTTTCATTTTAGATGTATACTTTAATCTTAAATCAAAACTTGAGTTTTTACTTTTTTCCCTTTATCTCGTGGACAAAAAGACAAGGCAAACATATCACAACAATATGAAAACTTTTGAGTTTATGTATGCAAAAAAATTAAAACAACAACAAATGTAAGTAAAGAAAATTTATTCAAACACCAGAAATGAACACGAAAGTTTTGATATCCAAGTTTGGGAAATTCCACTAGTTCAACTCTAATAGCTTGGAATTTTATAAGACAAGGATTTCTAATTGATCCTACACATGTTTTAAATATGGATATGCATGCTTGAAACATGTTAAATATGAAAATGTCCTATGGATCCTAACATCATCAAATTCTCAAGTGAACGTGCGGCAGGATATATACCCGAGTCAAACAAGCCCATATTTTGCCCATTTTCAAAAAGCTGATCTAACAATTATAGATGATTTGTCAAGTGATTTATCGGTCAATCATGCCTAACAGGATTATATTTTTGTCAAAAATGACTTTTCGATTGCAAGTAAACACACAGTTAAAAATCATCCCGCCTCCCCCTTTTCCTGAAGATTGCAAAACCTAATATATAAAAACTAGAAAAAGGTTAAACTACCTAAAAATTAAAAATATTTTTTTGAATTATCTCTCTCTATATTTGTGCATTACTGTTTTAGATGTATACCTTTTTCTTAAATCAAAACTTGACTTTTCACTTTTTTCCTTCATCTCGTTAATAAAAAGACAAGGCAAACATATCATAACAAAAAGAAAATTTTGGTGTTTATGTATGCAAAAACTTTTAAACAACAACAAATATAAGCAAATAAAATTTTATCACACACCACAAATGAAGACGAAAGTTTTGATATCCAAGTTTGGGAAATTCAACTAGTTCAACCCTAATAGCTTGGAATTTTATAAGAGAGAGATTTCTAATTGATCCTTCACATGTTTTAAATATGGATATACATGTTTGAAATATATTCAAGATGCAAAAGACCTATGGATCCAAACCTTATTAAATTCTCAAGTGAACGTGTGGTGGGATATTTACCCGAGTCAAACAAGCCATTATTTTGCCAGTTTGCAAAAATCATACCGAACAATCGTAGGTGATTTTTAAAGTGATTTATCGGTCAATCATACGTAATAAGCTATATTTGATTAAGAAATGACTTATGGTTTTGCAGTCAACACTCAGTAAAAAATCCCCTGCCTCCCCCTTTTCCCGACGATTACAAAACCTAATATAAAAAAACTAGAAAGAGTTTAAAATCCCTAAAAAGTACAAACACTTTTTGGAATTATCTCTCTCTACATTTGTGCATTTCCATTTTAGATGTATACTTTTTTCTTAAATCAAAACTTGATTTTTCACTTTTTCGCTTTATCATGTGAACAAAAAGACAAGGCAAACAGATAAAAACAAAATGAAAATTTTGGAGTTTATGTATGCACAAAATTTAAAACAACTACAAATGTAAGTAAAGAAAATGTATTCACACACCACAAATGAACATGAAATTTTGATATCCAAGTTTGGAAAATTCCACTAGTACACCGTAATAGCTTGGAATTTTATAAGAGAGAGATTTCTAATTGATCCTTCACATGTTTTAAATATATATATGCATGTTTGCAATATTTTAAATAGGAAAATGACCTATGGATCCAAACCTAATTAAATTCTCAAGAGAACATGCAGTGGGATATTTACCCGAGTCAAACAATCAATTATTTTGACCGTTTGGAAAAAGCTAACCTAACAATTATAGATGATTTGTAAAGTAATTTATCGGTCAATCATGCGTAAGGGGCTATATTTTTGTCAGAAATGACTTACGGATTGGAAGTCAACCCTCAGTTAAAAATCATCCCACCTTCCCCTTTTCGCGATGATTGCAAAACCGAATAGATAAAAACTAGAATGTGTTTCCAATCCTTAAAAATTACAGACATTTTTTGGAATTATCTTCTCTACATTTGTGCATTTCCATTTTAGATGCATACTTTTTTCTTAAATCAAAACTTGACTTTTCACTTTTTCCCTTGATCTCGTGAACAAAAAGACTTGACGGATTACAACAAAATGAAAATTTTGCAATTTATGTATGCAAAAAATTTAAAACAACAACAAATGTAAGTAAAGAAAGTTTATTCACACACCACAAATGCACACAAAAGTTTTGATATCCAAGTTTTTGAAATTCCTATAGTTCAACCCTAATTGCTTGGAATTTTATAAGAGAGAGATTTCCAATTGATCATACACATGTTTTAAATAAGGATATGCATGCTTGGAAGATGTTAAATATGAAAATGACCTATGCATCCAAACCTCATTAAATTCTAAAGTAAAGTTGCGGTGGGATATTTACTCGAGTCAAACAAACCATTATTTTGCCCGTTTTCCAAAAGCTGACCTAAGAATCTTAGATGATATTTAATGTGATTTATCGGCAAATCATGTGTAACGGGCTACATTTTTTTATGTAATGACTTGTGGATTGGGAGTCAATACTTCGTTAAAAGTCCTCTGCCACCCCCTATTCCCGACGATTTCAAAACATAATATAAACAACTAGAAAGAGTTTACAATCCCTACAAATTACAGACACTTTTTGGAATTATCTTCGCTACATTTGTGTATTTCCATTTTAGATGTATACTTTTTTGTCAAATCAAAACTTGAGTTTTCATTTTTTCCCTTTATCTCGTGAACAAAAGGACAAGGCAAACAGATCACAACAAAAATGAAAATTTTGGAGTTTATGTATGCAAAAAATTTAAAACCACAACAAATGTAAGTAAAGAAAATTTTTTCACACACCACAAATGAACACGACAGTTTTGATATCCAAGTTTGGGAAATTCCACTAGTTCAACCCTAATCTTGGAATTTTATAAGAGAAAAATTTCTAAAATATTCTGCACATGTTTTAAATAAAGATATGCATGCTTGAAACATGTTAAAGATGCAAATGACATATGGATCCAAACCTCATTAAATTCTCAAGTGAACGTGGGCAGATATATTTACTTTGGTCAAAAGAGCCATTATTTTTCCCGTTTGAAAAAAGCTTGTTTGACAATCATAGATGATTTGTAAAGTGATTTATCGGTCAATCATGCGTCACAGGCTATATTTTTGTCAGAAATGACATACGGATTACACTCAGTTAAGAATCCCACCCCCTTTTCTCGATGATTGCAAAAACCTAATATATAAAACTAGAAAGAGTTTACAATACCTAAAAATTATAGACACTTATTGGAATTATCACTTTGTACATTTTTGAATTTCCATTTTAGATGTATACTTTTTTCTTAAATCAATACTAGAGTTTTCACTTTTTCCCTCTATCTCGTGAACAAAAAGAGAAGGCAAATAGATCACAACAAAAGGTAGTAAAGAAAATTTATTCACACACTACAAATGAACACGAAAGTTTTGATCTCCAAGTTTGGAAAATTTCACTTGTTCAACCCTTAACGCTTGGAATTTTATAAGATAGAGATTTTTAATTGATGGATATGCATGCTTGAAACATTTTAAAGATGCAAATGACCTATGGATCCAAACCTCATTAAATTCTCAAGTGAACATGTAGTGGGATATTTACCCTAGTCAAACAAGCCATTATTTTGCCCATTTGCATAAAGCTGACCTAAATATCAAGATGATTTGTAAGTGATTTATTGGTCAATCATGTGTAATAGGCTATATTTTTATAAGAAATGACTTGCGAATTGGGAGTCAACACTAAGTTTAAAATCCCCTGCCTCCCCCTTTTCCCGACTATTACAAAACCTATAATATTAAAAAAAGAAAGAGTTTACAATCCCTAAAAATTGCAGACACATTTTAGAATTTTTTCTCTCTACATTTGTGCATTTCCATTTTAGATGTATTCTTTTTTCTTAAATCAAAACTTGTGTTTTCAATTTTTCCCTTTATCTCGTGAAAAATGAAAATTTTGGAGTTTATTATTGCAATTTTTTTTTTAAAACAACAAATGTAAGTAAAGAAAATTTATTCACACACCACAAATGAACACGAAAGTTTTGATATCCAAGTTTCGGAAATTCCACTAGTTCAACCCTAATAACTTGGAATTTTATAAGCGCGAGATTTCTAATTGATCTTACACATGTTTTCAATATGGATACGCATGCTTGAAACATGTTAATGATGCAAATGACCTATGGATCCAAACTTCATTAAATTTTCAAGTGAACGTGCGGTGGGATATTTACCCGAGTCAAACAAGCCATTATTTTGCCCCTTCGAAAAAAGCTGACCTAAAAATCACTACTGATTTGTAAAATGATTAATCGGTCAATTATGAGTATCGGGCTATATTTTTGTAAGAAATGACTTGCGTATTGGGAGTCAACACTCACTTAAAAATCCCCCACCACCCCCTTTTCCCGATGAATGGTAAACCTAATATATAAAAACAAGAGAGAGTTTACGATCCCTAAAAATTATAGACACTTTTTGGAATTATCTCTCTCTACATTTGTGCATTTCCATTTTAGATATATACTTTTTCTTAAATTTCAACTTGAGCTTTCAATTTTTACCTTTATCTCGTGAATAAAAAGACAAGGCGAATAGATCACAACAAAATGAAAATTTTGGTGTTTAAGTATGCAAAAAATTTAAAACAACAACAAATGTAAGTAACAAAAATTTATTCACACACCACAAATGAACATGAAAGATTTGATATCCAAGTTTGGGAAATTCCACTAGTTCAACCCTAATAGCTTGGAATTTTATAAGAGAGATTTCTTATAGATCCTAGACATGTTTTAAATATGGATATGCATGCTTGAAACATATTAAAGATGCAAATGACCTATGGATCGAAACCTCATTAAATTCTCAAGTGAACAAGCGGTGGGATATTTACCTGAGTCAAACAAGCCATTATTTTGCCAGTTTGCAAAAGCAGACCTAACAATTATAGATGATTTGTAAAGTGATTTATCTGTCAATCATACGTAATAGGCTATATTTTTATAAGAAATCATATACGGATTGGGAGTCCAAACTTTGTTAAAAATCCCGCGCCACCCCCTCTTCCCGATGATTGAAAAACCTAATCTATAAAAACTAGAAAGAATTTACAATCCCTAAAAATCATAGACACTTTTTGAAATTATCACTCTCTAAATTTTTGCATGTCCATTTTAGATGTATACTTATTTCTTCAATCAAAAATTGGGTTTTCACTTTTTCCCTTTATCTCGTGAACAAAAAGAGAAGGCAAACAGATCACAACAAAATGAAAATTTTGGAGTTGAAGTATGAAAAAATTTAAACAAACAACAAATGTAAGTAAAGAAAATTTATTCATACACCACAAATGAACACGAAAGTTTTGATATCCAAGTTTGGGAAATTCGACAAGTTCAACCCTAAATATGGATATGCTTGCTTAAAACATGTTAAAGATGCAAATGACCTATGGATCCAAACCTCATTAAATCTTCAAGTGAACGTGCGGTGGGTTATTTACCCTAGTCAAACAAGCCATTATTTTGCCTGGTTACAAAAAGCTGACCAAACAATCATAGATGATTTGTAAAGTGATTTATCGGTAAATCATGGGTCACAGGCTATATTTTTTTCAGAAATGACTTACAGATTGGGAGTCAACTCTCAGTTAAAAAACCCCCACCTCCTCCCGACGATTGCAAAACCTAATACATAAAAACTACAAAGAGTTTACAATCCCTTAAATTACTGACAATTTTTGGAATTATGTCTCTCTACATTTGTGCATTTGCATTTTAGATGTATACTTTTTAATTAAATCAAAATTTGTGTTTTCACTCTTTCCCTTTATCTCGAGAACAAAAACTCATGGCAACCAATTCACAACAAAATGAGTGTATTCAAAAAATTTATAACAACAACAAATGTAAGTAAAGAAAATTTATTCACACACCACAACTGAACACGAAAGTTTTTATATCCAAGTTTGGGAAATTCCACTTGTTCAACCCTAATAGCTTGAAATTTTATAGGAGAGAAATTTCTAATTGATCCTACACATGTTTTAAATATGGATATGAATGCTTGAAACATATTAAAGATGCAAATGACCTAGGGATCCAAACCTCATTAAATTATGAAGTGAATGTGCAGTGGGATATTAATCCGAGTCAAACAATCCATAATTTTTCCCGTTTACAAAAAGCTGACATAAAAATTATAGATGATTTGTCAAGTGATTTATCGGTCAATCATGTGTAATGGGCTATATTTTCGTTAGAAATGACTTACGGATTGGGCGTCAACACTCAATTAAAAGTCCCCCTTTTCTCGACAACTGCAAAACCTAATATGTAAAAACTAGAAAGAGTTTACAACCCCTAAAAATTACAGACACTTTTTGGAATTATCTCATTCCACATTTGTTCATTTCCATTTTAGATGTATAATTTTTTCTTAAATCAAAACTTAAGTTTTCAGTTTTTCCCTTTATCTCGTAAAAAAAAAGACAAGGCAAACAAAACACCACAAAATGAAAATTTTAGAGTTTATGTATGCAAAACATTTAAAAGAACAACAAATGTAAGTAAAGAAAATTTATTCAGATACCACAAATGAAAATGAAAGTTTTGATATCCAAGTTTGGGAAATTCCACAAGTTAAACCCCAATAGCTTGGAATTTAATAAAAGAGAGATTTCTAATTGATCCTACACATGTTTTAAATATGGATATGCATGCTTGAAACTTGTTCAAGATGCAAATGAGCTACGGATCCAAACCCTATTAAATTCTCATGTGAATGTGTTGTGGGACATTTATCGGAGTCAAACAAACTATTATTTTGCCCGTTTACAAAAAGCTTACCAAACAATCATTGATAATTTTTAAAGTGATTTATCGGTTATTCATGCGTAACGGGTTTATTTTTCTCAGAAATGACATACAGATTGGGAGTCAACAGTCAGTTAAAAATCCCCCGCTTCCTCTTTTCCCGAAAATTGGAAAACCTAATTAAAAAATCAAGAAAGAGTTTACAACCCTTAAAAATTACAGACACTTTTTTAAATTATCTCTCTCAACATTTGCGCATTTCCATTTTAGATGTATACTTTTTTCTTAAATCAAAACTTGAGTTTTCACTTTTTTCCATTATCTCGTGAACAAAAAGACAAGGCAGTTAGATGACAACAAAATGAAAATATTGGAGTTTATGTAGGAAAAAATTTTAAAACAACTACAATTGTAAGAAATGAAAAATTATTCACACACCACAATTGAGCACGAAAGTTTAGATATCCAAGTTTGGGAAATTCCACTTTTTCAACTCTAATTGGTATTAATTTTGCAAGAGAGAAATTTCTAATTGATCCTACACATGTTTTAAATATGGATATGCGTGCTTGAAACATGTTAATGATGTAAATGCCTTTTGGATCCAAACCTCATTTAATTCTCAAGTAAACATGCGGTGGGTTATTTGCCTGAATCAAACAAGCCATTTTTTTTGCCCGTTTGCAAAAAGTTGACCTAACAATCATTGATGATTTGTAAAGTGATTTATCGGTCAATCATGTGTAATAGGCTAAATATTTCACCGAAATGATTTACGCATTGGGTGTCAACACTCAATTAAATATCCTCTACCTCCCCCTTTTCCCCGATGATTACAAAACCTAATATAAAAACAAGAAATAGTTTACAATCCCTAAAAATTACAGACACTTTTTGGAATTACCTCTTTCTACGTTTGTGCATTTCTATTTTAGATGTATACTTTTTTGTTAAATCAAAACTTGAGTTTTCACTTTTTCCCTATATCTCCTGAACATAAAGACAATGCAAAAAAATCACAATAAAATAAAAATATTGGAGTTTATGTATGCAAAAAATTTAAAACAACAACTAATGTAAAAAACAAAATTTATTCACACACCACAAATGAACACGAAAGTTTTGATATCCAAGTTTTGGAAATTCCACTATTTCAACCCTACTAGTTTGGAATGTTATAAGATAGAGATTTCTAATGATCCTACAATTGTTATAAATATGGATATGCATGCTTGAAACATGTTAAAGATGCAAATGACCTATGGAACCAAACCTCATTATATTCTCAAGTGAACGTGTGGTGGGTTATTTATTCGAGTCAAACAAGCCAGTATTTTGCTCGTTTGCAAAAAGCTGAACTAACAATTATAGATGATTTGTAAAGTGATTTATCGGTCAATCATGCCTAACGGGCTATATTTTTGTAAGAAATGACTTACGGATTGGGAGTCAACACTCAGTTAAAAATCCCCCGCCTCCCCCTTTTCCCAACGATTGGAAAACATAATATATAAAAACTAGAAAGAGTTTACAATCCCTAAAAATTAAAGACACTTTTTGGAATTATCTCTCTCCATTTTTGCATAGCCATTTTAGATTTATTCTTTTTTCTTAAATTAAAACTTGAGTTTTCTCTTTTTCCCTTTATCTCGTGAACAAAAAGACAAGACAAAAACATCACAAGAAAATGAAAATGTTGGAGTTTATTTAAGCAAAAAATTTAAAACATCAACAAATGTTAGTAATTAAAATTTATTCACACACCACAATTGAACACAAAAGTTTTGATATCCAAGTTTGGGAAATTCACAAGTTCAACCCTTATAGCTTGGAATTTTGTAAAGGAGAAATTTCCAATTGATCCTACACATGTTTTAAATATGGATAAGCATGCTTGAAACATGTTAAAGATGCAAATGACCTATGGATCCACAACTTATTAAATTCTCAAGTGAACGTGCGGTGGGATATTTACCTGAGTCAAACAAGCCATTATTTTATCCGTTTGATAAAAGCTTACCTAACAATCATAGATGTTTTATACTGGGATTTATCAGTGAATCGTGCATAATGAGCTACATTTTTTTAAGAAATGACTTACAGATTGGGAGTCAACACTCAGTTAAAAATCGCTTGCCTCTAGGTTTTCCCGACGATTGCAAAACCTAATATATAAAAACTAGAAAGAGTTTACAATCCCTGAAAATTACGGAAATTTTTTGGAATTATCTCTCTCTACATTTGTGCATTTCCATTTTAGATGTATACTTTTTCTTTAATCAAAACTTGAGTTTTCACTTTTTTCCTTAATCTCGAGAAAAAAAAAAGACAAGGCCAAAAGATAACAACAAAATGAAAACTTTGGAGTTTATGTATGCAAAAAACTTAAAACAACAAAAAATGTAAGTAAAAAAAATTTATTCACACACCACAAATGAAGACGAAAGTTTTGATTTCCATGTTTGGGAAATTCCACTAGTTCAACTTTAAAAGCTTGGAATTTTATAAGAGAGAGATTTGTTATTTATCCTACACATATTTTAAATATGGATATGCATGTTTGAAACACGTTAAAGATGCAACTAACCTATCAATCCAAACCTCATTAAATTCTAAACTGAATGTCGGGTGGGATATTTACCAAAGTCAAAAGAGCCATTATTTTGCACGTTTGCAAAAAGCTGACCCAACAATCAAAGATGATTTGTAAAGTTATTTATCGGTCAATTATGCATAATGGGCTTTATTTTGGTAAGAAATGACTGACAGATAGGGAGTCAACACACAGTTAAAAATCCCCCGCTTCCACCTTTTCCCGGCGATTGCAAAACCTAATATATAAAAACTAGAAAGAGTTTACAATCCCTAAAAATTACATACACTTTTTGGAATTATCTCTCTCTACATTTGTGCTTTTAAATTTTAGATGTATACTTTTTTGTTAAATCAAAACTTGAGTTTTCACTTTTTCCCTTTATCTCTTGAACAAAAAGACCAGGCAAACAAATCACAACAAAATAAAAATTTTGTAGTTTTTGAATGCAAAAAATTTAAAATAACAACAAAAGTAAGTAAAGAAAATTTATTCACACACCACAAAGGAACACGAAAGTTTTGATATCCAAGTTTGGAAAATTCTACTAGATCAACCCTAATAGCTTGGAATTTTATAAGAGAGAGATTTCTAATTGATCCTACACATGTTTTAATTATGGATATGCATGCTTGAAACATGTTAAATATGCAAATGACCTATGGATCCAAACCTCATTAAATTCTCAAGTGAACGTGTTGGGGGATATTTACCAGAGTCAAACAAGCCATTATTTTGCCCATTTATAAAAAGTTGACCTAACAATTATAGATGATTTCTAAAGTGATTTATCGGTCAGTCTTGCCTAACGGGCGATATTTTTGTAAGAAATGACTTACGGATTGGAAGTCAACACTCAGTTGAAAATTTCCCTTTTTCACGAAAATTGAAAAACCTAATATATAAAAAATAGAAAGAGTTTACAATCCCTTAAAATTACAGACACTTTTTGGAATTATCTCTCTCTACATTTGTGCATTTCCATTTTAGATGTATACTTTTTTCTTAAATACAAACTTGAGTTTTCACTTTTTGTCCTTTATCTCATGAACAAAGACAAGGCAAACAAATCACAACAAAATGAAAATTTTGGAGTTTATGTATGCAAAAAATTTAAAACAACAACAAATGTAAGTAAAGATTTTACTAGATCAACACTAATAGCTTGAATTTTTTTAATAGAGAGATTTATAATTAATCCTATGCATGTTTTAATTATGGATATGCATGCTTCAAACATGTTAAAGATGCAAATGACCTATGGATCAAAACCTTATTAAATTCTCAAGTGAACGTGCAGTGGGATATTTACCCGAGTCAAACAAGCCATTATTTTGTCCATTTTCAAAAAGTTGTCCTAACAATCATAGATGATTTGTAATGTGATTTATCTGTCAATCACGCGTAACTGGCTATATTTTTGTCTGAAATGACTTACGGATTGGGCGTCAACACTCAGTTAAAAATCCCATGCCTCCTCCTATTCCCTACGATTGCAAAACCTAATATATAAAAACTAGAAAGATTTTAGAATCCCTAAAAATAACAGACAATTTTTGGAATTATCTCTCTACATTTGTGCATTTCCATTTTAGATGTATACTTTTTTTTTAAATCAAAACTTGAGTTTTCACTTTTTCCCTTTATCTCGAGAACAAAAAGTTCAGGCAAACATATCACAAAAAAATGAAAATTTTGAAGTTTATGTATGCAAAAAATTTAAAACAATAAAAAATGTAAGTTAAGAAAATTTATTCGCACACCACGAATCAACTCGAAAGTTTTGATATCCAAGTTTGGAAAATTCCACTAGTTCAAACCTTATAGCTTGGTATTTTAAAAGAGAGATTTGTAATTGATCCTACAAATTTTTTGAATATGCATATGCATGCTTGAAACTTGTTCAAGATTCAAATGACCTATGGATCCAAACCTCATTAAATTTTCAAGTTTACGTGCAGTGGGATATTTACCCGAGTCAAACAAGCCTTTATTTTGCCCATTTTTAAAAAATTGACCTAATAAATATAGACGATTTGTAAAGTGATTTTTCGGTCAATCATGCATAATGGGTGATATTTTTGTGGAAAATGACTTACGGATTGGGAGTCAACACTCAGGTTAAAATCCCCCTTTTCTCGACGATTGCAAAACCTAATATATAAACACTAGAAAGAGTTTACAATCCCTAAAAATTACAGACACTTTTTGAAATTATCTCTCTCTACATTTGTGCATTTCAATTTTAGATGTATACTTTTTTCTTAAATACAAACTTGAGTTTTCTCTTTTTCCATTTATCTCGTGAACAAAGACAAGGCAAACAGATCTCAACAAAATGAAAATTTTGGAGTTTAAGTATGCAAAAATTTAAAACAACAACAAATGTATGTAAAGAAAATTTATTCACACACCGCAAATGAACACGAAAGTTTTGATATCCAAGTTTTGGAAATTCCACTAGTTAAACTCTAATTGCTTTGAATTTTATAAGAGAGAGATTTCTTTTTGGTCCTACACATGTTTTAAATATGGATATGCTTGCTTGAAACATGTTAAAGGTGCAAATGACCTATGGATCCAAACCTCATTAAATTCTCCACTGAACGTATGGTGGGATATTTACCCAAGTCAAACAAGCCGTTATTTTGCCCGTTTTCAAAAAGGTTACATAACAATTATAGATGATTTGTAAAGTGAGTTATCAGTTAGTCATGAGTAATGGGCTATATTTTTATTAGAAATGACTGGCGGATTGGGAGTCAACATTCAGTTAAAAATCCCCCTTTTCTCGACGATTGCAAAACCTAATATGTAGAAACTAGAAAGAGTTTACAATCCCAAAAAATTACACACACTTTTTGGAACTATCTCTCTCTAAATTTTTGAATTTCCATTTTAGATGTAAACTTTTTTCTTAAATCAAAATTTGATTTTTCACTTTTTCCCTTTATCTTGTGAACAAACAAGGCAAACAGATCACAACTAAATGAAAATTTTTGAGTTTATGTTTGAAAAAAAATTTAAAACAACAAAAAATGTAAGTAAAGAAAATTTATTCTCACACCACAAATGAACACGAAAGTTTTGATATCCTTGTTCGGAAATTCCACTTGTTCAACTCTAATAGCTTGGAATTTTATAAGAGAGAGATTTCTATTTAAACTTACACAAGTTTTAAATATGGATATGCATGCTTGAAACATGTTAAATATCCAAATGACTTATTGATCTGAACCTAATTAAATTATCAACTTAACGTGCAATGGGATATTTTCCCGAGTCAAACAAGCCATGATTTTGCCCGTTTGCAAAAACCTGACCTAACAATCATAGATGATTTGTAAAGTTTTTTATCAGTTAAGTGTGGCTAATAGACTAAATTTTTGTCAGAAATGACTTAAGGATTGAGAGTGAACATTCAGTTAAAAATCCACCGCCTCCCCCTTTTCCCAATGTTTGGAAAACCTAATATATAAAAACTAGAAAGAATTTACAGTCCCTATAAATTACAGACACTTTCTGGTATTCTCTCTCTCTACATTTGTGCATTTCCATTTTAAAAGTATAGTTTTTTCTTAAATCAAAACTTGGGTTTTCACTTTTTTCCTTTATCTCGTGAACAAAAAGACAAGGCAAACATATAAAAAAAAAATGAAAATTTTGGAGTTTATGTACGTAAAAAAATTAAATCAACAACAAATATAAGTAAAACAAATTTATTCACACACGACAATTGAACACAAAAGTTTTGATATCCAAGTTTGGAAAATTCCTCTATTTCAACCCTTATAGCTTGGAATTTTATAAGTGAGAGATTTCTAATTGATCCTACAATTGCTTGAAACATGTTAAAGATACAAATGACCTATGGATCCAAACCTCATTAAATTCTCAAGTGAACGTGCGGTGGGATACTTGCCATAGTCAAACAAGCCAGTATTTTGCCCGCTTGCAAAGAGCTGACCTAACAATCATAGGTGATTTGTAAAGTGATTCATCGGTTAATCATCCATAATGGGCTATATGTTTTTAAGAAATGGCTTACGGATTGGGAGTCAACACTCAGTTAAAAATCCCTCGCCTCCCCCTTTTCCCGAAAATTGCAAAACCTAATATACAAAAACAAGAAAGAGTTTACAATCCCTAAAAAACACTTTTTGGAATTATCTCGATCTACATTTCTACATTTCGATTTTAGATGTATACTTCTTTCTTAAATCAAAACTCGAGTTTTCACTTTTTCCCTTTATCTCGTGAACAAAAAGACTTGGCAAACAAATCACAACAAAATGAAAACTTTGGAGTTTATGTATGCAAAAAATATAAAACAACAACAAATATAAGTCTAGAAAATTTATTCACACACCAGAAATGAGCACAAAAGTTTTGATAGCCAAGTTTGGGAAATTCCACTAGTTTAACCCGAATAGTATGAAATTTAGAGTGAGATTTCTAATTGATCCTACACATGTTTCAAATGTGCTTATGCATGCTTGAAACATGTTAAAGATGCAAACGACCTATGGATCCAAACCTGATTAAATTCTCAAGGAAATGTGCGATGGGATATTTACCCGAGTCAAATAATCCATTATTTTTCCCGTTTGCAAAAAACTGACCTAACATTTATAGATGATTTGTCAAGAGATTTATCTGTCAATCATGTGTAACGGGCTATATTTTTGTCAGAAATGACTTACAGATTGGGAGTCAACACTTAGTTAAAAATCCCTCACCACCCCCTTTTCCTAACGATTGCAAAATAAAATATATAAAAACTAGAAAGAGTTTACAATCCCTAAAAAATAAAGACACTTTTTTGAATTATCTCTCTCTACTTTTGTGCATCTCCATTTTAGAGGTATACTTTTTTCTAAAATAAAAACTTGAGTTTTCACTTTTTCCTTTTATCTCATCAACAAAAAGACTAGGCAAATAGATTATAACAAAATTAAAATTTTGGAGTTTATGTTTGTAAAAAATTTAAAACAACAACAAATGTATGTAAAGAAAATTTATTCACACACCACAACTGAACACAAAAGTTTTGATAACAAAGTTTGGGAAATTCCACTAGTTCAACCCTAATGGCTTGGATTTTTATAAGAGAGAGTCTTCTAATTGATCCTACAATTGTTTTAAATATGAATATGCATTCTTGAAACATGTTAAAGATGCAAATGACCTATGGATCCAAACCACATTAAATTCTCAAGTGAACGTGCAATGGGAAATTTACCCAGTCAAACAAGCTACTATTTTTCCCGTTTGCAAAAAAGCTGACCTAAAAATCAAAGATGATTTGTAAAGTGATTTATCGGTCAACCTATTATATAAAAATGAGAAAGAGTTTACAATCCCTAAAAATTACAGACACTTTTTGGAATTATCTCTTTCTACATTTATGCATTTCCATTTTAGATATATACTTTTTTTCTTAAAACAAAACTTAATCTCGTGAACAAAAAGAAAAAGCAAACAAATCCCCACAAAATGAGAATTTTGGAGTTTATCATTGCCAAAAAATTAAAACAACAAAAAATTTAAGTAAATAAATTTGTTGCATACACCACAAATGAAAAGAAAAGTTTTGATATCCAAGTTTTGGGAAATTCCACTCGTTCAACTCTAATAGCTTCAAATTTATAAGAGAGAGATTTCTAATTGATCCTACACATGTTTTAAATATGGATATGCATGATTGAAACATGTTAAAGATGCAATGGACCTATGGATCCAAACCTCATTAAATTCTCAAGTGAACGTGCGGTGGGATATTTACACGAATCAAACAAGCTATTATTTTGCCCGTTTGAAAAAATCTGACCTAAGAAATATAGATGATTCGTAAAGTGATTTATCGGTCAATGATGCAAAAAGGGCTATATTTTTTGTCAGAAATGACTTACGGATTGGGGGTCCACACTCAGTTAAAAATCCCCCTTTTCCCTACGATTCCACAACCCAATATATAAAAACTAGAAAGAGTTTACATTCCCTAAAAATTACAAACACCTTTTGGAATTAACTCTCTCAACATTTGTACTTTTCCATTTTAGATGTATACTTTTTCCTTATATCAAAACTTCAGGTTTCACTTTTTCCCTTTTTCCCTTTTTCTCGTGAACAAAGACAAGGCAAAAAGACCACAACGAAATGAAAATTTTGGATTTTATGTATGTATAAAATTTGAAACAACAACAAATGGAAGAAAAGAAAATTTATTCACACACGACAAATGCACACAAAGTTTTTATATCCAAGTTTGGGAAATTCCACTAGCTTAACTCTAATAGCTTTGAATTTTATAAGAGAGAGATTTCTAATAGGTCCTACACCTGTTTTAAATATGGATATGCATGCTTGAGATATGTTAAAGACGCAAATAACTTACGGATTCAAACCTCATTAAATTCTCAACTAAACATGCGGTGGGATATTTACCGAAGTCAAACAAGCCATTGTTTTGCACATTTGCAAAAAAAAATGACCTAACAATCATAGATGATTTGTAAAGTTATTTATCAATCGAATATGCGTAACTGGCTATATTTTTTAAGAAATGACTTACGGATTTGGAGTCAACACTCAGTTAAAAATCCCCCTTTTCTCCACGTTTCCAAAACATAATATATAAAAACTAGAAAGAGTTTACATTCCCTAAAAATTACAGACACTTTTTGGAAATCTCTCTCTACATTTATGCATTTTAATTTTAGTTGTATACTTTTTCCCTTTGTCTCGTGAAGAAAAATACAAGGCAAACAAATCACAACAAAAAGAAAACTTTGGAGTGTATGTATGAAAAAAATATAAAACAACAACAAATGTAAGTAAAGAAAATTTATTTATACACCACAAATGAACACGAAAGTTTTGATATCCATGTTTAGGAAATTACACTAGTTCAACCCTAATAGCTTTGAATTTTATAAGAGAGATTTGTAATTGATCCTACACATCTTTTAAATAAGGATATGCATGCTTGAAACATGTTAAAGATGAAAATGACCTATGGATCCAAACTTCATTAAATTCTCAAGTGAACGTGGGGCGGGATATTTACCTGAGTAAGCCATTATTTTGCCCATTTGCAAAAAGCTGACCTAACAATTATAGATGATTTGTAAAGTGATTTATCGGTCAATCAGGCGTAACGGGCTATATTTTTGTTTGGAATGACTTACGGATTGGGAGTTAACACTCAATTAAACATCTCCCTTTTTCGGACGATTGCAAAACCTAATATACAAAAACTAGAAAGAGTTTACAATCCCTAAACATTACATACACTTTTTGGAATTATCTCTCCCCACATTTGTGCTATTCCATTTTAGATGTATACTTTTTTCTTAAATCGAAACTTGTGTTTTCACTTTTTCCCTTTGTCTCGTGACAAAAAAGACAATGAGAACAGATCACGGCAAAATGAAAATTTTGGAGTTTATGGATGTAAAAAATTTAAAACAATGTCAAATGTATGTAAATAAATTTAATCACACACCATAAATGAACACGAAAGTTTAGCTATCCAAGTTTGGGAAATTCCACTAGTTCAACCCTAATAGCTTGGAATTTTATAAGAGAGAGATTTCTAATTGATCCTACACAGGTTTTAAATATGGATTTGCATGCTTGAAACATGATAAAGATGCAAATGACCTATGGATCCAAACCTCATTAAATTCTCAAGTGAACGTGCAGTGGGATAATTACCTGAGTCAAACAAGAAATTATTTTGCCTGTTTGCAAAAACCTGACCTATCAATTATAGATGATTTGTAAAGTGATTTATCGATCAATCATGCGTAACGGGCTATATGTTTTATAGAAATGACGTATGGATTGGGAGTCTGCACTCAGTTAAAAATCCCCCGCATCCCCTTTTTCTCGATGATTGGAAAACCTAATATATAAAAACTAGAAGAGTTTACAATACCTAAAAATTACAAACACTTTTTGGAATCATCTCTTTCTACATTTGTGCATTTCCCTTTTAGATATATACTTTTCTCTTAAATCAAAACTTCAGTTTTCACTTCTTTCCTTTATCTCGTGAACAAATAGTAAAGTAAAAAAGATACAACAAAAAGAAAATTTTGGATTTTATCAATGAAAAAAATTTAAAACAACAACAAATGTAAGTAGAGAAAATTTATTCACACGCCACAAATGAAAACGAAAGTTTTGCTATCCAAGTTTGGGAAATTCCACTAGTTCAACCCTAATAGCTTGGAATTTTATAAGAGAGAGATTTCTAATTGATCCTAAACATGTTTTAAATATGGATTTGCATGCTTGAAACATGTTATAGATGCAAATGACCTATGGATCCAAACCTCATTAAATTATCAAGTGAACGTGCAGATATTTACCAGAGTCAAACAGGCCATTATTTTGCAAAAAGCTGACCTAACAATTATAGATGATATGTAAAGTGATTTATCGATCAATCATGCATAACAGGAAATATTTTTTTCAGAAATGACTTACGGATTGGGTGTCAACACTCAGTTAAAAATCCCTCTTTTCCCTACGATTCCAAAATATAATATATAAAAACTAGAAATATTTTTACAATCCTTAAAAATTAAAGACACTTTTTTTGAATTATCACTCTCTACCTTTGTGCATTTCCATTTCAGATGAATACTTTTTCCTTAAAGCAAAACTTGAGTATTCACTTTTTCACTTTATCTCATGAATAAAAACAAGGCAAACAGACCACAACAAAATGAAATTTTTTGACTTTATGTATGCATAAAATTAAAAACAAAAACAAATGTGAGTAAAGAAAATTTATTCACACATGACAATTGAACACGAAAGTATTGATATCCAAGTTTGGGAAATTCCACTAGTTCAACTCTATTATTTTGGAATTTTATAAGAGGAAAATTTCTAATTGATCTAACACATGTTTTAAATATGGATAAGCATGTTTGAAACATGTTAAGGAAGCAAATGACCTATGGATCCAAACCACGATAAATTCTCAACTGAACGTGTGGTGGGATATTTACCCGAGTCAAACAAACCATTATTTTGCCCGTTTGCAAAAAATCAGACTGAACAATCATAGATGATTGTAAAGTTATTTATCGGTCAACTATATTTAACGGGCTATATTTTTGTAAGAAATGACTTACGGATTGGGAGTCAACACTCAGTTAAAAATCCCCCACCTCCCCCTTTTCCCGACGGTTGGAAAACATAATATATTAAAACTAGAAAGAGTTTACAATCCCTAAAAATTACAGACACTTTTTGGAATTATCTCTCTCTATATTTATGCATTTGAATTTTAGTTGTATACTTTTTTCTTAAATCAAAACTTGAGTTTTCACTTTTTTCCTTTATCTCGTGAACAAAAAAACAAGGCAAAAAGATCACAACAAAATGTAAGTAAAGATAATTTATTCACAAACCACAATTCAACACGAAAGTTTTGATATCCAAGTTTGGGAAATTCCACTATTTCAACACTAATAGTTTGGAATTTTATAAGACAGAGATTTCTAATTGATCCTACACATCTTTTAAGTATGGATATGCATGTTTAAAACAAGTTAAAGATGCAAAAAACCTATGGATCCAAACCCCACTAAATTCTCAAGTGAACGTGCAGTGGGATATTTACCTGAGTCAAAAAACCATCATTTTTCCTGTTTGCCAAACGGTTCCCTAACAATTATAGATGATTTTTAAAGTGATTTATCGGTCAATCATGAGTAATAGGCTATATTTTTGTCAGAAATTACTTACGGATCGGGAGTCAACACTCAGATAAAAATCCCCCTTTTCTTAACGATTGCAAAACCTAAAATATAAAAACTAGAAAGAGTATACAATCCCTTCAAATAACAGACAATTTTTGGAATTATCTCTCTCTACATTTGTGCATTTCCATTTTAGATGTATACTTTTTTCTTAAATAAAAAATTGAGTTTTCACTTCTTCCCTTTATCTCGTGAAGAAAGATAGGGCAAACATATCATAAAAAATGAAAATTTTAGAGTTTATGTAAACAACAACAAATGTTAGTAAAGAAAATTTATTCGCACACCACAAATGAACACGAAAGTTTTGATATCCAAGTTTGGAAAATTCCACTAGTTCCACTAGTTCAACTCAAATAGCTTGGAATTTTATAAGAGAGAGATTTCTAATTGATCCTACACATATTTTAAATATGGATATGCATGCTTGAAACATGTTAAAGTTGCAAATGACCTATGGATCCAAACCTCATTAAATTCTCAACTGAATGTGCGGTGGGATATTTATCCAAATCAAGCAAGCCATGTTTTTGCCTGTTTTCAAAAACTATAGCTAACAATCATAGATGATTTGTAAAGTGATTTGTCGGTTAATCATGCATGACGGGCTATATTTTTGTCAAAAATGACTTACGGATTGGCAGTCAACACTCATTTAAAAATCTCTGCAATCCCCTTTTCCTTACGATTAAAAAAACTAAATTATAAATACTAGAAAGAGTTTACAATCCCTAAAAATTATAGACACTTTTTGGAATTATCTCTCTCTACATTTGTGCATTTCCATTTTAGATGTATACTTTTTTGTTAAATCAAAACTTGAGTTTTCACTTTTTCCCTTTATCTAATGAACAAAAAGACATGGCGAACAAATCACAACGAAATAAAAATTTTTGAGTTTGTTTTGTAAAAAATTAAAACAACAACAAATGTAAGTAAAGAAAATGTATTCACACACCACAAATGAACACGAAAGTTTTGATATCCAAGTTTTTGAAATTCCCCTTGTTCAACCCTAATAGCTTTGAATTTTATAAGAGAGATTTCAAATTGATCCAAAAATTGTTTGAAATATGGATATCCATGCTTGAAACATGTTAAAGATGCAAATTACATATGGATCCTAACCTAATTAAATTCTCAAGTGAACGTGCGGTGGGATATTTACCCGAGTCAAACAACCCTGTATTTTGCACGTTTTGAAAAAGCTGACCTAACAATCATAAATGATTTTTAAAGTGATTTATCGGTGAATCATGCTTAACGGGATAAATTTTTGTAAAAAAATGACTTAGGGATTGGGAGTCAACACTCGGTAAGAAATCCCGCCTCCTCTTTTTCCCGTTGATTGCAAAACCTAATAAATAAACACAAGAAATAGTATACAATCCCTAAAAATTACAGACACTTTTTGGAATTAACTCTCTCTACATTTTTGCATTTCCATTTTAGACGTATACTTTTTTCTTAAATCAAAACTTGAGTTTTTACTTTTTTCCTTTATCTCATGATAAAAAAGACAAGGCAAACATGTCACAACAAAATGAAATTTTTTTTTTATTTGTGCAAAAAATTTGAACAACAACAAATGTAAGTAAAGAAAATGTATTCACACACCACAAATGAACACAAAAGTTTTGATATCCATGTTTGGGAAATTGTACTAGCTCAACCCGAATAGCTTGCAATTTTATAAGAGAGAGATTTTTAATTGATCCTACACATGTTTTAAATATGGATATGCATGCTTGAAACATGTTAAAGATGCAAATGACCTATGGATCATAACCTTATTATATTCGCAAGTGAACGTGCGGTGAGATATTTACCTGAGTAATACAAGCCATTATTATTTTGCCTGTTATAAAAAAACTGACCTAACAATTATAGATGATTTGTAAAATGATTTATTGATCAATTATGTGTAACGGACTATATATTGGTAAGCAATGACTTACGGATTGGGAGTCAACACTCAGTTAAAAATCCCCCCCTCCCCCTTTTCCTGACGATTACAAAACCTAATATATAAAAACTAGAAAGATTTTACAATCCCTAAAAATTATAGTCACTTTTTAGAATTATCTCCCTCAATAGTTCTGAATTTCCATTTTAGAGGTATACTTTTTTGTTAAATCAAAACTTGAGTTTTCACTTTTTCCCTTTATCTCGCAAACAAAAAGGCAAGGAAAACTTATCACAACAAAATGAAAATTTTGGAAATTATGTATGCAAAAAAATTAAAACAACAACAAATGTTAGTAAAGAAAATTTATTCACACACCAAAAATGAACACGAAAGTTTTGATTTCCATGTTTGGGAAATTCCAGTTGTTCAACCCTAATAGCTTGGAATTTTATAAGAAAGAGATTTCTAATTGATCCTACACATGTTTTAAATATGGATATGCATGCTTGAAACATGTTAAAGATGCAAATGACCTATGGACCCAAACCTCATTAAATTCTCAAGTGAACATGCGATGGGATATTTACCCGAGTCAATTGATGTGAAATTTGATTACATCGGCTTTTGTACCTCGCAAGCGTACGAATCTTTCATGTAATCTAGCTGGAATCGAGGGTCATATCCACAGGGAGGACTGAATTTTGTGTATTCTTTAGTCAACTAGCCTAACCAAATATGATGAATTAATCTGAACTAAACACTAATTATATCCTAAATTATCAAGCAATCATCTGGTTAACTACTTGCACAACAGGAAACGTCAACCCTAGATTTTACGGTGATTTGTACCTCTCTCGAGCACCACGTAAGCATGGATCCGATTTCACAATCCTTGCGTCTAGCCCCTCTCGAGTGCATAAAGTGAAAGATAGAAATCGGATTAAAATACCAAAATCCAACCTAAATTATAAACCTACCCTAACTAGCTAATTTAATCAAATATCCAGAAAACAAATATTCGATAAACATTAATTATCAACTCACTTTTAATAAACATTCAAAACCTAAGTTCAAACTATAGAAAAATTAAATTCCAAAATGACAGATTACTCCCCTTCTCCTTCCTCTCGCTCAGGCAGTAGACTCGCTCTCACGGGTGCTACAATTTCCCGAAATTGATGGCTTCGGGTAGCAAAAGCGAGTGGCCAGAGGTAGAGACGACGCCGGTGAAGAAGGATAGAAGCCCACAGACGGAGGTGATGACCGGCGAAGAATGAAACGGAGCTGAAGTCCTCTAACCGGCTCTCTCGAGTCTCGGTCAGAGTCAGAATAGCTCCGGGAATGGTTGGAAATAGGTAATCGACGCCGGAGGATGGTCGGAATGCGGAATTGGCACCGGAGGAGCCCTCTTGGGTCACCTCTCGGCCTGGCGAGCTGGCACTGTCAAACTCGCCGCGATGGAGACTCTCTCGAGCTCTCCTTGGGTCTGTTCTCGGTTGCCGGATGGCGGTGGATGATGGTGGCACGGCGAACGACGGTGGCGCGACGAACTACGGTGGCAAAATCCTCTCGAGTCTTCCCCTGTTTTGGTCCATGGTGCTATGTTTTGGTTGATGCCCCCCTCAATCAGTCGACCCTCTCTCCTTTGTTTTAATATGATTTGCCCTAAAAAATCAGCTCCCTTTCACTAAGGGCATTTTGGTAAATATCTCCTTCTCCAACAAAATTCTCCTGAAATTCCATAATTGAATCCATAAAAAAGCCTTTCATGAAGAAATAAGCCCTAAAAGTAATGAAATATAATTCAGGAGAGAAAAATATGCAATATAGACAGTGATTAATGCCAAATTCAATAAATGCACGTTTCATTTGAAAACCGATAAATAACCACCTATAACACAATTATAAGGGTTATTCTATTATAATTAACCTAGTTCTCATGTTAGAATATGGCATCTATCACACCCCTAAACCTAAATATTTGCTAGTCCCTAGCAAAACAACAATCGAACCAAAATTAAGCCTAGGAAAACAAAATGCCACTTTCGTAGGAAGCAGGATTGCATTTAGCGCATACAACAAGCCATTAAACCCCACTTTGTAGTAGTGGACGAGTTATGTCTCGTGAGGGTTTGCATGGAATTTACCCACAAAATTCATTTAAATCAATAATATAAAAAGAAAACTGAAGAAAATTTACTCCTCATTAGCATATGACTAACACTTAGTATCGTAAAATATCCGAAAATCATATGAGATCCTGCGCAATTTGAAAACCTGTGTAAAATATAGCATATTATCAATCCAAATACACTCATTGTTACTCCACCTGAACCAATGTGACCCATAAGCAATTACTTCAATAGAACAAAGAGGCAACAAATAACAATAAAATCCTGGTCACATCACAATTAAGAGAAAATAGTAGAGTAAGCCTGTTGTCTGACAATCTCACAAAAGAAATATACCAATTTCAATCTTGACCTGCAAGTTCTTTCAAATTACAATTCATCATCAAAGTTAAGGAAACTCATTGCTTCCAGATTTAAACCCATTTTACGCTATTACCAGTGCACTTTTGCTATTACCAGTGTAATTTTTGTTTCACTGAGTACTTTTGGTATTACCACCATTTTGTATTCATCTTCACTGCACATGCACTTATTTTTAAGTAACTGACTGTTCCAGTGCATGTCCCTGGGTTTGCCCAGGCTGTTTCTAAAGTTATCTGTCTTTTGCAAGCTAGAGCATTTCCATTTTCATTCATACATTACAACAAGGAATTTCACTGAGGTAAAAAAAGGAATGAGTTCAAACACGCATACAAGACTATTCAGACTAACATAGATCAACACTAGATTTACATGTTCTCTTTTGCAACTAAGTTCCAAGTCTAATGCAATAGTAAGTTATCCCACTGAATTCTCATGGATCACAACAAATGATATCAGATTTCTAATAGGCATTTTCTACACAGTTTTACGAAAAATTTTGAAACACATTTGAGCAACTTATTTTAACTCTACTAACATTAACCTCATACTAAGAGGAGTAATTTGAAAACCAAAAACAGAAATCAAAAGAAAATTATTGCTAAGACATAAAAGAGTCGTTCCCCCCCCCCCCCCCCCCCCCCCCCCCCAAAACCTAAACCTGACATTGTCCTCAATGGGGAAAAGTTAAAACGACTACAAAAAGGAATAACAGCTTAGCTAGTTATACTCCAGCAGAGTAAGGGTTAAGCTCCCTCAGGGCTTCTAAATCCATAGGTGGGACCATATGTGTTTGGTCATCAACAATAATACCGAAAAGTCAATAAAGACCCCCAGGAATGATACATAGTCTCCCTCGAAGAAGGTTTACTCGTATCAGTCGTTCCTATAGGTAATCATTCGTAGATGAAACCTCTATCCCACATCACACTTTGAAGAAATCTTCGTGTGACTGGCCACTGAAGGCAGCAGGAATCACGCGTTGAATAAAAGTTCTTAAGTTACTCACCATAAGGTTTTCATTCAATACTTCAAGATCAAACTAAACGGTTGTTTGAGTACAGACCTCTCAAACTAGGGACCAAAAGTCTGGTCATCGACTACCGGAACCATTTATGCTCTCAGCCGGCAAGAGAGTACCCTGAGTCCATGATGGGGCCGGCATCGCCGGGGGACCTCCAATCAATCAAGACCAGAGTACAGCAAATGTTATCCCTCCAATGTGCTAAGTTTATAGTCATAAGCAAGACTCTGACGCATTCAAGATGAAATGACAGGTTCCTCCAAGAAAATCACCATCACCTCCTCCGGTGTGGAGACATTCTCAAGATACGGTTTGAGCCTCTGACCGTTAACTTTGAAGACCGACCCATCTCCGTGATTGTGGATCTCAATAGCGCCATGAGGAAACACCTATGTAACTTCAAATGGACCGGACCACCTGGATCTTAGCTTCCCTGGAAACAAATGCAATCGTGAGTTATAAAGTAAAACATTCTGCCCAACAGTAAAAGACTTGTGAAAAATAGATTTATCATGTAAAAGCTTTGTTCACTCCTTATATAGTTTGGCATTCTCATAAGCATCATGACGTATCTCCTCCAATTCATTCAATTGCAATTTTCTCTCCTCACCCGCTTGAGTCAAATCAAAATTCAAAGCCTTAATGGCCCAATAAGCTCTATGCTCAAGCTCAACAGGTAGATGACTTGCTTTGCCGAACACTAGGTGCAATGGAGACATCCCAATAGGAGTCTTATCAGCGGTTCGATAGGCCCATAAAGCATTGTCCAATCGAGTTGACCAATCTTTCCTATCAAAGCGAACCGACTTCTCCAAAATCCGTTTGATCTCCCTATTAGAGATTTCCACTTGACCACAAGTTTGCGGGTGGTACGGAATGGACACCCGACGAATGATGGAATATTTCTTCAATAAGGTCTCAAATGCTCTGTTACAAAAATGAGACCCCCCATCACTGATGATCACTCTCGGGTTACCAAACCGATTAAAGATGTTTTCTTTTAAAAACTTTACCACCACTTTGTGATCATTTGTCTTACATGCAATAGCTTCAATCCATCTAGAGACATATTCAACAGCAACAAGGATGTATTGATAGCCGAAGGGGATAGGAAAAGGACCCATGAAGTCAATACCCCACACATCAAACAATTCAACAATAAGAATGGGGTTAAGAGGCATCATGTTCTTCCTAGACAAACAACCAGTCCGTTGGCATCTATAACACACACGACAAAACTCATGGGCATCTCTAAATAGTGAAGGCCAATAGAAACCACATTGCAAGACTTTAGCTACGGTCTTTCTAGCACCAAAATGTCCCCCACATGCGTGGGAATGACAAAATTCAAGAATGTTGGCAAAGTCTTGCTCATGTACACAACACCTAATGACTTGGTCAGGACACACCTTGAACAAATAAGGGTCATCCCAAAAAAATGTTTGACTTGGGAAAAGAATTTCAACCGATCTTGTTTACTCCAATAATCAGGAATCTTATGAGTTACAAGATAGTTGACTATGTCAGCAAACCAAGGCAACTAGGATACTTGGAGAAGTTGTTCATCAGGGAAGGAATCTTTTAAAGGAAGGAATCCTTCCTGAGGTGCTACACAGATCCTAGATAGATGATTAGCAACATCATTCTCACAACCTTTCCTTTCTTATCTCGAATCTCAAGGTCAAATTCTTGCAATTGCAAGATCCATCTAATCAAGCGAGGTTTAGTGTCCTTGATGGATAATAAGTACTTCAAAGTAGAATGATCAGTGAACACTATAACCTTTTACGCTAACAGATATGATCTGAATTTGTTCAAGGCAAACACAACAGCTACCAACTCGTTCTCAGTGGTAGTGTAATTCAATTGAGCATCATGAAGAGTGCGGCTAGCATACTGAATGACACAGGGAATTTTATCCGTCTTTTGCCCCAAAACAGCCCCCAATGCATAATCAGAGGCATCACACATCAACTCAAAAGGAAAAGACCAAGTAGGGGGTTGGACAATGGGTGCAGTGGACAAAAATTTCTTCAGTGTCTCAAAAGCATGAATACAGGCATCATCAAAGGCAAAAGCAACATCTTGTGCAAGCAAATTCATCAAAGGACGAGAAATTTTGCTAAAGTGCTTAATGAAGTGCCTATAGAACCCAGCATGGCCAAGGAAAGAATGCACCCCCTTCACAGAAGTAGGTGGTGGCAGATTGGCAATTAGGTAAACCTTTGCTTTGTCAACTTCTACACCCCGCTCAGACACTACATGTCCTAAAACAATTCCTTCTGTTACCTTGAAGTGGCATTTCTCCCAATTCAAGACTAAATTGGACTTAATGCAATGGGACAATACGAGTGAAAGATTGTGTAGACATGTATCAAAACTAGAGCCAAACACAGAAAAGTCATCCATAAAGACCTCTAAAAAGTCACCAATCATGTCAGAAAAGATACTCATCATGCACCGTTGGAAAGTGGCGGGTGCATTGCATAAACCAAAAGGCATTCGTCTGTAAGCATAGGTGCCAAACGGACACATGAATGTGGTCTTTTCCTGGTCTTCTGGAGCAATGGGAATTTGATTGTAGCCGGAGTATCCATCTAAGAAGCAATAAAAATTGTGGCTAGCCAATCAATCTAGCACCTGATCAATGAAAGGTAGTGGGAAATGATCCTTCCTAGTGGCGGAATTAAGTTTTCTATAGTCAATGCAGATATGCCACTTGGTGGTAGTTCTTGTGGGAATTAATTCACCACTCTCATTTTTCATTATCCTTATCCCCCATTTCTTAGGGACAACTTGAATTGGACTCACCCAGGTGCTATCGAAAATAGGGTAAATGATTCCTGTCACAAGCAACCTGATGATTTCTTCTCTCACAACCTCCAGCATATGGGGATTTAACCTACGTTGCATCTCACGTGAGGCTTTAGTCCCCTCCGCCAAATGAATACGATGCATGCATATGGAGGGGCTAATCCCTTTTAAGGCATCAAGAGTCCAAGTCAAGATGAAGATCCTGTGGATGATCAGTTGTGACAACCTCATAAGCTTCCTCCAACAGAGGTACAAAACTGAGTAAAGAGTCAACCTCTCGGAAATATGTTTCCTCATCAAAATAGTCCATGTCTAAAGATGTTATGCAAGACTCAAAAGATTCAAAAGTGGATTCGTCATCAAGCATAATAGTCTCTATCTTAAATGCAAGACTCAGATCTTCAGACTCAAGTGGGTGGTGCCCGGCATTAAACACATTCAACGATACCTTAAAATTTCCAAAAGACAACTCCAACTCACCACTTTTACAATGAATGATAGCATTTGATGTGGCTAAGAAGGGACGTCCTAGGATGACAGGAATTTGGTTGGTCACATTGACTACCAGTTCTGTATCAAGAACAATGAAATCAACCGAGAACATAAACTTGTCCACTTTTATCAAAACATCTTCAACTATTCCTTGTGGTATCTTGACAAAACAGTCAGCTAGTTGAAGTGTGATGGGAGTAGGCTTCAATTCCCCCAAACCTAATTGTTGGTAAACAAAGAAAGGAAGCAAATTCACACTTGCCCCTAAGTCAAGAAGAGCTCTCTGGATGGTATGTTCACCAATGACACATGAAATTGTGGGACATCCAGGATCTTTAACTCTAAGAGGAGTGTTGTGCTTCAGAATTGAGCTTACATTCTCAGTAAGAAAGACCTTTTTGTTAACATGTTGTTTTCTCTTCTATATACAAAGGTCTTTCAAAAATCGGGCATAGGCAGGGACTTGCCTGATAGCATCAAGAAGTGGAATGTTAATGTGAACCTTACTAAACAATTCCAATGTTTCATGCATGCTATCTCCTTTCCTAGGTGGGCCCGATAACCTCTGCGGATAAGGAGTTGGTGGGACTTGGTTAGGGATCTGCTTGGCTGTTGGTGGAGAACTTGGAGGTTCTTCACTCAATGATGTGTCCCCATTGTCATCCTTTGACTCCTTAGACTTAGTGGTCCCTACCCCATTGTTCAACTCACGACCACTCCTAAGGGTGGTTATGGCTTTGGCTTGCTCATGGTGGGGATTGGAACTCGACCCACTCTCATGTGTGCTTTTGGGGTTAGGAATGGTTTGACTCGGGAGTCTATTTTGTGCTTGTTCACTCATGTGGTTGGCCAACTGACTCACTTGCATTTCAAGTTTAGGAATGGAGGACTGTGCATTCTGCATGAATAATTGAAGTGTATCCTCAAGTGAAGGTTTTTGTGGAATCAATGGTTGTTGAGTGAAGTGTGGGCACGGAGCTTGGGGTTGAGTAAACCGTGGAGGACCCCCAAACTATGGGCCCTTGGACTATGAGAAATTTGGGTGCCTAGCCCAACCCGAATTATATGTTTCCAAAAAAGGATCGTTCTGGTTTGGTCTAGGAAAATTCTGGACTGCATTCAAGTGCTCAATGAGCTCCGGGTAGGATGAACTAGATGGACACATTTGTGTGGGATGAGATGAACCAGAGCTTATGGCACAGACAGTTGATGGGTTAGGAGTAGGTGAACTCTTGGACACCATAAGGGCATCATTTTTTCTAGTCAACCCCTCAATCTTGTCCATGAGCATGGGTGTTTCACTAACCTTGTAGAGACCCCCTCTTTTGGCTTTGTAGAATCTCCTATCAACATTAAATGACGAACCCCATTGCTAAGATTGATCACTCAACGTTTCAAAGAAGTCCCATGCCTCACTAGCACTCTTACCCATCAAACTCCCACCATTCGTTGCATCTACCATGGATCTAACCTGGGGTGTAAGACCTTGATAAAAGTATTGCACTAAATGCCATTTCTCAAACCCATGATGCGGACACCTACGGATCAAATCCTTCCATTTCTCCCAAGCCTCAAAAAAGTGTTCACCCTCCTACTACATAAAGTTGGAGATTTCTCTTTTGAGGGTTGTAGTTCTCTGAATGGGAAAGTATTTGGACAAAAAATTCGTGACTAATGTGTCCCATGAAGTAATGATGCCCACCTCTAAGGAATTAAGCCAAGACTTGGCCTTATCCTTAAGTGAAAATGAAAAAAGTCTTAACCGGATAGAGTCATCTGAGAAATTCTGGAATTTGAAAGTTGCACAAATAGCTAAGAATTCCTTGATGTGGTAATAAGGGTCCTCCTTCTCCAACCCATAGATTGTAGGGAGGAGTTGGATCACACCCAGTTTCAACTCATATCTGGCGGCAGTAGTGGGTGGCAATATAATGCAAGAAGGTGATGTGAAGTGGGATGGGATAGAATAATCCCTCAGGGCTCTATGGTCACCGACTGCAGGTAACTGTAATGGTTCACCCTGATTGGCCATGGTAGCTCCTAACTTGACTTCTGGTGTTTTCCTACAAATATGTTCAACTTCTTCAACAAACGTAGCTAATGGTTCACCTAGGGAGTGGCACCCGTGCATAAAAACACAAAAAGAAACAAAACGAACTATCAAATTAAGCTAACAAACTCACTACTGAAAATACGAACTAACTAGACGAAATAAAAAATAATTCCATACAAAATCACCAAGATAAAATTATGAAAGAAAAAAATAAAATTAAATAAATAAAAATAAATCTAACCTAAGACCATGGAGAACAAAGAAATACACTTAATACGTGCCTCCCCGGCAACGGAGCCAAAAATTTGATGTGAAATTTGATTACATCGGCTTTTATACCTCGCAAGCATACGAATTGTTCATGTAATCTAGCGGGAAGTGAGGGTCATATCCACAGGGAGGACTAACTTTTGTGTATTCTTAAGTCAACTAGCCTAACCAAATATGATGAATTAATCTGAACTAAACACTAATTATATCCTAAATTATCAAGCAATCATCTGGTTAACTACTTGCACAACAGGAAACGTCAACTCTAGATTTTACGGTGATTTGTGCCTCTCTCGAGCGCCACGTAACCACGGATCCGATTTCTCAATCCTTGCGTCTAGCCCCTCTTGGGTGCATAGAGTGAAAGACAAAAATCGGATTAAAATACCAAAATCCAACCTAAATTATAATCCTAACTAGCTAATTTAATCAAATATCCGGAAAACAAATATTCGATAAACATTAATTATCAACTCACATTTAATAAACATTCAAAACCAAAGTTCAAACTATAGAAAAATTAAATTCCAAAATGATGGATTACTCACCTTCTCCTTCCTCTCGCTCGGGCAGTAGACTCGTTCTCACGGGTGCTGCAATTTCCCGAAATTGATGGCTTCGGGTAGCAAGAGCGAGTGGCCGGAGGTAGATACGACGCCGGCAAAGAAGGATAGAAGCCCACGGACGGAGCTGACGACCGGCGAAGAACAAAACGGACCTGAAGTCCTCTAACCGGCTCTCTTGAGTCTCGGTCAGAGTCGGAATAGCTCCGGGAATGGTCGGAAATAGGTAATCGACGCCGGAGGATGGTCGGAATACGGAATTGGCATCGGAGGAGCCCTCTCGGGTCACCTCTCGGTCTGGCGAGCAGAAACTGGCACTGTCGAACTCGCCACGATGGAGACTCTCTCGAGCTCTCCTCGGGTCTGTTCTCGGTTGCCGGACGGCGGCGAACGATAGTGGCGAGGCGAACGACGGTGGCAAAATCCTCTCGGGTCTTCCCCTATTTCGGTCCACAGTGCTCTATTTCGGTCGACGCCCCCCTCATTCAGTCGACCCTCTCTCCTTTGTTTTAATACAATTTGCCCTAAAAAATCACCTCCCTTTCACTAAGGGCATTTTGGTAAATATCTCCTTCTCCACAAAAATTCTCCTGAAATTCCGTAATTGAATCCATAAAAAGCATTTCAGGAAGAAATAAACCCTAAAAGCAATGAAATATAATTCAGAAGAGAAAAATATGCAATATAGACAATGATTAATGCAAAATTTAATAAATGCACGTTTCATTTGAAAACCGATAAATAACCACCTATAACACAATTATAAGGGTTATTCTATTATAATTAACCTAGTTCTCATGTCAGAATATGGTATCTATCATCAATCGAGCCATTGTTTTCCCCATTTGAAAATAGTTGTCATAACAATCATAGATAATTTTTAAAGTGATTTATCGATCAATCATGCATAACGGGCAATATTTTTGTAAGAAAATGACTTACGGATTGGGAATAAACATTTGGTTAAAAATCCCCCGCGTCCCCCTTTTCCCAATGATTGCAAAACCTTATATATAAAAACTAGAAAGAGTTTACAATCCATAAAAACTACAGACACTTTTTGGAATTATCTCTCTCTACATTTCCCCATTTCCGTTTTAGATGTATATTTTTTTGTTAAATAAAAACTTGAGTTTTCACTTTTTTCCATTTTTCGTGGACAAAAAAAAAGGCAAACAGATCACAATAAAATTAAAATTTTGGAGTTTAAGTTTGCAAAAAATTTAAAACAACAAAAAATTTAAGTAAAAAAAATTATTCACACACCACAAATGAACACGGAAGTTTTGATATGCAAGTTTTGGAAATTCCACTAGTTTAACCCTAATAGCTTGGTATTTTATAAGAGAACGATTTCTAATTGATCCCACACATGTTTTAAATATGGATATGCATGTTTCAAACATGTTAAAGATGCAAATGACCTATGGATCCAAACCTCATTAAATTCTAAAGTGAACGTGCGGTGAGATATTTACCCGTGTCATAGATGATTTATAAACTGATATAACTGTTAATCACACGTAACGAGCTATATTTTTGTCTGAAATGACTTACGGATTGGGCGTCTACACTCAGTTAAAAATCCCATGCCTCCTCCTTTTCCCGACGATTGCAAAACCAAATATTTAAAAACTAGAATGAGTTTACAATCCCTAAAAATTACAGACACTTTTTGGAATTATCTCTCTACATTTTGTCATTTCCATTTTAGATGTATACTTTTTTTTTTTAAATCAAAACTTGAGTTTTCACTTTTTCCCTTTATCTCATGAACAAAAAGACCAGGCAAGCATATCACAATAAAATGAAAATTTTGAAGTTTATGTATGCAAAAAATTTAAAACAACAACAAATGTAAGTTAACAAAATTTATTCACACACTACGAATCAACTCGAAAGTTTTGATATCCAAGTTTGGAAAATTCCAGTAGTTCAACTCTAATAGCTTGGAATTTTATAAGAGATAGATTTGTAATTGATCCTACAAATTTTTTAAATATGGATATGCATGCTTGAAACTTGTTAAAGATTCAAATGACCTATGGATCCAAACCTCATTAAATTCTCAAGTGAACGTGCTGTGGGATATTTACCCGAGTCAAAAAAGCCTTTATTTTCCCCGTTTTCAAAAAGTTGACCTAATAATTATAGATGATTTGTAAAGTGATTTTTCCGTCAGTAATGCATAACGGGTGATATTTTTGTGGAAAATGACTTACGGATTGGGAGTCAACACTTAGGTTAAAATCCCCCTTTTCTCGACGATTGCAAAATCTAATATATAAAAACTAGAAAGAGTTTACAATCCCTAAAAATTACAGACACTTTTTGGAATTATCTGTCTCTACATTTGTGCATTTCAATTTTAGATGTATACTTTTTTCTGAAATACAAACTTGATTTTTCTCTTTTTCCATTTATCTCGTGAACAAAGACAAGGCAAACAGATCTCAACAAAATGAAAATTTTGGAGTTTAAGTATGCAAATAATTTAAAACAACAAAAAATATATGTAAAGAAAATTTATTCACACACCACAAATGAACACGAAAGTTTTAATATCCAATTTTTGGAAATTCCACTAGTAAACTCTAATAGATTTGAATTTTATAAGAGAGAATTCTATTTGGTCCTACACATGTTTTAAATATGGATATGCATGCTTGAAGCATGTTAAAGGTACACATGACCTATGGATCCAAATCTCAATAAATTCTCCACTGAACGTACGGTGGGATATTTACCCGAGTCAAGCAAGCCATTATTGTGCCCGTTTACAAAAAGGTTACGTAACAATTATAGATGATTTTTAAAGTGATTTATCAGTTAGTCTTGTGTAATGGCTATATTTTTATCAGAAATGACTTACGGATTGGGAGTCAACATTTAGTTAAAAATCCCCCTTTTCTCGATGATTGTAAAACCTAATATGTAGAAACTAGAAAGAGTTTACAATCCCAAAAAATTACACACACTTTTTGGAATTATCTCTCTCTACATTTCTGAATTTCCATTTTAGATGTATACTTTTTTCTTGAATCAAAATTTGATTTTTCACTTTTTCCCTTTATCTTGTGAACAAACAAGGCAAACGGATCACAACTAAATTAAAATTTTGGAGTTTATGTTTGAAAGAAAAATTAAAACAACAACAAATGTTACTAAAGAAAATTTATTCTCACACCACAAATGAACATGAAAGTTTTGATATCCTTGTTTCGAAAATTCGACTTCTTCAACTCTCATAGCTTGGAATTTTGTAAGAGAGAGATTTCTATTTGATCTTACACAAGTTTTAAATATGGATATGCATGCTTGAAACTTGTCAAAGATCCAAATAACTTATGGATCCAAACCTCATTAAATTATGAACTTAACGTGCGGTGGGATATTTTCCCGAGTCAAACAAGCCATGATTTTGCCCGTTTGCAAAAAGCTGACCTAACAATCATTGATGATTTGTAAAGTTTTTTATCGGTTAAGTGTGGGTAACAAACTATATTTTTGTCAAAAATGACTTGAGGATTGGGAGTCAACACTCAGTTAAAAATCCCCCGCCTCCCCCTTTTCCCGATGTTTGGAAAACCTAATATATAAAAACTAGAAAGAGTTTACAGTACCTAAAAATTAAAGACCCTTTTTGGTATTCTCTCTCTCTAAATTTGTGCATTTCCATTTTAAAAGTATAGTTTTTTCTTAAACCAAAACTTGGGTTTTCACTTTTTTTTCCTTTATCTCGTGAACAAAAAGAAGAGGCAAACAGATCAGAAAAAAATGAAAATTTTGGCATTTATGTAGAAAAATTAAAACAACAACAAATGTAAGTAAAAAAAATTTATTCACACACGACAATTGAACACGAAAGTTTTGATATCCAAGTTTGGCAAATTCCCCTATTTCAACCCTAATAGCTTGGAATTTTATAAGTGAGAGATTTCTAATTGATCCTACAATTGTTTTGAATATGGATATGCATGCTTGAAACATGTTAAAGATGTAAATGTCCTATGGATCCAAACCTCATTAAATTCTCAAGTGAACGTATTGTGGGATATTTACCCAAGTCAAACAAGCCAGTATTTTGCCCGTTTGCAAAGAGCTAACTTAACAATCATAGATGATTTGTACAGTGATTCATCGGTTAATCATCCGTAATGGGCTATAATTTTTTAACAAATGACTTACGGATTGGGAGTCAACACTCAGTTAAAAATCCCCTGCCTCCCCCTTTTCCCGACAATTGCAAAACCTAATATACAAAAAAAATAAAGAATTTACAATCCCTTAAAGAAACAAACACTTTTTGGAATTATCTTTGTCTACATTTCTGCATTTCCATTTTAGATGTTTACTTTTTTCTTAAATCAAAACTTGAGTTTTCACTTTTTCCCTTTATCTCGTGAACAAAAAGACAAAGCAAATAGATCACAAAAAAATGAAAACTTTGGAGTTTATGTATGCAAAAAATATAAAACAACAACAAACATAAGTCAAGAAAATTTATTCACACACCAGAAATGAGCATGAAAGTTTTGATATCCAAGTTTGGGAAATTCCACTAGTTCAACCCTAATAGCATGGACTTTAATGAGAGAGATTTCTAATTAATCCTACACATGTTTCAAATATGCTTATGCATGCTTGAAACATGTGAAAGATACAAATAACCTATGGATCCAAACCTGATTAAATTCTCAAGGAAATGAGCGATGGGATATTTACCCGAGTCAAATAAGTCATTATTTTGCCCGTTTGCAAAAAGCTGACCTAACAATTATAGATGATTTGCAAAGTTATTTATCTGTCAATCATGCGTAACGGGCTATATTTTTGTCAGAAATGACTTACGGATTGGGAGTCAACACTTAGTTAAAAATCCCTCGCCACCTCCTTTTCCTGACGATTGCCAAACAAAATATATAAAAACTAGAAAGAGTTTACAATCCCTAAAAATTACAGACACTTTTTTAAATTATCTCTCTCTACTTTTGTGCATTTCCATTTTAGAGGTATACTTTTTTCTTAAATAAAAACTTGAGTTTTCACTTTTTCCCTTTATCTCGTCAACAAAAAGACAAGGCAAATAGATTAAAACAAAATTAAAATTTTGGAGTTTATGTATGTAAAATATTTAAAACAACAAAAAATGTAAGTAAAGAAAATTTATTCACACACCACAACTGAACACAAAAGTTTTGATATCAAAGTTTGGGAAATTCCACAAGTTCAACCCTAATAGCTTGGAATTTTATAAGAGAGAGACTTCTAATTGATCCTACAATTGTTTTAAATATGGATATGCATTCTTGAAACATGTTAAAGATGCAAATGACCTATGGATCCAAACCTCATTAAATTCTCAAGTGAACGTGCGGTGGGAAATTTACCCAAGTCAAACAAGCTATTATTTTTTCCGTTTGCAAAAAGCTGACATAAAAATCAAAGATGATTTGTAAACTGATTTATCGGTCAATCATGCGTAACTGGCTATATTTTTGGAAGAAATGACTTACGGATTGGGGGTCAAAATTCAGTTAAAAATGCCCCCCCCCCCTCCCCATTTTCCCGACGATTGCAAAACCTAATATATAAAAACTAGAAAGAGTTTACTATCCCTAAATATTACAGGCACTTTTTGGAATTATCTCTCTCTACTTTTGTGCATTTCTTTTTTAGATGTATACTTTTTTCTTAAATCAAAACTTGAGTTTTTTCTTTTTCCCTTTATCTCGTGAACTAAAAAACAAGGCAAACATGTCACAAAAAAATTAAAACTTTGGAGTTTTTTTATTCAAAAAACATAAAACAAAAACAAATGTTAGTAAAGAAAATTTATTCACACACCACAAATGAACACGAAAATTTTGATATCCAAGATTGGGAAATTCCTGTAGTTCAACCCTAACAGCTTGGAATTTAATAAGAGAGAGATTTCTAATTGATCCTACACATGTTTAAAATATGGAAGTGCAAGCTTGAAACATGTTAAAGATGAAAATAACCTATGGATCCAAACCTCATTCAATTCTCTAGTGAATGGGGGATATTTACCCGAGTCAAACAAGACATTATTTTGCCCGTTTGCAACAAGCAGACATAACAATAATCGATGATTTGTAAAGTGATTTATAGGTCAATCATACGTAACTGGCTATATTTTTGTAAGAAATGACTTATGGATTGGGAGTCAACACTCAGTTAAAAATCCCCCACCCCTTTTCTCGACAATTGGAAAAACTATTATATAAAAACGAGAAAGATTTTACAATCCCTAAAAATTACAGACACTTTTTGGAACTATCTCTTTCTACATTTGTGCATATCCATTTTAGATATATACTTTTTTTCTTAAATCAAAACTTAAGTTTTCACTTCTTTCCTTTATCTCATGAACAAAAAGAAAAAGCAAACAGATCATCACAAAATGAAAATTTTGGAGTTTATCATTACAAAAAAATTAAAACAACAACAAATGTAAGTAAAGAAAATTTATGCACACACCACAAATGAACACAAAAGTTTTGATATCCAAGTTTTTGGAAATTCCACTAGTTCAACCCAAATAGCTTGGAATTTTATAAGAGAGAGATTTCTAATTGATGCTACACATGTTTTAAATATAGATATGCATGATTGAAACATTTTAAAGATGCAATGGACCTCTGGATCCAAACCTCATTAAATTCTCAAGTGAACGTGAGGTAGGATATTTACACGAATCAAACAAACCATTATTTTTCCCATTTGAAAAAATCTGACCTAAGAATTATAGATTATTTATAAAGTGATTTATCAGTCAATCATGCATAACGAGCTATATTTTTTGTCAGAAATGACATACGGATTGGGAGTCCACACTTAGTTAAAAATCCCCCTTTTCCCTACTATTCCAAAACCTAATATATAAAAACTAGAAAGAGTTTACATTCCCTAAAAATTACAGACACCTTTGGAATTAACTCTCTTTACATTTGTACATTTCCATTTTAGATGTATACTTTTTCCATAAATCAAGACTTGAGGTTTCACTTTTTCTCGTGAACAAAGACAAGGCAAAAAGACCACAACGAAATGAAAATTTTGGAGTTTGTGTATGCATAAAATTTGAAACAACAACAAATGTAAGAAAAGAAAATTTATTCACACATGACAAATGAACACGATTTTTATATCCAAGTTTGGGAAATTCCACTAGTTCAACTCTAATAGCTTGGAATTTTATAAGAGAGAAATTTCTAATAGATCCTACACATGTTTTATGCAAATGACTTACGGATTCAAACCTCATTAAATTCTCAACTGAACGTGCGGTGGGATATTTACCCAAGTCAAACAAGCCATTATTTTGCCCATTTGCAAAAAAATTGACCTAACAATCATAGATGAATTGTAAAGTAATTTATCAGTCCATTATTCGTAATTGGCTATATTTTTTGAAGAAATGACTTACGGATTGGGAGCCAACACTCAGTTAAAAATCCCCCTTTTCCCTACGTTTTCAAAACCTAATATATAAAAACTAGAAAGAGTTTACATTCCCTAAAAATTTTAGACACTTTTTGGAATTATCTCTCTCTACATTTATGGATTTTAATTTTAGTTGTATACTTTTTTCTTAAATCAAAACTTGAGTTTTAACTTTTTTCCTTTATCTCGTGAACAAAAAACAAGGCAAATAGATCACAACAAAAAGAAAATTTTGGAATTTATGTATGCAAAAAATATTAAACAACAACAAATGTAAGGAAAAAAAATTTATTTATACACTACAAATGAACACAAAAGTTTTGATATCCAAGTTTAGGAAATTCCACTAGTTCAACCCTAATAGCTTGGAATTTTATAAGAGAGAGATATGTAATTGATCCTACACATCTTTTAAATAAGGAAATGCATTCTTGAAACATGTTAAAGATGCAAATGACCTATGGATCCAAACCTCATTAAATTTTCAAGTGAATGTGGGGCGGGATATTTACCCGAGTAAGCCATTATTTTGCCCATTTGCAAAAAGCTGACCTAACAATTATAGATGATTTCTAAAGTGATTTATCGCTCAATCAAGTGTAACGAGCTATATTTTTGTTAGAAATGACTTACGGATTGGGAGTCAACACTCAATTAAACATCTTCCTTTTCCCGATGATTGCAAAACCTAATATATAAAAACTAGAAAGAGTTTACAATCCCTAAACAATACATACACTTTTTGGAATTATCACTCTCCACATTTTTTATGTTCCATTTTAGATGTATATCACTTTTTCCCTTTGTCTGGTGACAAAAAGACAATGAGAATAGATCACGACAAAATGAAAATTTTGGAGTTTATGTATGCAAAAAATTTAAAACAACGACAAATGTATGTAAATAAATTTATTCACACGCCACAAATGAACACAAAAGTTTAGCAATCCAAGTTTGGGAAATTCCACTAGTTCAACCCTAATAGCTTGGAATTTTATAAGAGAGAGATTTCTAATTGATCCTACACAGGTTTTAAATATGGATTTGCATGCTTGAAACATGTTAAAGATGCAAATGACCTATGGATCCAAACCTCATTAAATTCTCAAGTGAACGTGCAATGGGATATTTACCTGAGTCAAACAAGCCATTATTTTGCCTGTTTGCAAAAACCTGACCTATCAATTATAGATGATTTGTAAAGTGATTTATCGATCAATCATGCGTAATGGGCTATATGTTTTATAGAAATGACGTAGGGATTGGGAGTCTGCACTCAGTTAAAAATCCCCCGCCTCCTGCTTTTCTCGACGATTGGAAAACCGAATATATAAAAACTAGAAAGAGTTTACAATACCTAAAAATTACAGACACTTTTTGGAATTATCTCTTTCTACATTTGTGCATTTCCCTTTAGATATATACTTTTTTCTTAAATCAAAACTTGAGTTTTCACTTCTTTCTTTTATCTCGTGAACAAATAGTAAAGGAAAAAAGATCACAACAAAATTAAAAATTTTGGATTTTATCAATGAAAAAATTTAAAACAACAACAAATGTAAGTAAAGAAAATTTATTCACACACCACAAATGAAAACGAAAGTTTTGCTGTCCAAGTTTGGAAAATTCTCCAAGTTCAACCCTAATAGATTGGAATTTTAAAAGAGAGAGATTTCTAATTGATCCTGAACATGTTTTAAATATGGATTTGCATGCTTGAAACATGTTATAGATGCAAATGACCTATGGATCCAAACGTCATTAAATTCTTAAGTGAACGTGCAGATATTTACCAGAGTCAAACAAGCCATTATTTTGCAAAAAGCTGACCTAACAATTATAGATGATTTTTAAAGTGATTTATCGATCAATCATGCGTAACGGGCAATATTTTTGTCAGAAATGACTTACGGATTGGGTGTCAACACTCAGTTAAAAATCCCTTTTTTTTCCCTACGATTCCAAAACCTAATATATAAAAACTAGAAAGATTTTACAATCCTTAAAAATTACAAACACTTTTTGGAATTATCACTCTCTACATTTGTGCATTTCTATTTCAGATGAATACATTTTTCTTAAAGCAAAACTTGAGTTTTCCCTTTTTCCCTTTATCTCATGAACAAAGACAAGGCAAACAGATCACAACAAAATGAAAATTTTTGACTTTATGTATGCATAAAATTAAAAACAAAAACAAATATAAGTAAATAAAATTTATTCACACACGACAATTGAACACGAAAGTTTTGATATCCAAGTTTGGGAAATTCCACTAGTTCAACTCTATTATTTTGGAATTTTATAAGAGAGAAATTTCTAATTGATCCAACACATGTTTTAAATATGGAAAAGCATGCTTGAAACATGTTAAGGAAGCAAATGACCATGGATCCAAACCTCGTTAAATTCTCAACTGAACGTGTGGTGGGATATTTACCTGAGTCAAACAAGCCATTATTTGCCCGTTTTCAAAAAATTTGACCAAACAATCATAGATGATTGTAAAGTTATTTATCGGTCAACTATGTGTAATGGGCTATATTTTAGTAAGAAATGACTTACGGATTGGGAGTCAACACTCAGTTTAAAATCCCTCGCCTCCCCCTTTTCCCGACGATTGGAAAACATAATTTATAAAAACTAGAAAGATTTTACAATCCCTAAAAATTACAGACACTTTTTGGAATTATCTCCTTCTACATTTATGCATTTTAATTTTCGTTGTATACTTTTTTCTTAAATCAAAACTTGAGTTTTCACTTTTTTCCTTTATCTCGTGAAAAAAAAAAACAAGGCAAATAGATCACAACAAAATGAAAATTTTGGACTTTATGAATGCAAAAAATTTAAAACAACAAAAAATTTAAGTAAAAGATAATTTATTCACAAACCACAATTCAACACGAACGTTTTGATATCCAAGTTTGGGAAATTCCACTATTACAACCCTAATAGTTTGGAATTTTATAAGACAGAGATTTCTAATTGATCATACACATCTTTTAAGTATCGATATGCATGTTTAAAACAAATTAAAGATGCAAATGACCTATGGATTCAAATCTCACTAAATTCTCCAGTGAACTTGCAGTGGGATATCTACCCGAGTCAAAAAACCATTATTTTTCCGTTTTGCCAAAAGCTGCTCTAACAATTATAGATGATTTGTAAAGTGATTTATCGGTCAATCATGCGTAACGGGCTATATTTTCGTCAGAAATTACTAACGGATTGGGAGTCAACACTCAGATAAAAATCCCCCTTTTCTCAACGATTGCAAAACCTAAAATATAAAAACAAGAAAGAGTTTACAACCCCTAAAAATAACAGACAATTTTTGGAATTATCTCTCTCTACATTTGTGCATTTCCATTTTAGATGTATACTTTTTTCTTAAATCAAAACTTGAGTTTCACTTTTTCCCTTTATCTCATTAACAAAAAGACAAGGCAAAAAGATCACAACAAAATGAAACTTTGGAGTTTATGTATGCAAAATATAAAAAAAACAACAACTGTAAGTAAAGAAAATTTATTCATACACCAGAAATGATATGAAAGTTTTGAAATCCAAGTTTTAGAAATTGCACTAGTTCAACCCTATTAGCTTGGAATTTTATAGGGGAGAGATTTCTAATTCATCCTACACATGTTTTAAATATGGATATGCATGCTTGAAACATGTTAAAGATGCAAATGACCTATGGATGCAAACCTCATTATATTCTCAAGTGAACGTGCGATGATATATTTACCGGAGTAATACAAGCCATTATTTTTCCTATTTTAAAAAATATGACCTAACAATTATAGATGATTTGTACAGTGATTTATCGATCAATTATGCGTAACGGGCTATATTTTGGTAAGCAATGTCTTATGGATTTGGAGTCAGCACTCAGTTAAAAATCCCCCTCCTCCCCCTTTTCCTGACGATTGCAAAACCTAATAAATAAAAACTAGAAAAAGTTTATAATCCCTTAAAATTACAGTCACTTTTTAGAATTAGCTCCCTGAACAGTTCTGAATTTCCATTTTAGAGGTATACTTTTTTGTTAGATCAAAACTTGAGTTTTCACTTTTTCCCTTTATCTTGCGAATGAAAAGGCAAGGCAAACTGTTCACAACAAAATAAAAATTTTGGAATTTATGTATGCAAAAAATTTAAAACAACAACAAATGTTAGTAAAGAAAATTTATTCACACACCACAAATGAACACGAAAGTTTTGATTTCCAAGTTTGTGAAATTCCACTTGTTCAACCCTAATGGCTTGGAATTTTATAAGAAAGAGATTTCTAATTTATCCTACACATGTTTTAAATATGGATATGCATGTTTGAAACATGTTAAAGATGCAAAATGACCTATAGATCCAAACCTCATTAAATTCTCAAGTGAACGTGCGGTGGGATATTTACCCGAGTCAATCAAGCCATTGTTTTCCCCATTTGAAAATAGTTGACATAACAATCATAGATAATTTTTAAAGTGATTTATCTGTCAATCATGCATAACGGGCAATATTTTTGTAAGAAAATGACTTAGGAATTGGGAATCAACAATTAGGTAAAAAACCCCCGCGTCCCCCTTTTCCCAATGATTGCAAAACCGTATATATAAAAAGTAGGAAGAGTTTAAAATCCATAAAAATTACAGACACTTTTTGGAATTATCTCTCTCTACATTTCCCAATTTCCGTTTTAGATGTATATTTTTTTGTTAAATAAAAACTTTGAGTTTTCACTTTTTTCCTTTTTCTCGCGGACAAAAAAAAAGGCAAACAGATCACAATAAAATTAAAATTTTGGAGTTTAAGTTTGCAAAAAATTTAAAACAACAACAAATGTAAGTAAAAAAATATTATTCACACACCACAAATGAACACGGAAGTTTTGATATGCAAGTTTTGGAAATTCCACTAGTTCAACCCTAATAGCTTGAAATTTTGTAAGAGAACGATTTCTAATTGATCCCACACATGTTTTAAATACGGATATGCATGGTTCAAATATGTTAAAGATGCAAATGACCTATGAATCCAAACCTCATTAAATTCTCATGTGAATGTGCGGTGAGATATTTACCTGTGTCAAACAAGCTATTATTTAGCTCGTTTGAAAAAAGCTGACATAACAAACATAGATGATTTTTAAAGTTATTTATCGGTGAATTATGCGTAACGGGCTTTAATTTAGTAAGAAATGACTTACGGATTGGGCGTCAACACTCAGTTAAAAATCCCCCGCTACCCCTTTTTCCCTACAATTCCAAAACCTAATTTATTTAAAAACTAGAAAGAGTTTACAATCCCGAATAATTAGAGAAACTTTTTGGAATTATCTCTCTCTACATTTGTGCATTTCTATTTAAGATGTATACATTTTTCTTAAATCAAAACTTGAGTTTTCACTTTTTCCTTATATCTCGTGAACAAAAAGACAAGGCAAACAAATCAAAACAAAATGAAAATTTTGGATTTTATCAATGAAAAAAATTTAAAACAACAACAAATGTAAGTAAAGAAAATTTATTACACCACCAAATGAAAATGAAAGTTTTGCTATCCAAGTTTAGGTAATTCCACTAGTTCAACCCTAATAGATTGGAATTATGTAAGAGAGAGATTTGTAATTGATCCTACACATGTTTTAAATATGGATATGCATTCTTCAAACATGTTAAAGATGCAAATGACCTATAGATCCAACCTCATTAAATTCACAAGTCAACGTGCGGTGGGATATTTACCCGAGTCAGACAAGCCATTATTTTGCCATATTCAAAGAGGTGGCCTAACAATTATAGATGATTTGTAAAGTAATTTATCAGTCAATCATGTGTAACGAGGTATATTTTGGTTAGAAATGACTTACGGAGGTGGAATCAATACTCAGTTAAAAATCATCCCGCCTCGCCCTTTTCCTGATGATTACAAAACCTAATATATAAAAACTAGAAAGAGTTTACAATCCCTAAAAATTAGTGACACTTTTTGGAATTATCTCTCTCTACATTTGTGCATTTCCATTTTAGACCTATACTTTTTTCTTAAATCAAAACTTGAGTTTCCTGTTTTCTCTTTTTTCCTTTATCTTGTGAACAAAAAGACAAGGCGAACATATCACAACCAAATAAAAATTTGGAGTTTATGTATGCAAAAAATTTAAAACAACAACAAATCTTAAGTAAAGAAAATTTATTCATGCACCACAAATGAAAATGAATGTTTTGATATCCAAGTTTGCAAAATTTCACTTGTTCAACCCTAATAGCTTTGAATTTTAAAGGAGAGAGATTTCTAATTGATCCTACACTTATTTCAAATATGGATATACATGCTCGAAACATGTTAAAGATGCAAATGACCGATGGATCCAAACCTCATTAAATTCTCAACTAAACGTGCAATGGGGTATTTACCTGAGTCTAACAAGCCATTATTTTGGCCATTTGAAGAAAGTTGACCTAAGCTTAATAGATGATTTGTAAAGTGATTTTTAGGTCAGTCATGCGTAACGGGCTATATTTTCGTCAAAAATGACTGATGCATTGGGTGTCAACAGCTAGTTAAAAATCCTCCTTTCTCGACCATTGTAAAACCTAATTTATTAAAATAGAAAGATTTTACAATCCCTAAAAATTAGAGTCAATGTTTGGATTTATCTCTCTCTACATTTGTGCATTTCCATTTTTCATGTATACATTTTTCATAAATCAAAACATGAATTTTCACTTTTTTCCTTTATGTCATGAACAAAGACAAGGAAAACAGATCACAACAAAATGAAAATTTTGGAGTTTATGTATGCAAAAATTTTAAAACGACAACAAATGTAAGAAAGAAAATTTATTCACACACCACAAATGAACACAAAAGTTTTGATATCAAAGTTTTGGAAATTCCACTAGTTCAACCCTAATAGCTTAGAATTTTATAAGAGAGAGATTTCTAATTGATCCTAGAATTGTTTTAAATATGGATATGCACGCTTGAAACATGTTAAAGATGGAAATGACCTAGGGATCCAAACCTCAATAAATTCTCAAGTGAACATGCGGTGGGATATTTACCCAAGTCAAACAAGCCATGATTTTGCCGTTTGAAAAAACTTGACCTAACAATCATAGATGATTTGTAAGTGATTTATCAATCAATCATGCGTAACGGGCTATATTTTTTGTCAGAAATGACTTACAGATTGGGAGTCAACACTCAAATAAAAATACCCCGCCACCCCTTCTTCCCAACGATTGCAAAACCTAATATACAAAAACTAGAAAGAGTTTACAATCCCTAAAAATTATAGACACTTTTTTTGAATTATCTCTCTCTACATTTGTCATTTCCATTTTAGATGTATACTTTTTCCCTTTATCTCGTGAACAAAAAGACAAGGTAAACAGATCCCAATAAAATGAAAATTTTGGAGTTTATGGATGCTAAAATTTAAAACAACAACAAATGTAAGTAAAGAAAATTTATTGAAACACCACAAATGAACACAGAAGTTTTTATATGCTAGTTTGGAAAATTCCACTATTTGAACCCTAATAGCTTGGAATTTTATAAGAGAGGGACTTCTAATTTATCCTACAATTGTTTTAAATATGGATATGCATACTTAAAACATGTTAAAGATGCAAATGACCTGAGGTTCCAAATCTCATTAAATTCTCAAGTGAACATGTTGTAGGATATTTACCCGTGTCAAATAAGTCATTATTTTGTCCATTTAACAAAAGCTGACCTAAAAATCATAGATGATTTGTAAAGTGATTTAACGGTCAAACAAGAGTAACGGGCTATATTTTTGTAAGAAATGACTTATGGATCAGGAGTTAACACTCAATTAAAAATCCCCCGCCTGCCCCTTTTCCCGACGATAGCAAAACCTAATATATAAAAACTTGAAAGAGTTTACAATCCCTCAAAATTACAGACACTTTTAGGAAGTATCTCTTTCTACATTTGTGCATTTCCATTTTAGATGTATACTTTTTTCCTAAATCAAAACTTGATTTTTCACTTTTACCCTTTATCTCGTGAACAAAAAAACAAGGCAAACATATCACCACAAAATTAAAATTTTGGAGTTTTTGTATGCAAAAAACATAAAAAAACAACAAATTTTAGTAATGAAAATTTATTCACACACCACAAATGAACACAAAAGTTTTGATATCCAAGTTTGGGAAATACCACTAGTTCAACCCTAATTGCTTGGAATTTTATAAGAGAGAGATTTCTAATTGATCCCTCACATGTTTTAAATATGGATATGCATGCTTGAAACATGGTAAAGATGCAAATGACCTATGGATCAAAAACTCATTAAATTCTCAAGTGAACGTGCGGTGGGATATTTAGTTGAGTCAAACAAGCCTTTATTTTGCCTATTTGAAAAAAGTGAGGTAACAATCATAGACAATTTGTAAAGTGATTTATCAGTCAATCATGCGTAACGGTCTATATTTTAGTGAGAACTAACTTACGGATTGCGAGTCAACACTCAGTTAAAAATCCCCTGCCTACCCCTTTTCCCGATGATTGCAAAACCTAATATATAAAAACCAGAAAGAGTTTACAATCCGTAAAAATTACAGACACTTTTAGGAATTATCTCTCTCTATATTTGTGCATTTCCATTTTAGATCTATACTTTTTTCTTAAATCAAAACTTGATTTTTCACTTTTTCCCTTTATCTCGTAACAAAAAGACAAGGCAAACAGATCACAACAAAATGAAAACTTTGGAGTTTATGTATGCAAAAAATAAAAAACAACAATAACTGTAAGTAAAGAAAATTTATTCACACAACACCAATGAACACGAAAGTTATGATATCCAAGTTTGGAAAATTTCACTAGTTCAACCCTAATATCTTGGAATTTTATAAGAGAGAGATTTCTAATTGATCCTACAAATGTTTTAAATATGGATATGCATGTTTGAAACATGTTAAAGATGCAAATGACCTATGGATCCAAACCTCATTAAATTCTCAAGTGAACGTACGGTGGGATACTTACTTCAGTCAAACTAGCCATTATTTTACCCATTAGCAAAAATCTGACCTTACAATTATAGATGATTTGTAAAGTGATTTATCGGTCAATCATGCGTAATGGGCTATTATTTTGTCAGAAATGACTTACAATTTGGGAGTCATCACTCTTTTAAAAATCCCCCTTTTCCCGACAATTGCAAAACCTAATATTTAAAAACTAGAAAGAGTTTACAATCCTGAAAAATTACAGACACTTTTAGGAATTATCTCTCTCTATATTTGTGCATTTCCATTTTAGATGTATACTTTTTTCTTAAATCAAAACTTGAGTTTTCACTTTTTCCCTTTATCTCGTGAACAAAAAGACAAGGTAAACAAATCACAACAAAATGAAAATTTTGGAGTTTATGTACGCAAAAAATTTAAAACAATAACAAATGTGAGATAGAAAATTTATTCACACACCACAAATGAACAAGAAAGTTTTGATATCAAAGTTTTGAAAATTCCACTAGTTCAACCCTAATATCTTAGAATTTTATAAGAAAGAGATTTCTAATTGATCCTAGAATTGTTTTAAATATGGATATGCATGCTTGAAACATGTTAAAGATGCAAAGGACCTATGGATCCAAACCTCATTAAATTCTCAAGTGAACTTGTGGTGGAATATTTACCAGAGTCAAACAAGCCAGTATTTTGTCTGTTTGCAAAAAGCTGACCTAATAAGCATAGATGATTTTTAAAGTGATTTATTGGTCAATCATGCGTAACAGGCTAATTTTTTGTAAGTTATGACTTACGGATTGGGTGTCAACACTCAGGTAAAAATCCCTCGTCTTCCCCTTTCTTGTTGATTGCAAAACCTAATATATATACACTGAAATGAGTTTACAATACAAAAAAATTACAAACACTTTATGGAATTAGCTCTCTCTACATTTGTGCATTTCCATTTTTGATGTATGTTTTTTTCTTAAATCAAAACATGAGCTGTCACTTTTTTCTTTTATCTCGTCAACAAAAAGACAAGGCGAATAGATCACAACCACATGAAAATTTTGGAATTTATTTACACAAAAAATTTAAAAAAACAACAAATACAAGTAAAGAAAATTTATTCACACACCACAAATGAACACGAAAGTTTTGATAACCAAATTTTGGAAATTCCACTAGTTCAACCCTAATAGCTTGGAATTTTATAAGAGAGATTTCAAATTGATACTACACTTGTTTCAAATATGGATATGCATGCTCGAAACATGTTAAATATGCAAATGACCTATGGATCCAAACCTCATTAAATTCTCAAGTGAACGTGTAGCGGGATATTTACCCGAGTCAAAGAAGCCATTATTTTGGCCGTTTCCAAAAAGCTGACATAACAATTAAAGATGATTTGTAAAGTGATTTTTCGGTCAGTGATGCGTAATAGCCTATATTTTCGCCGAAAATGACTTACGGATTGGGAGTCAACATTCAGATAAAAATCCTCCTTTTCACGACCATTGCAAAACCTAATATATAAAAACAAGACAGAGTTTACAATCCCTAAAAATTACAGACAATTTTTTGAATTATCTCTCTCTACATTTGTGCATTTCCATTTTTCATGTATACTTTTTTCTTTAATCAAAACTTGAATTGTCACTTTTTCCCTTCATCTTGTGAACAAAGACAAGGAAAATAGAGCCCAACAAAAGGAAAATTTTGGAGTTTATGTATGCAAAAAATTTTAAACAACAAAAAATGTAAGTAAAGAAAATTTATTCACATACCACAAATGAATACGAAAGTTTTGATATCCAAGTTTTTGAAATTCCACTAGTTCAACACTAATAGCTTCGAATTTTATAAGAGAGAGATTTCTAATTGATCCTACACATGTTTTAAATATGGATATGCATTACACATGTTTTAAATATGGATATGCATGCTTGAAGCATGTTAAAGATGTAAATGACCTATGGATCCAAACGTCATTGAATTCTCAACTGAACGTGAGGTGGGATATTTACCCGAGTCAAACAAGCCATGATTTTTCCCGTTTACAAAATCTTGAGCTAACAATCATAGATGATTTGTAAAATGATTTATCGGTCAATCATGCGTAACGGGTTATATTTTTGTCAGAAATGACTTACGGATTGGGAGTCAACACTCTGTTAAAAATCCCATGCCACCACTTTTTCCCAACGATTGCAAAACCTAATAAATAAAAAGAAGAAAGAGTTTACAATCCCTCAAAATTACATACACTTTTAGGAATTATCTCTCTCTATATTTTTGCATTTTCATTTTAGATGTATACTTTTTTCTTTAATCAAAAATTGAGTTTCACTTTTTCCCTTTATCTAGTTAACAAAAAGATAAGGCAAAAAGATCACAACAAAATGAAAAATTTTGAGTTTTGTATCCAAAAAATATAAAGCAACAACAATTATAAGTAAAGAAAATTTATTCACGCACCAAAAATGAACATGAAAGTGTTGATATCCAAGTTTGTGAAATTCCACTAGTTCAACCCTAATAGCTTGGAATTTTATAAGAGAGAGATTTCTAATTTATCTCACACATGTTTTAAATATGGATATGCATGTTTGAAACATGTTAAAGAAGCTATTGACCTATGGATCCAAACCTGATTAAATTCTCAAGTGAACGTGCTGTGGGATATTTACCCCATTCAAACAAGCCATTATTTTGTCAATTTGCAAAAAACTGACCTAGCAATTATAGATGATTTTTAAAGTGATTTATCGATCAATGATGCATAGCGGGCTATATTTTTGTCAGAAATGACTTACGGATTGGGAGTCAACAGTCATTTAAAAATTCCCCTTTTCCCGACGATTGCAAAACCTAATATAAAAAAACTAGAAAGAGTTTTCAATCCCTAAAAGTTACTAACACTTTTAGGAATATATCTCTCTATATTTGTTCATTTCCATTTTAGATGTATACTTTTTTCTTAAATCAAAACTAGAGTGTTCTCTTTTTCTCTTTATCTCGTGAACAAAAAGACAAGGCAAAAAAATCACAACAAAATTACAACTTATGAGTTTTTGTATGCAAAAAACATAAAACAACAACAAATGTTAGTAAAGAAAATGTATTCACACACCACGAATGAACACGAAAGTTTTGATATCCAAGTTTGGGAAATACCACTAGTTCAACCCTAATTGCTTGGAATTTTATAAGAGAGAGATTTCTAATTGATCCTACACATATTTTCAATATGCATATGCATGCTTGAAACATGTTAAAGATGCAAATGACCTATGGATCCAAACCTCATGAAATTCTCAAGTGAACGTGCGGTGAGATATTTACCCGAGTCAAACAAGCCATTATTTTGCCTATTTGAAAAAAGTGACGTGACAACCTAGAAAATTTGTAAAGTGATATATCAGTCAATCATGCATAACGGGCTAAATTTTTGTAAGAATTGAATTTCAGATTGGGAGTCAACACTCAGTTAAAATTCCCCCGCCTCCCCCTTTTCCCGATGATTGCAAAACCTAATATATAAAAACTAGAAAGAGTTTACAATCCGTAACAATTACATACACTTTTTGGAATTATCTCACTCTATATTTGTGCATTTCCATTTTAGATGTATACTTTTTTCTTAAATCAAAATTTGAGTTCTCACTTTTTCGCTTTATCTCATTAACAAAAAGACAAGGGAAACAAATCACAACTAAATGAAAACTTTGAAGTTTATGTATGCAAATAATATAAAATCACAACAACAGTAAGTAAAGAAAATTTATTCACACAACACAAATGAACACGAAAGTTTTGATATCCAAGTTTGGGAAATTCCACTAGCTCAACCCTAATAGCTTGGAATTTTATAAGAGAGAGATTTCTAATTTATCCCACACATGTTCTAAATATGGATATGCATGCTTGAAACATTTTAAAGAGGCTATTGACCTATGGATCCAAACCTCATTAAATTCTCGAGTGAACGTGCAGTGGGATAATTACCCATTTAAACAAGCCATTATTTTGCCAATTAGAAAAACTAACCTAACAATTGTAGATGATTTGTAAAGTGATTTATCGGTCAATCATGCGTAGCGGACTATATTTTTGTCAGAAATGACTTACAGATTGGGAGTCAACAGTCATTTAAAAATCCCCCTTTTCCCGATGATTGCAAAACCTAATATATAAAAACTAGAAAGAGTTTCCAATACCTAAAAATTACTGACACTTTTAGGAATATCTCTCTCTATATTTGTTCATTTCCATTTTAGATGGATACTTTTTTCTTAAATCAAAACTTGATTTTTGACTTTTTCCCTTTATCTTGTTAACAAAAAGACAATGCAAACAAATTACAACAAAATGAAAACTTTGGAGTTTATGTATGCATAAAATATGAAACAACAACAAATTTAAGTAAAGAACATTTATTCGCTCGCCAAAAATGAGCACAAAAGTTTTGATATCCATGTTTAGGAAATTCTTCTAGTTCAACCCTAATAGCTTGGAATTTTATAAGAGAGGGATTTCTAATTGATCCTACACATGCTTTAAATATGAATATGCATGCTTGAAACATGTTAAAGATGCAAATGACCAATAGATCCAAACCTCATTAAATTCTCAAGTGAATGTCGGGTGAGATATTTACCCAAGTCAGACAAGCCATTATTTTGCCATATTCAAAAAGCATACCTAACAATTATAGATGATTTTAAAGTGATTTATTGGTCAATCATGCGTAACGGGCTATATTTTTGTCAGAAATGACTTACGGATTAGGAGTCAACACTTAGTTAAAAATCATCTCGCCTCCCCCTTTTCGCGATGATTGCAAAACCTAATACATAAAAACTAGAAAGAGTTAACAATCCCTCAAAATTACTGACAACTTTTGGAATTATCTATCTCTATATTTTTTGCATTTCTATTTTAGATGTATATTTTTTTGTTAAATCAAAACATGAGTTTATACTTTTTCCCTTTAACTTGTGAACAAAAAGACAAGGCAACCAGATCACAACAAAATGAAAATTTTGGAGTTTATGTATGTAAAAAAATTAAAATAACAACAAATGTAAGTAAAGAAAAGTTATTCACACACCACAAATGAACACGAAAGTTTTGAGATCAAAGTTTGGGAAATTCCACTAATTCAACCCTAATAGCTTGGAATTTTATAAGAGAGATTTCTAATTGATGCTAGAATTGTTTTAAATATGGATATACATGCTTGAAACATGTTAAAGATGCAAATGACCTATGGATCCAAACCACATTTAATTCTCATGTGAACGTGCAGTGGGATATATACCCGAGTCAAACAAGCCAGTATTTTGTCCGTTTTCAAAAAGCTGACCTAACAATCATAGATGATTTGTAAAGTGATTTTTGGGTCAATTATGCTTAACGGGCTAAGTTTTTGTAAGAAATGGCTTATGGATTGGGAGGCAACACTCAATTAAAAATCCCCCGCGTCCCCATTTCCTGTTGATTGCAAAACCTAATTTATAAACACTTGAAAGAGTTTACAATCACAAAAAATTACAGACACTTTTTGAATTATCTCTCTATACATTTGTGCATTTCTATTTTAGATGTATGTTTTTTTCCTAAATCAAAACTTGAGTTTTCACTTTTTTCTTTTATCTCGTGAAGAAAAAGACAAGGCGAACAGATCACAACCAATTGAAAATTTTGGAATTTATGTATGCGAAAAAAATTAAAACAATAACAAATATAAGTAAAGAAAATTTATTCACACACCAAAAATGAACACGAAAGTTTTTATATCCGAGTTTGAGAAATTTCACAAGTTCAACCCTAATAGCTTGAAATTTTATAAGAGAGAGATTCCTAATTTTAAATATGGATATGCATGCTTCATACATGTTAAAGATGCAAATGACCAGTAGATCCAAACCTCATTAAATTCTCACGTGAATGTGTGAAGGGATATTTTCCCGAGTCAAACAAGCAATTATTTTACCCGTTTTCAAAAATCTTACCTAACAATCATAGATGATTTGTAAAGTAATTTATCAGTCAATCAAGCGTTATGGGCTATATTTTTTTCATAAATGACCTACGGATTGGGAGTCAAAACTCAGTTAAAAATCCCCCACCTCCCCCATTTCCCGACAATTGTAAAACCAAATATATAAAAACTAGAAAGAGTTTACAATCCCAAAAAATTACAGATACGTTTTGGAATTATCTCTCTCTACATTTGTGCATTTCAATTTTAGATGTATATTCTTAAATCAAAATTTGAGTTTCCACTTTTTTCCTTAATCTCGTGAACAAAAAGTCAAGGCGAACATATGACAACAAAATTAATATTTTGGAGTTTATCTTTGCAAAAAATTTAAAACAAACAAAAACGAATGTTTTGATATCCAAGTTTGTGAATTTCACTAGTTCAATCCTAATAGCTTAAAATTTCATAAGAGTGAGATTTCTTATTGATCCTACACTTGTTTCAAATATGGATGTGCATGTACGAAACATGTTAAAGATGCAAATGACCTATAGATCCAAACCGCATTAAATTCTCAAATGAACATCCAATGGGATATTTACCCGAGTCAAACAAGCCATTATTTTGGCCGTTTGCAAAAAACTTATGTAACAATTATCGATAATTTGTAAAGTGATTTTTTCAGTCAAACATGCGTAATGGGCTATATTTTTGTTAGAAATGACTTACAGATTGGGAGTCACCACTCAGTTAAAAATCCCCCTTTTCTCGACCATTGCAAAACCTAATTTATAAAAACTAGAGAGAGTTTACAATCCCTAAAAATTACAGACAATTTTTGGAATTATCTCTCTCTACATTTGTTCATTTCCATTTTTGATGTATACTATTTCTTAAATCAAAACTTGAAATTTCACTTTTTCCCTTTATCTCGTGAACAAAGACAAGGTAAACAAATCACAACAAAATGAAAATTTTGGAGTTTATGTATGCAAAAAATTTAAAACAACAACAAATGTAAGTAAAGAAAATTTATTCACTCACGACAAATGAATACGAAAGTTTTGATATCCAAGTTTGGGAAATTCGACTAGTTCAACTCTAATAGCTAGGAATTTTATAAGAGAGAGATTTCTAATTGATGCTACTCATGTTTTAATTATGGATATGCATGCTTGAAACATATTAAAGATGCAAATGACCTATGGATCCAAACCTCATTAAATTCTCAACTTAATGTGTGGTGGGATATTTACCCGTGTCAAACAAGCCTTGATTTGGCCCGTTTGCAAAAACTTGACTTGACAATCATAGTTGATTCGTAAAGTGATTTATCGGTCAATCAAGCATAACGGGCTATATTTTTGTCAGAAATGTCTTACGGATTGGGAGTCAACACTCACTTAAAAATCCCCTACCACCCCTTTTTCCCGACGATTGCAAAACCTAATATATAAAAACTAAAAAGAGTTTACAATCCATAAAAATTACAGCCACTTTTTGGAATTAGCTCTCTCTACAATTGTGCATTTCCATTTTAGATGTATACTTTTTTTTTAAATCAAAACTTGTATTTTCACTTTTTCCCTTTATCTCATGAACAAAAAGACAAGGCAAACAGATCACAACAAAATAAAAAATTTGAAGTTTATGTATGTAAATAATTTAAAACAACAACAAATGCAAGTAAAGAAAATTTATTCAAACACCACAAATGAACACGAAAGTTTTTATTTCCAAGTTTGGGAAATTTCACTAGTTCAACCCAAATAGCTTGGAATTTTATAAGAGAGAGACTACTAATTGATCCTACAATTGTTTTAAATATGGATATGCATGCTTAAAACTTGTTAAAGATGCAAATGACCTAAGGATCCAAGCTTCATTAAATTCTCAAGTGAACGTGCAGTGGGATATTTACCCGAGTTAAACAAGCCATTATTTTGCTTGTTTGCAAAAACGTGACCTAAAAATCATAGATGATTTGTAAAGTGATTTAACGGTCAATCATGCGTAATGGGCTATATCTTTTTAAGAAATGACTTACGGATTGGGAGTCAGCACTCAGTTAAAAATCCCCAGTTTCCCCCTTTTCCAGACGATTGCAAAACCAAATATATAAAAACACGAAAGAGGTTACAATCCCTAAAAAATACAGACACATTTTGGAATTATCTCTCCCAATATTTGTGCATTTCAATTTTAGATCTATACTTTTTTTCTTATGTCAAAACTTGAGTTTTCACTTTTTCCCTTTATCTCGTGAACAAAAAGGCAAGTCAAACAGATCACAACAAAATGAAAATTTTGGAGTTTATCTAAGCAAAAAAATTAAAACAACAAATGTATGTAAAGAAAATGTATTCACACACCACAAATAAACACGAAAGTTTTGATATAAAAGTTTGGGAAATTCCACTAGTTCAACCCTAATAGCTTGGAATTTTATTAGAGAGATATTTCTAATTGGCCCTACACATATTTTAAATTTTGATGTGCATGCATGAAACATGTTAAAGATGCAAATGACCTATGGATCCAAACGTCATTAAATTCTCAAGTGATTGTGCAATGGGATATTTACCCGAGTCAAAGAAGCCATTATTTTGTCCTTTTGCAAAAACCTAACCTAACAATCATTGAAGATTTTTAAAGTGATTTATTAGTCAATCATGTATAACGAGCAATATTTTTGTAAGAAATCTTTTACGGATTGGGAGTCATCACTTAGGTAAAAATCCCCCGCCTCCCCCTTTTCTCGACGATCGTAAAACCTAATCTTTAAACACTAGAAAGAAATTACAATCGCTAAAAATTACAGACACTTTTTGGTATTATCACTCTCTACATTTGTGCATTTCCATTTTAGATGTATACTTTTTTCTCAAATCAAAACTTGAGTTTTCACTTTTTTCGTTTATCTTGTGAACAAAAAGACAAGGCGAACATATCACAACCTAATAAAAATTTGGAGTTTATGTATGCAAAAAAATTAAAACAACAACAAATGTAAGTAAAGAAAATTTATTCAAACATCGCAAATGAACACGAATGTTTTTATATCCAAGTTTGGGAAATTCCACTAGTTCAACCCTAATAGCTTGGAATTTTACAAAGAGAGATACTTCTAATTGATCCTACTATTGTTTTAAATATGGATAAGCATGCTTAAAACTAGTTAAAGATGCAAATGACCTAAGGATCCAAACCTCATTAAATTCTCAAGTGAACGTGCAGTGGGATATTTTTCCGAGTCAAACAAGCCAATATTTTGCACATTAGCAACATGCTTACCTAAAAATCATAGATGATTTGTAAAGTGATTTAACAGTCAATCATGCGTAATGGGATATATTTTTTTAAGAAATGACTTGCGGATCAGGAGTCAACACTTAGTTAATAATCCCCCGCCTCCCCCTTTTCCTGACGATTGCAAAACCTATTATATAAAAACAAGAAAGAGTTTACATTCCCTAAAAACTACAAACACTTTTATGAATTATCTCTCTTTACATATGTGAATTTCCATTTCAGATATAAACTTTTTTCTTAAATCAAAACTTGAGTTTTCACTTTTTCCCTTTATCTCGTGAACAAAAAAGACAAGGCAAATGGATCACAACAAAATTAATACTTTGGACTTTGGAGTTTTTGTATGCAAAAAATAAAAAACAACAACAAATGTTAGTAAAGAAAATTTATTCACACACCACAAATGAACACGAAAGTTTTGTTATCCAAGTTTGGGAAATTCCACTAGTTCAACCCTAATAGCTTGGAATTTTATAAGAGAGAGATTTCTAATTGATCCTACACATGTTTTAAATATAGATCTACATGCTTGAAACATGTTGAAGATGCAAATGACCTATGGATTCAAACCTCTTTAAATTCCCAAGTGAACGTGCAGTGGGATATTTACCCGAGTCAACAAGCCATTATTTTGCCCTTTTGCAAAAACCTGACCCAACAATTATAGATGATTTGTAAACTGATTTATCGGTCAATAATGCATAACAGGCTATATTTTTGTCAGAAATGACTTAAGGATTTGGAGTCAAGACTCTTTTAAAAATCTTCCTTTTCCTGTTGATTGCAAGACCTAATAAATAAAAACTAGAAAGAGTTTACAATCCCTAAAAATTACAGATACTTTTAGGAATTATCTCTCTCTATATTTGTGCATTTCATTTTAGATGTATACTTTTTTCATAAATCAAAACTTGAGTTTCACTTTTTCCCTTTATCTCGTTAACAAAAGGACAAGGAAAAAAGATCACAACAAAATGAAAACTTTGGAATTTACATATGCAAAAAATATAAAACAACAACAACTGTAACTAAAGAAAATTTATTCACACACCACAAATGACCACGAAAGTTTTGATATCCAAGTGTGGGAAATTCCACTATTTCAACCCTAATCGCTTGGAATTTTATAAGAGAGAGATTTCTAATTGATCCTACACATGTTTTATATATGGATATGGATGCTTGAAACATGTTAAAGATGCAAATGACCTATTGATCGAAACCTCATTAAATTCTCAAGTGAACGTGTGGAGGGATATTTACCCGAGTAAAACAAGCCATTATTTTGCCTGTTTGCAAAACGCATAACTAACAATCATAGATGATTTGTAAAGTAATTTATCGCTCAATCATGCTTAACGGGCTATATTTTTTTCATAAATGACTTACGGATTGGGAGTCAACACTCAGTTAAAAATCCTCCGCATCCCGCTTCTCCCGACGATTGTAAAATTGAATATATAAAAACTAGAATGAGTTTACAATCTCTAAAAAATACAGACACATTTTGGAATTATCTCTCTCAACATTTGTGCATTTCAATTTTAGATCTATACTTTTTTTCTTAAATCAAAACTTGAGTTTTCACTTTTTTCGTTTATCTCGTGAACAAAAAGACAAGGCGAACATATCACAACCTAATAAAAATTTGGAGTTTATGTATGCAAAAAAATTAAAACAACAACAAATGTAAGTAAAGAAAATTTATTCAAACATCGCAAATGAACAAGAATGTTTTTATATTCAAGTTTGGGAAATTCCACTAGTTCAACCCTAATAGCTTGGAATTTTACAAAGAGAGATACTTCTAATTGATCCTACTATTGTTTTAAATATGGATAAGCATGCTTAAAACTAGTTAAAGGTGCAAATGACCTAAGGATCCAAACCTCATTAAATTCTCAAGTGAACGTGCAGTGGGATATTTTTCCGAGTCAAACAAGCCAATATTTTGCACATTAGCAACATGCTTACCTAAAAATCATAGATGATTTGTAAAGTGATTTAACAGTCAATCATGCGTAATGGGATATATTTTTTTAAGAAATGACTTGCGGATCAGGAGTCAACACTTAGTTAATAATCCCCCGCCTCCCCCTTTTCCTGACGATTGCAAAACCTATTATATAAAAACAAGAAAGAGTTTACATTCCCTAAAAACTACAAACACTTTTATGAATTATCTCTCTTTACATATGTGAATTTCCATTTCAGATATAAACTTTTTTCTTAAATCAAAACTTGAGTTTTCACTTTTTCCCTTTATCTCGTGAACAAAAAAGACAAGGCAAATGGATCACAACAAAATTAATACTTTGGAGTTTTTGTATGCAAAAAACGAAAAACAACAACAAATGTTAGTAAAGAAAATTTATTCACACACCACAAATGAACACGAAAGTTTTGTTATCCAAGTTTGGGAAATTCCACTAGTTCAACCCTAATAGCTTGGAATTTTATAAGAGAGAGATTTCTAATTGATCCTACACATGTTTTAAATATAGATCTACATGCTTGAAACATGTTGAAGATGCAAATGACCTATGGATTCAAACCTCTTTAAATTCCCAAGTGAACGTGCAGTGGGATATTTACCCGAGTCAACAAGCCATTATTTTGCCCTTTTGCAAAAACCTGACCCAACAATTATAGATGATTTGTAAACTGATTTATCGGTCAATAATGCATAACAGGCTATATTTTTGTCAGAAATGACTTAAGGATTTGGAGTCAAGACTCTTTTAAAAATCTTCCTTTTCCTGTTGATTGCAAGACCTAATAAATAAAAACTAGAAAGAGTTTACAATCCCTAAAAATTACAGATACTTTTAGGAATTATCTCTCTATATTTGTGCATTTCATTTTAGATGTATACTTTTTTCATAAATCAAAACTTGAGTTTCACTTTTTCCCTTTATCTCGTTAACAAAAGGACAAGGAAAAAAGATCACAACAAAATGAGAACTTTGGAATTTACATATGCAAAAAATATAAAACAACAACAACTGTAACTAAAGAAAATTTATTCACACACCACAAATGACCACGAAAGTTTTGATATCCAAGTGTGGGAAATTCCACTATTTCAACCCTAATCGCTTGGAATTTTATAAGAGAGAGATTTCTAATTGATCCTACACATGTTTTATATATGGATATGGATGCTTGAAACATGTTAAAGATGCAAATGACCTATTGATCGAAACCTCATTAAATTCTCAAGTGAACGTGTGGAGGGATATTTACCCGAGTAAAACAAGCCATTATTTTGCCTGTTTGCAAAACGCATAACTAACAATCATAGATGATTTGTAAAGTAATTTATCGCTCAATCATGCTTAACGGGCTATATTTTTTTCATAAATGACTTACGGATTGGGAGTCAACACTCAGTTAAAAATCCTCCGCATCCCGCTTCTCCCGACGATTGTAAAATTGAATATATAAAAACTAGAATGAGTTTACAATCTCTAAAAAATACAGACACATTTTGGAATTATCTCTCTCAACATTTGTGCATTTCAATTTTAGATCTATACTTTTTTTCTTAAATCAAAACTTGAGTTTTCACTTTTTCCGTTTATCTCGTGAACAAAAAGACAAGGCAAACAGATCACAACAAAATGAAAATTTTGGAGTTTATGTAAGCAAAAAATTTAAAACAAAAAATGTATGCAAAGAAAATGTATTCACACACCACAAATGAACACGAAAGTTTTGATATCCAAGTTTGGGAAATACCACTAGTTCAACCCTAATTGCTTAGAATTTTATAAGAGAGAGATTTCTTATTGATCCTACACATGTTTTAAATATGGATATGCATGCTTGAAACATGTTAAAGATGCAAATGACCTATGGATCCAAACCTCATTAAATTCTCAAGTGAACGTGCGATGGGATATTTACCTGAGTCAAACAAGCCAGTATTTTATCCATTTGCAAAAAGCTGACCTAACAATCATAGATGATTTGTAAAGTGATTTAATGGTCAATCATGCGTAATGGGATAATTTTTGTAAGAAATGACTTACAGATTGGGAGACAACACGCAGTTAAAAGTCCCCCGCCTCCTCTTTCCTGTCGATTGCAAAACCTAATATATAAATACTAGAAAGATTTTACAATCCCAAAAAATTTTAGACAATTTTTGGAATTATCTCTCCTTACATTTGTGCATTTCCATTTTAGATGCATGTTTTTTTCTTAAATCAAAACTTGAGTCTTCACTTTTTTCTTTTATCTCGTGAACAAAAAGACAAGGCAAACAGAGCACAACCAAATGAAAACTTTGGAATTTATGTATGCAAAAAATTTAAAACAACAACAGATATAAGTAAATAAAATCTATTCACACACCACAAATGAGCACAAAATTTTTGATATCCAAGTTTTGGAAATTCCACTAGGTCAACCCTAATAGTTTGGAATTTTATAAGAGAGAGATTCTAATTGATCCTGCACATGTTTTAAATATAGATATGCATTCTTGATACATTGTAAAGATGCAAATGACCTATGGATCCATACCTCATTAAATTCTCAAGTGAACGTGTGGAGGGATATTTACATGAGTCAAACAAGCCATTATTTTGCCTGTTTGCAAAACGCATACCTAACAATCATAGATGATTGGTAAAGTAATTTTTTCGTCAATCATGCGTAACGGGTAATATTTTTGTCATAAATGACTTACGGATTGGGAGTCAACACTCAGTTAAAAATCCTTCGCCTCCCGCTTTTCCTGATGATTGTAAAATCGAATATATAAAAACTAGAAAGAGTTTACAGTCCCTAAAAAATACTGACACATTTTGGAATTATCTCTCTCAACACTTGTGCATTTCAATTTTAGATCTATACTTTTTTTTCTTAAACCAAAACTTGAGTTTTCACGTTTTCCCTTTATCTCGTGAATAAAAAGACAAGGCAAACAGATCACAACAAAATGAAAATTTTGGAATTTATGTAAGCAAAAAATTTAACACAACAAATGTATCCAAAGAAAATGTATTCACATACCACAAATGAATATGAAACTTTTGATATACAAGTTTGGGAAATTCCACTAGTTCAACCCTAATACCTTGGAATTTTATACGAGAGATATTTCTAATTGATCCTACACATATTTTAAATATGGATAAGCATGCTTGAAACATGCTAAAGATGCAAATGACCTATGGATCCAAACCTCATTAAATTCTCATGTGATTGTGCAGTGGGATATTTACCCGAGTCAAAGAAGCCATTATTTTTCCCTTTTGCAAAAAGCTGACCTAACGATTATAGATGATTTGTAAAGTGATTTATTGGTCAATCATGCATAACAGGCAATATTTTTGTAAGAAATCGCTGACGGATTGGGAGTCATCACTCAGTTCAAAATCACCCGCCTCCTCCTTTTCTCAATGATCGCAAAATTTAAATTATAAACACAAGAAAGAAATTACAATCCCTAAAAATTGTAGACACTTTTTGGTATTATCTCTCTCTACATTTGTGCATTTCCATTTTAGAGGTATACTTTTTTCTTAAATCAAAACTAGAGTTTTCACTTTTTTCCTTTATCTCGTGAACAAAAAGACAAGGCGAGCATATCACAACCAAATAAAAAATTTGGAGTTTATGTATGCAAAAAATTTAAAACAACCACAAATGTAAGTAAAGAAAATTTATTCAAAGACCGCAAATGAACACAAAAGTTTTTATATCCAAGTTTGGGAAATTCTACTAGTTCAACCCTAATAGCTTGGAATTTTAAAAGAGAGAGACTTCTAATTGATCCTACTATTGTTTAAAATATGGATAAGCATGCCTAAAACTAGTTAAAGATGCAAATGACCTACGGATCCAAACCTCATTCAATTCTCAAGTGAACGTGCAATGGGATATTTTCCCGAGTCAAACAAGCCATTATTTTGCCCATTAGCAAAATGTTGACCTAAAAATCATATATGATTTGTAAAGTGATTTAACGGTCAATCAATCGTAGCGTGCTATATTTTTGTAAGAAATGACTTGCGGATCGAGAGTCAACACTTAGTTAAAAATCCCTAGCCTCTCCCTTTTCCCGACGATTGCAAAACCTAATATATAAAAACTAGAAAGAGTTTACATTCCCTAAAAATTACAAACACTTTTAGGAATTATCTCTCTCTATATATGTGAATTTCCATTTTAGATGTCAATTTTTTTCTAAAATCAAAACTTGAGTTTTCACTTTTTCCCTTTATCTCGTGAACAAAAAGACAAGGCAAACAGATCACAAAAAAATCAAAACTTTGGAGTTTAGGTATGAAAAAAATTTAAAACAACAACAAATGTTAGTAAAGAAAATTTATTCACACACCACAAATGAACACGAAAGTTTAGATATCCAAGTTTGGGAAATTCCTCTAGTTCAACCCTAATAGCTTGGAATTTAATAAGAGAGAGATTTCTAATTTATCCTACACATGTTTTAAATATGGATATGCATGCTTAAAACATGTTAAAGATGCAAATGACCTATGGATCCAAACCTCATTAAATTCTCAAGACGTGCGGTGGGATATTTACCCGAGTCAAACAAGCCATTATTTTGCCTATTTGAAAAAAGTGTCGTAACAATCTTAGATCATTTGTAATGTGATTTATAGATCAATCATGTGTAACGGGCTATATATTTGTAAGAAATGATTTACAGATTGGGAGTCAGCACTGAGTACAAAATCCCCTGCCTCCGCCTTTTTCCGACGATTGCGAAACCTAATATATAAAAACTAGAAAGAGTTTACAATCCATATAAATTACAGAAACTTTTAGGAATTATCTCCTCTACATTTTTGCATGCCCATTTTAGATGTATACTTTTTTCTAAAATCAAAACTTAAGTTTTCACTTTTTTTCCTTTTTCTCATTAACAAAAAGACAAGGCAAAATGATCACAACAAAATGAAAACTTTGGAGTTTATGTATGCAAAAAATATAAAACAAGAACAACTGTAAGTAAACAAAATTTTTTTACACACCACAAATGAACACAAAAGTTTTGATATCAAAGCGTGGGAAATTCCACTAGTTCAACCCTAATTACATGGAATTTTATAAGAGAGAATTTTCTAATTGATCCTACACATGTTTTAAATATGGATATGCATACTTGAAACATGTTAAAGATGCAAATGACCTATGGATCCAAACCTCATTAAATTCTCAAGTCAACGTGTGGTGGGATATTTACCTGAGTCAAACAAGCCATTATTTTTCCCATTTGCAAAAAGTTGACCTAACCATTATAGATGATTTTTAAAGTGATTTATCGGTCAATAATATGTAACGGGCTATATTTTTGTCATAAATGACATAAGGATTGGGAGTCAAGACTCCTTTAAAAATCCCCCTTTTCCCGACGTTTGCAAAACCTAATATATAAAAACTAGAAAGAGTTTACAATCCCTAAAAATTACATACACTTTTTGGAATTATATGTCTCCACATTTGTGCATTTCCATTTTAGATGTATACTTTTTTCTTAAATCAGAACTTGAGTTTTCACTTTTTCCCTTTATCACATGACCCAATAGAGAAGGAGAACAGATCGCAACAAAATGAAATTTTTGGAGTTTATGTATGCAAAAAATTTAAAACAACAACAAATGTAAGTAAAGAAAATTTATTCACACACCACAAATGAACACGAATGTTTTGATATCCAAGTTTTGGAAATTCCACTAGTTCAACCCTAATAGCTTGGAATTTTATAAGAGAAAGATTTCTAATTTGTCCTACACATGTATTAAATATGGATTTGAATGCTTGAAACATGTTAAAGATGCAAATTACCTATGGATCCAAACCTCATTAAATTCTCAAGTGAAAGTGTGGTGGGATATTTACCCGAGTCAAACAAGCCATTATTTTTCCCGTTTGCAAAAAATCTGACCTAACATTAATAGATGATTTGTAAAGAAATTTATCGGTCAATCATGTGTAACGGGCTATATTTTTTATAGAAATGACTTACGGAGTTTGAGTCTACACTCAGTTAAAAATCCCCAGCCTCCCCCTTTTCACGACGGTTGGAGAATCTAATATATCAAAACTAGAAAGAGTTTTCATTACCTAAAAATTAGAGACACTTTTTGGAATTATTTCTTTCTACATTTTTGTATTTCCATTTTAGATATATACTTTTTTCTTAAATCAAAACTTGAGTTTTCAATTCTTTCCTTTATCTCGTGAACCAAAAGAAAAGGCAAACTGATCACAATAAAATGAAAATTTTGGAGTTTATCAATACAAAAAAATTAAAACAACAACAAATGAACACGAAATTTTTGCTATCCAAGTTTGGGAAATTCCACTAGTTCACCCTAATAGCTTGGAATTTTATAAGAGAGAGATTTCTAATTGATCCTACACATGTTTTAAATATGGATTTGCATGCTTGAAACATGTTAAAGATGCAAATGACCTATGGATCCATACCTCATTAAATTTTCAAGTGAACGTGCGGTGGGATATTTGCCCGAGTTAAACAAGCCATTATTTTTCTTATTTGCAAAACGCTGACCTAACAATTGTAGTTGATTTGTAAAGTGATTTATCAGTCATTCATGCATAACGGGGTATATTTTTGTCAGAAACGACTAATGGATTGGGAGTCAACACTCAGTTAAAAATCCCCCTTTTCTCTAAGATTCCAAAACCTAATAAATAAAAACTAGAAACAGTTTTAAACCCCTTAAAATTGCCGACACTGTTTGGAATTATCTCTCTCTACATTTGTGCATTTCCATTTTAGATATATACTTTTTTCTTAAATCAAAACTTTAGTTTTCACTTTTTCCCTTTTTCTCGAGAAGAAAGACAAGGCAAACAGATCACAACAAAATGAAAATTTTGGAGTTTATGTATGCATAAAATTTAAAACAGCAGCAAATGTAAGTAAAGAAAGTTTATTCACACACGACAAATGAACACGAAAGTTTTTATATCCAAGTTTGAAAAATTCCACTAGTTCAACTCTAATTGCTTGAAATTTTATAAGAGAGTGATTTCGAATTAATCCTACACATGTTTTAAATATGGATATGCATGCTTGAAACTTGTTAAAGGTGCAAATGACCTACGGAACCATACCTCATTAAATTCTCAACTGAATGTGCGGTGGGATATCTACCCAAGTCAAACAAGCCATTATTTTGCCCGTTTGCAAAAAATCTGACCTAACAATCATAGATGATTTTTAAAGTTATTTATTGATCTATTATGCGTAATGGGCTATATTTTTGTAAGCAAAGACTTACGGATTGGGAGTCAACACTCAGTTAAAAATCCCCCGCATCCACCTTTTCCCGACAATTGCAAAACCTAATATATAAAAATTAGAAAGAGTTTACAATCCCTAAAAATTATAGTTACTTTTTGGAATTATCTCCCTCTATATTTCTGCATTTCCATTTTAGATGTATACTTTTTTCTTAAATCAAAACTTGAGTTTTCACTTTGTTCCTATATCTCGTGAACAAAAAGGCAAGGCAAACAGATCACAACAAAATGAAAATTTTGGATTTTATGTATGAAAAAAATTTAAAACAACAGCAAATGTATATAAAGAAAATTTATTCACAAACCACAATTCAACACGAAAGTTTTGATATCCAAGTTTTGGAAATTCCTCTATTTCAATCCTAATAGCTTGGAATTTTGTAAGAGAGAGATTTCTGATTGATCCTACACATCTTTTAAATTTGGATATGCATGTTTGAAACATGTTGAAGATGCAAATGACCTATGGATCCAAACCTCATTAAATTCTCAAGTGAACGTGCAGTGGGATATTTACCCGAGTCAAACAAGCCATTATTTTACCTGTTTGCAAAACACTAACCTAACAATTATAGATAACAATTATAGATGATTGTAAAGTGATTGAGCGGTCAATCAAGTGTAACATGCTATATTTTCGTCAAAAATTACTTACGGATTGGGAGTCAACACTCAGATAAAATCTCCCTTTTCTCGACGATTACAAAACCTAATATATAAAAACTAGAAAGAGATTACAATCCCTAAAAATTATAAAAAAATTTTGGAATTATCTCTCTCTACCTTTTGTGCATTTCCACTTTAGATTTATACTTTTTTATTAAATCAAAACTTGAGTTTTCACTTTTTCCCTTTATCACGTGAACAAAGACAGGGCAAACAGATCACAAAAAAATGAAAATTTTGGAGTTTATGTATGCAAAAAATTTAAAACAACAACAAATGTTAGTTAAGAAAAATTATTCACACAGAACAAATGAACACGAAAGTTTTTATATCCAAGTTTGGGAAATTCCTCTAGTTTAACTCTAATAGCTTGGAATTTTATAAGTGAGAGATTTCTAATTGATCGTACACATATTTTAAATATGGATATGCATGCTTGAAACATGTTACAGATGCAAATGACCTATGGATCCAAACCTCATTTAATTCACAACTGACGGTGGGATATTTAATCTAGCCAAACAAGCCATGATTTTGCCTGTTTTCAAAAACTTGACCTAACAATCATAGATGATTTGTAAAGTGATTTATCGGTCAATCATGCATAATGGGCTATATTTTTGTTAGAAATCACTTATGGATTGGGAGTCAACCCTCATATTAAAATTACCCCGCCATCCCATTTTTTCAACGATTGCAAAACCTAATATATAAAAACTAGAAAGAGTTTACAATCCCTAAAAATTCAGACACTTTTTGGAATTATCTCTCTCTACATTTCTACATTTCCATTTTAGATGTATACTTTTTTCTTAAATCAAAACTTGAGTTTTCACTTTTTCCCTTTATCTCATGAACAAAATGACATGGCGAACAGATCACAACGAAATGAAAATTTTTGAGTTTATGTTTGTAAAAAATTAAAACAACAACAAATGTAAGTAAAAAAAATCTATTCACACACCACAAATGAACATGAAAGTTTTGATATCCAAGTTTTGGAAATTCCACTTGTTCAACCCTAATAGCTTTGAATTTTATAAGAGAGAGATTTCAAATTGATCCAAAAATTGTTTGAAATATGGATATGCATGCTTGAGACATGTTAAAGATGCAAATGACCTATTAATCTAAACCTAATAAATTCTCAAGTGAACATGCGGTGGGATATTTACCCGAGTCAAACAAGCCAGAATTTGCCCATTTGCAAAAAGTTGACCTAACAATCATAGATAATTTGTATAGTGATTTATCAGTCAATCATGCATCACGGGCAAAATGTTTTATAAAAACTGACTTATAGATTGGGAGTCAACACTCAGTTAAAAATTCTCTGCCTTCCCTTTTTCAAGTCGATTGCAAAACCTAATATATACACACTAGAAAGAGTTTACAATCCCAAAAAATTACAGACACTTTTTGGAATTATCTCTCTTCTCTACATTTGTGAATTTCCATTTTAGATGTATGCTTTTTTCTTAAATCAAAACTTGAGTTTTCACTTTTTTCCTTTATCTCGTGAAAAAAAAGACTAGGCAAACAGATATCAACCAAATGAAAATTTTGGAATTTATGTATGCAAAAAATTTAAAAAACAACAAATGTATGTAAGGAAAATTTATTCACACACCACAAATGACCAAGAAAATTTTGATATCCAAGTTTGGGAAATTCCACTAGTTTAACCCTAATAGCTTGGAATTTTATGAGGGATTTCTAATTGATCCTACACATGTTTTAAATATGGATATGCATGCTTGAAACATGTTAAGGATGCAAATGACCTATGGATCGAAACATCATTAAATTCTCAAGTAAAGGTTTGGAGCCCGCATCAAACATGCCATTATTTTCCCCGTTTGCAAAAAGCTGACCAAACAATCATAGATGATTTGTAAAGTAATTTATCGGTCAATCATGTGTAACGGGTTATATTTTTTTCAGATATGACTTATGGATTGGGAGTCAACACTCAGTTAAAAATCCCCCCCTCCCCCTTTTCCTGACAATGGTAAAGCCAAATATATAAAAACTAGAAAGAGTTTTCAATCCCTAAAATTTATAGACACTTTTTGGAATTATCTCTCTCTACATTTGTGAATTTCCAATTTAGATGTATACTTTTTTCTTAAATCAAAACTTGAGTTTCACTTTTTTCCTTTATCTCTAGAACAAAAAGACAAGGCAAACCGATCACAACAAAATGAAAATTTTTGAGTTTATGTGAGCAAAAAATTTGAAACAACAACAAATGTAAGTAAAGAAAATTTATTCACACACCACAAATGAACACGAAAGTTTTGATATCCTTGTTTTGGAAATTCCACTAATTCATCCCTAATAGCTTGGAATTTTATAAGAGATAATTCTAATTGATCCTACACATGTTTTAAATATGGATATGCATGCTTGAAACATGTTAAAGATGCAAATGACCTATGGATCCAAACCTCATTAAATTCTCAAGTGAACACGCAGTGGGATATTTATCCGAGTAATAGAAGCCATTATTTTTCCTCTTTTCAAAAAACTGACCTAACAATTATATATGATTTGTAAAGTGATTTATCGGTCAATTATGCATAACGGGCTATATTTTTGTAAGCAATGACTTACGGATTGGGAGTCAACACTCAGTTAAAAATCCCCTGCATCTCCCTTTTCCCGATGATTGCAAAACCTAATATATAAAAACTAGAAAGAATTTACAATTCCTAAAAATTACAGTCACTTTTTGGAATTATCTCCCTCTACATGTCTGAATTTCAATTTTAGAAGTATACCTTTTTGTTAAATCGAAACTTGAGTTTTCACTTTTTCCCTTTATGTAGTGAAAAAAAAAAGGCAAGGCAAACTGATCACAACAAAATGAAAATTTTGGAGTTTATGTATGCAAAAATTTTAAAACAAAAACAAATGTTTGAAAAGAAAATTTATTCACACACCACAAATGAACACGAAAGTTTTGATATCCAAGTTTGGGAAATTCCACTTGTTAAACCGTAATAGCTTGGAATTTTATAAGAGGGAGATTTCTAATTGATCCTACATATGTTTTAAATGTGAAAGATGCAAATCACCTATGGATCCAAACCTTATTAAATTCTAAACTGCACGTGCGGTGGGATATTTACCCGAGTCAAACAAGCCATTGTTTTACCCGTTTAAAAATAGTTGACATAACAATCATAGATAATTTGTAATTGATTTATCGGTCAATCATGCGTAATGGGGAATATTTTTGTAAGAAAATGACTTAAGGATTCAGAATCAACACTCAGTTAAAAATCCCCCGCCTTCCCCTTTTCCTGACGATTGCAAAACCTAATATATAAAAACTACAAAGAGTTTACAATCCATAAAAATTACATAAACTTTTTGGAATTATATCTCTCTAAATTTTTCCATTTCCTTTGTAGATGTATAGTTTTTTTTAAAGTCAAACTTGATTTTCCACTATTTTCCTTTATCTCGTGAAACAAAAAGGCAAACAGATCACAACAAAATGAAAATTTTGGAGTTTATGTATGCAAAAAATTTAAAACAACAAAATATGTAAGTATAGAAAATTTATTCACACACCACAAATGAACACAAAAGTTTTTATATCCAAGTTTACGAAATTCCACTAGTTCAACCCTTATAGCTTGGAATTTTATTAGAGAATGATTTCTAATTGATCTCACACATGTTTTAAATACGGATATGCATGCTTGAAACATGTTAAAGATGCAAATGACCTATGGATCCAAACCTCACTAAATTCTCAAGTGAATGTGCGGTGGGATATTTACTGTGTCAAACAAGCCATTATTTAGCCCATTTGCAAAACGTTGTCCTAAAGTCATAGATGATTTTTGAAGTTATTTATCGGTGAATTATGCGTAACGTCTTTATTTTTGTAAAAAATAACTTACGGATTGGGAGTCAACACTCGGTTCAAAATCCCCCACCTCCCCATTTTCCCGATGATTCCAAAACCTAATATTAAAACATGGGTAAAAGAAATCTCTTTCTAAAAAATTCTAAGCCATTAGGTTCGAACTAGTGGAATTTCAATAACATGGATAAGAAAAACATTTGTGTTCATTTGTCATGTGTGAATAAATTTTCTTTGCTAACATTGGTTATTTTTTAAAATTTTTTCCACACATAAACTCTAAAATTTTCTTTTTGTTGTGATCTATTTGCCTTTTTTTTACGGGATGAAGAGAGAGGGAAAAATCAAAGTTTTGATTTAATAAAAAATTATACATCTAAAACAGAAATGCACAATACACATATGTAGAGAGAGATAATTCCAAAGATTGTCTGTAATTTTTAGGGTTTGTAAACTCCTTTTAGTTGTTATATATTAGGTTTTGCAATCGTTGGTAAAAGGGGCAGGCGGGGGATTTTTAACTGAGTGTTGGTTCCCAATCCAAAAGTAATTCTTACAAAAATATAGCCTGTTACGTATGATAAATCACATTACAATCATCTATGGTTGTTAGGTCAGCTTTTTGTAAATGGGAAAAATAATGGCATGTTTGGCTCGGTTAAATATCCCATCACACGTTCACTTGACAATTTAATGAGCGTTTGTTATACTCTTTAAATGGTTTGGATCCATAGGTCATTTGTATCTTTAACATGTTTCAAGCATGCATATCAATTTTTAAAACATGGTTAGAAGAAATCTCTTTCTTATAAATTCCAAGCTATTAGGGTTGAACTAGTGGAATTTCCCAAACTTGGATAAAAAAACTTTTTTTTTCATTTGTGGTGTGTGAATAAATTTTCTTTACTTACATTTGCTATTGTTTTAATTTTTTTCCACACATAAACTCTAAAATTTTTATTTTGTTGTGAGATATTTGCCTTTTTGTTTACGGGATGAAGGGAGAGTGAATACTCAAATTTTTTATTTAATAAAAAAGTATACATCTAAAAGGAAAATGCACAATGCACAAATGTAGAGAGCGATAATTTAGAAAATTTTCTGTAATTTTCAGGGATTGTAAAATCCTTTTAGTTTTTATATATTAGGTTTTGCAATGGTTGGGAAAAGGGGGAGGTTGACTCCGAATCCGTAAGTCATTTCTTACAAAAATAAAGCCTATTACGCATGTTAAATAATTTTACAATCTTCAATGCTTGTTAGGTCAGCTTTTTGTAAAAGGGAAAAATAAAGGCTTGTTTGACTCAGGTAAATATCCCACAGCAAGTTCACATAAGAATTTAATGAGCATTTATTATTCTTTTTAAAAGGTTTTGATTCATAGATCATTTTCATCTTTAACATGTTTCAAGCAAGCATATCAATTTTTAAAACATGTGTGGAAGAAATCTCTTTCTTATAAAATTCCTAGTTATTCGAGTTGAACTAGCGATTGTCCCAAACTTGCATAACAAAACTTTTGTGTTCATTTGTGGTGTATTAATAAATTTTATTTTCTTACATTTCATTTTGTTTAAAATTTTTTTACACATAAACTCTCAAATTTTAATTTTGTAGTTTTCTTTTTTCCTTTTTTTTTTACGGGATGAAGGGAGAGCGAAAACTCAAAGTTTTGATTTAAGAAAAAACTAGACATCTAAAATTAAAATATACATTGCACAAATGTAGAGAGCGATAATTCCAAAGAGTGTCTGTAATTTTTAGGGATTGTAAACTCCTTTTAGTTTTTATATATTTGGTTTCGCAATCATCGGGAAAAAGAGGGAGGTGGGGGATTTTTTTCTGAGTGTTAACTCCCAATCCTAAAGTATTTTCATACAAAATTATAGCCCGTTACACATGATAAATCACTTTACAATCATCTATGGTTGTTAGTTCAGCTTTTTGTAAATGGGAAAAATAACGGCTTGTTTGACTCAGGTAAATATCCTACCACACGTTCGTTTGAGAATTTAATGAGCGTTTGTTTTTCTCTTTAAATGGTTTGGATCCATAGGTCATTTTCATATTTAACATGTTTCAAGCATGCATATCCATTTTTAATACATGTGTATAAGAAATCTCTTTGTTATAAAATTCCAAGCTATTAGGGTTGAACTAGTGGAATTTCCCAAACTTGGCAAACAAAACTTTTGTGTTCATTTGGGGTGTGTCAATAAATTTTATTTACTTCCATTTTTATTGTTTAAAATATTTTCCACACTTAAACTCTAAAATTTTCATTTTGTAGTGATCTGTTTGCCTTTTTTGTTTACGGGATGAAAGGAGAGAGAAAACTCAAAGTTTTGATTTAGGAAATACGTATACATCAAAAAATTTATTGCAAAATGCACAAATTTTGAGAGAGACATTTCGAAAGATTGTCTGTAATTTTTAGGGATCGTAAACTCTTATTTTTTATATATTAGGTTTTGCAATCGTCGGGAAAAGGGGGAGGCGAGGGATTTTTAACTGTGTGTTGACTCCCAATCCATAACTTATTTGTTGCAAAAATATAGCCCATTATAAATGATAAATCACTTTAAAATCATCTATGGTTGTTAGGTCAACTTTTAGTAAATGGGCAAAATAATGGTAGTTTGACTCAAGGTAAATATCCCACCGCACGTTCACTTGAGAATTTAATGAGGGTTTGTTATTCTCTTTAAAAAGTTTGGATCCATAGGTCATTTGCATCTTTAACATGTTTCAAGCATGCATATCCATTTTTAAAACATGTGTAGAAGAAATCTCTTTCTTTTAAAATTCGAAGCTATTAGTGTTGAACTAGTTGAATTTCCCAAACTTCGATAACAAAACTTTTGTGTTCATTTGTGGTTTGTGAATCAATTTTCATTACATACATTTGTTATTGTTTTAAAATTTTTCCACACATAAACTCTAAAATTTTCATTTTTTTGTAATCTATTCGCCTTTTTATTTACGGGAAGAAGAGAGAACGAAAACTCAAATTTTTTATTTAAGAAAAAAGTATACACCTAAAATGGAAATGCACAATGCACAAATGTAGAGAGCGATAATTAAAAAAAAATTGTAATTTTTAGGGATTGTAAAATCCTTTTAGTTTTTATATAGTAGGTTTTGCAATAGTCGGGAAAAGGGGGAGGTGGGGGATTTTTAACTGAGTGTTGACTGCCAATCCATAAGTCATTTCTTACCAAAATATAGCCCGTTATGTATGATAAATCTCTATAGAATCATCTATGGTTGTTAGGTCAGCTTTTTGTAAATGGGCAAAAAATAATGGTTTGTTTGACTCGGGTAAATATCCCATAGTAAATTCACTTCAGGATTTAATGAACATTTGTTATTCTCTTTAAAAGGTTTGTATCCATAGGTAATTTGCATCTTTAACATGTTTCAAGCATGCGTATCCATTTTTAAAACATGGGTAGAAGAAATCTCTTTCTTATAAAATTCCAATCTATTAGGATTGAACTAGTGGAATGTACCAAACTTGGATAACAAAAATTTTCTCTTCATTTATGGTGTGCGAATAAATTTTCTTTACTAACAATTGGTATTCTTTTAAATTTATTTTACACATAAACTCTAAAATTTTTATTTTATAGTGATCTATTTTATTTTTATTTTTTTACAGGATGAAGGGAGAGCGAAAACTCAAAGTTTTTAAAACATGTTTCAAGCATGCATATCCATTTTTAAAACTTGTGTAGAAGAAATCTCTTTTTTATTAAATTCCAAGCTATTAGGGTTGAACTAGTGGAATTTTCGAAACTCGAATAACAAAACTTTTGAGTTCATTTGTGGTGTGTAAATAAATTTTCTTTACATACATTTGTTATTGTTTTAAAAATTTTCTACACATAAACTCTAAAATTTTCATTTTGTTGTGATCTATTTGCCTTTTTTGTTTCTGAGATGAAGGGAGAGCAAAAACTCAAAGTTTTGATTTAAGAAAAAAGAATACATCTAAAATGGAAATGCACAATGCACAAATTTAGAGAGCGATAATTCCAAAGAGTGTTTGCAATTTTTAGGGATTGTAAAATCATTTTAGTTTTTTATATATTAGGATTCTCAATCCATAAGTCATTTCTTAAAAAATATATAGCCCGCTATGTATGATAAATCACTTTACAATCATTTGTGGTTGTTAAGTCAGCTTTTTGTAAAAGGGCAAAAAATAAAGGCTTGTTGACTCGAGTAAATATCCCATTGTAAATTCACTTGAGGATTTAATGAACGTTTGTTATTATCTTTAAAAGGTTTTGATCCATAGGTCATTTCCATTTTTAACATGTTTCAAGCATGCATATCCATTTTTAAAACATGGGAAGAAAAAATCTCTTTCTTATAAAATTCCAAGCTATTAAGGTTGAACTAGTGGAATTTCCAAAACATGGATAACAAATCTTTTGTGATCATTTATTGTGTTTGAATAAATTTTCTTTACATACATTTGTTATTGTTTTAAATTTTTTCCACATATAAACTCTAAAATTTTCATTTTGTTGTGATCTATTTGCCTTTTTTAACGGGATGAAGGGAGAGCGAAAACTCAAAGTTTTGATATAAGAAAAAAGTATACATCTAAAATTGAAATGCACAATGCACAAATGTAGTGAACGATAGTTCCAAAGATTGTCTGTAATTTTTCGGGATTGTAAACTCCTTTTAGTTTTTATATAAAAGGTTTTGCAAACGTCGGGAAAAAGGGGGATGTGGGAGATTTTTAATTGAGTATTGTCTCCCTATCCATAAGTCATTTCTTACAAAATATAGCCCATTACACATGATAAATCACTTTACAATCATCTATCACTGTTAGGTCAGCATTTTGTAAATAGGACAATAATAGCTTGTTTGACTCGGGTATTTATCCCACCGCACGTTCACTTGAGAATTTAATGAGCGTTTGTTATTCCCTTTAAAAGGTTTGGATCCATAGGTCATTTTAATCTTTAACATGATTGAAGCATCCATATCCATTTTTAAAACATGTGTAGAAGAAAACTCTTTCTTATAAAATTCCAAGCTATTAGGGTTGAACTAGTGGAATTTCCCAAACTAGGATAACAAAAATTTTTTGCTCATTTGTGGTGAGTGAATAAATTTTCTTTACTTATGTTTTTTGGGTTTTAAATTTTTTCCACACAAACTCTAAAATTTTCATTTTGTTATGATCTATTTGCCGTTTTTGATTACAGGATGAAGGGAGAGTGAAAACTCAAAGTTTTGATTTAAGAAAAAAGTATACATCTAAAATGGAAAGACACAATGCTCAAATGTAGAGAGAGATAATTCCAAAGCATCTCTGTAATTTATAGGGATTGTAAACTCCTATTAGTTTCTCTATATTAGGTTTTTCAATGTGGGAGGGGGGGATTTTTAACTGAGTGTTGACTCCCAATCCAAAAGTCATTTCTTACAAAAATATAGCCTGTTATGAATGATGAATCACTTTATAATGATCTTCTGTTGTTAGGTCAGCTTTTTGTAAAGAGGCAAAAAATATTGGCTTGTTTGACTCGGGTAAATATCCCACCGTTAACTAACTTGAGAATTTAATGAACGTTTGTTATTCTCTTTAAAAGGTTTGGATCCATAGGACATTTGCATCTTTAACATGTTTCAAGCATGCATATCCATTTTCAAAACATGGGTAGAAGAAATCTCGTTCTTTTAAAATTCCAAGCTATTTGGGTTGAATTAGTGGAATTTCCCAAAAATGGTTAACAAAACTTTTGTGTTCATTTGTGGTGTGTAAATAAATTTTCTTTACTTAAGTTTGTTATTTTTTAAAATTTTTTCCACACATAAACTCTAAAATTTTAATTTTGTTGTGATCTATTAGCCTTTTTTGTTTACGGGATGAAGGCAGAGCGAAAACTCAAAGTTTATATTTAGGAAAAGAGTATACATGTAAAATGGAAATGCACAATGCACAAATGTAGAGAGAGAAAATTCCTAAGATTGTTTGTAATGTTTAGGGATTGTAAACTCCTTTTAGTTTAGGTTTTGCAAGCGTCGGGAAAAGGGGGAGGTGGGGGATTTTTAACTAGTGGAATTTCCAAAACTTGGATAACAAAACTTTTGTGTTCATTTCTGGTCGTGAATAAATTTTATTTAATATCATTCGTTATTGTTTTACATTTTTTTCCACACACAAACTCTAAAATCTTCATTTTGTTGTGATCAATTTCCCTTTTTTGTTTACAGGATGAAGGGAGAACGAAAACTCAAAGTTTTGATTTAAGAAAAAAATATAGATCTAAAAAAAAAATCCACAATACACATATGTAGAGAGAGATTGTCTGTAATTTATAGGGATTGTAAACTCCTTTTAGCTTTTTTATATTATGTATTGCAATCGTAGGGAAAAGGTTGACGTGGGGAGTTTTTAACTAAGTGTTGGCTCCCAATCTATAAGTCATTTCTTACAAAAATATAGCCCGTTACGCATGATAAATCACTATATAATCATCTATGGTTGTTGGGTCAGATTTTTGTAAATGGGAAAAATAATGGCTTGTTTGACTCAGGTAAATATGCCATCGTACGTTCACTTGAGAATTTAAAGAGTCTTTCTTATTATCTTTAAAAGGTTTGGATCCATAGGTCATTTGCATCTTTAACATGTTTCAAGCATGCATATTAATTTTTAAAACATGTGTAGAAGAAATCTCTTTCATATAAAAGACCAAGCTATTAGGGTTGAACTAGTGCAATTTCCCAAAGTTGGATAAAAAAAATTTTGTGTTCATTTGTGGTGTGTGAATAAATTTTCTTTGCTTAAAGTTTTTACTTTTTGAAATTTTTTCCACACATAAACTCTAAAATTTCATTTAGTTGTGATCTATATCACTTTTTTGTTTACAGGATGAAGGGAAAGCGAAAAATCAAAGTTTTGATTTAAGAAAATAGTATACATCTAAAATAGAAATGCACAATTCACATATGTAGGGGGAGATAATTCCAAAGATTGTCTGATATTTTTAAGGATTGTAAACTCCTTTTAGTTTTTATATATAAGGTTTTGATCTCATCGTGAAAAGGGGGAGGCAGAGGATTTTTAACTTTGTGTTGACTCCCAATCCAAAAGTCCTCACTTAAAAAAATATAGCCCGTTATGTATGATAAATCACTTTACAAACATCTATGGTTGTTAGGTCAGCCTTTTGTAAATGGGAAAAATAATAGCTTGTTTGACTCCGGTAAATATCCCACCGCACGTTCACTAGAGAATTTAATGAGCGTTTTTTATTCTCTTTAAAAGGTTTGGATCCATAGGTCATTTGCATCTTTAACATGTTTCAAGCATGAATACCCATTTTTAAAACATGTGTGGAAGAAATCTCTTTTTTATAACAGTCTAAGCTATTAGGGTTGTACTAGTGGAATTTTCCAAACATGGATAAGAAAAATTTTGTGTCCATTAGTTGTGTATGAATAAATTTTCTTTACTTAAATTTTTTATTTTTTTAAATTTTTTCCACACATAAACTCTAAAATTTTCATTTTGTTGTGATCTATTTGATTTTTTTGTTTACAGAATGAAGTGAGAGCGAAAACTCAAAGTTTTGATGTAAGAAAAAAGTACATATCTAAAATGGAAACATACAATGCTCAAATGTAGAGAGAGATAATACCAAAGATTGTCTGTAGTTTTTAGGGATTGTAAACTCCTTTTAGTTTTTATAAATTATGTTTTTCCATCGTCGGGAAAAGTGGGGGGGGGGGGGGGGGATTTTTAACTGTGTGTTGACTCCCAATCCACAAGTCATATATTACAAAACTATTGCCCATTACGCACGATAAATCACTTTAAAATTATCTATGGTTGTTAGATATGCGTTTTGCAAATGGGAAAAATAATCGCTTATTTGACTCGAGTAAATATCCCACCGCACGTTCACTTGAGTATGTAATGAGCGTTTGTTATTTTCTTTAAAAGGTTTGGATCCATAGGTCATTTGCATCTTTAAAATGTTTCAAGCATCCATATCGATTTTTAAAACATGTGTAGAAGAAATCTCTTCCTTAAAAATTTCCAAGCTATTTCGGTTGAACTAGTGGAATTTCCCAAACTGGGATAACAAAACTTTTGTGGTCATTTGTGGTGTGTGAAAAAATTTTCTTTACTTACATTTTTTATATTTTTAAATTTTTTCCATACATAAACTTTGAAATGTTCTTTTTTTTTGCTATCTATTTGCCTTTTTTGATTATATGATCAACGGAGAGCGAAAATACAAAGTTTTGATTTAAGAAAAAAATGTACATCTAAAATGGAAATGCACAATGCACAAATGTTGAGAGGTCCAAAGAGTGTCTGTAATTTTTTGGGATTGTAAACTAATTTTAGTTTTTATATTTTCGGTTTTGGAATAATCGGGAAAAGGGGGAGGCGGGGGATTTTTAATATAGTATTGACTCCCAATCGGTAAGTGATTTCTTACAAAAATATAGCCCGTTACGCATGATAAATCACTTTACAATCATCTATGGTTGCTAGGTCAGCTTTTTGTAAATGGGAAAAATATGGCTTATTTGACTCGGGTAAATATCCCACCGCACGTTCACTTGAGAATTTAATGAGCGTTAGTTATTCTCTTTAAAAAGTTTGGATCCATAGGTCATTTGCATCTTTAACATGTTTCAAGCATGCATATCCTTTTTTAAAACATGGGTTGAAGAAATCTCTTTCTTAAAATATTCTAAGCTATTAGGGTTGAACTAGTGGAATTTCCCAATATTTAATAACAAAACTTTTGTGTTCATTTGTGGTGTGTGAATAAATTTTCTTTACTTACATTTGTTGTTATTTTAAAATTTTTCCACCCATAAACTCTAAACATTACATGTTGTTGTGATCTATTTGTATTTATGTTTACAGGATGAAAGGAAAGCGAAAACTCAAAGTTTCTATTTAAGAAAAAATTATACATCTAAAATGGAAATGCACAGTGCACAAATGTACAGAGCAATAATTCCAAAAGAGTGTCTGTAACTCTTAGGGATTGTAAACTCCTTTTAGTTTTTATATATTATGTATTGCAATCGTCGGGAAAAGGGTGACATGGGGGGTTTTTAACTAAATGTTGGATCCCAATCTATAAGTCATTTCTTACAAAAATATAGCCCGTTACGCTTGATAAATCACTATATAATCATCTATGGTTGTTGGGTCAGATTTTTATAAATGGGAAAAATAATGGCTTGTTTGACTCAGGTAAATATCCCATCGTACGTTCACTTGAGAATTTAAAGAGTCTTTCTTATTATCTTTAAAAGGTTTGGATCCATAGGTCATTTGCATCTTTAACATGTTTCAAGCATGCATATCCATTTTTAAAACATGGCTAGAAGAAATCTCTTTCATATAAAAGACCAAGGTATTAGGATTGAACTAGTGGAATTTCCGAAACTTGGATAAAAAAACTTTTGTGTTCATTTGTAGTGTGTCAATAAATTTTCTTTGCTTAAATTTTTTATTGTTTTAAATTTTTTCCACACATAAATTCTAAAATTTCATTTAGTTGTGATCTATTTCAGTTTTTTGTTTAAAGAATGAAGGGAAAGTGAAAACTCAAAGTTTTGATTTAAGAAAATAGTATATATCTAAAATAGAGATGCATAATGCATACATGTAGGGAGAGATAATTCCAAAGATTGTCTGATACTTTTAAGGATTGTAAACTCCTTTTAGTTTTTATATATAAGGTTTTGCAATTGTCGTGAAAAGGGGGAGGCAGAGGATTTTTAACTGAGTGTTGACTCCCAATCCAAAAGTCATCACTTACAAAAATAGTTATGTATGTTAAATCACTTTAAAAACATCTATGGTTGTTAGGTCAGCCTTTTGTAAATGGGAAAAATAATGGCTTGTTTGACTCCGGTAAATATCCCGCCGCACGTTCACTAGAGAATTTAATGAGCGTTTGTTATTCTCTTTAAAAGGTTTGGATCCATAGGTCATTTGCATCTTTAACATGTTTCAAGCATGAATATCCATTTTTAAAACACGTGTGGAAGAAATCTCTTTTTTATAACAGTCTAAGCTATTAGGGTTGTACTAGTGGAATTTTCCAAACTTGGATAACAAAAATTTTGTGTCCATTTGTGGTGTATGAATAAATTTTCTTTACTTAAATTTTTTATTTTTTTAAAATTTTTCCACACATAAACTCTAAAATTTTCATTTTGTTGTGATCTATTTGATTTTTTTGTTTACAGAATGAAGTGAGAGTGAAAACTCAAAGTTTTGATGTAAGGAAAAATTATATATCTAAAATAGAAACGTACAATGCTCAAATGTAGAGAGAGATAATACCAAAGATTGTCTGTAGTTTTTAGGGATTGTAAACGCCTTTTAGTTTTTATAAATTATGTTTTTCCATCGTCGGGAAAAGGGGGGGGGGGGGGGGGGGGGGGGGGGGGGATTTTTAACTGTGTGTTGACTCCCAATCCATAAGTCATACATTACAAAACTACTGCCCATTACGCACGATAAATCACTTTAAAATTATCTATGGTTGTTAGATATGCGTTTTGTAAATGGGAAAAATAATCGCTTATTTGACTCGGGTAAATATCCCACTGCACGTTCACTTGAGTATTTAATGAGCGTTTTTTATTTTCTTTAAAAGGTTTGGATCCATAGGTCATTTGCATCTTTAACATGTTTCAAGCATCCATATCGATTTTTAAAACATGTGTAGAAGAAATCTCTTCCTTAAAAATTTCCAAGCTATTTCGGTTGAACTAGTGGAATTTCCCAAACTGGGGTAACAAAACTTTTGTGTTCATATGTGGTGTGTGAATAAATTTTCTTTACTTACATTTGTAATATTTTAAAATTTTTTCCATACATAAACTTTGAAATGTTCTTTTTTTTGTGATCTATTTGCCTTTTTTGTTTACAGGATGAACGTAGAGCGAAAATACAAAGTTTTGATTTAAGAAAAAAATGTACATCTAAAATAGAAATGCACAATGCACAAATGTTGAGAGGTCCAAAGAGTGTCTATAATTTTTTGGGATTGTAAACTACTTTTAGTTTTTATATTTTAGGTTTTGGAATCGTCGGGAAAAGGTGGAGGGGGGGATTTTTAACATAGTATTGACTCCCAATCCGTAAGTGATTTCTTACAAAAATATAGCCCGTTACGCATGATAAATCACTTTACAATCATCTATTGTTGCTATGTCAGATTTTTGTAACTGGGAAAAATATGGCTTGTTTGACTCGGGTAAATATCCCACCGCACGTTCACTTGAGAATTTAATGAGCGTTAGTTATTCTCTTTAAAAAGTTTGGATCCATAGGTCATTTGCATCTTTAACATGTTTCAAGCATGCATATCCTTTTTTAATACATGGGTTGAATAAATCTCTTTCTTAAATTATTCTAAGCTATTAGGGTTGAACTAGTGGAATTTCCCAATCTTTAATAACAAAAATTTTGTGTTCATTTGTGGTGTGTGAATAAATTTTCTTTACTTACATTTGTTATTATTTTAAATTTTTTCCACCCATAAACTCTAAACTTTTCATGTTGTTGTGATCTATTTGCATTTATGTTTACAGGATGAAAGGAAAGCGAAAATCAAAGTTTTTATTTAAGAAAAAATTATACATCTAAAATGGAAATGCACAATGCACAAACGTACATAGCGATAATTCCAAAGAGTGTCTGTAATTTTTAGGGATTGTAAACTCCTTTTAGTTTTTATATATTTGGTTTGGAATCGTCGGGAAAAGGGGGAGGTGGGAGATTTTTAAATGAGTGTTGACTCCCTATCCATAAGTCGTTACTTACAAAAAATATAGCCCGTTAGGCATGATAAATCACTTTGCAATCATCTATGGATGTTAGGTATGTGTTTTGTTAATGGGAAAAATAATGGCTTGTTTGATTAGGGTAAATATCCTACCTCACGTTCACTTGAGAATTTAGTGAGCGTTTGTTATTCTCTTGAAAAGATTTGGATCCATAGGTCATTTGCATCTTTAACATGTTTCAAGCTTGCTTATCCATTTTTAAAACATGTGTAGAAGAAATCTCTTCCTTTTAAAATTCCATGCTATTTGGGTTGAACTAGTGGAATTTCCAAAACTGGGATAGCAAAACTTTTGTGTTCATTTGTGGTGTGTGAATAAATTTTCTTTACTTACTTTTGTTATTGTTTTAAATTTTTTCCATACATAAACTTTGAAATTTTCATTTTTTTGTGATCTATATGCCTTTTTTGTTTACATGATGAACGAAGAACAAAAACTCAAAGTTTTGATTTAAGAAAAAAATATACATCTAAAATGGAAATGGACAATGCACAAATGTAGAGAGAGATAATTCCACAGAGTATCGGTAATTTTTAGGGATTGTAAACTATTTTTAGTTTTTATATTTTAGGTTTTGCAATTGTCGGGAAAAGGGGAGATGAGGATTTTTAACTGAGTGTTGACTCCTATTCCGTAACCCATTTCTTACAACAATAAAGCCCGTTACGCATGATTAATTAATTTACAATCAACTATGGTTGTTAGGTCAGCTTTTTATAAATTTGTAACATAATGGCTTGTTTGACTCGGGTAAATATCCCACCCCAAATTCAGTTGAGGATTTAATGAGCGTTTGTTATTTTATTTCAAAGGTTTGGTTCCATAGGTCATTTGCATCTTTAACAAGTTTCAAACATGCATATCTATTTTTAAAACATGGGAGGAAGAAATCTCTTTCTTATAAAATTCCAAACTATTAGAATTCAACTAGTGGAATTTCCCAAACTTGGATAACAAAAGTCTTTTATTCATTTGTGGTGTGAGAATAAATTTTCTTTACTTACATTTGTTATTGTTTAAATTTTTTTCTAGACATAAACTCTAAAAATTTTATTTTTTTGTGATCTATGTGCCTTTTTGTTTACGGGATGAGGGGAGAACAAAAACTCAAAGTTTTGTTTTATGAAAAAAGTATACATCTAAAATGGAAATGTACAACGCACAAATGTACAGACTGATAATTCCAAAGAGTGTCTATAATTTTTAGGGATTGTAAACTCCTTTTAGTTTTTACATATTAGGTTTTGCAATCGTCGGGAAATGGGGGAGGTGGGGGATTTTAACTTAGTGTTGACACCCAATCCATAAGTAATTTCTTACATAAATATAGCCCGTTAAGCATGATAAATCACTTTACAATCATCTATGGTTGCTAGGTCAGCTTTTTGTAAATGGGAAAAATATGGCTTGTTTGACTAGGGTAAATATCCCACCGCACGTTCACTTGAGAATTTAATGAGCGTAAGTTATTCTCTTTAAAACGTTTGGATCCATGGGTCATTTGCATCTTTAACATGTTTCGAGCATGCATATCCATTTTGAAAACATGTGTAGAAGAAATCTCTTTCTTACAAAATTCCAAGCTATTATGGTTGAACTAGTGGAATTTCACAAACTTGGATATCAAAAATATTTTGTTCATTTTGTTATGATCTATTTGCTTTTTTTTGTTTACGAGATGAAGGGAGACCGAAAACTCAAAGTTTTGATTGAATTAAAAAGTATATATCTAAAATGGAAATGCACAATGCACAAATGTAGAGAGAGATAATTCCAAAGATTGTCTGTAGTTTTTAGGGATTGTAAACTCCTTTTAATTTTTATATATTAGGTTTTGCAATCGTCAGGAAAAGGGGGAGGCGGGGGATTTTTAACTAAGTGTTGACTCCCAATCCATAAGTCATTTCTTACAAAAATATAGCCCATTATGTATGATAAATCACTTTACAATCATCTATGGTTGTTTGGTCAGCTTTGTCTAAATAGGCAACATAATGGTTTGTTTGACTAGGGTAAATATCCCACCGCACATACACTTGAGAATTTTTGCTCTTTTAAAATTTTTGATCCATAGGTCATTTGCATCTTTAACATGTTTTGAGCATGCTTATCCACTTTTAAAATATGTGTAGAAAAAAATCTCTTTCTTATAAAATTCCAAGCTAGTAGGGTTGAACTAGTGGAATTTCCCAAACTTGGATAAAAAAACTTTTGTGTTCATTTGTGGTAAGTGAATAAATTTTCTTTACTTACATTTTTTATTGTTTAAAATTTTTCCATTCATAAACTCTAAAATTTTCATTTTTTTGTGATCTATTTGCCTTTTTTTTTTAGGATGAAGGGAGAACGAAAACGCAAAGTTTTGAATTAAGAGGAAAATATACATCTAAAATTGGAATGCACAATGCACTAATGTAGAGAGTGATAATTCCAAAGAGTGTCTGTAATTTTTATGGTTGTAAACTATTTTTAGTTTTTATATTTTATGTTTTGCAATCGTCGGGAAAAGGAGGAGGCAGGGGATTTTTAACTGAGTGTTGACTCCCAATCCGTAACTCATTACTTACAAAAATATAGCCCGTTTCGCATGATAAATCACTTTAAAATCCACTATGGTTGTTAGGACAACTTTTTGTAAATTAGCAAAATAATGGCTTGTTTAACTCGGATAAATATCCCACCACAAATACACTTGAGGATATAATGAGCATTTGTTATTCTCTTTAAAAGGTTTGGATCCATAGGTCATTTGCGTCTTTAACATGTTTCAAGCATGCATATCCATTTTTAAAACATGGCTAGAAGAAATCTCTTTCGTATAAAATTCCAATGTATTAGGATTGAACTAGTGGAATTTTCCAAACTTGGATAACAAAAATTTTGTGTTCATTTGTGGCGTGTGAATAAATTTTCTTTACTTACATTTGTTATTGTTTTTATTTTTTTCAGACATAAACTCTAAAAAATTTATTTAGTTGTGACCTATGTGCCTTTTGGTTTACGCGATGAAGGGAGAGCGAAAACTCAAAGTTTTGATTTAAGAAAAAATTTTACATCTAAAACTGAAATGCACAATGCACAAAAGTAGAGAGCGATAATTCCAAAGAGTGTCTGTAATTTTTAGGGATTGTGAACTCCTTTTTGTTTTTATATATTAGGTTTTGCAATCATCGGGAATAGGAGGAGGTGGGGCATTTTAACTGAGTGTTGACTCCCAATCCATAAGTCATTTCTTAAAAACATATAGCCCATTACTCATGATAAATCACTTTACAATTATCTATGGTTGCTAGGTCAGCTTTTTGTAAATGGGAAAAATATGGCTTGTTTGACTCGGGTAAATATCCCACCGCAGGTTCACTTGAGAATTTAATGAGCGTTTGTTATTCTCTTTAAAAGGTTTGGATCCATAGGTCATTTGCATCTTTAACATGTTTCGAGCATGCATATCCATATTTAAAACAAGTGTAGAAGAAATCTCTTTCTTATAAATTTCCAAGCTATTAGGGTTGAACTAGTGGTAGTGGAATTTCACAAACTTAGATAAAAAATTTTGTGTTCATTTGTGATGCGTGAATATATTTTCTTTACTTACATTTGTTATTGTTTTAAATTTTTTCCTTAAACTCTAAATTTTTCTTTTTGTTGTGAGCTATTTGCCTTTTTCGTTAACGAGATGAAGGGAGAGCGAAAACTCAAAGTTTTGATAGAAGAAAAAAGTATACATCTAAAATGGAATTGCACAATGCACAAATGTAGAGAGAGATAATTCCAAAGATTGACTGTAATTTTTAGGGATTGTAAACTCCTTTTAGTTTTTATATATTAAGTTTTGCAATCGTCGGGAAAAGGGGGAGGCGGGGGATTTTTAATTGGGTGTTGACTCCCTATCTATAAGTCATTTATTACAAAAATATAGCCTGTTATGTATGATAAATCACTTTACAATCAACTATGGTTGTTAGGTCAACTTTTTGTAAATGCGCAAATTAATGGCTTGTTTGACTCGGGTAAATATCCCACCGCAAAATCACTTGAGGATTTAACGAGCGTTTTTTATTCTCTTTAAAAGGTTTGGTTCCATAGGTCATTTGCATTTTTAACATGTTTTAAGCATGGATATCCATTTTTGAAACATGGGTAGAAGAAATCTCTTTCTTATAAAATTCCAAGCTATTAGGGTTGAACTAGTGGAATTTACCAAAATTGGATAACAAAACTTTTGTCTTCATTTGCGGTGTGTGAATAAATTTTCTTTACTTATATTTGTTGTGGTTTTAATTTTTTTTTCACACATATATTCTAAAATTTTCATTTTGTTGTGATTTATTTGCCTTTTTGTTTACGGGATGAAGGGAGAGCGAAAACTCAACATTTTGATTTAGGAAAAATGTATACATCTAAAATGGAAATGCACACTGCAAAAATGCAAAGAGCGATAATTCCAAAGTGTGTTTGTTATTTTTGGGATTATAAACACCTTTTAGTTTTTATATATTAGGTTTTGCAATCATCGAGAAAAGGGGGACGTGGGGGATTTTTAACTGAGTGTTGACTCCCAATCCATAAGTCATTTTTTAAAAAAATATAGCCCATTACGCTTGATAAATCACTTTACAGTCATCTATGGTTGTTAGGTCAACTTTTCGTAAAAGGGAAAAATAATGGATTATTTGACTCGGGTAAATATCCCACCGCACGTTCACTTGAGAATTTAATGAGCGTTTGTTATTCCCTTTAAAAGATTTGGATCCATAGGTAATTTGCATCTTTAACATGTTTCAAGCATGCATATCCATTTTTCAAACATGTGTAGAAGAACACTCCTTATAAAATTCCAAGATATTAGGTTTGAACTAGTGGAATTTCCAAAACTTGGATAAAAAAACTTTTGTATTCATTTGTGGTATGTGAATAAATTTTCTTTACTTACATTTGTTATTGTTTTAAATTTTTTCCACACATAAATTCTAAAATTTTAATTTTGTTATGATCTATTTGGCTTTTTTGTTTACGGGATGAAGGGAGACCGAAAACTCAAATTTTTGATTGAAGAAATTTTAATTGTTGTGATCTATTTTCCTTTTTTGTTTACGGGATGAAGGGAGAGCGAAAACTCAAATTTTTTGTAGAAGAAAAAAGTATACGTCTAAAATTGAAATTCACAATGTACAAATGTAGAGAGTCATAATTCCAAAGATTGTCTGTAATTTTTAGGGATTGTAAACTTCTTTTAGTTTTTAAATAGTAGCTTTTGCAATCGTCAGATAAATGGGGGAGACCGGGAATTTTTAACTGAGTGTTGACAACCAATCCATAAGTCAATTCTTACAAAAATATAGCCCATTATGTATGATAAATCACTTCACAATTATCTATGGTTGTTAGGCCAGCATTTTGTAAATGGGAAAAATAATGGCTTGTTTGACTTGGATAAATATCTCCTCGCACGTTCACTTGAGAATTTATTGAGGGATTCTTATTCTCTTTAAAATTTTTGGATCCATAGTTCATTTGCATCTTTATCATGTTTCGAGCATCCATATCCATTTTTAAAACATGTATAGAAAAAATCTTTTTCTTATAAAACTCCAAGCATTGAACTAGTGGAATTTCCCAAACTTGGATAACTAAACTTTTGTGTTCATTTGTGGTGAGTGAATAAATTTTCTTTACTTACATTTGTTATTGTTTTAAATTTTTTCCATACAAAACTCTAAAATTTTCATTTTTTGGTGATATTTTTGCCTTTTTTCTTTAAGGAATGAAGGGAGAGTGAAAACTCAAAGTTTTCATTTCAGAAAAAAAGATACATTTAAAATTGAAATTCACAATGTACAGATGTAGAGAGATAATTCCAAAGAGTGTCTGTAATTTTTAGGGATTTTAAACTGCTTTTAGTTTTTATATTTTTGGTTTTGCAATCGTCGGGAAAAGGGGGAGGCGGGGGATTTTAAATTGAGTGTATACTCCCAATCTTTAAGTCATTTCTTACAAATATATAGCCCACTATGAATGATAAATCACTTTACAATCAACTATGGTTTTTAGGTCAGGTTTTTGTAAATGGGCAAATTAATGGCTTGTTTGACTCGGGGAAATATCCCACCGCAAATTCACATGAGGATTTAACGAACGTTTGTTATTCTCTTTAAAAATTTTTTATCCGTAGGTCATTTGCATCTTTAATATGTTTTAAACATGGATATCTATTTTTAAAACATGGGTAGAAGAAATCTCTTTCTTATAAATTTTCAAGCTATTAGGGTTGAACTAGTGGAATTTCCATACTTCGTTAACAAATATTTTGTCTTCATTTGTGGTGTCTGAAAAATTTTTCTTTACTTACATTTTTTATTGTTTTAAATTTTTTCCACACATAAATTCTAAATTTTTTATTTTGTTGTGATCTATTTGCCTTTTTGTTCACGGGATGAAGGGAGAGAGAAAACTCAAAGTTTTGATTGAGGAAAAAAGTATAAATCTAAAATGGAAATTCACAATGCAAAAATGTAGGGAGCGATAATTCCAAAGAGTGTTTGTTATTTTTTGGGATTGTGAACTCCTTTTAGTTTTTATATATTAGGCTTTGATATCGTTGGGAAAAGGGGGAGGTTGGGGATTTTTAACTGAGTGTTGACTCCCAATCCATAAGTCATTTCTTACAAAAATATAGCCTGTTATGCTTGATAAACAACTTTACAGTCATCTATGGTTGTTAGGTCAGCTTTTTGTAAAAGGGAAAAAATGGCTTGTTTGACTCAGGTAAATATCCCACCGCATGTTCACTTGATAATTTAATGAGTATTTGTTATTCCCTTTAAAATATTTGGATCCATAGGTATTTTGCATTTTTAACATCTTTCAAGCATGCATATCTATTTTTAAAACATGTGAAGAAGAAATCTCTTTCTTATAAATTCCAAGCTATTAGGTTTGACCTAGTGGAATATCCCAAACTTGGATAACAAAACTTTTGTATTCATTTATGGTGTGTTAATAAATTTTCTTTATTAACATTTGTAATTGTTTTAAATTTTTTCCACACATAAATTCTAAAATTTAAATTTTGTTGTGATCTATTTGCCTTTTTTGTTATGGGAAGAAGGGAGAGCGAAAACTCAAAGTTTTGATTGAAGAAAAAAGAATACATCTAAAATTTAAATTCACAATGCACAAATGTAGAGAGAGATAATTCCAAAGATTGTCTGTAATTATAAGGGATTATAAACTCCTTTTAGTTTTTATATATTCGGTTTTGCAGTCGTCAGAAAAAAGGGGGAGGCGGGGGATTTTTAACTGAGTGTTGACTCCCAATCCATAAGTCATTTCTTACAAAACTATAGCCCATTATGTATGATAAATCACTTTAAAATCATCTATGGTAGTTAGGTCAACTTTTTGTAAATGGGGAAAGTAATGGCTTGTTTGACTTAGATAAATAACCCACCGCACATTCACTTGAGAATTTATTGAGGGTTATTTATTCTCTTTAAAAATTTTGGATCCATAGTTCATTTGCATCTTTAACTTGTTTCGAGCATGCATATCCATTTTTAAAACATGTGTAGAAAAAATCTCTTTCTTATAAAATTCCAAGCTAATAGGGTTGAACTAGTGGAATTTCCCAAACTTGAATAACTAAACTTTTGTGTTCATTTGTGGTATGTGAATAAATTTTCTTTACTACATTTGTTATTGATTTAAATTTTTCCATACATAAACTCTAAAATTTTTATTTTGTTGGGGTCTGTTTGCCTGTTTTGTTAAGAGGATGAAGGAAGAGCGAAAACTCAAAGTTTTGATTTAAGAAAAAAATATACTTCCAAAATGGAAATGCAGAATGCACAAATGTCGAGAGAGATAATTCCAAAGAGTGTCTTTAATTTTTAGGGATTGTGAACTCCTTTTATTTTTTATATATTAATTTTTACATTTGTCGGGAAAAGGGGGAGGCGGGAGAGTTTTAACTGGGAGTTGACTCCAAATCCATAAGTCTTTTCTTACGTAAAAAATAGCCCGTTACGTATGATAAATCACTTTACCGTCATCTATAGTTGTTAGGTCAGCTTTTTGTAAATGGGCAAAAGAATAGCTAGTTTGACTCAAGGAAATATCCGACCGCACGTTCACTTGAGAATTTAATGAGGTATTATTATTCTCTTAAAAATTTTGGATCTATGGGTCATTTGCATCTTTCACATGTTTCGAGCATGCATATCCATTTTTAAAACATGTGTAGAAAAAATATCTTTCTTATAAAAATCCAAGCTATTAGGGTACAACTAGTGGAATTTTCCCAACTTGGATAAAAAAATTTTGGTGTTCATTTGTGGTGTGTGAATAAATTTTCTTTACTTACATTTTTTATTGTTTGAAAAATTTTCCAATCTTAAACTCTAAAATTTTCATTTTGTTGTGATTTATTTGCCTTTTTTGTTTACAGGATAAAGGGAGTGCGAAAAAGTTTTGATTTAAGAAAAAAATATACATCTAAAATGGAAATGCACAAGGCACAAATATAGAGAGAAATAATTCCATAGATTGTCTATAATTTTTAGGGATTGTAAACTACTTTTAGTTTTTATATTTTAGGTTTTGCAATCGTCGGGAAAAGGGAGAGGCGAGGGATTTTTAATTGAGTGTTGACTTCCAATCCGTAAGTCATTTCTTACAAAAATATAGCCTATTACGTATGGTACATCACTTTACAATTAACTATGGTTTTTAGATCAGCTTTTTGTAAATTGGAAAAATAATGGCTTGTTCGACTCGGGTAAATATCCCATTGAAAATTCTCTTGAGAATTTAATGAGGGTTTGTTATTCTCTTTAAAAAGTTTGGATCCATTGGTCATTTGCATCTTTAACATTTTTCAAGCATGCATATCCTTTTTTAAAACATGTGTAGAAAAAAATCTCTTTCTTTTAAAATTCCAAGCTATTAGGGTTGAACTAGTGAAATTTCCCAAACTTGGATAACAAAACTTTTGTGTTCATTTGTGGGTTGTGAATAAATCGTCTTTACTTACATTTGTTATAGTTTTAAATTTTTTCCATAAATAAACTCTAAATTTTTTTTTATTGTCATCTATTTGCCTTTTATGTTTACAGGATGATGGGAGAGTGAAAACTCAAAATTTGATTTAAGAAAAAAATATACATTCTAAAATGGAAATGCACAATGCACAAATGTAGAGTGAGATAATTCCAAAGAGTGTCTGTAATTTTTAGGGATTGTAAACTACATTTAGTTTTAATATTTTAGGTTATGCAATCGTCGAGAAAATGGGGAGGCGGACTATTTTTAACTAAGTGTTGACTCCCAATCCGTAAGTCATTTCTTACAAAAATATAGCCCGTTATACATGATAAATCACTTTACAAACAACTATGGTTGTTAGGTCAGCTTTTTGTAAATGGGCAAAATAATGGCTTGTTTGACTCGGGTAAATATCCCACCGCAAATTCACTTGAGGATTTAATGAGCGTTTGTTATTCTCTTTAAATGGTTTGGGTCCATAGGTCATTTGCATCTTTAACATGTTTCAAGGATGCATATCTATTTTTAAAACGTGTGTAGAAGAAATTTTTTTCTTTAAAATTCCAAGGTATTAGGATTGAACTAGTGGTATTTCCCAAACTTGGATAACAAAATTTTTGTGTTCAATTGTGGTGTGTGAATAAAGTTTCTTTAGTTACATTTGTTATTTTTTAAATAATTTTCTACAAAAAAATTCAAAAGATTTCATTTTGTTGTGATCTATTTGCTTTTTTGTTTACAGGATGAAGGGAGAGTAAAAAGTCAAAGTTTTGATTTAAGAAAAAAATATACATTTAAAATGGAAATGCACAATGCACAAATGTAGAGAGCGATAATTCTAAAGAGTGTCTATAATTTTTAGGGATTTTAAACTCCTTTTAGTCTTTAAATATTACGTTTTTCAATCGTCGGGAAAAGGGGGAGGTAGGTATTTTTAATTGAGTGTTGAGTCCCAATTCATAAGTCATTTCTTACAAAAGTATAGCCCATTATGTTTGATAAATCACATTACCATCATCTACGGTTGTTTGGTCATCTTTTTTGTAAATGAGCAAAATAGTGGCTTGTTTGACTCAAGTAAATATCCCACCGCACGTTCACTTGAGAATTTAATGAGGGATTTTTATTCTCTTTAAAAGGTTTGGATCCATAGGTCATTTACATCTTTAACATGTTTCGAGCTGGCATATCCATTTTTAAAACATGTGTAGAAAAAATCTCTTTCTTATAAAATTCCAAGCTATTTGGGTTGAACTAGTAGAATATCCCAAACTTGGATAACAAAACTTTTGTGTTCATTTGTGGTGTGTGAATAATTTTTCTTTATGTAAATTTGTTATTGTTTTAAATTTTTTCCATACATAAACTCTAAATTTTTCAGTTTTGTTATGATCTATTTGCCTTTTTTGTTTACAGGATGAAAGGAGAGTGAACACCCAAGGTTTTTATTTAAGAAAAAAATATACATCTAAAATGGAAATGCACAATGCACTAATGTAGAGAGAGATAATTCTAAAGAGTGTCTGTAATTTTTAGGGATTGTAAACTAATTTTAGTTTTTATATTTTAGGTTTTGCAATTGTCGGGAAAAGGGGGAGGCGGATTTTTTTTAAATAAGTGTTGACTCCCAATCTTTAAGTTATTTCATACAAAAATATAGCCCATTACGGACGATAAATCACTTTACAATCAACTACGGTTGTTATGTGAGCTTTTTGTAAATAGGCAAAATAATGACTTGTTTGACTCGGGTAAATATCCCACTGTAAATTCACTTGAGGGTTTAAGGAACGTTTTTTATTCTCTTTAAAAGGTTTGGATCTATAGGTCATTAGCATTTTTAACATGTTTCAAGCATGCATATCCATTTTTAAAACATGGGTAGAAGAAATCTCTTTCTTATAAAATTCCAAGCTATTAGGGTTGAACTAGTGGTATTTCCCAAACTTGGATAACAAAACTTTTGTGTTCATTTGTCGTGTGTGAATAAAATTTCTTTACTTACATTTGTTATTATTTTAATTTTTTTTCACACATAAACTCTAGTATTTTCATTTTGTTGTGATCTATTTGCCATTTATGTTTACGGGATGAAGGGAGAGCGAAAACTCAAAGTTTTGATTGAAGAAAAAAGTATACATCTAAAATGGAAATGCACAATCCAAAAATGTAGAGAGCGATAATTCCAAAGAGTGTCTATAATTTTTAGGGATTGTAAACTTCATTGTTATATATTAGGTTTTGCAATCGTCGGGAAAAGTGAGAGGTGGGGGATTTGTAACTGAGTGTTCACTCCCAATCCATAAGTCATTTCTTAAAAAAATATTGCCCGTTACGTATGATAAATCACTTTACAATTATCTATGGTTGTTAGGTTAATTTTTTGTAAATACGAAAAATAATGGCTTGTTTGTCTCGGGTAAATATCCCACCGCACATTCACTTGAGAATTTAATTAGCGTTTGTTATTCTATTTAAAAGGTTTGGATCCATAGGTCATTTGCATCTTTAACATGTTTCATGCAGGCATATCCATTTTTAACACATGTGTAGAAGAAATCTCTTTCTTATAAAATTCCTAACTATTATGGTTGAACTTGTGGTATTTCCGAAACATGTATTACAAAACTATTGTATTCATTTGTGGTGTGTGAATAAATTTTCTTTACTTACATTTGTTTTCTTTTAATTTTTTTCCGCACATAAACTCTAATATTCTCATTTTGTTGTGATCTATTTGCCATTTATGTTTACGGGATGAAGGGAGAGCGAAAACTCAAAAGTTTTGATTGAAGAAAAAAGTATACAACTAAAATTGAAATGCAAAATGCACAAATGTAGAGAGAGATAATTCCCAAGATTGTCAGTAATTTTTAGGTATTGTAAACTCCTTCTATTTTTTATATATTAGGTTTTGCAATCGTCGGGAAAAGGGGGAGGCAGGGGATTTTCATCTGAGTGTTGACTCCCAATCCATAAGTCATTTCTTACAAAAATGTTGCCCGTAATGTATGATAAATCACTTTACCTTCATCTATGGTTGTTAAGTCAGCTTTTTGTAAATGAGCAAAAGAATAGCTTGTTTAACTCGAGTAAATCTCCAACCACATATTCACTAGAGAATTTAATGAGGGTTTGTTATTCTCTTTTGAAAGTTTGGATCCATAGGTCATTTGCATCTTTAACATGTTTCGAACATGCATATCCATTTTTAAAACATGAGTAAAAAAAATCTCTTTCTTATAAAATTCCAAGCAATTAGGTTTGAACAAGTGGAATTTACGAAATTTGGAGAAGAAAACTTTTGTGTTCATTTGTGGTTTGTGAATTAATTTTCTTTACTTAAATTTTTTATTGTTTTAAATTTTTTCTATACATAAACTCTAAAATTTTCATTTTGTTGTGATCTATTTGCCTTTTTTGTTTACAGGAAAAAGGGAGAGGGAAAACACAAATTTTTTATTTCAAAAAAAGCTAATGGAAATTCACAAAGCACAAATGCAGAGATAGATATTTCCAAAGAATGTCTATAATTTTTAGGGATTGTAAACTAATTTTAGTTTTTATATTTTAGGTTTTGCAATCGTCGGGAATAGGGGGAGGCGGGGGATTTTTAACTGGGTGTATACTCCCAATCCATAAGTCAATTCTTGCAAAAATGTTGCCCGTTATGCATGATAAATCACTTTACAATCAACTATGGTGGTTAGGTCAGATTTTTTTAAATAGGCAAAATAAAGGCTTGTTTGACTCAGGTAAATATCCCACAGCAAATTCACTTCAGAATTTAATGAAGGTTTGTTCTTCTCTTTAAAAAGTTTGGATCCATAGGTCATTTCCATCTTAAACACATTTCAAGCATGCATATCCATTTTTAAAACATGTGTAGAAAATATCTTTTTCTTATAAAATTCCAAGCTATTAGGGTTGAAGTAGTGGAATTTTTGAAACATGGATAACAAACCTTTTGTCTTCATTCGTGTGTTGAGAATAAATTGTCTTTACTTACATTTGTTATAGTTTAAAATTTTTTCCATACGTAAACTCTAAAATTTTATTTTTGTTATCATCTATTTGCCTTTTTTGTTTACCGGATGTAGGGAGAGCGAAAACTCAAAGTTTGATTTAAGAAAAAAATATACATCTAAAATATAATTGCACAAAGAACAAATGTAGAGAGAGATAATTATCAAGAGTGTTTCTAATTTTTAGGGATTGTACACTACTTTTAGTTTTTATATTTTAGGTTTTGCAATCGTCAAGAAAAGGGGGAGGCAGGGGATTTTTAACTAAGTGTTGACTCCCAATCCATATGCCATTTCCTACATAAATATAGCCCATTATGCATAATAAATCACTTTACAATCAACTATGGTTGTTAGGTTAGCTTTTTGTAACTGGGAAAAATAATGCCATGTTTGACTCGGGTAAATATCCCACCACAAATTAACTTGAGGATTTAATGAGCATTTGTTATTCTCTATAAAAGGTTTGGATCCATAGGACATTTGCATCTGTTACATGTTTAAGGCATGCATATCAATTTTTAAAACATGAATAGAAGAAATCTCTTTGTTATAAAATTCCAAGCTATTAGGGTTGAACTAGTGGAATTTCCCAATCTTGGATAACAAAACTTTTTTGTTCATTTGTAGTGTGTGAATAAATTTTCTTTAATTACATTTTTTATTGTTTTAAATTTTTTATACACAAAACTCTAAAATTTTCATTTTTTGTGATCTAATTGCCTTTTTGTTTACGGGATGAAGGGACAGCGAAAACTCAAAGATTTGATTTAAGAAAAAAAGTACATATCTAAAATGGAAATGCACAATGCACAAATGTAGAGAGCGATAATTCCAAAAATTATCTGTAATTTTTAGGGTTTGTAAACTCCTTTTAGTTTTTATATATTAGGTTTTGTAATCGTCGGGGGAGGCAGGGGATTTTTAACTGAGTGTTGATTCCCAATCCATATGTCATTTCTTACAAAAATATAGCCCGTTATGTTTGATAAATTGCTTTACCATCATCTACGGTTGTTTGGCCATATTTTTGTAAATGAGCAAAATAATGGCTTGTTTGATTCCGGTAAATATCCCACCGCACGTTCATTTGAGAATTTATTGAGGGATTGTTATTCTCTTTAAAAAGTTTGGATCTGTAGGTCATTTGCATCTTTAACATGTTTCGAGCATGCATTTCTATTTTTAAAACATGTGTAGAAAAAATCTCTTTCTTATAAAATTCAAAGCTATTAGGGTTGAATTAGTGGAATTTCCCAAACTTGGATAAAAAAACTTTTGTATTCATTTGTGGTGTGTGAATAAATTTTCTTTTCTAACTTTTGTTATTGTTTTAAATTTTTTCCACACAGAAATTTTAAAATTTTCATTTTGTTGTGATCTATTTGCCTTTTTGTTTACAGGATGAAGGGAGAGCGAAAACTCAAAGTTTTGATGCAAGAAAAAAGTATACATACAAATATGAAATGCACAATGCACAAATGTAGAGTGCGATAATTCTAAAGAATGTCTCTAATGTTTATGGATTGTAAACTTCTTTAAGTTTTAATATATTAGGTTTTGCAATCATCGGTAAAAGGGGGAGGTCAGGGATTTTAAACTAAGTGTTGAGTCCCAATCCATAAGTCATTTCTTAAAAAAATATAGCCCGTTACGCATGATAAATCACTTTACAATCATATATGGTTGTTAGGTCAAGTTTTTGTAAATGGGAAAAATAATAGCTTGTTTGACTCGAGTAAATATCCCACCACGCGTTCACTTGAGAATTTAAAGTGAGTTTGTTATGCTCTTTAAAAGGTTTGGATCCATGGTCATTAGCATCTTGAACATGTTTCAAGCATGCATATCCAGTTTTAAAACATGTGTAGAAGAAATCTCTTTCTTATTGTTTTAAATTTTTTCCACACATAAACTCTAAAATTTTCGTTTGGTTGTGATCTATTTGCCTTTTTTATTTATGAGATGAAGGGAGAAGAAAAACTCAAAGTTTTGATTGAAGAAAAAAGTATACATCTAAGATTGAAATGCACAATTCACAAATATAGAGAGATAATTTCAAAGATTGTCTGTAAATTTTAGGGATTGTAAACTCTTTTTAGTTTTTTTATATTAGGTTTAGCAATCATCGGGAAAAGGGGGAGGCGGGGGATTTTTAACAGATTATTAACTCCCAATCCATAAGTCATTTCTTACAAAAATATAGCCCGTTATGTATAATAAATTACTTTACAATCATCTATGGTTGTTAGGTCAGCTTTTTGTAAATGGGCAAAATAATGGCTTGTTTGACTCGGGTAAATATCCCACCGCACGTTCACTTGAGAATTTAATGAGGGTTTGTTATTCTCTTTAAAAGGTTTGGATCCATAGGTCATTTGCCTCTTTAACATGTTTCAAGCATGCATATCCATTTTTAAAATATGTGTAGAAAAAATCTCTTTCTTATAAAATTCCTAGCTATTAGGGTTGAACTAGTGGAATTTCCAAAACTTGGATAACAAAAGATTTTTGTTCATTTTTGGTGTGTGAACAAATTTTCTTTACTTACATTTGTTATTGTTTTAAAATTTTCCCATACATAAACTCTAAAATTTTCATTTGGTTGTGATCTATTTGCTTTTTTTGTTTACGGGATGAAGAGCTAGCGAAAACTCAATGTTTTGATTGAAGAAAAAAGTATACATCTAAAGTTGAAATGCGCAATTCACAAATATAGATAGAGATAATTTCAAAGATTTTCTGTAAATTTTAGGGATTGTAAACTCCTTTTAGTTTTTATATATTAGGTTTAGAAATAATCAGGAAAAGGGGGAGGCGGGGGATTTTTAATAGATTGTTGACTCCCAATCCATAAGTCATTTCTTACAAAAATATAGCCCGTTATATATGATAAATTACTTTACAATCATCTATGGTTGTTAGGTCAGCTTTTTTTAAATGGGCAAAATAATGACTTGTTTGACTCGGGTAAATATCCCACCGCACGTTCACTTGAGAATTTAATGAGGGTTTGTTATTCTCTTTAAAAGGTTTGGATCCATAGCTCATTTGCCTCTTTAACATGTTTCGAGCATGCATATCCATTTTTAAAACAAGTGTAGAAAAAATCTCTTTCTTATAAAATTCCAAGCTATTAGGGTTGAACTAGTGGGATTTCCCTAACTTGGATAACAAAAATTTTGTGTTCATTTGTGGTGTGTGAATAAATTTTCTTTACTTACATTTGTTTTTGTTTTAAATTTTTCCCATACATAAACTCTAAAATTTTCATTTTGTTGTGATCTATTTGCCTTTTTTGTATACGGGATGAAGGGTGAGCGAAAACTCAAAGTTTTTATTTTAGTTGTATACTTTTTTCTTAAATCAAAACTTGAGTTTTAACTTTTTTCCTTTATCTCGTGAAGAAAAATACAAGGCAAACAAATCACAACCAAAAGAAAACTTTGGAGTTTATGTATGAAAAAAATATAAAACAACAAGAAATGTAAGTAAAGAAAATTTATTTATACACTACAAATGAACATGAAAGTTTTGATATCCAAGTTTGAGAAATTCCACTAGTTCAACCCTAATAGCTTTGAATTTTATAAGAGATATTTGTAATTGATCCTACACATCTTTTAAATAAGGATATGCATGCTTGAAACATGTTAAAGATGAAAATGACCTATGGATCCAAACTTCATTAAATTCTCAAGTGAACGTGGGGCGGGATATTTACCTGAGTAAGCCATTATTTTGCCCATTTGCAAAAAGCTGACCTAACAATTATAGATGATTTGTAAAGTGATTTATCGGTCAATCAGGCATAACGGGCTATATTTTTGTTAGAAATGACTTAAGGATTGGGAGTCAACACTCAATTAAACATCTCCCTTTTGCGGACGATTGCAAAACCTAATATATAAAAACTAGAAAGAGTTTACAATCCCTAAACATTACATACACTTTTTGGAATTATCTCTCCCCACATCTATGCTATTCCATTTTAGATGTATACTTTTTTCTTAAATCGAAACTTGAGTGTTCACTTTTTCCCTTTGTCTCGTGACAAAAAAGACAATGAGAAAAGATCACGACAAAATGAAAATTTTGGAGTTTATGTATGCAAAAAAATTAAAACAACAACAAATGTATGTAAATAAATTTATTCACACACCACAAATGAACACGAAAGTTTAGCTATCCAAGTTTGGGAAATTCCATTAGTTCAACCCTAATAGTTTGGAATTTTATAAGAGAGAGATTTCTAATTGATCCTACACAGGTTTTAAATATGGATTTGCATGCTTGAAAACATGTTAAAGATGCAAATGACCTATGGATCCAAACCTCATTAAATTCTCAAGTGAACGTGTAGTGGGATATTTACCTGAGTCAAACAAACCATTATTTTGCCTGTTTGCAAAAACCTGACCTATCAATTATAGATGATTTGTAAAGTGATTTATCGATCAATCATGCGTAATGGGCTATATGTTTTATAGAAATGACATCCGGATTGGGAGTCTGCACTCATTTAAAAATCCCCTGCCTCCCCTTTTTCGCGACGATTGGAAAACCTAATATATAAAAACTAGAAGAGTTTACAATACCTAAAAATTACAGACACTTTTTGGAATTATCTCTTTCTACATTTGTGCATTTCCCTTTTAGATATATACTTTTCTCTTAAATCAAAACTTGAGTTTTCACTTCTTTCCTTTATCTCGTGAACAAATAGTAAAGGAAAAAAGATCACAACAAAATGAAAATTTTGGATTTTATCAATGAAAAAAAATTAAAACAACAACAAATGTAAGTAAAGAAAATTTATTCACACACCACAAATGAAAACAAAAGTTTTGCTATCCAAGTTTGGGAAATTCCACTAGTTCAACCCTAATAGCTTGGAATTTTATAAGAGAGAGATTTCTAATTGATCCTAAACATGTTTTAATTATGGATTTGCATGCTTGAAACATGTTATAGATGCAAATGACCTATGGTTCCAAACCTCATTAAATTATCAAGTGAACGTGCAGATATTTACCAGAGTCAAACAAGCCATTATTTTGCAAAAAATAGACCTAACAATTATAGATGATTTGTAAAGTGATTTATCGATCAATCATGTGTGACAGGCAATATTTTTTTCAGAAATGACTTATGGATTGGGTGTCAACTCTCAGTTAAAAATCCCTCTTTTCCCTACGATTCCAAAAAATAATATATAAAAACTAGAAAGATTTAAAATCCTTAAAAATTACAGACACTTTTTGGAATTGTCACTCTCTATATTTGTGCATTTCCATTTCAGATGAATACTTTTTACTTAAAGCAAAACTTGAGTTTTCACTTTTTCCCTTTATCTCATGAACAAAGACAAGGCAAACAGATCACAACAAAATGAAATTTTTTTACTTTATGTATGCATAAAATTAAAAAAAAAAACAAATGTGAGTAAAGAAAATTTATTCACACATGACAATTGAACACGAAAGTATTGATATCCAAGTTTGGGAAATTCCACTAGTTCAACTCTATTATTTTAGAATTTTATAAGAGAGAAATTTCTAATTGATCCAACTCATGTTTTAAATATGGATAAGCATGCTTGAAACATGTTAAGGAAGCAAATGACCTATGGATCCAAACCTCGTTAAATTCTCAACTGAACGTGTGGTAGGATATTTACCCGAGTCAAACAAGCCATTATTTTGCCCATTTGCAAAAAATCTGACCGAACAATCATAGATGATTGTAAAGTTATTTATCGGTCAACTATGTTTAACGGGCTATATTTTTGTAAGAAATGACTTATAGATTGGGAGTCAACACTCAGTTAAAAATCCCCCACCTCCCTCTTTTCCGAACGATTGGAAAACATAATATATAAAAACTAGAAAGAGTGTACAATCCCTAAAAATTACAGACACTTTTTGGAATTATCTCTCTCTATATTTATGCATTTTAATTTTAGTTGTATACTTTTTTCTTAAATCAAAACTTGAGTTTTCACTTTTTCCTATATCTTGTGAACAAAAAAACAAGGCAAACAGATCACAACAAAATGAAAAGTTTGGACTTTATGTATTCAAAAAATTTAATACAACAACAAATGTAAGTAAAGATAATTTATTCACAAACCACAATTCAACACGAAAGTTTTGATATCCAAGTTTGGGAAATTCCACTATTTCAACACTAATAGTTTGGAATTTTATAAGACAAAGATTTCTAATTGATCCTACAAATCTTTTAAGTATGGATATGCATGTTTAAAACAAGTTAAAGATGCAAAAAACCTATGGATCCAAACCCCACTAAATTCTCAAGTGAATGTGCAGTGGGATATTTACCCAAGTAAAAAAACCATCATTTTTCCTGTTTGCCAAAAGTTGCCCTAACAATTATAGATGATTTTTAAAGTGATTTATCGGTCAATCATGAGTAACGGGATATATTTTTGTCAGAAATTACTTACGGATTGGGAGTCAACACTCAAATAAAAATCCCCCTTTTCTCAACAATTAAAAAACCTAAAATATAAAAACTAGAAAGAGTTTAAAATCCGTTAAAATAACAGACAATTTTTGGAATTATCTCTCTCTATATTTGTGTATTTCCATTTTAAATGTATATTTTTTTCTTAAATCAAAACTTGAGTTTTCACTTCTTCCCTTTATCTCGTGAAGAAAGATAGGGCAAACATATCATAAAAAATGAAAATTTTAGAGTTTATGTAAACAACAACAAATGTTAGTAAAGAAAATTAATTCACACAACACAAATGAACACGAAAGTTTTGATATCCAAGTTTGGGAAATTCCACTAGTTCAACTCAAATAGCTTGGAATTTTATAAGAGAGTGATTTTTAATTGATCCTACACATGTTTTAAATATGGATATGCATGCTTGAAACATGTTAAAGATGCAAATGACATATGGATCCAAACCTCATTAAATTCTCAACTGAACGTGTGGTGGGATATTTATCCAAATCAAGCAAGCCATGTTTTTGCCTGTTTTCAAAAATTTGACCTAACAATCATAGATGATTTGTAAAGTGATTTGTCGGTCAATCATGCATAACGGGCTATATTTTTGTTAGAAATGACTTACGGATTGGCAGTCAACACTCAGTTGAAAATCTCCGCCATCCCCTTTTCTTGACGATTAAAAAACCTAAATTATAAATACTAGAAAGAGTTTACAATCCCTAAAAATTATAGACACTTTTTGGAATTATCCCTCTCTACATTTGTGCATTTCCATTTTAGATGTATACTTTTTTGTTAAATCAAAACTTGAGTTTTCACTTTTTCCCTTTATCTCATTAACAAAAAGACATGGCGAACAAATCACAACGAAATAAAAATTTTTGAGTTCATGTTTGTAAAAAATTAAAACAACAACAAATGTAAGTAAAGAAAATCTATTCACACACCACAAATAAACACGAAAGTTTTGATATCCAAGTTTTGGAAATTCCACTTGTTCAACCCTAATAGCTTTGAATTTTATAAGAGAGAGATTTCAAATTGATCCAAAAATTGTTTGAAATATGGATATGCATGCTTGAAACATGTTAAAGATGCAAATGACCTATGGATCCTAACCTATTTAAATTCACAAATGAACGTGCGGTGGGATATTTACCCGAGTCAAACAAGCCTGTATTTTGCCTGTTTTTAAAAAGCTGACCTAACAATCATAAACGATTTGTACAGTGATTTATCGGTGAATCATGCTTAACGGGCTAAATTTTTGTAAAAAAATAACTTACGGATTGGGAGTCAACACTCAGTTAGAAATCCCCCGCCTCCCCTTTTTCCCGTCGATTGCAAAACCTAATAAATAAACACAAGAAATAGTAAACAATCCCTAAAAATTACAAACACTTTTTGGAATTAACTCTCTCTACATTTGTGCATTTCTATTTTAGATGTATACTTTTTTCTTAAATTAAAACTTGAGTTTTTACTTTTTTCCTTTATCTCGTGATAAAAAAGACAAGGCAAACAAATCACAACAAAATGAAATTTTTTTGTTTATGTGTGCAAAAAATTTGAACAACAACAAATGTAAGTAAAGAAAATGTATTCACACACCACAAATGAACACAAAAGTTTTGATATCCATGTTTGGGAAATTCCACTTGCTCAACCCGAATAGCTTGCAATTTTATAAGAGAGAGATTTTTAATTGATCCTACACATGTTTTAAATATGGATATGCATGCTTGAAACATGTTAAAGATGCAAATGACCTATGGATCATAACCTTATTATATTCTCAAGTGAACGTGCAGTGAGATATTTACCTGAGTAATACAAGCCATTATTTTGCCTATTTTAAAAAAACTGACCTAACAATTATAGATGATTTGTAAAATGATTTATCGATCAATTAGTAACGGGCTATATATTGGTAAGCAATGACATACGAATTGGGAGTCAACACTCAGTTAAAAATCCTCCTCCTCCCCCTTTTCCTGACGATTGCAAAACCTAATATATAAAAACTAGAAATAGTTTACAATTCCTAAAAATTATAGTTACTTTTTAGAATTATCTCCCTCAACAGTTCTGAATTTCCATTTTAGAGGTATACCTTTTTGTTAAATCAAAACTTGAGTTTTCACTTTTTCCCTTTATCTCGCAAACAAAAAGGCAAGGCAAACTGATCACAACAAAATGAAAATTTTTGAATATATGTATGCAAAAAATTTAAAACAACAACAAATGTTAGTGAAGAAAATTTATTCACACACCAAAAATGAATACGAAATTTTTGATTTCCAAGTTTTGAAAATTCCAGTTGTTCAACCCTAGACATGTTTTAAATATGGATATGCATGTTTGAAACATGTTAAAGTTGTGAAGGACCCAAACCTCATTAAATTCTCAAGTGAACGTGCGGTGGGATATTTACCCGAGTCAATTGATGTGAAATTTGATTACATCGGCTTTTATACCTCACAAGCGTACGAATCGTTCATGTAATCTAGCGGGAAGCGAGGGTCATATCAATAGGGAGGACTGAATTTTGTGTATTCTTCAGTCAACTAGCCTAACCAAATATGATGAATTAATCTGAACTAAACACTAATTATATCCTAAATTATCAACCAATCATCTGGTTAACTACTTGCACAACAGGAAACATCAACTCTGGATTTTACGGTGATTCGTGCCTCTCTCGAGCGCCACGTAACCACGGATCCGATTTCTCAATCCTTTCATCTAGCCCCTCTCGAGCCCATAGAGTGAAAGAAAAAAATCGGATAAAAATACCAAAATCCAACCTAAATTATAATCCTACCCTAACTAGCTAATTTTATCAAATATCCGGAAAACAAATATTCGATAAACATTAATTATCAACTCACATTTAATAAAAATTCAAAACCTAAGTTCAAACTATAGAAAAATTAGATTCCAAAATGACGGATTACTCCCCTTCTCCTTCGTCTCACTCGGGCAGCAGACTCGCTCTCACGGGTGCTGCAATTTCCCGAAATTGATGGCTTCAGGTAGCAAGAGCAAGTGGCCGGAGGTAGAGACGACGCCGGCGAAGAAGGATAGAAGCCCACAGACGGAGGTGACGACCGACGAAGAACAAAACGGAGCTGAAGTCCTCTAACCAACTCTCTCGAGTCTCGGTCGGAGTCGGAAAAGCTCCGGGAATGGTCGAAAATAGGTAATCAACGCCGAAGGATGGTCGGAATGCGGAATTGGCATCGGAGGAGCCCTCTCGCATCACCTCTCGGCCTGGTGAACAGAAACTGGCACTGTCAAACTCGCCGCGATGGAGACTCTCTCGAGCTCTCCTCGGGTCTGTTATCGGTTGCTGGACAGCGATGGATGACGGTGGTGTGGTGAACGACGGTGGCAAAATCCGCTCGGGTCTTCCCCTGTTTCGGTCCACGGTGCTCTATTTCTGTCGACGTCCCCCTCGTTCAGTCGATCCTCTCTCCTTTGTTTTAATACGATTTGCCCCAAAAAATCACCTCCTTTCACTAAGGGCATTTTGGTAAATATCTCCTTCTCCACCAAAATTCTCCTGAAATTCCATAATTGAATCCATAAAAAGCATTTCAGGAAGAAATAAGCCCTAAAAGTAATGAAATATAATTCAGGAGAGAAAAATATGCAATATAGATAGTGATTAATGCCAAATTCAATAAATGCACGTTTCAATTGAAAACCGATAAATAACCACCTATAACACAATTATAAGGGTTATTCTATTATAATTAACCTAGTTCTCATGTCAGAATATGGCATCTATCACACCCCCAAACCTAAATCTTTGTTAGTCCCTAGCAAAACAACAATCGAACCAAACTTAAGCCTAGGAAAACAAAATGCCACTTTCGTAGGGAGCACGATTGCATTTAGCGCATGCAACAAGCCGTTAAACCCCTACTTTGCAGTAGTGGACGAGTTATGTCTCGTGAGGGTTTGCATGGAATTTACCCACAAAATTTATCTAAATCAATAATATAATAAGAAAACTGAAGAAAATTTACTCCTCATTAGCATATGACTAACACTTAGTATCGTAAAATATCTGAAAATCATATGAGATCCTGCGCAATTTGAAAACCTGTGTAAAATATAGCATATTATCAATCCAAATATACTCATTGTTACTCCACCTGAACCAATGTGACCCATAAACAATTACTTCAACAGAACAAAGAGGCAACAAATAACAATAAAATCCTGATCACATCACAATTAAGAGAAAATAGTATAGTAAGCCTGTTGTCTAACAATCTCACAAAAGAAATATACCAATTTCAATCTTGACCTACAACTTTTTTCAAATTACAATTCATCATCAAAGTTAAGGAAACTCATTGCTTCCAGATTTAAACCCATTTTACGCTATTACCAGCGCACTTTTGCTATTACCAGCGTAATTTTTGTTTCATTGAATACTTTTGGTATTACCACCATTTTGTATTCGTCTTCACTGCACATGCACTTATTTTTAAGTAACCGACTATTCCGGTGCATGTCCCCCGGGTTTGCCCAGGCTGTTTTTGAAGTTATCTGTCTTTTGCAAGCAAGAGCATTTCCATTTGCATTCATACATTACAACAAGGAATTTCACTGAGGTATAAAAAGGAATGAGTTCAAATAGGCATACAAGACTATTCAGACTAACATAGATCAACACTAGATTTACATGTTCTCTTTTGCAACTAAGTTCCAAGTCTAATGCAATAGTAAGTTATCCCACTGAATTCTCATGGATCACAACAAATGATATTAGATTTCTAATAGGCATATTCTACACAGTTTTACGAAAAATTTTGAAACACATTTGAGCAACTTATTTTAACTCTACTAACGTTAACCACATACTAAGAGGAGTAATTTGAAAACCACGAACAGAAATCAAAAGAAAATTATTTCTAAGACATAAAAGAGACGTCCCCCCCAAAACCTAAACCTGACATTGTCCCCAATGGGGAAAAGTTAAAAAACTAGAACGACTACAAAAAGGAATAACAGCTTAGCTAGTTATACTCCAGCAGAGTAAGGGTTAAGCTCCCTCAGGGCTCTTAAATCCATAGGTGGGACCATATGTGTTTGGTCATCAAAAATAATACCAAAAAGTCAATAAAGACCCCCAGGAATGATACATAGTCTCCCTCAAAGAAGGTTTACTCGTATCAGTCATACCTGTAGGTAATCATTCGTAGATGAAACCTCTATCCCACATCACACTTTGAAAAAATCTTTGTGTGACTGGCCACTGAAGGCAACAGGAATCACGCGCTGAACACAAGTCCATAAGTTACTCACCATAAGGTTTTCATTCAATACTTCAAGATCGAATTGGTCAATCGCAGAACGGTTGTTTGAGTACAGACCTCTCAAACTAGGGACCAAAAGTCTGGTTATCGACTACCGGAACCATTTATGCTCTCAGCCGGCAAGAGAGTACCCCAAGTCCATGATGGGGCCGGCATCGCCGAGGGACCTCCAATCAATCAAGACCAGAGTACACCAAATGTTATCCCAAACAAGAATGAATAAACCAAAAATAAAACTGTAATGTACAAAGGGATAGAAACGTGGGGATTGCCCACAATGTGCTAAGTTTATAGTCGTAAGCAAGACTCTAATGCATTCAAGATGAAATGACAGGTTCCTCCAAGAAAATCACCATCACCTCCTCCGGTGTGGAGACATTCTCAAGATACGGTTTGAGCCTCTGACCGTTAACTTTGAAGACCGACCCATCTCCGTGATTGCGGATCTCAATAGCGCCATGAGGAAACACCTGTGTAACTTCAAATGGACCGGACCACCTGGATCTTAGCTTCCCTGGAAACAAATGCAATCGTGAGTTATAAAGTAAAACATTCTGCCCAACAGTAAAAGACTTGCAAAAAATAGATTTACCATGTAAAATCTTTGTTCGCTCCTTATACAATTTGGCATTCTCATAATCATCATGACGTATCTCCTCCAACTCATTCAATTGTAATTTTCTCTCCTCGCCCGCTTGAGTCAAATCAAAATTCAAAGCCTTAATGGTCCAATAAGCTCTATGCTCAAGCTCAACAGGTGGATGGCATGCTTTGCCGAACACTAGGCGAAATGGAGACATCCCAATCGGAGTCTTATAAGCGGTTCGATAGGCCCATAAAGCATCGTCCACTCGAGTGGACCAATCTTTCCTATCAAAGCGAACCGACTTCTCCAAAATCCGTTTGATCTCCCTATTAGAGATTTCCACTTGACCACAAGTTTACGGGTGTCCACTCCGTACCACCCGATGAGTGATGGAATATTTCTTCAATAAGGTCTCAAATGCTCTATTACAAAAATGAGATCCCCCATCACTGATGATCGGTCTCGGAGTACCAAACAGATTAAAGATGTCTTCTTTTAAAAACTTTACCACCACTTTGTGCTCATTTGTCTTACATGCAATAGCTTCAATCCATCTAGAGACATATTCAACAACAACAAGGATGTATTGATAGCCGAACGAGACAGGAAAAGGACCCATGAAGTCAATACCCCACACATCAAACAATTTAACAATAAGAATGGGGTTAAGAGGCATCATGTTCTTCCTAGACAAACAACCAGTCCATTGGCATCTATCACACACACGACAAAACTCATGGGCATCTCTAAATAATGAAGGCCAATAGAAACCACATTGCAAGACTTTAGCCGCGGTCTTTCTAGCACCAAAATGTCCACCACATGCGTGGGAATGACAAAATTCAAGAATGTTGGCAAAGTCTTGCTCATGTACACAATGCCTAATGACTTGGTCAGGACACACCTTGAACAAATAAGGGTCATCCAAAAAAAAATGTTTGACTTGGGAAAAGAATTTCAACCGATCTTGTTTACTCCAATAATTAGGAATCTTATGAGTTACAAAATAGTTGACTATGTTAGCAAACCAAGGCAACTGGGATACTTGGAGAAGTTGTTCATCAGGGAAGGAATCATTTAAAGGAAGGAATCCTTCCTGAGGTGCTACACAAATCCTAGATAGATGATCAGCAACAACATTCTCACAACCCTTCTTATCTCGAATCTCAAGGTCAAATTCTTGCAATTGCAAGATCCATCTAATCAAGAAAGGTTTAGTGTCCTTCATTGATAATAAGTACTTCAAAGCAGAATGATCAGTGAACACTATAACCTTTGACCGTAATAGAAATGATCTGAATTTGTTCAAGGAAAACACAACAGCTAGCAACTCCTTCTCAGTAGTAGTGTAATTCAATTGAGCATCATGAAGAGTGCGGCTAGCATACTGAATGACACAGGGAATTTTATCTGTCTTTTGCCCCAAAACAGCCCCCAATGCATAATCAGAGGCATCACACATCAACTCAAAAGGCAAAGACCAAGTAGGGGGTTGGACAATGGGTGCAGTGGACAAAAATTTCTTCAGTGTCTCAAAAGCATGAATACAGGCATCATCAAAAGCAAAAGCAACATCTTGACCAAGCAAATTCGTCAAAGGACGAGAAATTTTGCTAAAGTCCTTAATGAAGCGCCTATAGAACCCAGCATGGCCAAGGAAAGAACGCAACCCCTTCACAGAAGAAGGTGGTGGAAGATTGGCAATTAGGTCAACCTTGGCTTTGTCCACTTCTACACCCCGCTCAGACACTACATGTCCTAAAACAATTCCTTCTGTTACCATGAAGTGGCATTTCTCCCAATTCAAGAGTAAATTGAACTTAATGCAATGGGACAATACGAGTGAGAGATTGTATAGACATGTATCAAAACTAGAGCCAAACACAGAAAAGTCATCCATAAAGACCTCTAAAAAGTCACCAATCATGTCAGAAAAGATACTCATCATGCACTGTTGGAAAGTGGCGGGCGTATTGCATAAACCAAAAGGCATGCGTTTGTAAGCATAGGTGCCAAATGGACACGTGAAAACAAAAAGACAAGGCAAAAAGATCACAACAAAATGAAACTTTGGAGTTTATGTATGCAAAATATATAAAACAACAACAACTGTAAGTAAAGAAAATTTATTCACACACCAGAAATGAAATGAAAGTTTAGAAATCCAAGTTTTCGAAATTGCACTAGTTCAACCCTATTAGCTTGGAATTTTATAAGGGAGAGATTTCTAATTCATCCTACACATGTTTTAAATATGGATATGCATGCTTGAAACATGTTAAAGATGCAAATGACCTATGGATCCAATCCTCATTATATTCTCAAGTGAACGTGCGATGAGATATTTTTCGGAGTAATACAAGCCATTATTTTGCCTGTTTTAAAAAAACTGACCTAACAATTATAGATGATTTGTACAGTGATTTATCGAGCAATTATGCGTAACGGGCTATATTTTGGTGAGCAATGACTTATGGATTGGGAGTCAACACTTAGTTAAAAATCCCCCTCCTCCCCCTTTTCCTGACGATTGCAAAACCTAATCAATAAAAACTAGAAAAAGTTTATAATCCTTTAAAATTACAGTCACTTTTGAGAATTATCTCCCTGAACAGTTCTGAATTTCCATTTTAGAGGTATACTCTTTTGTTAGATCAAAACTTGAGTTTTCACTTTTTCCCATTATCTCGCGAACAAAAAGGCAAGGCAAACTGTTCACAACAAAATAAAAATTTTGGAATTTATGTATGCAAAAAATTTAAAACAACAACAAATGTTAGTAAAGAAAATTTATTCACACACAACAAATGAACACGAAAGTTTTGATTTCCAAGTTTGTGAAATTCCACTTGTTCAACCCTAATAGCTTGGAATTTTATAAGAAAGAGATTTATAATTGATCCTACACATGTTTTAAATATGGATATGCATGTTTGAAACATGTTAAAGATGCAAAATGACCTATGGATCCAAACCTCATTAAATTCTCAAGTGAACGTGCGGTGGGATATTTACCCGAGTCAATCAAGCCATTGTTTTCCCCATTTGAAAATAGTTGACATAACAATCATAGATAATTTGTAAAGTGATTTATCGGTCAATCATGCATAACGGGCAATATTTTTGTAAGAAAATGACTTACGGATTGGGAATCAGCACTTAGGTAAAAATCCCCCGCGTCCCCTTTTTCCCGATAATTGCAAAACCTTATATATAAAAACTAGGAAGAGTTTACAATCCATAAAAATTACAGACATTTTTTGGAATTATCTCTCTCTACATTTCTCAATTTCCGTTTTAGATGTATATTTTTTTGTTAAATAAAACTTTGAGTTTTCACTTTTTTCCTTTTTCTCATGGACAAAAAAAAAAGGCAAACAGATCACAATAAAATTAAAATTTTGTAGTTTAAGTTTGAAAAAAATTTAAAACAACAACAAATGTAAGTAAAAAAATATTATTCACACACCACAAATGAACACAGAAGTTTTGATATGCAAGTTTTGGAAATTCCACTAGTTCAACCCTAATAGCTTGGAATTTTATAAGAGAACGATTTCTAATTGATCCCACACATGTTTTAAATACGGATATGCATGCTTCAAACATGTTAAAGATGCAAATGACCTATGGATCCAAACCTCATTAAATTCTCACGTGAATGTGCAGTGAGATATTTACTTGTGTCAAACAAGCTATTACGTAGCTCGTTTGCAAAAACCTGACATAACAAACATAGATGATTTTTAAAGTTATTTATCGGTGAATTATGTGTAACGAGCTTTAATTTAGTAAGAAATGACTTACGGATTGGGCATCAACACTCATTTAAAAATCCTTCGCCTCCCCTTTTTCTCGACGATTCCAAAACCTAATTTATTTAAAAACTAGAAAGTGTTTACAATCCCGAATAATTAGAGACACGTTTTGGAATTATCTCTCTCTATAGTTCTGCATTTCCATTTAAGATGTATACATTTTTTTTAAATCAAAACTTGAGTTTTCACTTTTTCCTTTTATCTCGTGAACAAAAAGACAAGGCAAACAAATCAAAACAAAATGAAAATTTTGGATTTTATCAATGAAAAAAATTTAAAACAACAACAAATGTAAGTAAAGAAAATTTATTACACCACCAAATGAAAATGAAAGTTTTGCTATCCAAGTTGAGGTAATTCAACTAGTTCAACCCTAATAGCTTGGAATTTTATAAGAGAGAGATTTCTAATTGACCCTACACATGTTTTAAATATGGTTATGCATGCTTCAAACATGTTAAAGATGCAAATGACCTATAGATCACAACGTCATTAAATTTACAAGTCAACGTGCGGTGGGATATTTACCCGAGTCAGACAAGCCATTATTTTGCCATATTCAAAGAGGTGACCTAACAATTATAGATGATTTGTAAAGTGATTTATCGGTCAATCATGCATAACGAGGTATATTTTGGTTAGAAATGACTTACGGAGGTGGAGTCAACACTCAGTTAAAAATTATCGCGCCTCGCCCTTTTCCCGACGATTACAAAACCTAATATATAAAAACTAGAAAGAGTTTACAATCCCTAAAAATTAGTGACACTTTTTGGAATTATCTCTCTCTACATTTGTGCATTTCCATATTAGACGTATACTTTTTCCTTAAATCAAAACTTGAGTTTTCTCTTTTTTCCTTTATCATGTGAACAAAAAGACAAGGTAACCATATCACAACCAAATAAAATTTTTTTGAGTTTATTTATGCAAAAAATTTAAAACAACAACAAATGTTAAGTAAAGAAAATTTATTCATGCACCACAAATGAAAATGAATGTTTTGATATCCAAGTTTGCAAAATTTCACTTGTTCAACCCTAATAGCTTTGAATTTTAAATGAGAGAGATTTCTAATTGATCCTACACTTATTTCAAATATGGATATGCATGCTCGAAACATGTTAAAGATGCAAATGACCTATGGATCCAAACCTCATTAAATTCTCAACTAAACGTGCACTGGGATATTTACCCGAGTCTACCAAGCCATTATTTTGGCTGTTTGAAAAAAGTGGACCTAAGCTTTATAGATGATTTGTAAAGTGATTTTTAGGTCAGTCATGCGTAACGGACTATATTTTCGTCAAAAATGACTGACGGATTGGGTGTCAACAGTCAGTTAAAAATCCTCCTTTCTCGACCATTGCAAAACCTAATTTATTAAAATAGAAAGATTTTACAATCCCTAAATATTAAAGTCAATTTTTGGATTTATCTCTCTCTACATTTGTGCATTTCCATTTTTCATGTATACATTTTTCATAAATCAAAACTTGAATTTTCACTTTTTTCCTTTATGTCATGAACAAAGACAAGGAAAACAGATCACAGCAAAATGAAAATTTTGGAGTTTATGTATGCAAAAAATTTAAAACAACAAAAAATGTAAGAAAGAAAATTTATTCACACACCACAAATGAACACAAAAGTTTTGATATCAAAGTTTTGGAAATTCCACTAGTTCAACCCTAATAGCTAAGAATTTTTATAAGAGAGAGATTTCTAATTGATCCTAGAATTATTTTAAATATGGATATGCACGCTTGAAACATGTTAAAGATGGAAATGACCTATGGATCCAAACCTCATTAAATTCTCAAGTGAATATGCGATGGGATATTTACCCAAGTCAAACAAACCATGATTATGCCCGTTTGCAAAAACTTGACCTAACAATCATAGATGATTTGTAAGTGATTTACCGATCAATCATGTGTAACGGGCTATATTTTTTTCAGAAATGACTTACGGATTGGGAGTCAACACTCAAATAAAAAAACCCCGGCACCCCTTCTTCCCAACGATTGCAAAACCTAATATATAAAAACTAGAAAGAGTTTACAATCCCTAAAAATTACGGACACTTTTTTGAATTATCTCTCTCTACATTTGTCATTTCCATTTTAGATGTATACTTTTTTGTTAAATAAAAAATTGTGTTTTTACTTTTTCCCATTATCACGTGAACAAAAAGACAAGGTAAACAGATCCCAACAAAATGAAAATTTTGGAATTTAAGAATGCTAAAATTTAAAACAACAACAAATGTAAGTAAAGAAAATTTATTGAAACACCACAAATGAACACGAAATTTTTTATATGCAAGTTTGGAAAATTCCACTATTTCAACCCTAATAGCTTGGAATTTTATAAGAGAGGGACTTCTAATTTATCCTACAATTGTTTTAAATATGGATATGCATGCTTAAAACATGTTAAAGATACAAATGACCTGAGGATCCAAACCTCATTAAATTCTCAAGTGAACATGTTGTGGGATATTTACCCGTGTCAAACAAGCCATTATTTTGACCATTTAACAAAAGCTGACATAAAAATCATAGATGATTTGTAAAGTGATTTAACGGTCAAAGAAGAGTAACGGGCAATATTTTTGTAAGAAATGACTTACAGATCAGGAGTTAACACTCAATTAAAAATCCCCCGCATGCCCCTTTTCCCTATGATAGCAAAACCTAATATATAAAAACTTGACAGAGTTTACAATCCCTCAAAATTACAGACACTTTTAGGAAGTTTCTCTCTACATTTGTACATTTCCATTTTAGATGTATACTTTTTTCCTAAATCAAAACTTGAGTTTTCACTTTTACCCTTATCTTGTAAACAAAAAGACAAGGCAAAAATATCACCACAAAATTAAAATTTCTGAGTTTTTGTATCCAAAAAACAAAAAAAAAACAACAAATGTTAGTAATGAAAATTTATTCACACACCACAAATGAACACAAAAGTTTTGATATCCAAGTTTGGGAAATACCACTAGTTCAACCCTAATTGCTTGGAATTTTATAAGAGAGAGATTTCTAATTGATCCCTCACATGTTTTAAATATGGATATACATGCTTGAAACATGGTAAAGATGCAAATGACCTATGGATCAAAAACTCATTAAATTCTCAAGTGAACGTGCGGTGGGATATTTACCTGAGTCAAACAAGCCTTTATTTTGCCTATTTGAAAAAAGTGAGGTAACAATCATAGACAATTTGTAAAGTGATTTATCAGTCAATCATGCGTAACGGTCTATATTTTAGTGAGAACTAACTTACGGATTGCGAGTCAACACTCAGTTAAAAATCCCATGCCTCCCCCTTTTCCCGATGATTGCAAAACCTAATATATAAAAACTAGAATGAGTTTACAATCCCTAAAAATTACAGGCACTTTTAGGAATTATCTCTTTCTATATTTGTGCATTTCCATTTTAGATGTATACTTTTTTCTTAAATCAAAACTTGAGTTTTCACTTTTTCCCTTTATCTCGTTAACAAAAAGACAAGGCAAACAGATCACAACAAAATGAAAACTTTGGAGTTTATTTATGCAAAAAATAAAAAACAACAATAACTGTAAGTAAAGAAAATTTATTCACACAACACAAATGAACACAAAAGTTATGATATCCTAGTTTGGAAAATTTCACTAGTTCAACCCTAATATATTAAAATTTTATAAGAGAGAGATTTCTAATTGATCCTACAAATGTTTTAAATATGGATATGCATGCTTGAAACATGTTAAAGATGCAAATGACCTATTGATCCAAACCTCATTAAATTCTCAAGTGAACGTGTGGTGGGATATTTACCTCAGTCAAACTAGCCATTATTTTGCCCATTAGCAAAAATCTGACCTTACAATTATAGATGATTTGTAAAAAAAATTATCGGTCAATCATGCGTAATGGGCTATTATTTTTTCAGAAATGACTTACAATTTGGGAGTCAACACTCGTTTAAAAATCCACCTTTCCCCGACAAATGCAAAACCTAATATTTAAAAACTAGAAAGAGTTTACGATCCTAAAAAATTACAGACACTTTTAGGAATTATCTCTCTCTATATTTGTGCGTTTCCATTTTAGATGTATACTTTTTTCTTAAATCAAAACTTGAGTTTTCACTTTTTTTCCCTTTATCTCGTGAACAAAAAGACAAGGTAAACAAATCACAACAAAATGAAAATTTTGGAGTTTATGTATGCAAAAAGTTTAAAACAACAACAAATGTGAGATAGAAAATTTATTCACACACCACAAATGAACAAGAAAGTTTTGAAAATTCCACTAGTTCAACCCTAATATCTTAGAATTTTATAAGAAAGAGATTTATAATTGATCCTAGAATTGTTTTAAATATGGATATGCATGCTTGAAACATGTTGAAGATGCAAACGACCTATGGATCCAAACCTCATTAAATTCTCAAGTGAACTTGTGGTGGGATATTTACCCGAGTCAAACAAGCCAGTATTTTGTCCGTTTGCGAAAAGCTGACCTAATAATCATAGATGATTTTTAAAGTGATTTATTGGTCAATCATGTGTAACGGGCTAATTTTTTGTAAGTTATGACTTACGGATTGGGTGTCAACACTCAGTTAAAAATCCCTTGCCTTCCCCTTTCTTGTTGATTGTAAAACCTAATATATAAACACTAAAAAGAGTTTACAATATAAAAAAATTACAAACACTTTATGGAATTAGCTTTCTCTACATTTGTGCATTTCCATTTTTTATGTATGCTTTTTTCTTAAATCAAAACATGAGTTGTCACTTTTTCTTTTATCTCGTGAACAAAAAGACAAGGCGAATAGATCCCAACCACACGAAAATTTTGGAATTTATTTACACAAAAAATTTAAAACAACAACAAATATAGGTAAAGGAAATTTATTCACACACCACAAATGGACACGAAAGTTTTGATAACCAAATTTTGGAAATTCCACTAGTTCAACCCTAATAGTTTGGAATTTTATAAAAGAGAGATTTCAAATTGATCCTACACTTGTTTCAAATATGGATATGCATGCTCAAAACATGTTAAAGATGCAAATGACCTATGGGTCCAAACCTCATTAAATTCTCAAGTGAATGTGTAGCGGGATATTTACCCGACTCAAAGAAGCCATTATTTTGGCCGTTTCCAAAAAGCTGACATAACAATTAAAGATGATTTGTAAAGTGATTTTTCTGTCAGTCATGCGTAATGACCTATATTTTCGTCGAAAATGACTTACGTATTGGGAGTCAACATTCAGTTAAAAATCCCCCTTTTCACGACCATTGCAAAACGTAATATATAAAAACAAGAAAGAGTTTACAATCCCTAAAAATTACAGACAATTTTTTGAATTATCTCTCTCTACATTTGTGCATTTCTATTTTTCATGTATACTTTTTTCTTTAATCAAAACTTAAATTGTCACTTTTTCCCTTCATCTCGTGAAGAAAGACAAGGAAAATAGATCACAACAAAATAAAAATTTTGGAATTTATGTATGCAAAAAATTTACAAAGAATGTAAGTAAAGAAAATTTATTCACACACCACGAATGAATACGAAAGTTTTGATATCCAAGTTTTTTAAATTCTACTAGTTCAACACTAATAGCTTCGAATTTTATAAGAGAGAGATTTCTAATTGAACCTACACATTTTTTAAATATGGATATGCATGCTTGAAACATGTTAAAGATGTAAATGACCTATGGATCCAAACGTCATTAAATTCTCAACTGAACGTGCGGTGGGATATTTACCCGAGTCAAACAAGCCATGATTTTGCCCGTTTACAAAATCTTGACCTAACAATCATAGAAGATTTGTAAAATGATTTATCGGTCAATCATGCGTAACGGGCTATATTTTTGTCAGAAATGACTTACGGATTGGGAGTCAACACTCTGTTAAAAATCCCTGCCACCACTTTTTCCCGACGTTTGCAAAACCTAATAAATAAAAACAAGAAAGAGTATACTATCCCTAAAAATTACATACACTTTTAGGAATTATCTCTCTCTATATTTGTGCATTTCCATTTTAGATGTATACTTTTTTCTTTAATCACAACTTGAGTTTCACTTTTTCCCTTTATCTAGTTAACAAAGAGATAAGGCAAAAACATCACAACAAAATGAAAACTTTGGAGTTTTGTATCCAAAAAATATAAACCAACAACAACTGTAAGTAAAGAAAATTTATTCACACACCACAAATGAACATGAAAGTGTTGATATCCAAGTTTGTGACATTCCACTAGTTCAACCTTAATAGCTTGGAATTTTATAAGAGAGAGATTTCTAATTTATCTCACACATATTATAAATATGGATATGCATGCTTGAAACATGTTAAAGAAGCTATTGACCCATGGATCCAAACCTCATTAAATTCTCAAGTGAACGTGCGGTAGGATTTTTACCCCATGCAAACTAGCCATTATTTTGTCAATTTGCAAAAAAACTGACCTAGCAATTATAGATGATTTGTAAAGTGATTTATCGATCAATGATGCATAGCGGGCTATATTTTTGTCAGAAATGACTTACGGATTGGGAGTCAACAGTCATTTAAAAATCCCCCTTTTCCCAACTATTGCAAAACCTAATATAAAAAAAAACTAGAAAGAGTTTTCAATCCCTAAAAGTTACTGACACTTTTAGGAATATATCTCTCTATATTTTTTCATTTCAATTTTAGATGTATACTTTTTTATTAAATCAAAACTTGATTGTTCTCTTTTTCTCTTTATCTCGTGAACAAAAAGACAAGGCAAAAAAATCACAACAAAATTACAACTTATGAGTTTTTGTATGCAAAAAACATAAAACAAAAACAAATGTTAGTAAAGAAAATGTATTCACACCCCATAAATGAACACGAAAGTTTTGATATCCAAGTTTGGGAAATACCACTAGTTCAACCCTAATTGCTTGGAATTTTATAAGAGAGAGATTTCTAATTGATCCTACACATATTTTCAATATGCATATGCATGCTTGAAACATGTTAAATATGCAAATGAACTATGGATCCTAACCTCATTAAATTTTCAGGTGAACGTGTTGTGAGATATTTACCCGAGTCAAACAAGCCATTATTTTGCCAGTTTGAAAAAATTGACATGACAACCATAGAAAATTTGTAAAGTGATATATCAGTCAATCATGCGTAATGGGCTAAATTTTTGTAAGAATTGAATTACAGATTGGGAGTCAACACTCAGTTAAAAATCCCCTGCCTCCTCCTTTTCCCGATGATTGCAAAACCTAATATATAAAAACTAAAAAGAGTTTACAATCCGTAAAAATTACATACACTTTTAGGAATTATCTCACTCTATATTTGTGCATTTCCATTTTAGATGTATACTTTTTTCTTAAATCAAAACTTGAGTTTTCACTTTTTTGCTTTATCTCATTAACAAAAAGACAAGGCAAACAGATCACAACTAAATGAAAACTTTGGAGTTTATGTATGCAAATAATATAAAACAACAACAATAGTAAGTAAAGAAAATTTATTCACACAACACAAATGAACACGAAAGTTTTGATATCCAAGTTTGGGAAATTCCAGTAGCTCAACCCTAATAGCTTGGAATTTTATAAGAGAGAGATTTCTAATGTATCCCACACATGTTTTAAATATGGATATGCATGCATGAAATATTTTAAAGAAGCTATTGACCTATGGATCCAAACCTCATTAAATTCTCGAGTGAACATGCAGTGGGATAATTACCCCATTTAAACAAGCCATTATTTTGCCAATTTGAAAAACTGACCTAACAATTATAGATGATTTTTAAAGTGATTTATCGGTCAATCATGCGTAGCGGACTATATTTTTGTCAGAAATGACTTACGGATTGGGAGTCAATGACTCATTTAAAAATCCCCCTTTTCCCGATGATTGCAAAACCTAATATATAAAATCTAGAAAAAGTTTCCAATACCTAAAAATTACTGACACTTTTAGGAATATCTCTGTCTATATTTGTGCATTTCCATTTTAGATGGATACTTTTTTCTTAAATCAAAACTTGATTTTTGACTTTTTCCCTTTATCTTGTTAACAAAAGGACAATGCAAACAGATCACAACAAAATGAAAACTTTGGATTTTATGTATGCATAAAATATGAAACAACAACAAATTTAAGTAAAGAACATTTATTCACTCGCCACAAATGAGCACAAAATTTTTGATATCCATGTTTAGGAAATTCTTCTAGTTCAACCCTAATAGCTTGGAATTTTATAAGAGAGGGATTTCTAATTGATCCTACAAATGCTTTAAATATGGATATGCATGTTTGAAACATGTTAAAGATGCAAATGACCAATAGATCCAAACCTCATTAAATTCTCAAGTGAACGTGAGGTGGGATATTTACCCAAGTCAGACAAACCATTATTTTTCTATATTCATAAAGCTGACCTAACAATTATAGATGATTTTTAAAGTGATTTATCAGTCAATCATGCGTAATGGGCTATATTTTTGTCAGAAATGACTTACGGATTAGAAGTCGACACTTAGTTAAAAATCATCCCGCCTCCCCCTTTTCGCGATGATTGCAAAACCTAATATATAAAAACTAGAAAGAGTTTACAATCCCTAAAAATTACTGACAATTTTTGGAATTATCTATCTTTACATTTTTGCATTTCCATTTTAGATGTATACTTTTTTGTTAAATCAAAACTTGAGTTTTTTACTTTTCACTTTATCTTGTGAACAAGAAGACAAGGCAACCAGATCACAACAAAATGAAATTTTTGGATTTTATGTATGTAAAAAAATTAAAACAACAACAAATGTAAGTAAAGAAAAGTTATTCACACACCACAAATGAACACGAAAACTTTGATATCAAAGTTTGGGAAATTCTACTAATTCAACCCTAATAGCTTGGAATTTTATAAGAGAGAGATTTCTAATTGATGCTAGAATTGTTTTAAATATGGATATGCACGCTTGAAACATGTTAAAGATGCAAATGACCTATGGATCCAAACCACATTTAATTCTCAAGTGAACGTGCGGTGGGATATATACCCGAGTCAAACAAGCCAGTATTTTGTCTGTTTTCAAAAAGATGACCTAACAATCATAAATGATTTGTAAAGTGATTTTTGGGTCAATCATGCGTAACGGGCTAAGTTTTTGTAAGAAATGGCTTATGGATTGGGAGGTAACACTCAATTAAAAATCCCTCGCGTCCCCATTTCCTGTTCATTGCAAAACCTAATATATAAACACTTGAAAGAGTTTACAATCCCAAAAAAATACAGACACTTTTTGAATTATCTCTCTATACATTTGTGCATTTCTCTTTTAGATGTATGCTTTTTTCCTTAATCAAAACTTGATTTTTCACTTTTTTGTCTTATCTCGTGAAGAAAAAGACAAGGCGAATAGATCACAACCAATTGAAAATTTTGGAATTTATGTATGCAAAAAAATTAAAACAACAACAAATATAAGTAAAGAAAATTTATTCACACATCACAAATGAACACGAAAGTTTTTATATCCAAGTTTGAGAAATTTCACAAGTTCAATCGTAATAGCTTGGAATTTTATAAGAGAGAGATTCCTAATTGATCCTACACATATTTTAAATATGGATATGCATGTTTGATACATGTTAAAGATGCAAATGACCAGTGGATCCAAACCTCATTAAATTCTCACGTGAACGTGTGGAGGGATATTTTTCCAAGTCAAACAAGCCATTATTTTACCCATTTGGAAAAAGCTTACCTAACAATCATAGATGATTTGTAAAGTAATTTATCAGTCAATCAAGCGTTACGGGCTATATTTTTTTCATAAATGACCTACAGATTGGGAGTCAAAACTCAGTTAAAAATCTCCCATCTCCCCCATTTCCCGACAATTGTAAAACCAAATATATAAAAACTAGAAAGAGTTTACAATCCCAAAAAATTATAAACACATTTTGGAATCATCTCTCTCTACATTTGTGCATTGCAATTTTAGATGTATAAGTTTTTCTTAAATCAAAATTTGAGTTTTTACTTTTTTCCTTTATCTCGTGAACAAAAAGACAAGGCGAACATATGACAACCAAATTAATATTTTGGAGTTTATCTTTGCAAACAATTTAAAACAAACGAAAACGAATGTTTTGATATCCAATTTTGCGAATTTCACTAGTTCAACCGTAATAGCTTAAAATTTTATAAGAGTGAGATTTCTTATTGATCCTACACTTGTTTCAAAAATGGATGTGCATGCATAAAACATGTTAAAGATGCAAATGACCTATAGATCCAAACTGCATTAAATTCTCAAGTGAACGACCAATGGGATATTTACCCGAGTCAAACAAGCCATTATTTTGGTCGTTTGCAAAAACTTATGTAACAATTATCGATAATTTGTAAAGTGATTTTTTTGGTCAATCATGCGTAACGGGCTATATTTTCGTTAGAAATGACTTATAGATTGGGAGTCACCACTCAGTTAAAAATCCTCCTTTTCTCGACCATTGCAAAACCTAATTGATAAAAACTAGAGAGAGTTTAAAATCCCTAAAAATTACAGACAATTTTTGGAATTATCTCTCTCTACATTTGTTCATTTCCATTTTTGATGTATACTTTTTTCTTAAATCAAAGCTTGAGTGTTCTCTTTTTCTCTTTATCTCGTGAACAAAAAGACAAGGCAAAAAAATCACAACAAAATTACAACTTATGAGTTTTTGTATGCAAAAAACATAAAACAACAACAAATGTTAGTAAGGAAAATGTATTCACACACCACAAATGAACACGAAAGTTTTGATATCCAAGTTTGGGAAATTCCACTAGTTCAAATCTAATAGCTAGGAATTTTATAAGAGAGAGATTTCTAATTGATCCTACTCATGTTTTAATTATGGATATGCATGCTTGAAACATATTAAAGATGCAAATGACCTATGGATCCAAACCTCATTAAATTCTCAACTTAATGTGCGGTGGGATATTTACCCGTGTCAAACAAGCCTTGATTTGGCCCATTTGCAAAAACTTGACCTAACAATCATAGTTGATTCGTAAAGTGATTTATCGGTCAATCATGCATAACGGGCTATATTTTTGTCAAAAATGTCTTACGGATTGGTAGTCAACACTCACTTAAAAATCCCCTACCACCCCTTTTTCCTGACGATTGCAAAACCTAATATATAAAAACTAAAAAGAGTTTACAATCCCTAAAAATTACAGACACTTTTTGGAATTAGCTCTCTCTACAATTGTGCATTTCCATTTTAGATGTATACTTTTTTTTTTTAAATCAAAACTTGTGTTTTCACTTTTTCCCTTTATCTCATGAACAAAAAGACAAGGCAAACAGATCACAACAAAATAAAAAATTTGAAGTTTATGTATGCAAATAATTTAAAACAACAACAAATGTAAGTAATGAAAATTTATTCAAACACCACAAATGAACACGAAAGTTTTTATTTCCAAGTTTGGGAAATTTCACTAGTTCAACCCTAATAGCTTGGAATTTTATAAGAGAGAGACTACTAATTGATCCTACAATTATTTTAAATATGGATATGCATGCTTAAAACTTGTTAAAGATGCAAATGACCTAAGGATCCAAGCTTCATTAAATTCTCAAGTGAACGTGCAGTGGGATATTTACCCGAGTCAAACAGGCCATTATTTTTCCTATTTTTAAAAACGTGACCTAAAAATCATAGACGATTTTTAAAGTGATTTAACGGTCAATCATGCGTAATGGGCTATATTTTTTTAAGAAATGACTTACTGATTGGGAGTCAACACTCAATTGAAAATCCTTTTCCAGACGATTGCAAAACCAAATATATAAAAACACAAAAGAGTTTACAATCCCTGAAAAATACAGACACAATTTGGAATTATCTCTCTCAACATTTGTGTATTTCAATTTTAGATCTATACTTTTATCTTAAATCAAAACTTGAGTTTTCACTTTTTCCCTTTATCTCGTGAACAAAAAGGCAAGTCAAACATATCACAACAAAATGAAAATTTTGGAGTTTATGTAAGCAAAAAATTTAAAACAACAAATGTATGTAAAGAAAATGTATTCACACACCACAAATAAACACGAAAGTTTTGATATACAAGTTTGGGAAATTTCACTAGTTCAACCCTAATAGCTTGGAATTTTATAAGAGAGATATTTCTAATTGATCCTACACAAATTTTAAATTTGGATGTGCATGCATGAAACATGTTAAAGATGCAAATGACCTACGGATCCTAACATCATTAAATTCTCAAGTGATTGTGCAGTGGGATATTTACCCGAGTCAAAGAAGCCATTATTTTGTCCTTCTGCAAAAAGCTGACCTAACAATCATAGATGATTTTTAAAGTGATTTATTTGTCAATCATGCATAACGAGCAATATTTTTGTAAGAAATCTCTTACGGATTGGGAGTCATCACTCAGGTAAAAATCCCCCGCCTCCCCCTTTTCTCAACGATCGCAAAACCTAATCTTTAAACACTAGCAAGAAATTACAATCCCTAAAAATTACAGACACTTTTTTGTATTATCTCTCTCTACATTTGTGCATTTCTATTTTGGATGTATACTTTTTTCTCAAATCAAAACTTGAGTTTTCACTTTTTTGGTTTATCTCGTGAACAAAAAGACAAGGCGAACATATTTATGTAAGCAAAAAAATTAAAACAACAACAAATGTAAGTAAAGAAAATTTATTCAAACACCGCAAATGAACACGAATGTTTTTATATCCAAGTTTGGGAAATTCCACTAGTTCAACCCTAATAGCTTGAAATTTTACAAGAGAGTGACTTCTAATTGATCCTACTATTGTTTTAAATATGGATAAGCATGCTTAAAACTAGTTAAAGATGCAAATGACCTAAGGATTCCAAACCTCGTTAAATTCTCAAGTGAACGTGCAGTGGGATATTTTCCCTAGTCAAACAAGACATTATTTTACACATTAGCAAAATGCTTACCTAAAAATCATAGATGATTTATAAAGTGATTTAATGGTTAATCATGCGTAATGGGCTATATTTTTTTAAGAAATGACTTGCGGATCAGGAGTCAACACTCAGTTAATAATCCCCCGCCTCCCCCTTTTCCCGAAGATTGCAAAACCTATTATATAAAAACTAGAAAGAGTTTACATTCCCTAAAAACTACAAACACTTTTAGGAATTATCTCTCTTTACTTATGTGAATTTCCATTTCAGATGTAAACTTTTTTCTTAAATCAAAACTTGAGTTTTCACTTTTTTCCTTTATCTCATGGACAAAAAGACAAGGCAAACGGATCACAACAAAATTAATACTTTGGAGTTTTTGTATGCAAAAAAAAAAAACAACAACAAATGTTAGTAAAGACAATTTATTCACACACCACAAATGAACACGAAAGTTTTGCTATCCAAGTTTGGGAAATTCCACTAGTTCAACTCTAATAGCTTGGAATTTTCTAAGAGAGAGATTTCTAATTGATGCTACACATATTTTAAATATAGATCTTCATGCTTGAAACGTGATAAAGATGCAAATGACCTATGGATCCAAACCTCTTTAAATTGCCAAGTGAACGTGCAGTGGGATATTTACCCGAGTCAAACAAGCCATTATTTTGTCCTTTTGCAAAAAGCTGACCCAACAAGTATAGATGATTTGTAAACTGATTTATCGGTCAATAATGCATAATGGGCTATATTTTTTTCAGAAATAACTTAAGGATTTGGAATCAAGACTCTTTTAAAAATCTTCCTTTTCCAGTTGATTGCAAGACCTAATAAATAAAAACTAGAAAGAGTTTACAATCCCTAAAAATTACAGACACTTTTAGGAATTATCTCTCTCTATATTTGTGCATTTCCATTTTAGATGTATACTTTTTTCATAAATCAAAACTTGAGTTTAACTTTTTCCCTTTATCTCGTTAACAAAAAGACAAGGAAAAAAGATCACAACAAAATGAAAACTTTGGAGTTTATGTATGCAAAAAATATAAAACAACAACAACTGTAACTAAAGAAAATTTATTCACACACCACAAATGACCATAAAAATTTTGATATCCAAGTTTGGGAAATTCCACTAGTTCAACCCTAATAGCTTGGAATTTTATAAGAGAGAGATTTCTAATTGATCCTACACATGTTTTATATATGGATATGGATGCTTGAAACATGTTAAAGATGCTAATGACCTATTGATCCAAACCTCATTAAATTCTCAAGTGAACGTGTGGAGTGATATTTACCCGAGTAAAACAAGCCATTATTTTGCCTGTTTGCAAAACGCATACCTAACAATCATAGATGATTTGTAAAGTAATTTATCGGTCAATCATGCTTAACAGGCTATATTTTTGTCATAAATGACTTACGGATTGGGAGTCAACACTCAGTTAAAAATCCTCCGCATCCCGCTTTTCCCGACGATTGTAAAATTGAATATATAAAAACTAGAAAGAGTTTACAATCCCTAAAAAATACAGACACATTTTGGAATTATCTCTCTCAACATTTGTGCATTTCAATTTTACATCTATACTTTTTTTCTTAAATCAAAACTTTAGTTTTCACTTTTTCCCTTTATCTCTTGAACAAAAAGACAAGGCAAACAGATCACAACAAAATGAAAATTTTGAAGTTTATGTAAGCAAAAAATTTAAAACAAAAAATTTATGCAAAGAAAATGTATTCACACACCTCAAATGAACACGAAAGTTTTGATATCCAAGTTTGGGAAATACCACTAGTTCAACCCTAATTTCTTGGAATTTTCTATGAGAGAGATTTCTTATTGATCCTACACATGTTTTAAATATGGATATGCATGCTTGAAACATGTTAAAGATGCAAATGACCTATGGATCCAAACCTCATTAAATTCTCAAGTGAACGTGTGGTGGGATATTTACCTGATTTAAACAAGCCAGTATTTTATCCATTTGCAAAAAGCTGACCTAACAATCATAGATGATTTGTCAAGTGATTTAATGGTCAATCATGCATAATGGGATTATTTTTCTAAGAAATGACTTACGGATTGGGAGACAACACGCACTTAAAAGTCCCCCGCCTCCTCTTTCCTGTCGATTGCAAAACCTAATATATAAATACTAGAAAGATTTTACAATCCCAAAAAATTGCAGACAATTTTTGGAATTATCTCTCTCTACATTTGTGCATTTCCATTTTAGATGTATGTTTTTTTCTTAAATCAAAACTTGAGTCTTCACTTTTTTCTTTTATCTCGTGAACAAAAAGATATGGCGAACAGAGCACAACCAAATGAAAATTTTGAAATTTATGTATGCAAAAAATTTAAAACAACAACAAATATAAGTAAATAAAATCTATTCATACACCACAAATTACCATAAAAGTTTTGATAACCAAGTTTTGAAAATTCCACTAGGTCAACCCTAATAGCTTGGAATTTTAATTGATCCTACACTAGTTTCTAATTGATCCTACACATGTTTTAAATATAGATATGCATTCTTGATACATTGTAAAGATGCAAATCACCTATGGATCCATACCACATTAAATTCTCAAGTGAACGTGTGGAGGGATATTTACCCGAGACAAACAAGCCATTATTTTGCCTGTTTGCAAAATGCATACCTAACAATCATAGATGATTTGTAAAGTAATTTATCGGTCAATCATGCGTAACAGGCTATATTTTTGTCATAAATGACTTACGGATTGGGAGTCAACACTCAGTTAAAAATCCACCACCTCCGGCTTTTCCCAACGATTGTAAAATCGAATATATAAAAACTAGAAAGAGTTTACAATCCCTAAAAAATACAAACACATTTTGAAATTATCTCTCTCAACACTTGTGCATTTCAATTTTAGATCTATACTTTTTTTCTTAAATCAAAACTTGAGTTTTCACTTTTTCCCTTTATCTCGTGAACAAAAAGACAAGGCAAACAGATCACAACAAAATGAAAATTTTGGAGTTTATGTAAGCAAAAATTTTAAAACAACAAATGTAAGCAAAGAAAATGTATTCACATACCACAAATGAACACAAAAGTTTTGATATACAAGTTTGGGAAATTCCACTAGTTCAACCCTAATCGCTTGGAATTTTATAAGAGAGATATTTCTAATTGATCCTACACATTCTAAATATGGATATGCATGCTTGAAACATGCTAAAGATGCAAATGACCTATGGATCCAAACCTCATTAAATTCTCATGTGATTGTGCAGTGGGATATTTACCCAAGTCACAGAAGCCATTATTTTTTCCTTTTGCAAAAAGCTGACCTAACGATTATAGATGATTTGTAAAGTGATTTATTGGTCAAATCATGCGTAACAAGCAATATTTTTGTAAGAAATCGCTGACGGATCTGGAGTCATCACTTAGTTCAAAATCATCTGCCTCCTCCTTTTCTCAACGATCGCAAAACGTAATCTATAAACACAAGAAAGAAATTACAATCCCTAAAATTGCAGACACTATTTTGGTATTATCTCTCTCTACATTTGTGCATTTCCATTTTAGAGGTATACTTTTTTCTTAAATCAAAACTTGATTTTTCACTTTTTTCCTTTAGCTCGTTAACAAAAAGACAAGGCAAACATATCACAACCAAATAAAAATTTTGGAGTTTATGTATGCAAAAAATTTAAAACAACAACAAATATAAGTAAAGAAAATTTATTCAAAGACCACAAATGAACACGAAAGTTTTTATATCCAAGTTTGGGAAATTCCACTAGTTCAACCCTAATAGCTTGGAATTTTAAAAGAGAGAGACTTCTAATTGATCCTACTATTGTTTAAAATATGGATAAGCATGCTTAAAACTAGTTAAAGATGCAAATGACCTAAGAATCCAAACGTCATTAAATTCTCAAGTGAACGTGCAATGGGATATTTTCCCTAGTCAAACAAGCCATTATTTTGCCCATTAGCAAAATGCTGACCTAAAAATCATATATGAATTGTAAAGTGATTTAATTGTCAATCAAGCGTAGCGGGCTATATTTTTGTAATAAATGACTTGCGAATCAGGAGTCATCACTCAGTTAAAAATCCCTCGCCTCCCCCTTTTCCCGACGATTGCAAAACCTAATATATAAAAACTAGAAAGAGTTTACATTCCCTAAAAATTACAGATACTTTTAGGAATTATCTCTCTCTACATATGTGAATTTCCATTTTAGATGTCAATTTTTTTCTGAAATCAAAACTTGAGTTTTCACTTTTTCCTTTTATCTCGTGAACAAAAAGACAAGGCAAACAGATTACAACAAAATTAAAACTTTGGAGTCTAGGTATGCGAAAAATTTAAAACAACAACAAATGTTAGTAAAGAAAATTTATTCACACACCACACATGAACACGAAAGTTTAGATATCAAAGTTTGGGAAATTCCTCTAGTTCAACCCTAATAACTTGGAATTTTATAAGAGAGAGATTTCTAATTTATCCTACACATGTTTTAAATATGGATATGCATTCTTAAAACATGTTAAAGATGCAAATGACCTATGGATCCAAACCTCATTAATTTCTCATGACGTGCGATGGGATATTTACCCGAGTCAAACAAGTCATTATTTTGCCTATTTGAAAAAAGTGACGTAACAATCTTAGATCATTTGTAATGTGATTTATAGATCAATCATGTGTAACGGGCTATATCTTTTTAAGAAATGATTTACGGATTTGGAGTCAACACTCAGTTCAAAATGCCCCGCCTCCGCCTTTTCCCGACGATTGCAAAACCTAATAAATAAAAACTAGAAAGAGTTTACAATCCATATAAATTGCAGAAACTTTTAGGAATTATCTCCTCTACATTTCTGCATTCCCATTTTAGATGCATACTTTTTTCTAAAATCAAAACTTGAGTTTTCACTTTTTTCCTTTTTCTCATTAACAAAAAGACAAGGCAAAATACTCACAACAAAATTAAAACTTTAGAGTTTATGTATGCAAAAAATATAAAACAACAACAACTGTAAGTAAACAAAATTTTTTTACACACCACAAATGAACACAAGTTTTGATATCAAAGTGTGGGAAATTCCACTAGTTCAACCCTAATTGCATGGAATTTTATAAGAGAGAATTTTCTAATTGATCCTACACATGTTTTAAATATGGATATGCATACTTGAAACATGTTAAAGATGCAAATGACCTATGGATCCAAACCTCATTAAATTCTCAAGTCAACGTGTGGTGGGATATTTACTCGAGTCAAACAAGCCATTATTTTGCCCAATTGCAAAAAGTTGACCTAACCATTATAGATGATTTTTAAAGTGATTTATCGGTCAATAATATGTAACGGGCTATATTTTTGTCAGAAATGACGTAAGGATTGGGAGTCAAGACTCCTTTAAAAATCCCCCTTTTCCCGATGATTGCAAAACCTAATATATAAAAGCTAGAAAGAGTTTACAATCCCTAAAAATTACAGACACTTTTTGGAATTATATCTCTCCACATTTTTGCATTTCCATTTTAGATGTATACTTTTTTCTTAAATCGAAACTTGAGTTTTCACTTTTTCCCTTTATCACATGACCAAAAAGACAAGGAGAACAGATCGCAACAAAATGAAATTTTTGGAGTTTATGTATGCAAAAAATTTAAAACAACAACAAATGTAAGTAAAGAAAATTTATTCACACACCACAAATGAACACGAATGTTTTAATATCCAACTTTGGGAAATTCCACTAGTTCAACCTTAATAGTTTGGAATTTTGTAAGAGAAAGATTTCTAATTGATCCTACACATGTATTAAATATGGATTTGAATGCTTGAAACGTGTTAAAGATGCAAATTACCTATGGATCCAACCCTCATTAAATTCTCAAGTGAAAGTCCGGTGGGATATTTACCCGAGTCAAACAAGCCATTATTTTGCCCGTTTGCAAAAATCTGACCTAACATTAATAGATGATTTGTAAAGAAATTTATCGATCAATCATGTGTAAAGGGCTATATTTTTTATTGAAATGACTTACGGAGTTTGAGTCTACACTCAGTTAAAAATCCCCAGCCTCCCCCTTTTCTCAACGGTTGGAAAATCTAATATATAAAAACTAGACCAAAAAATTAGAGACACTTTTTAGAATTATTTCTTTCTACATTTGTGTATTTCCATTTTAGATATATACTTTTTTCTTAAATCAAAACTTGAGTTTTGAATTCTTTCCTTTATCTCATGAACAAAAAGAAAAGGCAAACTGATCACAATAAATGAAAATTTTGGAGTTTATCAATGCAAAAAATTTAAAACAACAACAAATGTAAATAAAGAAAATTTACTCACACACCACAAATGAACACGAAATTTTGGCTATCCAAGTTTGGGAAATTCCACTAGTTCAACCCTAATAGCTTGGAATTTTATAAGAGAGAGATTTCTAATTGATCCTACACATGTTTTAAATATGGATTTGCATGCTTAAAACAAGTTAAAGATGCAAATGACCTATGGATCCATACCTCATTAAATTCTCAAGTGAACGTGCGGTGGGATATTTACCCGAGTTAAACAAGCCATTATTTTTCCTGTTTGCAAAAAGCTGACCTAACAATTATAGTTGATTTATCGGTCAATCATGCATAACGGGCTATATTTTTGTCAGAAATGACTAATGGATTAGGAGTCAACACTCAGTTAAAAATCCCCCTTTTTCGTAAGATTCCAAAACCTAATAAATAAAAACTAGAAATAGTTTTCAATCCCTTAAAATTGCCAACACTGTTTCGAATTATCTCTCTCTACATTTGTGCATTTCCATTTTTGGTATATACTTTTTTCTTAAATCAAAACTTCAGTTTCACTTTTTCCCTTTTTCTCGAGAAGAAAGACAAGGCAAACATATCACAACAAAATGAAAATTTTGGAGTTTATGTATGCATAAAATTTAAAACAACAGCAAATGTAAGTAAATAAAGTTTATTCACACATGACAAATGAATACGAAAGTTTTTTATATCCAAGTTTGAAAAATTCCACTAGTTCAACTCTAATTGCTTGGAATTTTATAAGAGAGAGATTTCTAATTGATCCTACACATGTTTTAAATATGGATATTCATGCTTGAAACATGTTAAAGGTGCAAATAACCTATGGAACCATACCTCATTAAATTTTCAACTGAACGTGCAGTGGGATATCTACCCAAGTCAAACAAGCCATTATTTTGCCCATTTGCAAAAACTTGACCTAACAATCATAGATGATGTGTAAAGTTATTTATTGATCTATTATGCGTAACGGGCTATATTTTTGTAAGCAAAGACTTACGGATTGGGAGTCAACACTCAGTTAAAAATTCCTCGCATCCCCCTTTTCCCGACAATTGCAAAACCTAATATATAAAAACTAGAAAGAGTTTACAATCCCTAAAAATTACAGTTACTTTTTGGAATTATCTCCCTCTATATTTCTGCATTTCCATTTTAGATGTATACTTTTTTCTTAAAGCAAAACTTGAGTTTTCACTTTGTTCCTATATCTTGTGAACAAAAAGGCAAGGCAAAAAAATCACAACAAAAAGAAAATTTTGGAGTTTATGTATGAAAAAAATTTAAAACAACAACAAATGTAAATAAAGAAAATTTACACACCACAATTCAACACGAAAGTTTTGGTATCCAAGTTTGGGAAATTCCTCTATTTCAATCCTAATAGCTTGGAATTTTGTAAGAGAGAGATTACTAATTGATCCTACACATCTTTTAAATTTGGATATGCATGCTTGAAACATGTTCAAGATGCAAATGACCTATGGATCCAAACCTCATTAAATTCTCAAGTGAACGTGCAGTGGGATATTTACTAGAGTCAAACAAGCCATTATTTGGCCTGTTTGCAAAAAGCTGACCTAACAATTATAGATGATTTTAAAGTGATTGAGCGGTCAATCAAGCGTAACATGCTATATTTTCGTCAGAAATTACTTACCGATTGGGATTCAACACTCAGATAAAAATCTCCCTTTTTTCGAAGATTACAAAACCTAATATATAAAAACTAGAAAGAGTTTACAATCCCTAAAAATTATAAAAAAAATTTGGAATTATCTCTCTCTACCTTTTGTGCATTTCCACTTTAGATGTATACTTTTTTATTAAATCAAAACTTGAGTTTTCACTTTTTCCCTTTATGTCGTGAACAAAGACAGGGCAAACAGATCACAACAAAATGAAAATTTTGGAGTTTATGTATGCAAAAAATTTAAAACAACAACAAATGTTAGTTAAGAAAAATTATTCACACACAACAAATGAACACGAAAGTTTTTATATCCAAGTTTGGGAAATTCCTCTAGTTCAACTCTAATAGCTTGGAATTTTATAAGTGAGAGATTTCTAATTGATCATACACATATTTTAAATATGGATATGCATGCTTGAAACATGTTACAGATGCAAATAACCTATGGATCCAAACCTCATTAAATTCACAACTGAACGTGCGGTGGGATATTTAATCTAGCCAAACAAGCCATGATTTTGCCCGTTTTCAAAAACTTGACCTAACAATCATAGATGATTTGTAAAGTGATTTATCGGTCAATCTTGCATAACGGGCTATATTTTTGTTAGAAATCACTTATGGATTGGGTGTCAACCCTCAATTAAAATTACCCAGCCATCCCATTTTTTCGATGATTGCAAAACGTAATATATAAAAACTAGAAAGAGTTTACAATCCCTAAAAATTACAGACACTTTTTGGAATTATCTCTCTCTACATTTCTACATTTCCATTTTAGATGTATAATTTTTTCTTAAATCAAAACTTGAGTTTTCACTTTTTCCCTTTATCTCATGAACAAAATGACAAGGCAAACAAATCACAACAAATTGAAATTTTTTGAGTTTACGTATGCAAAAAATTTAAAACAACAACAAATGTAAGTGAAGAAAATTTATTCACACACCACAAATGAACATGAATATTTTGTTATCCAAGCTTTGGAAATTCCACTTGTTCAACCCTAATACCTAGGAATTTTATAAGAAAGAGATTTCTACACATGTTTTAAAAATGGATACGCATGCTTGAAACAAGTTAAAGGTGCAAATGACCTATGGATCCAAACCTTTTCAAAATAATAACAAATGCTCATTAAATTCTCAAGTGAAAGAACGGTGGGATATTTACCCGAGTCAAACAAGCCATTATTTTTCCCACTTACAAAAAGCTGACCTAACAATCATAGATGATTGTAAAGTGATTTATCATACGTTACGGGAAATATTTTTTTAAGAAATGACTTATGGATTTGGAGTCAAGACTCAGTTTAAAAATCCCCCGCCTCCCGCTTTTCCCGACTACTGCAAAACCTAATATATAAAAACTAAAAAGAGTTACCAATCCAATACAATTACAAACACTTTTTGGAATTATATCCCTCTACATTTTTGCATTGTGCATTTCTATTTTAGATGTATACTTTTTTGTGAAATAAAAAATTTTGATTTAAGAAAAAAGTATACATCTAAAATGGAAATGCACAGTGCACAAATGTAGAGAGCGATAATTCCAAAGAGTGTCTGTAATATTTAGGGATTGCAAACTCCTTTTAGTTTTTATATATTAGGTTTTGCAATCGTCGAGAAAAGGGGGAGGTGGGGTATTTTTAACTCAATGTTGACTCCCAATCCATAAGTCATTTCGTACAAAATTATAGCCTGTTACGCTTGATAAATCACTTTACAATCGTCAATGGCTGTTAGTTCTGATTTTTGTAAATGGAAAAAATAATGGCTTGTTTTTCTTGGGTAAATATCACAACGCTCGTTCACTTGTGAAATTAATGAGCGTTTGTTATTCTCTAGAAAAGGTTTGGATCCGTAGGTCATTTGCATCTTTAACATGTTTCAAGCATGAATATCCATTTTTAAAACATGTGTAAAAGAAATATCATTTTTATAAATTTCCAAGCTCTTAGGGTTGAACTAGTGGAATTTTTGAAACTCGGATAACAAAAACTTTGAATTCATTTGTGGTGTGTGAATAAATTTTCTTTACATACATTTGTTATTGTTTTAAAATTTTTCTGCACATAAACTCTAAAATTTGCATTTGGTTGTGATCTATTTTCCTTTTTTGTTTCTGAGATGAAGGGAGAGCAAAAACTCAAAGTTTTGATTTAAGAAAAAAGAATACATCTAAAATGGAAATGCACAATGCACAAATTTAGAGAGCGATAATTCCAAAGAGTGTCTGCAATTTTTAGGGATTGTAAAATCATTTTAGTTTTTTATATATTAGGATTCTCAATCCATAAGTCATTTCTTAAAAAAATTATAGCCCGCTACATATGATAAATCACTTTACAATCATTTATGGTTGTTAAGTCAGCTTTTTGTAAAAGGGCAAAAAATAAAGGATTGTTTGACTCGGGTAAATATCCCACTGTAAATTCACTTGAGGATTTAATGAACGTTTGTTATTCTCTTTAAATGGTTTGGATCCATAGGTCATTTCCATTTTTAACATGTTTCAAGCATGCATATCCATTTTTAAAACATGGGTAGAAAAAATCTCTTTCTTATAAAATTCCAAGCTATTAGGGTTGAACTAGTGGAATTTCCAAAACATGGATAAAAAATCTTTTGTGATCATTTGTTGTGTTTGAATAAATTTTCTTTACTTACTTTTTTTATTGTTTTAAATTTTTTCCACATATAAACTCTAAAATTTTCATTTTGTTGTGATCTATTTGCCTTTTTTTTACAAGATGAAGGGAGAGCGAAAACTCAAAGTTTTGATATAAGAAAAAAGTATACATCTAAAATTGAAATGCACAATGCACAAATGTAGTGAACGATAGTTCCAAAGAGTGTCTATAAATTTTCGGGATTGTAAACTCCTTTTAGTTTTTATATAAATGGTTCTGCAATCGTTGGGAAAAGGGGGATGTGGGAGATTTTTAACTGAGTATTGTCTCCCTATCCATAAGTCATTTCTTAAAAAAAATAGCCCGTTACACATGATAAATCACTTTACAATCATCTATCGCTGTTAGGTCAGCATTTTGTAAATAGGACAATAATAGCTTGTTTGACTCGGGTAAATATCCCACCGCACGTTCACTTGAGAATGTAATGAGCATTTGTTATTCCCTTTAAAAGGTTTGGATCCATAGGTCATTTTAATCTTTAACATGATTGAAGCATGCATGTCAATTTTTAAAACATATGTAGAAGAAAACTCTTTCATATAAAATTCTAAGCTATTAGGGTTGAACTAGTGGAATTTCCCAAACTATGATAACAAAATTATTTTGTTCATTTGTGGTGAGTGAATAAATTTTCTTTACTTACGTTTTTTTGGTTTTAAATTTTTTCGACACATAAACTCTAAAATTTTCATTTTGTTGTGATCTATTTGCCTTTTTTGTTTACGGGATGAACGGAGAGAGAAAAATCAAAGTTTTCATTTAAGAAAAACAGTATACTTCTAAAATAGAAATTCACAATGCACATATGTAAAGATAGATAATTCCAAAGATTGTTTTTAAATTTTAGGAATTGGAAACTTGTATTATGTTTTATATGTTACGTTTTGCAGTTGTTGGAAAAAGGGTGAGGTGGGGGATTTTTAACTAAGTTTTAACTCCCAATCCATTAGTCATTTCATACAAAAATATTGCCCCTTATGTATGATAAATCACTTTACAATCATCTATGGTTGTTAGGTCAGCTTTTTGTAAATGGGCAAAAAATAATGGCTTGTTTGACTCGGGTAAATATACCACTATAAATTCACTTGAGGTTTTAATAAACATTTGTTACTCTCTGTAAAAGGTTTAGATCCATAGGTCATTTGCATCTTTAACATGTTTCAACCATGAATATCCATTTTTAAAACAAGGATAGAATAAATCTCTTTCTTATAAAATTCCAACCAATTAGGGTTTAATGAGTGGAATTTCCCACACTTGGATAACAAAACTTTTGTGTTCATTTGTGGTGTGTGAATAAATTTTCTTTACTCACATTTGTTATTGTTTTAAATTTTTTCTAGACATAAACTTTAAAATTTTCATTTTGTTGTGATCTATTTGCCTTTTTTGTTTACAGATGAAGGGAGAGCGAAAAATCAAAGTTTTGATTTAAGAAAATAGTACACACCTAAAATGGAAATGCACAATTAACAAATGTAGAGAGCGATAATTCCAAAGAGTTACTGTAATTTTTAGGGATTGTACATTCCTTTTAGTTTATATATATATTTGGTTTTGCAATCGTTTGGAAAAGAGGGAAGCGGGGGATTTTAACTGAGTGTTGACTCCCAATACATAAGTCATTTCTTACAAAAATATAGCCCATTATGTATGATAAATCACTTTACAAACATCTATGGTTGTTAGGTTAGGTATTTTGAAATGGGCAAAATAATGGCTTGTTTGACTCGGGTAAATACCCACTGCAAATTCACTTGAGGATTTAATGAGCATTTGTTTTTCTCTTTAAAAGATTTGGATCCATAGGTCATTTGCATCTTTAACATATTTCAAGCATGCATATCCATTTTTAAAACATGGGTAGAAAAAATCTTTTTCTTATAAAATTCCTAGCTATTTGGGTTGAACTAGTGGAATTTCCCAAACTTGGATAACAAAACTTTTGTGTTCATTTTTGTTGTGTGAATAAATTTTCTTTACTTACATTTGTTATTTTTTTAAATTTATTCCAAAAATAAACTCTAAAATTTTCATTTTGTTGTGATCTATTCGCCATTTTGTTTACGGGATGAAGGGAGAGCAAAAACTCAAAGTTTTGATTTAAGAAAAGATTATACCTCTAAAAAAGAAATGCACAATGCACAAATGTAGAGAGCGATAATTCCAAAAAGTGTCTGTAATTTTTAGGATTTCAAGCTCCTTTTATTTTAATATATTAGGTTTTGGAATTGTCGGGAAAAGGGGGAGGTGTTGGATTTTTAATTGAGTATTGACTCACAATCCATAAGTCATTTCTTACAAAAATTTATCCCATAACGCATGATAAATCACTTTACAATCATCTATGGTTGATCGGTCAGCTTTTTGTAAATGGAAAAAATAATGGCTTGTTTGACTTGGGTAAATATCCCACGACACGTTCACTTGAGAATTTAATGAGCATTTTTTATTCTTTTTAAAAGGTTTGGATCCATAGGTCGTTTGCATCTTTAACATGTATCAAACATGCATATCCATTTTTAAAACATGTGTAGAAGAAATCTCTTTCTTATTAAATTCCTAGCTAATAGGGTTGAACTAGTGGAATTCCCAACACTTGGATAACAAAACTTTTGTTCATTTGTGGTGTGTGAATAAATTTTCTTAACTGACATTTGTTATTATTTTAAATTTTTTCCACACATAAACTCTAAAATTTTCATTTTTTTATGATCTATTTGCCTTTTTTTATTACGGGATGAAGGAAGAGTGAAAACTCAAAGTTTTGATTTAAGAAAAAAGTATACATCGAAAATGGAAAGACACAATGCTCAAATGTAGAGAGAGATAATTTCAAAGCATCTCTGTAATTTATAGGGATTGTAAACTCCTATTAGTTTCTATATATTAGGTTTTTCAATGGGGGAGGGGGATTTTTAACTGAGTGTTGACTCCCAATCCAAAAGTCATTTCTTACAAAAATATAGCCAGTTATGAGTGATAAATGACTTTAATCATCTATTGTTGTTAGGTCAGCTTTTTGTAAATAGGCAAAAAATATTGGCTTGTTTGACTCGGGTAAATATCCCACCGTTAATTAACTTGAGGATTTAATGAATTTTTGTTATTCTCTTTAAAAGGTTTGGATCCATAGGTCATTTGCATCTTTAAAATGTTTCAAGCATGCATACCCATTTTCAAAACATGGGTAGAAGAAATCTCGTTCTTATAAAATTCCAAGCTATTAGGGTTGAACTAGTGGAATTTCCCAAACGTGGATAACTAAACTTTTGTGTTCATTTGTGGTGTGTGAATAAATTTTCTTTACTTACATTTGTTATTGTTTTAATGTTTTTGCACACATAAACTCTAAAATTTTAATTTTGTTGTGATCTATTTGCCTTTTTTGTTTACAGAATGAAGGCAGAGCGAAAACTCAAAGTTTATATTTAAGAAAAAAGTATACATCTAAAATGGAAATGCACAATGCACAAATGTAGAGAGAGATAATTCCTAAGATTGTCTGTAATGTTTAGGGATTGTAAACTTGTTTTAGTTTAGGTTTTTCAAGCGTCAGGAAAAGGGGGAGGTGGGGGATTTTTAACTAGTGGAATTTCCAAAACTTGGATAACAAAACTTTTGTGTTCATTTCTGGTGTGTGAATAAATTTTATTTAATATCATTCGTTATTGCTTTATGTTTTTTCCACACACAAACTTTAAAATCTTCATTTTGTTGTGATCAATTTCCCTTTTTTGTCTACGGGATGAAGGGAGAGCGAAAACTCAAAGTTTTGATTTAAGAAAAAAATATAGATCTAAAATAGAAATCCACAATACACATATGTAGAGAGAGATAATTCCAAAGATTGTCTGTAATTTTTAGGGATTTTAAACTCCTTTTAGCTTTTGTATATTATGTATTGCAATCGTCGGGAAAAGGGTGACGTGGGGGGTTTTTAACTAAGTGTTGGCTCCCAATCTATAAGTCATTTCTTAAAAAAATATAGTCCATTACGCATGATAGATCACTATATAATCATCTATGGTTGTTGGGTCAGATTTTTGTAAAAGGGAAAATAATGGCTTGTTCGACTCAGGTAAATATCCCACCGTACGTTCACTTGAGAATTTAATGAGCATTTGTTATTATCTTTAAAAGGTTTGGATCCATAGGTCATTTGCATCTTTAACATGTTTCAAGCATGCATATCCATTTTTAAAACATGTGTAGAAGAAATCTCTTTCTTATAAAAGACCAAGCTATTAGGGTTGAACTAGCGCAATTTCCCAAAGTTGGATAACAAAACTTTTGTGTTCATTTGTGGTGTGTGAATAAATTTTCTTTGCTTAAATTTTTTATTGTTTTAAATTTTTCCACACATAAACTCTAAAATTTCATTTAGTTGTGACCTATTTCACTTTTTTGTTTACAGGATGAAGGAAAAGCGAAAACTCAAAGTTTTGATTTAAGAAAATAGTATACATCTAAAATAGAAATGCACAATGCACATATGTAGGGAGAGATAATTCCAAAGATTGTCTAATATTTTTAAGGATTGTAAACTCCTTTTAGTTTTTATATATAAGGTTTTGCAATGGTCGTGAAAAGGGGGAGGCAGAGGATTTTTAACTGAGTGTTGACTCCCAATCCAAAAGTCATCACTTACAAAAATATAGCCCGTTATGTATGATAAATCACTTTACAAACATCTGTGGTTGTTAGGTCAGCCTTTTGTAAATGGGAAAAATAATGGCTTGTTTGACTTCGGTAAATATCCCGCCGCACGTTCACTAGAGAATTTAATAAGCGTTTGTTATTCTCTTTAAAAGGTTTGGATCCATAGGTCATTTGCATCTTTAACATGTTTCAAGCATGAATATCCAATTTTAAAACATGTGTGGAAGAAATCTCTTTTTTATAAAAGTCTAAGCTATTAGGGTTGTACTAGCGGAATTTCCCAAACTTGGATAACAAAAATTTTGTGTTCATTTGAGGTGTACGAATAAATTTTCTTTACTTAAATTTTTTTTTAAAATTTTTTTCACACTTAAACTCTAAAATTTTCATTTTGTTGCGATCTATTTGATTTTTTTGTTTACAGAATGAAGTGAGAACGAAAACTGAAAGTTTTGATGTAAGAAAAAAGTATACATCTAAAATGGAAACGTACAATGCTCAAATATAGAGAGAGATAATTCCAAAGATTGTCTGTAGTTTTTAGGGATTGTAAACTCCTTTTAGTTTTTATAAATTATGTTTTTCCATCGTCGGGAAAGGGGGGGCGGAGGATTTTTAACTATGTGTTGACTCCCAATCCATAAGTCATATATTACAAAACTATTGCTCATTTCGCACGATAAATCACTTTAAAATTATCTATGGTTGTTAGATATGCGTTTTCTAAATGGGAAAAATAATCGCTTATTTGACTCGGGTAAATATCCCACCGCACGTTCACTTGAGTATTTAATGAGCGTTTTTTATTTTCTTTAAAAGGTTTGGATCCATAGGTCATTTGCATCTTTAACATGTATCAAGCATCCATATCGATTTTTAAAACATGTGTAGAAGAAATCTCTTCCTTAAAAAATTCCAAGCTATTTCGGTTGAACTAGTGGAATTTCTCAAACTGGGATTACAAAACTTTTGTGTTCATTTGTGGTGTGTGAATAAATTTTCGTTACTTAAATTTGTTATATTTTAAATTTTTTTCCATACATAAACTTTGAAATGTTCTTTTTTTGTGATCTATTTGCCTTTTTTGTTTACAGGATGAAGGGAGAGCGAAAACACAAAGTTTTGATTTAAGAAAAAAAAGTACATCTAAACTGGAAATGCACGATGCAAAAATGTTGAGCGAAATAATTCCAAAGAGTGTCTGTAATTTTTTGGGATTGTAAACTACTTTTAGTTTTTATATTTTAGGTTTTGGAATCGTCGGGAAAAGGGGGAGGCGGGGGATTTTTAACATAGTATTGACTCCCAATCCGTAAGTGATTTCTTACAAAAATATATCCCGTTACGCATGATAAATCACTTTAAAATCATCTATGGTTGCTAGGTCAGCTTTTTGTAAATGGGAAAAATATGGCTTGTTTGACTCTGGTAAATATCCCACCGCACGTGCACTTGAGAATTTAATGAGCGTTAGTTATTCTCTTTAAAAAGTTTGGATCCATAGGTCATTTGCATCTTTAACATGTTTCAAGCATGCATATCCTTTTTTAAAACATGGGTTGAAGAAATCTCTTTCTTAAAATATTCTAAGCTATTAGGGTTGAACTAGTGGAATTTCCCAATCTTTAATAAAAAAACTTTTGTGTTCATTTGTGGTGTGTGAATAAATTTTCTTTACTGACATTTCTTATTATTTTAAATTTTTTCCACCCATAAACTCTAAACTTTTCAAGTTGTTGTGATCTATTTGCATTTATTTTTACAGGATGAAAGGAAAGCGAAAACTCAAAGTTTTTATTTAAGAAAAAATTATACATCTAAAATGGAAATGCACAATGCACAAATGTACAAAGCGATAATTCCAAAGAGTGTCTGTAATTTTTAGGGATTGTAAACTCCTTTTAGTTTTTATATATTTGGTTTGGAATCATCTGGAAAAGGGGGAGGTGGGGGATTTTTAACTGAGTATTGACTCCCTATCCATAAGTCATTACTTAGAAAAATATAGCCCGTTAGGCATGATAAATCACTTTACAATCATCTATGGATGTTAGGTATGTGTTTTGTAAATGGGAAAAATAATGGCATGTTTGATTCGGGTAAATATCCCACCGCACATTCACTTGAGAATTTAGTGAGCGTTTGTTATTCTCTTGAAACGATTTGGATCCATAGGTCATTTGCATCTTTAACATGTTTCAAGCTTGCTTATCCATTTTAAAAACATGTGTAGAAGAAATCTCTTCCTTTTAAAATTCCATGCTATTTGTGTTCATTTGTGGTGTGTGAATAAATTTTCTTTACTTACTTTTGTTATTGTTTTAATTTTTTTCCATACATCAACTTTGAAATTTTCTTTTTTTTGTGATCTATATGCATTTTTTGTTTATAGGATGAAGGGAGAACGAAAACTCAAAGTTTTGATTTAAGAAAAAAAATATACATCTAAAATGGAAATGGACAATGCACAAATGTAGAGAGATAATTCCGAAGAGTATCTGTAATTTTTAGGGATTGTAAACTTTTTTTAGTTTTTATATTTTAGGTTTTGCAATCGTCGGGAAAAGGGGGAGGCGGAGGATTTTTAACTAAGTGTTGACTCGCAATCCGTAACTCATTTCTTACAACAATAAAACCCGTTACACATGATTAATTACTTTACAATCAACTATGGTTTTTAGGTCAGCTTTTTCTAAATTTGCAAAATAATGGCTTGTTGGACTCGGGTAAATATCCCACCGCAAATTCAGTTGAGGATTTAATGAGCGTTTGTTATTTTCTTTAAAAGGTTTGGTTCCATAGGTCATTTGAATCTTTAACATGTTTCAAACATGCATATCTATTTTTAAAATATGGGAAGAAGAAATCTCTTTCTTATAAAATTCCAAACTATTAGAATTGAACTAGTGGAATTTCCCAAACTTGGATAACAAAAGTTTTTTGTTCATTTGTGGTGTGTGAATAAATTTTCTTTACTTACATTTGTTATTGTTTTAATTTTTTTCTAGACAAAAACTCTAAAACTTTTATTTTGTTGTGATCTATGTGCTTTTTTGTTTACGGGATGAGGGGAGAGCGAAAACTCAAAGTTTTGATTTATGAAAAAAGTATACATCTAAAATGGAAATGTACTATGCACAAATGTACTAACCAATAATTCCAAAGAGTGTCTATAATTTTTAGGGATTGTAAACTCCTTTTAGTTTTTACATATTAGGTTTTGCTATCGTCGGGAAATGGGGGAGGTGGGGGATTTTAACTTACTGTTGACTCCCAATCCATAAGTAATTTCTTACATAAATATAGCCCGTTACGCATGATAAATCACTTTACAATCATCTATGGTTGCTAGGTCAGGTTTTTGTAAATGGGAAAATATGGCTTGTTCGACTCGGGTAAATATCCCACCGCACGTTCACTTGAGAATTTAATGAGCGTAATTTATTCTCTTTAAAAGGATTGGATCCATAGGTTATTTGCATCTTTAACATGTTTCGAGCATGCATATCCATTTTGAAAACATGTGTTGAAGAAATCTCTTTCTTACAAAATTCCAAGCTATTATGGTTGAACTAGTGGAATTTCACAAACTTGGATAACAAAAATATTTTGTTCATTTTGTTATGATCTATTGGCCTGTTTTGTTTACGAGATGAAGGGAGACCGAAAACTCAAAGTTTTGATTGAATTAAAAATTATATATCTAAAATGGAAATGCACAATGCAAAAATGTAGAGAGAGATAATTCCAAAGATTGTCTGTAATTTTTAGGGATTGTAAACTCCTTTTAGTTTTTATATATTAGGTTTCGCAATCGTCAGGAAAAGAGGGAGGCGGGGGATTTTGAACTAAGTGTTGACTCCCAATCCATAAGTCATTTCTTACAAAAATATAGCCCGTTATGTACGATAAATCACTTTATAATCATCTGTGGTTGTTTGGTCAGCTTCTTTTAAATAGGCAACATAATGGTTTGTTTGACTAGGGTAAATATCACACCGCACGTACACATGAGAATTTAATGAGGAGTTTTTTTTTCTCTTTTAAAATTTTGGATCCATAGGTCATTTGCCTCTTTAAAAGGTTTCGAGCATGCTTATCCACTTTTAAAATATGTGTAGAAAAAATCTCTTTCTTATAAAATTCCAAGCTATTAGGGTTGAACTAGAGGAATTTCCCAAACTTGGATAACAAAACTTTTGTGTTCATTTGTGGTAAGTGAATAAATTTTCTTTACTTACATTTTTTATTGTTTAAATTTTTTTCCATACATAAATTCTAAAATTTTCATCTTTTTTTGATCTATTTGCCTTTTTTTAAGGATGAAGGGAGAAGGAAAACGCAAATTTTTTATTTAAGAGGAAAATATACATATAAAATTTGAATCCACAATGCACTAATGTAGAGAGTGATAATTCCAAAGAGTGTCTGTAATTTTTAGAGTTGTAAACTATTTTTAGTTTTTATATTTTATGTTCTTCAATCGTCGGGAAAAGGAGGAGGCGAGGGATTTTTTACTTAGTGTTGACTCCCAATCCGTAACTCATTTCTTACAAAAATATAGCCTGTTTCGCATGATAAATCACTTTAAAATCAACTATGGTTGTTAGGTCAGCTTTTTGTAAATTAGCAAAATAATGGTTTGTTTAACTCGGGTAAATATCCCACCGCAAATTCACTTGAGGATATAATGAGCGTTTGTTACTCTCTTTAAAAGGTATGGATCCATAGGTCATTTGCGTCTTTAGCATGTTTCAAGCATGCATATCCATTTTTAAAACATGGCTAGAAGAAATCTCTTTCTTATAAAATTCCAAGTTATTAGGATTGAACTAGTGGAATTTCCCAAACTTGGATAACAAAAATTTTGTGTTCATTTGTGGTATGTGAATATATTTTCTTTACTTACATTTGTTATTGTTTTTATTTTTTTCAGACATAAACTCTAAAAATTTTATTTAGTTGTGATCTATGTGCCTTTTTGTTAACGCGATGAAGGGAGAGCAAAAACTCAAAGTTTTGATTTAAGAAAAAAGTTTACATCTAAAATGGAAATGCACAATGCACAAAAGTAGAGAGCGATAATTCCAAAGAGTGTCTGTAATTTTTAGGGATTGTAAACTCCTTTTTGTTTTTATATATTAGGTTTTGCAATCATCGGGAAAAGGAAGAGGTGGGGGATTTTAACTGAGTGTTGACTCCCAATCCATAAGTCATTTCTTAAAAACATATAGCCCATTACTCATGATAAATCACTTTACAATCGTCTATGGTTGCTAGGCCAGCTTTTAGTAAATGGGAAAAATATGGCTTGTTTGACTCGGGTAAATATCCCACCGGAGGTTCACTTGAGAATTTAATGAGCATTTTGTTAATGACTTAAAAGGTTTGGATCCTTAGGTCATTTGCATCTTTAACATGTTTCGAGCATGCATATCCATATTTAAAACAAGTGTAGAAGAAATCTCGTTCTTATAAATTTCCAAGCTATTAGGGTTGAACTAGTGGAATTTCGCAAACTTGGATAACAAATTTTTGTGTTCATTTGTGGTGCGTGAATATATTTTCTTTACTTACATTTGTTATTGTTTTAATTTTTTTCCTTACTTAAACTCTAAAATTTTCATTTTGTTGTGATCTATTTGCCTTTTTCGTTAACGAGATGAAGGGAGAGCGAAAATTCAAAGTTTTGATAGAAGAAAAAAGTATACATCTAAAATGGAAATGCACAATGCACAAATGTAGGGAGAGATAATTCCAAAGATTGTCTGTAATTTTTAGGGATTGTCTGTAGTTTTTATATATTAAGTTTTGCAATCGTCAGGAAAAGGGGAAGGCGGGGGATTTTTAATCGAGTGTTGAATCCCTATCCATAAGTCATTTATTAAAAAAATATAGACCATTATGTATGATAAATCACTTTACAATCATCTATGTTTGTTAGGTCAACTTTTTGTAAATGGGCAAAAAAATTGCTTCTTTGACTCGGGTAAATATCCCGCGCATGTTCACTTGAGAATATAATGTGGGTTTGTTATTCTCTTTAAAAAGTTTGGATCCATTGATCATTTGCAACTTTATCATGTTTGGAACATGCATATCCATTTTTAAAACATGTGTAGAAAAAATCTCTTGCTTATAAAATTCAAAGGTATTAGAGTTGAACTAGTGAAATTTCAAAAACTTCGATAACAAAACTTTTGTGTTCCGTTGTGGTATGTGAATAAATTTTCTTTACTTACATTTATTATTTTTAAAATTTTTTTCCATACATAAACTCTAATTTTTTTATTTTTTTGTGATCTTTTTGCCTTTTATGTTTACAGGATGAAGGGAGAGCGAAAATTCAATGTTTTGATTTAAGAAAAAAATATACATCTAAAATGGAAATCCACAATGCACAAATGTAGAGAGAGATTATTCGAAAGAGTGTCTGTAATTTTTAGGGTTGTAAACTACTTTTAGTCTTCATATTTTAGGTTTTGCAATCGTCGGGAAAAAGAGGAGGCGAGGGATTTTTAACTGAGTGTTGACTCCCAATACGTAATTCATTTCTTAAAAAATTATAGCCCGTTTCGCATGATAAATCACTTTAAAATCAACTACTGTTGTTATGTCATCTTTTTCTAAATGGGCAAAATAATGGCTTGTTTAACTCGGGTAAATGTCCCACCAAAAATTCACTTGAAGATTTAATGAGCGTTTGTTATTCTCTTTAAAAGGTTTGGATCCATAGGTCATTTGCATCTTTAACATCTTTCAAGTATACATATCCAATTTTAAAACATGGGAAGAAGAAATCTCTTTCTTATAAAATTCCAATCTAATTAGGGTTGAACTAGTGGAATTTCCTAAATTTGGATAACATAGCATTTGTGTTCAATTGTGGTGTGTAAATAAATTTTCTTTACTTACATAAGTTATTGTTTTAAATTTTTTCCTTACATAAGCTCTAAAATTCTCATTTTGTTGTGATCTGTTTGCCTTTTTTGTTTACGGGATGAAGGGACAACGAAAACTGAAAGTTTTTATTGAAGAAAAAATTATATATCTAAAATTTAAAAGCACATTGCACAAATGTAGAGGGTGATAATTCCAAAGATTGTCTGTAATTTTTAGGGATAGTAAACTCCTTTCAGTTTTTATATATTGGGTTTTTTAATCGTCAGGAAAAGGGAGAGGCGGGGGATTTTTAACTGAGATTTTAAACCCAATCCATAAGTCATTTATTACAAAAATAAAGCCCGTTAAGTATAATAAATTACTTTACAATCATCTATGGTTGTTTGGTCTTCTTTTTGTAAATGGGGAAAATAATGGTTTGTTTGACTAGGGTAAATATCCCACCGCACGTACACATGAGAATTTAATGAGGGTTTTTAATTGTCTTTAAAAAGTTTGGAACCATAGGTCATTTGCATCTTTAACATGTTTCGAGAATGCATATCCATTTTTAAAACATGTGTAGAAAAAATCTTTCTTCTAAAATTCCAAGCTATTAGGGTTTAACTAGAGGAATTTCCCAAACTTGGATAACAAAACTTTTGTGTTCATTTGTGGTCTGTAAATAAATTTTCTTTTCTTACATTTGTTATTGTTTTCAATTTTTTCCTTACATAAACTCTAAAATTTTCATTTTGTTGTAATCTATTTGCCTATTTTTTTACAGGAAGAAGGGAGAGCGAAAACTCAAAGTTTTGATTTAAGAAAAAAATGTACATCTAAAATGGAAATGCACAATGCTCAAATGTAGAGAGAGATAATTCCAAAGATTGTCTGTAATTTTTAGGCATTGTAAACTATTTTTAGTTTTTATATTTTAGGATTTGCAATCGTCGGGAAAAGGGGGAGGCGGGGGATTTTTAACTGAGTGTTGACTCCTAATCCGTAAGTCATTTCTTACAAAAATAAAGCCCGTAACGCATGATAAATCACTTTACAATCAACTATGGATATTAGGTCACCATTTTGTAAATTAACAAAATAGTGGCGTGTTTGACTCAGGTAAATATCCCACCGCAATTTCACTTGAGGATTTAATGAGCGTTTGTTATTCTATTTAAAAGGTTTGGATCCATAGGTCATTTGAGTCTTTAACATGTTTCAAGCATGCATATACATTTTTAAAACATGGGTAGAAGAAATATCTTTCTTATAAACTTCCAAGGTATTAAGATTGAAGTAGTGGAATTTTCAAAATTTGGATAACATAAAATTTGTGTTCATTTGTGGTGTGTGAATAAATTTATTTACTTAAATTTGTTATTGTTTTTAATTTTTTCTAGACATAAACTCTAAAAATTTTATTTTGTTGTGATCTATGTGCCTTTTTGTTTATGGGATGAAGGTAGTGTGAAAACTCAAAGTTTTGATTTAAGAAAAAAGTATACATCTAAAATTGAAATGCACAATGCACAAATGTAAAGAGCGATAATTTCGAAGAGTGTATGTAATTTTTAGGAATTGTAAACTCCTTTTAGTTTTTATATATAAGGTTTTGGAAACTTCGGGAAAAGGGGGAGGTGGGGGATTTTAACTGAGTGTTGACTCCCAATCCATAAGTCATTTCTTACAAAAATATAGCCCGTTACGCATGATCTATCACTTTACAATCATCTATGGTTGCTAGCTGAGCTTTTTGTAAATGGGAAAAATATGGTTTGTTTGACTCAGGTAAATATCCCACCGCACATTCACTTGAGAATTTAATGAGCGTTTGTCTTGCTCTTTAAAAGGTTTGGATCCATAAGTCAATTGCATCTTTCACATGTTTCGAGCGTGCATAGCCAGTTTTAAAACATGTGTCGAAGAAATCTCTTTCTTATAAAATTCCAAGCTATTAGGGTTGAACTAGTAGAATTTCCCAAACTTGGATAACAAAACTTTTGTGTTCATTGCTGGTGTGTGAATAAATTTTCTTCATTTACATTTGTTATTGTTTTAAATTTTTTCAAAACATAAACTCTAAAAGTTTCGTTTTGTAGTGATCTATTTGCCTTTTTTGTTTACGGGATGAAGGGAGACTGAAAACTCAAAGTTTTTATTGAAGAAAAAGGTATATATCTAAAATGGATATGCACAATGCACAACTGTAGGGAGAGATAATTCCAAAGATTCTCTATAATTTTTTGGGATTGTAAACTCCGTTTATTTTTTATATATTAGGTTTTGTAATTGACGGGAAAAGGTGGAGGCGGGGGATTTTTAACTGAGTGTTTACTCCCAATCCATAAGTCATTTCTTACAAAAATATAGCCCATTACGAATGATAAATCACTTTACAATCATCTATGGTTGTTAGGTCAGCTTTTTGTTAATGGGCAAAATAATGGCTTGTTTGACTAGGGTAAATATCCCACCGCACATTCACTTGAGAATTTATTGAGGATTTGTTATTCTCTATGTTTCGAGCATTCATATCCATTTTTAAAACATGTGTAGAAAAAATCTCTTTCTCAAAAAAAATCTAAGGAATAAGCGTTGAACTAGTGGAATTTCCAAAATTTGGATAACAAAACTTTTGTGTTCATTTGTGCGAAAAAATTTTCATTACTTACATTTTTTATTGTTTTAAATTTTTTCCATACATAAACTCTTAAATTTTCATTTTTTTGTTCTATTTGCCTTTTTTGTTTGCAGGATGAAGGGAGAGCAAAAACCCAAGGTTTTGATTTAAGAAAAAAATATACATCTAAAATGGAAATGCACAATGCACAAATGTAGATAGAGATAATTCCAAAGAGTGTCAGTAAATTTTAGGGATTGTATACTACTTTTAGTTTTTATCTTTTAGGTTTTCCAATCGTCTAGAAAAGTGGGAGGCGGAGGATTTTTAACTGAGTGTTGACTCCCAACCCGTAAGTCATTTCTTACAAAATATAGCCTGTTACGCATGATAAATCTCTTTAAAATTACCTTTGGTTGTTAGGTCAACTTTTTGTTAATGGGAAAATAATAGCTTGTTTGACTCGGGTAAATTTCCCATCGTAAATTCACTTGAGGATTTACTGAGCGTTTGTTATTCACTTTAAAAGGTTTGGATCCATTTGTCATTTGCATCTTTAACATCTTTCAAGCATGCATATCTAGTTTTAAAACATAGGTTGAAGAAATCTCTTTCTTATAAAATTCCAAGCTAATTAGGGTTGAACTTGTGGAATTTCCCAAACTTGGATAACAAAATGTTTGTGTTCATTTGTGGTGTGTGAATAACTTTTCTTTACTTACATTTGTTATTGTTTTTAATTTTTTCCACACATAAACTCTAAAATTTGTATTTTGGTGTGATCTATTTGCCTTTTTGTTTACGGGAAGAAGGCAGAGCGAAAACTCAATGTTTTCATTTAAGAAAAAAGTATACATCTAAAATGGAAATACACAATGCACAAATTTAGAGAGCGATAATTTGAAAGAGTGTCTGTAATTTTAAGTGATTGTAAACTCCTTTAAGTTTTTATAAATTAGGTTTTGCAATCGTTGGGAAAAGGGGGATGTGGGGGATTTTAACTGAGTGTTGACTCCCAATCCATAAGTCATTTCTTAGAAAATAATAGCCCGTTATTTATGATAAATCACTTTACAATAATCTATGGTTGTTAGGTCAACTTTTTGTAAATGGGCAAATTAATAGCTTGTTTGACTTGGAAAAATATCCCATCGCACATTCACTTGAGAGATTAATGAGCGTTTCTTATTATCTTGAAACGGTTTGGATCCATAGGTCATTTGCATCATTAACTTGTTTTGGACTTGCATATCCATTTTTAAAACAAGTGTAGGAGAAATCTCTTTCTTATAGAATTCCAAGCTATTAGGGTTGAAATTATGGAATTTCCTAAACTTGGATAAAAAAATATTTTTGATCATTTGTGTGCGTGAAAAAATTTCTTTACTTACATTTGGTATTCTTTTAAATTTTTTCCACATATAAACTCTAAAATTTTCATTTTGTTGTGATCTATTTGCCTTTTTTGTTTACGGGATGAAGCGAGAGCGAAAACTCAAAGTTTTGATTAAAGAAAAAAGTATACATCTAAAATGGAAATGCACAATGCACAAACGTAGAGAGCGATAATTCCAAAGAGTGTTAGTATTTTTTAGGGATCGTAAACTCCTTTTAGTTTTAATATTTTGGGTTTTGCAATCGTCATGAAAAGAGGGAGGTGGGGGACTTTTAACAGAGTGTTGACTCCCAATCCATAAATTATTTTTAACAAAAATATAGCCCGTTACGCATGATAAATCACTTTACAATCATCTATGGTTGATAGGTCAACTATTTGTATATGGGAATAATAATGGCTTGTTTGACTCAGGTATATATCCCACTGCACGTTTAATCTAGAATGTAATGAGCGTTTGTTATTCACTTTAAAAGGTTTGTATCTATAGGTCATTTGCATCTTGAACATGTTTCAAGCATGCATATCCATTTTTAAAACAAGTGTAGAAGAAATCTCTTTCTTATAAAATTCCAAGCTATTAGGTTTTAACTAGTGGAATTTCCCAAACTTGGATAACTAAAATTTTGTATTCATTTGTGGCGTGTGACTAAATTTTATTTATTTACATTGGTTATTGTTTAAAAAAATTTCCATAAATAAACTCTAATATTTTAATTTTGTTGTGATCTATTTTCCTTTTTTGTTTACGGGATGAAGGAAGAGCGAAATCTCAAAGATTTGATTGAAGAAAAAAGTATAATCTAAAATTGAAATGCACAATGCATAAATATAGAGAGAGATAATTCCAAAGATTGTCTATAATTTTTAGGAATTGTAAACTCATTTTGGTTTTTTTATATTAGGTTTTGCAATCGTCGGGAAAAGGGGGAGGTGTGGGATTTTTAGCAGAGTGTTGATTTCCAATCCATAAGTCAATTATTTCAAAAATATAGCCCCTTATGTATGATAAATCACTTTACAATCATCTAAGGTTGTTAGGTCAGCTTTTTGTAAATGGACAAAATAATTGCATGTTTGACTCAAATAAATATCCCATCGCACATTCACTTGAGAATTTAATGAGGGTTTCTTATTCTATTTAAAATGTTAGGATCCATAGGTCATTTTCTTCTTTAACATGTTTCGAGCATGCATATCCATTTTTAAAACATGTGTAGAAAAAATCTCTTTCTTATAAAATTCCAAGCTATTAGGGTTGAACAAGCGGAATTTCTAAAACTTGGATAACAAAAATTTTGTGTTCATTTGGGGTGTGTGAATAAATTTTCCTAACTTACATTTGTTATTGTTTAAAATTTTTCCCATACATAAACTCTTAAATTTTCATTTTGTTGTGATCTATTTGCCTTTTTTGTATACGGGATGAAGGGTGAGCGAAAACTCAAAGTTTTTATTTAATAAAAAAATATTCATCTAAAATAAAAATGCATAATGCACAAATGTAGAGATATATAATTCCAAAGAGTGTCTGTACTTTTCAGGGATTGTAAACTCCCTTTAGTTTTTATATATAAGGTTTAGCAATCGTCGGGAAAAGGGGAGGTTGGGGATTTTTAACTGAGTGTTGACTCCCAATCCATAAGTCATTTCTTAAAAAATTATAGCCCGTTATGTATGTTAAATCACTTTACTATCATCTATGGTTGTTAGGTCAACTTTTTGTCAATGGCCAAAATAATGGCTTGTTTGACTTGAGTAAATATCCCACCGCACGTTCACTTGAGAATTTAATGAGGGTTAGTTATTCTCTTTAAAAAATTTGGATCCATAGGTCATTTGCATCTTTAACATGTTTCGAGCATGCATATCCATTTTTAAAACATGTGTAGAAAAAATCTCTTTCTTATAAAATTCCTAGCTATTAGGGTTGAAGTAGTGGAATTTCCCAAACTTGGATAACCAAACTTTTGTGTTCATTTGTGGTGTGTGAATAAATTTTCTTTATTTACATTTGTTATAGTTCTAAAATTTTCCCATACATAAACACCAAAATTTTCATTTTGTTGTGATATTTTTGTCTTTTTGGTTACAGAATGAAGGGAGAGCGAAAAATCAAAGTTTTTATTTAAGAAAAAAATATACATCTAAAATGAAAATGCATAATGAAAAAATGTAGAGATATATAATTCCAAAGAGTATCTATAATTTTCAGGGATTGTAAACTACTTTTAGTTTTGATATTTTAGGTTTTGCAATCGTCGGGAAAAGGGGGAGGCGGTGATTTTTAACTGAGTGTTGACTCCCAATCCGTAAGTCATTTATTACAAAAATAAAGCTCATTACGTATTATAAATCACTTTACTATCAACTATGGTTGTTAGGTCACGTTTTTGTAAATGGGCAAAATAATGGCCAGTTTAACTCGGGTAAATATCCCACCGCAAATTCACTTGAGGATTAATGAGAGTTTGTTATTCTCTTTAAAAGGTTTGGATCCATAGGACATTTGCATCTTTAATATGTTTCAAGCATGCGTATCCATTTTTGAAGCATGGGTAAAAGAAATCTCTTTCTTATAAAATTCCAAGCTATTAGGGTTGAAATAGTAGAATTTCCCAAACTTTGATAACAAAATTTTTGTGTTCTTTTCTGGTGTCTGAATAAATTTTCTTTACTTACATTTGTTATTTTTTAAAATTTTTTCCACACAAAAATTTTAAAATTTTCATTTTGTTATGATCTATTTGCCTTTTTGTTTACGTGATGAAGGGACACCGAAAATTCAAAGTTTTGATTTAAGAAAAAAATATTCATCTAAAATGGAAATGCTCAATGCACAAATATGGAGAGCGATAATTCCAAAGAGTGTCTGTATTTTTTAAGTATTGTCAACTCCTTTTAGTCTTTATATATTAGGTTTTGCAGTCGTCGGGAAAAGGGGAGGTGGGGAATTTTTAACTGAGTGTTGACTCCCAATCCTTCAGTCATTTCTTAAAAAAATATAGCCCGTTACGCATGAAAAATCACTTTAAAATCATCTATGGATGTTAGATCAACTTTTTGTAAATTAGTAAAATAATGGCTTGTTTGACTCGGGTAAATATCCCACTGCACGGTCACTTGAGAATTTAATGAGGGTTTGTTATTCTCTTTAAAATATTTGGATCCATACGTCATTTTCATATTTAACATGTTTCAAGCATGCATATCCATTTTTAAAACATGTGTAGAAGAAATCTCTTTCTTATAACATTCCAAGCTATTAGGGTTGAATTAGTGGAATTTCCCAAACTTGGATGGCAAAACGTTTTTATTCATTTGTGGTGTGTGAATAATTTTTCCTTACTTACATTTTTTATTATTTTAATTTTTTTCCAAACATAAACTCTAAAATTTTCATTTTGTTGTGATCTATTTCCCTTATTTTTTACGGGATGAAGGGAGAGCGAAAACTCAAAGTTTTGATTGAAGAAAAAAGTATACATCTAAAATTTAAATCTAAAATGCACAATTGTAGAGAGAGATAATTCCAAAGATTGTCTATAATTTTTAGAGATTGTAATCTCCTTTTAGTTTTTATATATTAGGTTTTGCAGTCGTAGGGAAAAGGGGGAGGCAGTGGATTTTTAACTAAGTGTTGACTCCCAATCCGTAAGTCATTTCTTACAAAAATATAGCCCGTTATGTAAGATAAATAACTTCACAATCATCTATTGTTGTTTGGTCAGCTTTTTGTAAATGGGCATAATAATGAGTTGTTTGTCTCGGGTAAATATCCCACTGCACATTCACTTAAGAATTTAAAGAGGTTTTTTTATTCTCTTTAAAAAGTTTGCATCCACAGGTCATTTCCATATTTAACATGTTTCGAGCATGCAGATCCATTTTTAAAACATGTGTAGAAAACATCTCTTTCTTGTAAAATTCCAAGCTATTAGGGTTGAACTAGTGGAATTTCCCAAACTTGGATGAAAAAACTTTTGTGTTCATTTGTGGCGTGTGAATAAATTTTCAAGACTTAGATTTGTTATTGTTTTAAATTTTTCCCAAACATAAAATCTTAAATTTTTATTTTGTTGTGTTCTATTTGCCTTTTTTGTTTACAGGATGAAGGGAGAGTGAAAACTCAAAGTTTTGATTCAAGAAAAACATATACATCGAAAATGTAAATGGACAATGCACAAATGCAGAGAGAGATAATTCCAAAGAGTGTCTGTAATTTTTTAGGAATTGTAAAATACTTTTAGTTTTTATATTTCAAGTTTTGAAATCGTAAGGAAAAGGGGGAGGCGGGGGATTTTTAAGTGAGTGTTGACTCCCAATCCGTAAGTCATTTCTTAAAAAAATATAGCCAATTACGTATGCTAAATCACTTTACATTCAACTATGGTTGTTAGGTCAGCTTTCTATAAATGGGCAAAATAATGGCTTGTTTGACTCGGGTAAATATCTCACCGCAAATTCATTCGAGGATTTAATGAGCGTTTATTATTCTCTTTAAAAGGTTTGGACCCATTGGTCATTTGCATCTTTAACTTGTTTCAAGCATGCATATCCATTTTTAAAACATGGGTAGAAGAAATTTCTTTCTAATAAAATTCCAAGCTATTAGGGTTGAACTTTTGGAATTTCCCAAACTTGGATAACAAAACTTTTGTGCTCGTTTGTGGTGTGTGAATAAATTCTCTTTACTAACATTTATTGTTTTAATTTTTTTCCACACATAAATTCTAAAATTTTTATTTTGTTGTGATCTATTTGCCTTTTTGTTTACGGAATGAAGGGAGAGTGAAAACTAAAAGTTTTGATTGAAGAAAAAAAGTATACATCTAAAATGGAAATGCACAATGCACAAATGTGGAGAGTGATAATTCCAAAGAGTGTCTGTAATTTTTAGGGATTGTAAACTCATTTTAGTTTTTATATATTAGGTTTTTGAATCGTCATGCAAAGGGGGAGGCGGGGGATTTTTAAGTGAGTGTTGACTCCCAATCCATTAGTCATTTCTTTCAAAAATATAGCCCTTATGTATGATAAATAACTTTACAATCATCTATGGTTGTTAGGACAGCTTTTTGTAAATGGGAAAATAATGGCTTGTTTGACTCAGTTAAATATCCCACCGCACCTTCACTTGAAAATTTAATGATTGTTTTTTATTATCTTTAAAAAGTTTGGATCCATAGGTCATTCACATCTTTAACAAGTTTCGAGCATGCATATCCTTTTTAAAGCATGTGTAGAAAAAAATGTCTTTCTTATAAAATTCCAATCTATTAGGGTCGAACTAGTGGAATTTCTGAGACTTGGACAAAAAAAATTTATGTGTTCATTTGTGGTGTGTGAAAAAATTTTCTTTACTTGCATTTGTTATTGTTTTAAATTTTTTCCATACATAAACTCTAAAATTTTCATTTTGTTGTGATCTATTTGCCTTTTTTGTTGACGGGATGAACGGAGAGCGAAAACTCAAAGTTTTCGCTGTAGAAAAAAGTGTAGATCTAAAATTAAAATAAACAATGCACAAATGTAGAGAGAGATAATTCCAAAGATTTTCTGTAATTTTTAGGGATTATAATCTCTTTTTAGTTTTTATATATTAGGTTTTGCAATACTCGGGGAAAGGTGGAGGCACGGGATTTTTAACAGATTGTTGACTCCCAATCCATAAGTCATTTCTTAAAAAAATATAGCCTGTTATATATGATAAATAACTTTACAATCATTTACGGTTGTTAGGTCAGATTTTTGTAAATGGGCAAAATAATGAGTTGTTTGACTCTAGTAAATATTCCACCGCACGTTCACTTGAGAATTTAATGAGGGTGTGTTATTCTCTTTAAAAAGTTTGGATCCATAGGTTATTTCCATCTTTAACATGTTTTGAGCATGCATATCCATTTTTAAAACGAGCGTAAAAAAAATCTCTTTCTTATAAAATTCCAAGCTATTGGGGTTGAACTAGTGGAATTTCCGAAACTTGGATAGAAAAAACTTTGGTCTTTATTTTTGGTGTGTGAATAAATTTTCTTTACTTACATTTGTTATTGTTTTAAATTTTTTCCATACATATACTCTAAAATTTTCATTTTGTTGTGATCTATTTGCCTTTGTTGTTACAGGATGAAGGGAGAATGAAAACTCAAAGTTTTGATTTAAGAAAAACATATGCATCTAAAATGTAAATGCACAATGCACAAATATGGAGAGACATAATTCCAAAGAGTGTCTATAATTTTTAGGAATTGTAAACTACTTTTAGTTTTTATATTTAAGGTTTTGCAATCGTCGGGGAAAGGGGGAGGTGGAGGATTGTTAAGTGAGTGTTGACTCCCAATCTGTAAGTCATTTCTAACAAAAATATAGCCCATTACACATGATAAATCACTTTAAAATCAATTATGGTGGTTAGGTTAGCTTTTTTTAAATGGGCAAAATAATGGCTTGTTTGACTCGGGTAAATATCCCACCGCAAATTCATTTGGGGATTTAATGAGCGTTTGTTATTCTCTTTTAAAAGTTTGGATCGATAGGTCATTTGCATATTTAACTTTTTTCAAGCATGCATATCCATTTTTAAAACATGGGTAGAAGAAATCTCTTTCTAATAAGATTCCAAGCTTTTAGGGTTGAATTATTGGAATTTCCAAAACTTGGATAACAAAACTTTTGTGTTCATTTGTGGTGTGTGAACAAATTCTCTTTATTTGCATGTGTTATTGTTTTAAATTTTTTCCACACATAAATTCTAAAATTTTTATTTTGTTGTGATCTATTTGACTTTTTGTTTACAGGATGAAGGATGGGCGCAAAACTCAAAGTTTTGATTTAAGAAAAAAAGTATACATCTAAAATGGAAATGCATAATGCACAAATGTAGAGAGCGATAATTCCAAAGAGTGTATGTAATGTTTAGGGATTGTAAACTCTTTTTAGTTTTATATATTAGGTTTTTCCATCATCGTGAAAAGGGGGAGCCGGGGGAGTTTTAACTGAGTGTTGACTCCCAATCCGTAAGTCATTTCTTACTAAAATATAGCCCATTACACATGATAAATCACTTTACAATCAACTATGGTTGTTAGGTCAGCTTTTTGTGAATGGGCAAAATAATGGCTTGTTCAACACGGGTAAATATCCCACCTCAAATTCACATGAGGATTTAATGAGCGTTTGTTATTGTCTTTAAAAGGTTTGGATCATTAACATGTGTCAAGCATGCATATCCATTTTTAAAACTTGGCTTGAAGAAATCTCTTTCTTTTAAAATTTCTAGCTATTTTGGTTGAAGTAGTGGAATTTCCCAAACTTGGATAATAAATATTTTGTGTTCATTTGTGGTGTGTGAATAAATTTTCTTTACTTACATTTGTTATTGTTTTAAATTTTTACCACATATAAATTGTAAATTTTTTATATTTTTGTGATCCATTTGCCTTTTTGTTTATGGGATGAAGGGAGAGCGAAAACCTAAAGTTTTTATTTAAGAAAAAAGTGTACATCTAAAATGGAAATGCACAATGCACAAATGTAGAGAGCGATAGTTCAAAAGAGTGTCTATAATTTTTAGCGATTGTAAACTCATTTTAGTTTTTATATATTAGGTTTGGCAATCATCGGGAAAAGGGGGAGGTGGGGGATTTTTAACTGAGTGTTGACTCCCAAACTATAAGTCATTTCTTCAAAAAATATAGCCTGTTACGCAAGATAAATCACTTTACAATCATCAGTTGTTGTTAGGTCAGCTTTTTGTGAATGAGCAAAATATTGGCTTGTTTGACTCGAGTAAATATCCCACCGCACATTCACTGGAGAATTTAATGAGGGTTTGTTATTCTCTTTAAAAAGTTTGGATCCATAGGTCATTTGCATCTTTAACATGTTTCGAGCATGCATATCCATTTTTAAAACATGTGTAGAAAAAAAAAATTCTTATAAAATGTAAAGCTATAAGGGTTGAACAAGTGGAATTTCCAAAAATTGGACAACAAAACTTGTGTGTTCATTTGTGGTGTGTGTATAAATTTATGTTACTTACATTTTTTATTGTTTTAAATTTTTTCCATACATAAACTCTAAAATTTTATTTTTGTTGTGATCTATTTGCCTTTTTTGTTTACGGGATGAAGGGAGAGCGAAAACTCAAAGTTTTGATTGAAGAAAAAATTATACATCTAAAATTGAAAGCCAAAATGCACAAATTTAGAGATAGATAATTATAAATATTTTATGTAACTTTTAGGGATTGTAAACTCCTTTTAGTTTTTATATATTAGGTTATGCAATCGTCGGGAAATGGGAAAGGCGGGGGATATTTAATTGAGTGTTGACTCCCAATCCATAAGTCATTTCTTACAAAAATATAGCTCTTATGTATGATAAATAACTTTCCAATCATCTATGGTTGTTAGCTTTTTGTAAATGGGAAAAATAATGGCTTGTTTGACTCGGGTAAATATCCCACCGCACGTTCACTTGAAAATTTAATAAGTGTTTGTTATTCTCTTTAAAAATTTTGGATCCATAGGTCATTTGCATCTTTAACATGTTTCGAGCATGTATATCCATTTTTAAAACATGTGTAAAAAAAATCTCTGTCTTATAAAATTTCATGCTATTAGGGTTGAACTACTGAAATTTCCAAACTTGGATAAAAAAATTTTGTTTTCATTAGTGGTGTGTGAATAAATTTTCTTTACTTAAATTTGTTATTGTGTTAAATTATTTCCATACATAAACTCTAAAATTTTCATTTTGTTGTGATCTATTTGCCTTTTTTGTTTACAGGATGAAGGGAGAGTGAAAACTCAAAGTTTTGATTTAAGAAAAACATACACATCTAAAATGGAAATTCACAATGCACAAATGTAGAGAGAGATAATTTCAAAGAGTGTTTGTAATTTTTAGGGATTGTAAACTACTTTTAGTTTTTATATTTTAAGTTTTGCAATCGATAGGAAAAGGGGGAGGCAGGATTTTTAACTGAGTGTTTACTCCCAATCCATAAGTCATTTCTTACAAAAAAATAGCCCGTTATGCATGATCAATCACTTTACAATCAACTATTGATGTTAGGTCAGCTTTTTGTAAATGGGTAAAATAATGGCTTGTTTGACTCTGGTAAATATCCCACGACAAATTTAGTTGAAGATTTAATGAGTGTTTGTTACTCTCTTTAAAAGGTTTGGATCTATAGGTCATTTTCATCTTTAAAATGTTTCAAGCATGCATATCCATTTTTAAAACATGGGTAGAAGAAATCTCTTTCATATAAAATTCCAAGCTATTAGGGTTGAACTAGTGGAATTTCCAAAACTTGGATAACAAAACTGTTGTGTTCATTTGTGGTGTGTGAATAAATTTTCTTTACTTACATTTGTTATTTTTTATAAAACTTTCCACACATAAATTCTAAAATTTTCATTTTGTTGTGATCTTTTCATCTTTGTTAACGGGATTAAAGGAGAGGGAAAACTAAAAATTTTTATTTAATAAAAATGTGTACATCTAAAATAGAAATGCACAATCCACAAATGTAGAGAGCAATAATTCCAAAGAGTATCTGTAATTTTTAGGGATTGTAAACCCCTTTTTGTTTTTATGTATTAGGTTTTACAATCGTCGAGAAAAGGGGCAGGTGGGGTATTTTTAACTGAGCGTTGACTCCCAATCCATAAGTCATTTCTTACAAAAATATAGCCCGTTATGCATGATAAATCACTTCATAATCGTCTTTGGTTGTTAGGTCAGCTTTTTGTAAATGTACAAAATAATGGCGTGTTTGGCTCGGTAAAATATCCCACCGCACGTTAACTTGAGAATTTAATGAGGGTTTGTTATTCTCTTTAAATAGTTTGGATCCATAGGTCATTTGCATCTCTAACATGTTTTGAGCAAGCATATCCATTTTTTAAACAAGTGTAGAAAAAATCTCTTTCGTATAAATTCCAAGCTATTAGGGTTGAACTAGTGGAATTACCCAAACTTGGATAACAAAACTTTTGTGTTCATTTGTGGTGTGTGATTAAATTTTTGTTACTTAAATTAGTTATTGTTTTAAATTTTTTCCAGACATAAACTCTAAAATTTTCATTTTGTTGTGATCTATTTGCTATTTTGTTTACAAGATGAAGGGAGGGCGAAAACTCTAAGTTTGGATTGAAGAAAAAAATATACATCTAAAATGGAAATGCACAATGCACAAATGTAGAGAGAGACAACTCCAAAGATTGTCTGTAATTTTCAGGGCAAGTAAACTACTTTTAGTTTTTATATTTTAGGTTTTGCAATCATCGGGAAAAGAGGGACGTGTGGGATTTTTAACTGAGTGTTTACTCCCAATCCGTAAGTCATTTTTTACAAAAACTATAGCCCATTACGCTTGATAAATCCCTTTACTATCAACTATTGCTGTTAGGTCAACCTTTTGTAAATGGGCAAAATAATGGCTTGTTTGACTTGGGTAAATATCCCACCGCAAATTCACTTGAGGATGTAATGAGGGTTTGTTATTCTCCTTAAAATGTTTAGATCCATAGGTCATTTGCATCTTTAATATGTTTCAAGCAAGCATATCCAATTTTAAAACATGTGTAGAAGAAATCTCTTTCTTATAAAATTCCAAGCAATTCGGGTTGAACTAGTGGAATTTCCCAAATTTGGATAACAAAACTTTTGTATTAATTTGAGGTGTGTGAATAAATTTTCTTTACTTACATGTGTTATTGTTTTAAATTTTATCAAAACATAAACTCTAAAAGTTTCATTTTGTTGTGATCTATTTTCTTTTATTGTTTACGGAATGAAGGGAGAGCGAAAACTCAAAGTTTTGATTGAAGAAAAAAGTATATATCTAAAATAGAAATGCACAATGCAAAAATATAGAGAGAGATAATTCCAAATATTGTCTGTAATTTTTAGGGATTGTAAAGTCCTTTTAGTTTTTATATATTAAGTTTTGCAATCGTCAAGAAAAGGGGGAGGCGGGGGATTTTTAACTAAGTGTTGACTCCCAATCCGTAAGTCATTTCTGACAAAAATATAGCCTGTTATGTATGATAAATATTTTTACAATCAACTATGGTTGTTAGGTCAGCTTTTTGTAATTGGGCAAAATATTGGTTTCGTTTGACTCGGGTAAATATCCCACCGCAAACTCACTTGAGGATTTAATGAGCGTTTGTTATTCTATTTAAAAGGTTTGGATCCATTTTTAAAACATGTATAGAAAAAATCTCTTTCTTATAAAATTTGAAGCTATTAGGGTTGAACTAGTGGAATTTTCCAAACTTGGATAACAAAACTTATGTATTCATTTGTAGTGTGTGAATAAATTTTTTTACTTACAATTTTTATTGTTTTAAATTTTATCCAAACATAAACTCTTAAATTTTCATTTTGTTGTGATCTATTTGCCTTTTATGTTTACGGGATGAAAGGAGAGAAAACTCAAAGTTTTGATTGAAGAAAAAAATATACATCTAAATTTGAAATGCACAATGCACAAATGTAGATGGAGATAATTCCAAATATTTTATGTATTTTTTAGGGAATTTAAACTCCTTTTTTTTATATATTAGGTTTTGCAATCGTTTGAAAAAGGTGGAGTTAGGGGATTTTTAGCTGATTGTTAACTCCCAATCCATAAGTCATATCTGACAAAAATATAGCTTGTTATGTATGATAAATCACTTTAAAATCATCTATGGTTGTTAGGTCAGCTTTTTGTAAATGCGCAAAATAATGGTTTGTTTGACTCCGGTAAATATCCCACCACAAATTCACTTGAGGATTTAATGAGTGTTTTTTATTCTCTTTAAAAGGTTTGAATCCATTGGTCATTTTCATCTTTAACATGTTTCGAGCATGCATATCAATTTTTAAAACATGTGTAGAAAAAATTTCTTTCTTATAAAATTCCAAGTTATTAGGGTTGGACTAGAGGAATTTCCAAAACTTGGACAACAAAAATTTTGCATTCATTTGTGGTGTGTGAATAAATTTTCTTTACTTACAATTGTTATTTTTTCATTTTGTTGCCATCTATTAGCCCTTTTTTTCTTTACAGGGTGAACGGAGAGTGCAAACTCAAAGTTTTGATTTAAGAAAAAAATATAAATCTAAAATGGAAATGCACATTGCACAAATGTAGAGAGAGATAATTCCAAAGAGTGTTTGTAATTTTTAGGGATTGTAAACTACTTTTAGTTTTTATATTTTAGGTTTTACAATCGTCGGGAAAAGGGAGAGGCGGGAAATTTCTAACTGAGTGTTGACTCCCAATCCGTAAGTCATTTCTTACAAAACTATAGCCTGTTACGCATGATAAATCACTTTACAATTAACTATGGTTGTTAGGTCAGCTTTTTGTAAATAGGCAAAATAATGGCTTGTTTGACTCGGGTAAATATCCTACCGCAAATTCCCTTGAGAAGTTAATGAGGCTTTGTTTTTCTCTTTAAAAATTTTGGATCCATAAGTCATTTGCATCTTTAACATGTTTCAAGCATGCATATCCATTTTTAAAACTTGTGTAGAAAACATCTCTTACTTATAAAATTCCAAGCTATTAGGGTTGTACTAGTGGAATTTCCCAAACTTGGATAACAAAACTTTTGTGTTCATTAGTGCGTATCGAATAAATTGTCTTTACTTACATTTGTTGTAGTTTAAAATTTTTTCCGTACATAAACTCTAAATTGTTTTTTGTTGTCCTCTATTTGCCTTTTTGTTTATCGGATGAAGGGAGAGCGAAAACTCAAAGTTGTATTTAAGAAACAAATATACATCTAAAATGGAATTGCACAAGCACAAATGTAGAGAGAGGTAATTCCAAAGAGAGTCTATGATTTTTAGGGATTGTAAACTACTTTTAGTTTTTATATTTTAGGTTTTGCACTCGTTGAGAAAAGGGGGAGGCGGGGGATTTTTATCTCAGTGTTGACTCCTAATCCGAAAGTCTTTTCTTACATAAATATAGCCCATTATACATGATAAATCACTTTACAATCAACTATGGTTGTTAGGTTAGATTTTTGTAAATGGGCAAAATAATGGCTTGTTTGACTCGGGTAAATATTCCACCGTAAATTACTTGAGGATTTAATGCACGTTTGTTATTCTCTTTAAATGATTTGGGGCCATAGGTCATTTGCATCTTTAACATGTTTCAAGCATACATGTCCATTTTTAAAACATGGGTAGAAGGAATCTCTTTCTTATAAATTTCCAAGCTATCAGGGTTGAACTAGTGGAATTTCCCAAACTTGGATAACAAAACTTTTGTGTTCATTTGTGGTGTTTGAATAAATTTTCTCTACTTATATTTCTTATTGTTTTAAATGTTTTCCAGACATAAATTCTAAAATTTTAATTTTGATGAGATCTATTTGCCTTTTTGTTTACGGGATGAAGGGAGAGCAAAAACTAAAAGTTTTGATTTAAGAAAAAAGTATACATCTAAAATAGAAATGCACAATGCACAAATGTAGAGAGCGATAATGCCAAAGAGTGTCTATTATTTTTAGGGATTATAAACTCTTTTTAGTCTTTAAATATTAGGTTTTGCAATCGTCGGGAAAAAGGGGAGGTGGGGGATTTATAACTGAGTGTTGACTCCCAATCCATAAGTCATTTCTTACAAAAAATATAGCTGTTATGTTTGATAAATCACTTTACCATCATCTATGGTTGTTTGGTCATCTTTTTGTAAATGAGCAAAATAATGGCTTGTTTGACTCAGGTAAATATCCCATCGCACGTTCACTTGAGAATTTAATGAGGGATTGTTATTATCTTTAAAAACTTTGGATTCGTAGGTCATTTGCATCTTTAACATGTTTCGAGCATGCATATCCATTTTTAAAACATGTGTAGAAAAAATCTCTTTCTTATAAAATTCAAAGCTCTTAGGGTTGAACTAGTGGAATTTCCAAAACATAGGTAACAAAACTTTTGTGTTCATTTGTGGAGTGTGTCTACATTTTCTTTACTTATATTTTTTATTGTTTTAAATATTTTCCACACATATACTCTAAAATTTTATTTTTGTAGTGATCTATTTGCATTTTTTGTTTACAGGATGATGGGAGAACGAAAAACTAAAAGTTTGATTTAAGAAAAAAATATACATCTAAAATTGAAATGCACAATGTACAAATGTAGAGAGAGATGGTTCCAAAGAGTGTTTGTAATTTTTAGGGATTGTAAACTACTTTTGAGTTTTTATATTTTAGGTTTTGCAATCGTCGGGAAAAGGGGGAGGTGGGGGATTTTTATCTGAGTGTTGACTCCCAATCCGTAAGTCATTTATTACAAAAATGTAGCCCGTTACGTATGATAAATCACTTCACAATCAACTATGGTTGTTTGGTCAGGTTTTTGTGAATGGGCAAAATAATGGGTTGTTTGACTCAGGTAAATATCCCACCGCAAATTCACTTGATGATTTAATGAGCGTTTGTTATTCTCTTTAGAAGCTTTGGGTCCATAGATCATTTAAATCTGTAACAAGTTTCACGCATGCATATTCATTTTTAAAACATGGGTAGAAGAAATCTCTTTCTTATAAAATTCCAAGCTATTAGGGTTGAACTAGTGGAATTTCCCAAACTTGGATAACAAAAATTTTGTGTTCATTTGTGGGGTGTGAATAAATTTTCTTAACTTATATTTGTTATTGTTTTAAATGTTTTCCACACATAAATTCAAAAATTTTCATTTTGTTTGCCTTTTTGTTTATGGGATGAAGCGAGAGAAAAAACTCAAAGATTTCATTTTAGAAAAAAGTATACATCTAAAATGGAAATGCATAATGCACAAATGTTGAGAGCGATAATTCTAAAGAGTGTCTGTAATTTTTCGGGATTGTAAACTCCTTTTAGTATTTAAATATTAGGTTTTTTAATTGTTGGGAGAAGGAGGAGGTGGGTGATTTTTAACTGACTGTTGACTCCCAATCCATAAGTCATTTCTTTCAAAAATATAGCCCGTTATGTATGACAAATCACTTTACAATCATATATGGTTGTTAGGTCATCTTTTTGAAAATGAGCAAAATAATGGCTTGTTTGACTTGGGTAAATATCCCATCGCACATTCACTTGAGAATTTAATAAGGGTTTGTTATTCTCTTTAAAAAGTTTGGATCTGTAGGTTGTTTGCATCTTTAACTTGTTTTGAGGATGCATATCCATTGTTAAACTATGTGTAGAAATAATCTTTCTTATAAAATTCAAAGCTATTAGGGTTGAATTAGTGGAATTTCCCAAACTTGGATAACAAAACTTTTGTGTCCATTTGTGGTGTGTGAACAAATTTTCTTTACTTACATTAGTTATTGTTTTAAATTTTTTCCACACAAAAATTCAAAAATTTTCATTTTATTCTGATCAATTTGCCTTTTTTTCACGGGTTGAAGGGATAGCGAAAACTTAAAGTTTTGATTTAAGAAAAAAATATACATCCAAAATGGAAATTCACAATGAACAAATGTAGAGAGAGATAATTCCAAAAAGTGTCAGTAATTTTTAGGGATTTTAAACCTCTTTTAGATTTTATATTTTAGGTTTAGCAATCGTGGGAAAAGGGGGAGGTGGGGGATTTTTAATTGAGTGTTGACTCCCACTCCATAAGTCATTTTTGAGAAAAATATAGCCCGTTACTCATGATAAATCACTTTACAATCAACTATGGTTGTTAGGTCTGCTTTTTTTAAATGAGCAAAATAATGGCTTGTTTGACACGGGTACATTTCACACCGCAAATTCACTTGAGGATTTAATGAGCGTTTGTTATTCTCTTTAAAAGGTTTGGATCCATAGGTCATTTGCATCTTTAACATGTTTCAAGCATGTATTTCCATTTTAAAACTTGGTTAGAAGAAAGCTCTTCCTAATAAAATTCCAAGCTATTAGGGTTGAACTAGTGGAATTTCCCAAACTTGGATAACAAAACTTTTGTGTTCATTTGTGGTGTGTGAATAAACTTTCTTTCCTAACATTTGTGGTTTTTTAAAATTTTTTCCACACATAAATGCACAATGAACAAATGTAGAGAGCGATAATTCTAAAGAGTGTCTGTAATGTTTAGGGATTGTAAACTCCTTTTAGATTTTACATATTAGGTTTTGAAATCATCGGAGAAAGGGGGAGGTGGGGGATTTTTAACTGAATTTTGAGTCCCAATCCATAAGTAATTTATCACAAAGATATAGCCTGTTACGTATGATAAATCACTTGACAATCATCTATGGTTGTTAGGTCAGCTTTTTGTAAATGCGACAAATAATAGCTTGTTTGACTCGGATAAATATCCCACCACACGTTCACTTGAGAATTGAAAAAGCGTTTTCTATTCTCTTTAAAAGGTTTGGATCCATAGGTCATTTGCATCTTTAACATGTTTCATGCATGCATATCCAGTTTTAAAACATGTGTAGAAGAAATCTCTTTCTTATAAAATTTAAAGCTACTATGGTTGAACTAGTAGAATTTCCCTAACTTGGATAACAAAACTTTTGTATTCATTTGTGGAGTGTGAATAAATTTTCTTTACTAACATTTTTTATTGTTTTAATTTTTTTCCATACACAAACTCTAAAATTTTCATTTGGTTGTGATCTATTTGCCTTTTTTGTTTACAGGATGAAGGGAGAGTGAACACTCAAAGCTTTGATTTAAGAAAAAAATATACATCTAAAAAGGAAATGCACAATGCACTAATGTAGAGAGCACATTCCAAAGAGTGTCTGTAATTTTTAGGGATTGTAAACTACTTTTAGTTTTTATATTTTAGGTTTTGCAATTGTCGGGAACAGGGGGAGGCAGAGGTTTTTTAACTGAGTGTTGACTCCCAATCCGTAAGTCATTTCTTACAAAAATATCGCCTGTTACGCATGATAAAACACTTTACAATTAACTATGGGTTTTAGGTCAGCTTTTTGTAAATAGGCAAAATAATGGCTTGTTTGACTCGGGTAAATATCCTACCGTAAATTCCCTTGAGAATTTAATGAGGGTTTGTTATTCTCTATAAAAATTTTGGATCCATAGGTCATTTGCATCTTTAACATGTTTCAAGCATACATATCCATTTTTAAAACATGTGTAGAAAAAATCTCTTACTTATAAAATTGCAAGCTATTAGGGTTGTACTAGTGGAATTTCCCAAACTTGGATAACAAAACTTTTGTGTTCATTTGTGGGTGTTGAATAAATCGTCTTTACTTACATTTGTTATAGTTTTAAATTTTTTCCATGAATAAAATCTAAATTATTTTTTGTTGTCATCTATTTGCCTTCTATGTTTACAGGATGATGGGAGAGCAATAACTCAAAGTTTGATTTAAGAAAAAAATATACATCTAAAATTTTTAGGGATTGTAAAGTACTTTTAGTTTTAATGAGCATTTTTATTCTCCTTAAATAGTTTGGGTCCATAGGTCAATTGCATCTTTAACATGTTTCAAGGATGCATATCCATTTTGAAAACGTGGGTAGAGAAAATCTCTTTCTATAAAATTCCAAGCTATTAGGGTTGAAGTAGAGGTATTTCCCAAACTTGGATAACAAAACTTTTTTGTTCATTTGTGGTGTGTGAATAAAGTTTCTTTACTTATATTTGTTATTTTTTTAAATATTTTCTGCTCATAAATTCTAAAATTTTCATTTTTTTGTGATATTTTTGCCTTTTTGTTTACGGGAAGAAGGGTGAGTAAAAAGTCAAAGTTTTGATTTAAGAAAAAAGTATACATCTAAAATGGAAATGCACAATGGACAAATGTAGAGAGCGATAGTTCCAAAGAGTGTCTGTAATTTTTAGGAATTGTAAACTCCCTTTAGTCTTTCAATATTACGTTTTCCAATTGTCGGGAAAAGGGTGAGGTGGGTGATTTTTAATTGAGTTTTGAGTCCCAATCCATAAGTCATTTCGTACAAAAATATAGCTTGTTATGTTTGATAAATCACATTACCATCATTTACGGTTGTTTGGCCATCTTTTTTGTTAATGAGCAAAATAATAGCTTGTTTGACTCGGGTAAATATCCCACCGCACGTTCACTTGAGAATTAAATGAGGGATTTTTATTCTCTTTAAAAGGTTTGGACCCGTAGGTCATTTACATCTTTAACATGTTTCGAGTAGGCATATCCATTTTTACAACATGTGTAGAAAAAATCTCTTTCTTATAAAATTCCAAGCTATTAGGGTTGAACTAGCGGAATTTCCCAAACTTGGATAACAAAAATTTTGTGTTCATTTGTGGTGTGTGAATAAATTTTCTTTATGTACATTTGTTATTGTTTTAAATTTTTCCATACATAAAGTCTAAAACTTTCATTTTGTTGTGATGTATTTGCCTTTTTTGTTTGTAGGATGAAGGGAGAGCAAACACTCAAAGTTTTGATTTATGAAAAAAATATACATCTAAAAAGGAAATGCACAATGCACTAATGTAGAGAGAGATAATTCCAAAGAGTGTCTGTAATTTTTAGGGATTGTAAACTACTTTTAGTTTTTATATTTTAGGTTTTGCAATTGTCAGGAACAGGGGGAGGCGGAGGTTTTTTAACTAAGTGTTGACTTACAATCTGTAAGTCATTTCTTACAAAAATACAGCCTGTTACGTATGATAAAACACTTTACAATTAACAATGGTTGCTAGGTCAGATTTTTCTAAATAGGCAAAATAATGGCTTGTTTGACTCAGGTAAATATCCCACCGCAAATTCACTTGAGAATTTAATGAGTGTTTGTTATTCTCTCTAAAAAGTTTGGATCCATAGGTCATTTGCATCTTAAACACGTTACAAGCATGCATATCCAATTTTAAAACATGTGTAGAAAATATCTTTTTCTTATAAAATTCCAAGCTATTAGGGTTGAACTAGTGGAGTTTCCCAAACATGGATAACAAAACTTTTGTGTTCATTTGTGCGTATCGAATAAATTGTCTTTACTTACATTTGTTATAGTTTAAAATTTTTTCCATACATAAACTCTAAAATTTTATTTTTTTTGTCATCTATTTTCCTTTTTTGTTTACCGGATGAAGGGAGAGCGAAAGCTAGAAGTTTGATTTAAGAAACAAAATCCATCAAAAATGGAATTGCACAAAGCACAAATGTGGAGAGAGGTAATTCCAAAGAGTGTCTGTAATTTTTAGGGATTTTAAACTACTTTTAGTTTTTATATTTTAGGTTTTGCAATCGCTAAGGGGGAGGCGGGGGATTTTTATCTCAGTGTTGACTCCCAATCCGAAAGTCATTTCTTACATAAATATAGCCCATTATGCATGATAAATCACTTTATAATCAACTATGGTTGTTAAGTTAGCTTTTTGTAAATGGGCAAAATAATGGCTTGTTTGACTCGGGTAAATATCCCATCGTAAATTCACTTGAGGATTTAATGCACGTTTGTTATTCTCTTTATATGGTTTGGGGCCATAGGTCATTTGCATCTTTAACATGTTTCAAGCATACATATCCATTTTTAAAACATGGGTAGTGGAAATCTCTTTCTTATAAAATTCCAAGCTATCAGGGTTGAACTAGTGGAATTTTCGAAACTTGGATAACAAAACTTTTGTGTTCATTTGTGGTGTTTGATTAAATTTTTTCTACTTATATTTCTTATTGTTTTAAATTTTTTTCACACATAAATTCTAAAATTTTCATTTTGATGAGATCTATTTGCCTTTTTGTTTACGGGATGAAGGGAGAGCAAAAACTAAAAGTTTTGATTTAAGAAAAAAGTATACATCTAAAATAGAAATGTAGAATGCACAAATGTAGAGAGCGATAAGGCCAAAGAGTGTTTGTTATTTTTAGGGATTGTAAACTCTTTTTAGTCTTTAAATATTAGGTTTTGCAATCGTCGGGAAAAGGGGGAAGTGGGGGATTTTTAACTGAGTGTTGACTCCCAATCCATAAGTCATTTCTTACAAAAATATAGCCTGTTATGTTTGATAAATCACTTTACCATCATCTATGGTTGTTTGGTGATCTTTTTGTAAATGAGCAAAATAGTGGCTTGTTTGAGTCGGGTAAATTTCCCACCGCACGTTCACTTGAGAATTTAATGAGGGAATGTTATTCTCTTTAAAATTTTGGATTCATAGATCATTTGCATCTTTAACAAGTTTCGAGCATGCATATCCATTTTTAAAACATGTGTAGAAAAAATCTCTTTCTTATAAAATTCAAAGCTATTAGGGTTGAACTAGTAGAATTTCAAAAACTTAGATAACAAAACTTTTGTGTTCATTTGTGGGGTGTGTCTAAATTTTCTTTACTTACATTTTTTATTGTTTTAAATATTTTCCATAGATATACTCTAAAATTTTATTTTTGTAGTGATCTATTTGCATTTTTTGTTTATAGGATGATGGGAGAGAGAAAACTGAAAGTTTGATTTAAGAAAAAAATATACATCTAAAATTGAAATGCACAATATACAAATGTAGAGAGAGATAGTTCCAAAGAGTGTTTGTAATTTTTAGGGATTGTAAACTACTTTTAGTTTTTATATTTTAGGTTTTGCAATTGTCGAGAAAAGGGGGAGGCGGGGGATTTTTATCTGAGTGTTGACTCTACAAAAATATATCCCGTGATGTGTGATAAATCACTTTACAATCAACTATGGTTGTTTGGTCAGTTTTTTGTAAATGGGCAAAATAATGAGTTGTTTGGTCAACTTGTGATCTATTTGTGTTTTTTTGTTTACAGGATGACGGGAGAGCGAAAACTCAAAGTTTTGATTTAAGAAAAAAGTTTACATCAAAATGGAAATTCACAATGCACAAATGTAGAGAGATATAATTCCAAAGAGTGTCTGTAACTTTTAGGGATTGTAAACTACTTTTAGTTTTTATATATTACGTTTTGCAATCCTCGGGAAAAGGGGGAGGTGGGGGATTTTACCTGAGTGTTGACTCCCAATCCGTAAGTCATTTCTTTTAAAAAAATAGCCCGTTATGTATGAAAAATCACTTTAAAATCATCCATTGTTGTTAAGTCACCATTTTGTAAATGGGCAAAATAATTGCCTGTTTGACTTGGGTAAAATATCCCACTGCACGTTCACTTGAGAATTTAATAAGGGTTTGTTATTCTCTTTAAAAAGTTGGGATCCATAGGTCATTTGGATCTTTAACATGTTTCAAGCTTGCATATCCATTTTTAAAACATGTTTAGAAAAAATCTCTTTCTTATAAAATTTCAAGCAATTAAGGTTGAGCTAGTGGAATTTCCCAAACTTGGATAACAAAACTTTTGTGTTCATTTGTGGTGTGTCAATAAATTTTCTTTTCTTACATTTGTTATTTTTTAAAATTTTATCCATTCTGAAAATCTAAAATTTTCATTTTGTTGTGATCTATTTGCCTTTTTTGTTTACAGGATGAAGAGAGAGAGAAAACTCAAAGTTTTAATTTAAGAAAAAATATACATCTAAAATAGAAATGCACAATTCACAAATGTAGAGAGAGATAATTCCAAAGAGTGTTTGTAATCTTTAGGGATTGTAAACTAATTTTAATGTTCATATTTTACGTTTTGCAATCTTGGGAAAAGGGTGAGGCAGGTGATTTTTAACTGAGTGTTGATTCCCAATCCATATGTCTTTTCTTTCAAAAATATAGCTCGTTGCGCTTGATGAATCACTATAAAAACAACTACGGTCGTTAAGTAAGCTTTTTGTAAATGGGAAAAATAATGAGTTCATTGACTTGGGTAAATATCCCACCGCACGTTCACTTGAGAATTTAATTAGCGTTTTTTATTCTCCTTAAAAGGTTTGGATCAATAGGTCATTTGCATCCTTAACCTGTTTCAAGCATGCATATCCATTTTTAAAACATGGGTAGTAGAAATCTCTTTCTTATAAAATTCCAAGCTATTAGGGTTGAATTAGTGGAATTTCCAAAAGTTAGATAAATAAACTTGTGTTCATTTGTGGTGTGTGAATAAATTTTCTTTACTCACATTTTTTATTGTTTTATATTTTTTTCATACATAAAATCTAAAATTTTCATTTTGTTGTGATCTATTTGCCTTTTTTGTTTATGGGATGAAGAGAGAGCGAAAACTCAAAGTTTTTATTTAAGAAAAATGTATAGATCTAAAATGGAAATGCACAATGCACAAAATATCAAGAGCGATAATTCCAATAAGTGTCTGTAATTTTTATGTATAGTAAACTACTTTTAGTTTTTATATATTAGGTTTTGCAATTATCGGGAAAAGGGGGAGGTCTGGGACTTTTAAATGAGTATTGACTCCTAATCCATAAGTCATTTCTTAAAAAAATATAGCCCGTTACGCATGATAAATCACTTTACAATCATCTATTGTTGTTAGGTCAGCTTTTTGTAAGTGGGACAAGGAATGGTTTGTTTGACTCGGGTAAATATCCTACCACATGTTTACTTGAGCATTTAATGAGCGTTTGTTATTCTCTTTAAAAAGTATGGATCCATATGTCAATTGCATGTTTAATATGTTTCAAGCATGCATATCCTTTTTTAAAACATGTGTAGAAGAAATCTCTTTCTTATTAAACTCCAAGCTAAGAGGGTTGAACAAGTGGAATTTACCAAACTTGGATAAAAAAACTTTTGTGTTCATTTGAGGTGTGTGAAAATTTTTGCTTTAATTACATTTTTTATTTTTTTAAATTTTTCGAAACATAAACTCTAAAATTTTCATTTTTTTGTAATCGATTTGCCTTTTTTGTTTACGGGATTAAGGGAGAGCAAAAACTCAAACTTTGAATTTAAGAAAAAAGTATACATCTAAAATGGAAATGCACAATGCACAAATGTGGAGATAGATAATTCCAAAGATTGTCTGTAATTTTTAGGGATTGTAAACTCCTTTTAGTTTTTATATATTACGTTTTGTAATCGTCGGGAAAAGGGGGAGGCGGGGATTTTTAACTAAGTGTTGACTCCCAATGCATAAGTCATTTCTTAAAAAAATATAGACCGTTATGTATGATAAATCACTTTACAATCATCTTTGGTTGTTAGGTCAGCTTTTTTGTAAATGGGAAAAACAATGGTTTGTTTGACTTGAGTAAATATCCCACTGCACGTTCACTTGAGAATTTAATGAGGGTTTGTTATTTTCTGTAAAAAATTTAGATCCATAGGTCATTTGCTTCTTTAACATGTTTCAAGCATGCATATCCTTTATTAAAACTTGTGTAGAAGAAATCTCTTCCTTATAAAATTTGAAGCTATGAGGGTTGAACTAGTGGAATTTCCCAAACTTGGATAAATAAACTTTTGTGTTTATTTGTGGGGTGTGAATAAATTTTCTTTACTTACAATTGTTATTGTTTTAAGTTTTATCCATACATATACTCTAAATTTTTTATTTTGTTGTGATCTATTTGCCTTTTTTATTTACGGGGAGAAGGGAGATCGAAAACTCAAAGTTTTGATTTAAGAAAAAAATATACATCTAAAATGGAAATGCAAAATGCACAAATGTAGAGAGAGATAATTCCATAGATGTTCTGTAGCTTTCAGGATAGTAAACTCCTTTTAGTTTTTATATATTAGGTTTTGTAGTCGTCGGGAAAAAGGGGATGCAGGGGATTTTTGACTGAGTGTTTACTCCCAATCCATAAGTGATTTCTTAAAAAAATATAGCCCGTTATGTATGATAAATCACTTTACAATCATTTATGGTTGTTAGGTCAGCTTTTTCTAAATGGAAAAATAATTAATTGTTTGACTCGGGTAAATATCCCACCACATGTTCACTTGAGAATTTAATGAGGGTTTATTATTCTCTTTAAAAAGTTTGGATCCATAGGACATTTGCATCTTTAACATCTTACGAGCATGCGTATTTATTTTTAAAACATGTGAAGAAAAATCTCTTTCTTATAAAATTCCGAGCTATTCAGGTTGAACTTGTGGAATTTCCAAAACTTGGATAACAAAACTTCTGTGTTCATTTGTGGTGTGTCAATAAATTTTCTATACCTACATTTTTTATTGTTTTAAATTTTTTCCATACATAAACTCTAAAATTTTCATATTGTTGTGATTTATTTACCTTTTTTTTTAACAGGATGAAAGGAGAGTGAAAAATCAAAGTTTTTATTGATGAAAAAAATATACATCTAAAATGGAAATAAACTATGCACAAATGTAGAGAAAGATAATTCCAAAGAGTGTCTATAATTTTTAGGGAAGGTATACTACTTTTAATTTTTATATTTTAGGTTTAGTCATCGTCAGGAAAAGGGGAGGCGGGGGATTTTTAACTGAGTGTTGACTCCATAACCATAAGTGATTTCTAACAAAAATGTAGACCGTTGCGCATGATAAATCACTTTACAATCAACTATGGTTGTTAGGTCAGCTTTATGTAAATGGGTAAAATAATGGCTTGTTTGACTCGGGTAAATATCCCACCACAAATTCCCTTGAGGATTTAAGGAGCGTTTGTTATTCTCTTTAAAAGGTTTGGATCCATAGGTCCTTTGCATATTTAACATGTTTCATGCATGCATATCCATTTTTAAAACATGGGTGGAAGAAATCTCTTTCTTATAAAATTCCAAGCTATTGGGATTGAACTAGTGGAATTTTCAAAACTTGGATAACAAAAATTTTGTGTTCATTTGTGGTGTGTGAATAAATTTTCTTTACTTACATTTTTTATTGTTTTAAATTTCCTCCTTACATAAACTCTAAAATGTTTATTTTGTTGTGATCTATTTGCCTTTTTTGTTTACAGGATGAAGGGTGAGAGAAAACTCAAAGTTTTGATTTTAGAAAAAAGTATACATCAAAAATGGAAATGCACAATGCACAAATGTAGAGAGTGATAATTCCAAAGACTGTTTGTAATTTTTAGGGATTGTAAACTACTTTTAGTTTTTATATATAAGGTTTCGGAATCTTCAGGAAAAGGGGGAGGCAAGGGATTTTTAACTGAGTGTTGACTCCCAATCCATAAGTCATTTGTTACAAAAATATTGCCCGTAATGTATGATAAACCACTTTACAATCATCTATGGTTGTTAGGTCAGCTTTTTTTAAATAGGAAAAATAATGGCTTGTATGACTCGGGAAAAGGGTGAGGTGGGGGATTTTTACCTGAGTGTTGACCCCCAATCCGTAAGTCATTTCTTAAAAAAATATTGCCCGTTATGTATGATAAATCACTTTACAATCATTTATGGTTGTTAGGTCACCATTTTTTAAATGGGCAAAATAATTGCTTGTTCGGCTCGGGTAAATATCCCACCGTAAATTCACTTGAGGGTTTAATGAGCGTTTGTTATTCTCTTTAAAAGGTTTGGATCCATAGGTCATTTGCACCTTTAACATGTTTCAAGCATGCATATCCATTTTTAAAATAGTGGTAGAATAAATCTCTTTCTTATAAAACTCTAAGCTATTAGGGTTGAGCTAGTGGAATTTCCCAAACTTCGATAACAAAACTTTTGTGTTCATTTGTGGTGTGTGAATAAAATTTTTTTACTTACATTTGTTATTATTTAAAATTTTTTCCATACTTAAACTCTTAAATTTTCATTTTGATGTGATCTATTTGCCTTTTTTTTTTTACAGGATGAAGGGAGAGCGTAAACTCAAAGTTTTGATTGAAGGAAAAAAATACGTCTGAATGGAAATGCACTAGGCACAAATGTTGAGAGAGATAATTCCGAAGAGTGTTTGTAATTTTTAGGGATTGTAAACTAGTTTTAATTTTTTTATATTAGGTTTTGCAATCTTCGGGGAAAGGGTGAGGTTGGGGATTTTTGACTGAGTGTTAACTCCCAACCCTTAAATAATTTCTTACAAAAATATAGCCCGTTGTGCATGATAAATCACTTTACAATCAACTATGGTTTTTAGGTCATCTTTTTGTAAATGGGAAAAATAATGTCTTGTTTGACTTGGGTAAATATCCCACTGTACGTTCACTTGAGAATTTAATGAGAGTTTGTTAGTCTCTTTAAAAGGTTTGGATCCATAGATCATTTGCTTCTTTTACATGTTTCAAGCATTCAAATCTATTTTAAAAGCTTAGTTAGTAGAAATCTCTTTCTTATAAAATTCCAAGCTATTAGACTTGAATTAGTAGAATTTCAAAGACTTGGATAAATAAACTTTTGTGTTCATTTGTGGTGTGTCAATAAATTTTCCGTACTTGCATTTGTTATTGTTTTAAATATTTTCTATACATAAACACAAATATTTTCATTTGCCTTTTTGTTTATGGGATGAAGGGAGAGCGAAAACACAAACTCAAAGTTTTGATTTAAAAAAAAAGTATAGATATAATTTGGAAATTCACAATGTACAAATGTTGTGAGCCATAATTCCAAAGAGTGTCTGTAATTTTTTGGGATTTTAAACTCCTTTTAATTTTCATATATTAGGTTTTTCAATCTTAGGGAAAAGGGGGAGATGGGGGATTTTTAACTCAGTGTTGACTCCCAATCCATATGTCATTTCTTATAAAAATATAGGCCGTGATGCAAAATAAATCACTTTAAAATTATCTACGGTTGTTAGGTTAGCTTTATGTAAATGGTAAAAATAATGGCTTGTTTGACTCAGGTAAATATCCCACCGCACGTTCACTTGATAATTTAATGAGCTTTTGTTATTCTCTTTAAAAAGTTAGGATCCATAGGTCATTTGCATCTTTAACATGTTTCAAGCATGCATATCCATTTTTAAAACATGTGTAGAAGATATCTCTTTCTTATTAAATTCCAAGCTATGAAGGTTGAACTAGTGGAATTTCCCAAAGTTGGATAAATAAACTTTTGTGTTCATTTGTGATGTGTGAAAATATTTTCTTTACTTACATTTGTTATTGTTAATTTTTTCCATACATAAACTCTAAAATTTTCATTTTGTTGTGATCTACTTGCCTTTTTTGTTTACAGGTTGAAGGGAGAGCGAAAACTCAAAGTTTTGATTTAAGAAAACTTTATATAACTAAAATGGAAATGCACAATGCACAAATGTAGAGATCGATAATTCAAAAGGGTGTATGTAATTTTTAGGGATTGTAAACTCCTTTTAGGTTTTATATATTAGGTTTTGCAATCGTATGGAAAAGGGGGAAGCATTGGATTTTTAACTGAGTGTTGACTCCCAGTCCGTAAGTCCTTTCTTACAAAAATATAGCCCGTTATAAATGATAAATCACTTTACAATCATCTAGGGTTTTTAGGTCAGCTTTTTGTCAATGGAAAAAATAATGGCTTGTTTGATTCGGGTAATTATCCCACCGCTCGTTCACTTGAGAATTTAAAGAACGTTTGTTATTCTCTTTAAAAGATTTGGATCCATAGTTCATTTGTATCTTTAACATGTTTAAAATATGCAAAACCATTTTTAAAACTTGTATAAGAGAAATCTCTTTCTTATAAAATTCCAAACTATGAGGGTTGAACTAGTGGAATTTCCCAAACATGGATAACAAAACTTTTGTGTTCATTTGTGGTGTGTGAATAAATTTTATTTCTTACATTTTTTATTGATATAAATATTTTCCATACATAAACTCTAAAATTATCATTTTTTTGTGATCTATTTGCCTTTTTTGTTTACGGGATGAAGGCAGAGCGAAAACTCAATGTTTTGATTTAAGAAAAAAGTGTCCATGTAATATGGAAATGCACAATGCGCAAATGTAGAGAGAGATAATTCCAAAGTTTGTCTGTAATTTTTAGGAATTTTAATCATATTTTAGTTTTTATATATTAGGTTTTGCAATCGTCGGGAAAAGGGGGAGGTGGGGGATTTTTAACTGAGTGTTGACTCCCAATCCGGAAGTCATTTCTTAAAAAAATTTAGCCCGTTATGTATGATAAATCACTTTACAATCATCTATTGTTCTTAGGTCAGCTTTTTGAAAATGGGAAAAATAATGGCTTGTTTGACTTGGGTAAATATCCCACCGCATGTTCATTTGAAAATTTAATGAGGGTTTGTTATTCTCTTTAAAAATTTTGAATCCATAGGTTATTAGCATCTTTAACATGCTTCAAACATGCATATCCATTTTTAAAACATGTGTAGAAAAAATTTCTTTCTTATGAAATTCCAAGCAATGAGGGTTGAACTAGTGGAATTTCCCAAACTATGATAAAAAAGACTTTTGTGTTCATTTGTGGTGTGTGAATAAATTTTCTTAACTTACATTTTTAATTGTATTAAATTTTTTTCACACATAAACTCTAAAATTTTGTTTTTGTTGTGATCTATTTGCCTTTTTAGTTAATGGGATGAAGGGAGAGTGAAAACTCAAAGTTTTGATTTAAGAAAAAAATTTACATCTAAATTGGAAATGCACAATGCGCAAATGTAGAGAGCGATAATTCCAAAGAGTTTCTGTAATTTTTAAAGATTGTAAACTACTTTTAGTTTTTATATATTAGGTTTTGCAATCATCGGGAAAAGGGAGAGGTGGGGAATTTTTAACTGAGTGTTGACTCCCAATCCGTAAGCCATTCTTAAAAAAATATAGCCAGTTACGCTTGAAACATCACTTTACAATCATCTATGGTTGTTAGGCCAGCTTTTGTAAATGGGAAAAATAAAGGCTCTTTTGACTCACGTAAATATCCCACCGCAAATTCACTTACGGATTTAATGAGTGTTTGTTATTTTATTTAAAGGGTTAGGATCCATAGGTCATTTGCGTCTTTAATATGTTTTAACCATGCATATCCATTTTTAAAACATGTGAAGAAGAAATCTCATTCTTATAAAATTCCAAGCTATGAGGGTTGAACTAGTGAAATTCCCAAACTTGGATAACAAAACTTTTGTGTTCATATGTGGTGTGTGAATAAATTTTTTTTACTTACATTTCTTATTGTTCTAAACTTTTTTCTTACATAAACTCAAAAATTTTCATTTTGTTGTGATCTAGTTGCCTTTTTTGTTTACGGGGTGAAGGAAGCGCGAAAACACAAAGTTTCAATTTAAGAAAAAAGGATACATCTAAAATGGAAATGCACAATGCACAAATGTAGAGAGAGATAATTCCAAAGATTTTCTATAATTTTTAGAGAATGTAAACTCCTTTTAGTTTTTATATATTAGGTTTTGCAATCGTCGGGAAAAAGGGGGAGGCGAGGGATTTTTAACTGAGTGTTGACTCCCAATCCATAAGTCATTTCTAGCAAAAATATAGCTCGTTATGTATGATAATTACTTTACAATCATCTATGGTTGTTAGGTCAGCTTTTTGTGAATGGGCAAATCAATGGCTTGTTTGACTTGGGAAAATATCCCACCGCACGTTCACTTGAGAATTTAATGAGGGTTTTTTATTCTCTTTAAAAAATTTGGCTCCATAGGTCATTTGAATTTTTAACATGTTTCAAGCATGCATATCCATTTTAAAAACATGTTTAGAAAAAATCTCTTTCTTTTAAAATTCCAAGCTATTAGGGTTGAACTAGTGGAATTTCCCAAACTTGGATAACCAAACTTTTGTGCTCATTTGTGGTGTGTGAATAAATTTTCTTTACTTACATTTGTTATTGTTTTAAATTATTTTCCATACTTAAACTCTAAAATTTTCATTTTGTTGTGATCTATTTGCCTTTTTTGTTTACAGGATGAAGGGAGAGTGAAAACTCAAAGTTTTGATTGAAGAAAAAAATATACATCTAAAATGGAAATGCACAATGCACAAATGTAGAGAGATAATTCCAAAGAGTGTCTGTAATTTTTAGGCATTGTAAACTACTTTAAGTTTTTATTTTTTAGGTTTTGCAATCGTCGGGAAAGGGGTAGGCGGGGGATTTTTAATTGAGTGTTGACACCCAATTCATAAGTCACTTCTTACAAAACTATAGCCCGTTACGCATGATAAATCACTTTACAGTCAACTACGGTTGTTAGGTCAGCTTTTTGTTAATGGGCAAAATATGGGCTTGTTCGACTCGGGTAAATATCCCACCTTAAATTCACTTGAGGGTTTAATGAGCGTTTGTTATTCTCTTTAAAAGGTTTGGATCCATAGGTCATTTGCACCTTTAACATGTTTCAAGCATGCATATCTATTTTTAAAATAGTGGTAGAAGAAATCTCTTTCTTATAAAACTCTAAGCTATTAGGGTTGAACTAGTGGAATTTCCCATACTTCGATAACAAAAGTTTTGTGTTCATTTGTGGTGTGTGAATAAATTTTCTTTACTTACATTTGTTATTGTTTTAAATTTTTCTCATACATAAACTCCTAAATTTTCATTTTGTTGTGTTCTATTTGCCTTTTTTTTTTACGGGATGAAGAGAGAGCGAAAACTCAAAGTTTTGAATTAAGAAAAAAGTATAGATCTGAAATGGAAATGTACAATGCACAAATGTAGAGAGAGATATTTCAAAAGATTGTAAACAACTTTTAGATTTTATATATTAGGTTTTCCAATCGTCGGGAAAAGGGTGAGATGGGGGATTTTTAACTGAGTCTTGACTCCCAATCCATAAGTCATTTCTTACAAAAATATAACCCATTATGCATGATAAATCACTTTACTATCATCAAGGGTTGTTAGGTCAGATTTTTGTAAATGGGAAAAATAGTGGCTTGTTTGACTCCGGTAAATATCCCACTGCACGTTCGCTTGAGAATTTAATGAGATTTTGTTATTCTCTTTAAAGGGTTTGGATCCATAGGTCATTTGAATCTTTAACAAGTTTCAAGCATCCATATCCATTTTTAAAACATTTGTAGAGGAAATCTCTTTCTTTTAAAATTCCAAGCTTAGAGGGTTGAACTAGTGTAATTTCCCAAACTTGGATAACAAAAATTTTTTGTTTATTTGTGGTGTGTGAATAAATTTTCTTTACTTACATTTTTTAGTGTTTTAAATTTTTCTCATACATAAACTCCAAAATTTTCATTATGTTGTGATCTATTTGCCTTTTTGGTTTATGGGATGAAGGGAGAGTGAAAACTCAAAGTTTTTATTTAAGGAAAAAGTATACTTCTAAAATGGAAATGCACAATGCACAAATGTAGAGAGAGATAATTACAATGACTGTCTGTAATTTTTAGGGATAGTAAACTCCTTTTAGTTTTTATATATTAGGTTTTGCAATCATCGGGAAAAGGGGGAGGCATGAGATTTTTAACTGAGTGTTGACTCTAAATCCATAAGTCATTTCTTACAAAAATATATATCGTTATGTATGATAAATCACTTTACAATCAACTAGGGTTGTTAGGTCAGCTTTTTGTAAATGCGCAAAATATTGGCTTGTTTGACTCGGGTAAATATCCCACCGCAAATTCACTTGAGGGTATAATGAACGTTTGTTATTATCTTTAAAAGGTTTGGATCCATAGGTCATTTTCATTTTTAACATGTTTCAAGCATGCATATCCATTTTTAAAACATGGGTAGTAGAAATCTCTTTCTTATGAAATTTCAACCTATTAGGGTTGTACTAATGGAATTTCCCAAACTTGGATAACAAAACTTTTGTTTTCATTTGTGGTGTGTGAATAAATTTTATTTACTTACATTTGTTGTTGTTTTAAAATTTTTCCACACATAAATTCTAAAATTTTCATAATGTTGTGATCTATTTGCCTTTTTGTTTACAGGATGAAGGGAGATCGAAAAGTCAAAGTTTTGATTTAAGAAAAAAATATACATCTAAAATGAAAATGCACATTGCACAAATGTAGAGAGCTACAATTCCAAATAGTGTCTGTAATTTTTAGGGATTGTAAACTCCTTTTACTTTTTATATATTAGGTTTTGCATTTATCGGGAAAAGGGGGAAGTGGGGGATTTTTAACTAAGTGTTGACTCCCAATCCATAAGTCGTTTCTTAAAAAAATATAGCCCGTTATGTATGATAAATGACTTTACAATCATCTACGGTTGTTAGGTCAGGTTTTTGTAAAGGGGAAAAATAATGGTTTGTTTGACTCGTGTAAATATCCTACCACATGTTCACTTCAGAATTTTATGAGTGTTTGTTACTCTTTAAAAAGTTTGGATCCATAGGTCATTTGCATCTTTGACATATTTCAAGCATGCATATCCATTTTTAAAACATGTGTAGAAAAAATCTCTTTGCTATAAAATTCTAAGCTATTAGGTTTGAACTAGTGGAATTTCCCAAACTTGGATAAGAATTGTCGGGAAAAGGGGGAGGTGGGGAATTTTTAACTGAGTGTTGACTACCAATCCGTCAGTCATTTCTTATAAAAATATAGCATGTTACGCATGATAAATCACTTTAGAATCAACTATGGTTGTTAGGTCAGCTTTTTGTAAATTGGCAAAATAGTGGCTTGTTTGACTTGAGTAAATATCCCACAACAAATTCACTTGAGAATTTAATGAGCATTTGTTATTCTCTTTAAATGGTTTGGATCCATAGGTCATTTGCATTTTTAACCTGTTTCAAGCATGCATATCCATTTTTAAAACATGTGTAGAAGAAATCTCTTTCTTAGAAAATTCCAAGCTATGAGGGTTGAACAAGTGGAATATCCCAAATGTGGATAAAAAAAACTTTTGTGTTCATTTGTGGTAAGTGAATAAATTTTCATTACTAACATTTGTTATTGTTTTAAATTTTTTTCTTACATAAACTCGAAAATTTTCATTTTGTAGTGATCTTTATGCCTCTTTTGTTTACGAGATGAAGGGAGAGCAAAAACTCAAAGTTTTGATTTTGGCAAAAAAAAATACATCTAAATGGGAAATGCTCAATGCACAAATGTAGAGAGAGATAATTTCAAAGATTGTCTGTAATTTTTAGGTATTGTAACCTACTTTTAGTTTTTATATTTTAGGTTTTGCAATCGTTAGGAAAAGGGGGAGGTGGGGGATTTTTAATTGAGTGTTGACTCCCAATCCGTAAGTCATTTCTTAAAAAAATATAGCCCGTTACGCATGATAAATCACTTTATAATCAACTATGGTTGTTAGGTATGCTTTTTGTAAATGGGCAAAATAATGGCTTGTTTGACTCGGGTAAATATCCCACCGCATATTCACTTGAGGATTTAATGAGCCTTTGTTATTCTATTTAAAAGGTTTGGATCCATAGGTCATTTGTATCTTTAACAAGTTTCAAGCATGCATATCCATTTTTAAAACATGGGTAGAAGAAATCTCTTTCTTATAAAATTCCAAGGTATTAGGGTTGAACTAGTGGAATTTCCAAAACTTGGATAAGTAAATTTTTGTGTTCATTTTGGGTGTGTGAATAAATATTCTTTACTTACATTTGTTATTTTTTAAAATTTTTTCCACACATAAACTCAAATATTTTAATTATGTTGTGATCTATTTGCCTTTTTGTTTACGGGTTCAAGGGAGAGCGAAAACTCAAAGTTTTTATTTAAGAAAAAAGTATACATCTAAAATGGTGTACAACTCAAAAATGTGGAGAGCGATAATTCCAAAGACTGTCTGTAATTTTTAGGGATTGTAAACTCCTTTAAGTTTTTATATATTAGGTTTTGCAATCGTCGGGACAAGGGGGAGGAGGGGGATTTTTAACTGACTGTTGGCTCCCAATCCATAAGTGATTTCTTACAAAAACATAGACCATTCCGCATGATATATCACATTACAATCCTCTATGGTTGTTAGGTCAGATTTTTTTAAATGGGAAAAATAATGGCTTGTTTGACTTAGGTAAATATCCCATCGTAGGTTCACTTGAAAATTTAATGAGCGTTTTTTATTCTCATTAAATGGTTTGGATCCATAGGTCATTTGGATCTTTAACATGTTTCAAGCATGCATATCATTTTTTGAAACATGTGTAGAAGAAATCACTTTCTTATAAAATTCCAAGCTTTGAGGGTTGAACTAGTGGAATTTCCCAAACTTAGATATAAAAATTTTTGTGTACATTTGTGGATTGAGAATAAATTTTCTTTACTTACATTTGTTATTTTTTTAAACTTTTTCATACATAAACTCTAACAGTTTCATTTTGTTGTGATCTATTTGCCTTTTTTGTTAACAGGATGAAGGGAGAGCGAAAACTCTAAAATGGAAATGCACAATGCACTAATGTAAAGGGAGATAATTCCAAAGATTGTCAGTAATTTTTAGGGATTGTAAACAACTTTTAGATTTTATATTTTACGTTTTGCAATCGTCGGGAAAAGGGGGAGGCGAAGGATTTTTAACTGAGCATTGACTCCCAATCGGTAAGTCATTTCGTACAAAAATATAGCCTGTTATGTATGATAAATCTCTTTACAATCAACTATGGTTGTTAGGTCAGGTTTCGGTAAATGGGCAAAATAATGGCTTGTTTGACTCGGGTAAATATCCCACCGCAAATTCACTTGAGGATTTAATGAGTGTTTGTTATTCTCATTCAAAGGTTTGGATCCATAGTTCATTTGCATCTTTAACATGTTTCAAGCATATATATCCATTTTTAAAACATGGGTAGAAGAAATCTCTTTCTTATAAAATTCCAAGCTATTCGGGTTGAACAAGTGGAATTTGCCAAACTTAGATAATCAAACTTTTGTGTTCATTTGTGGTGTGTGAATAAATTTTATTTACTTACATTTGTTATTGTTTTAAACTTTTACCACACATAAACTCTAAAATTTTCCTTTTGTTGTGATCTATTAACCTTTTTGTTTACGGGATGAAGGGAGAGCGAAAACTCAAAATTTTGATTTAAGAAAAGAGTATACATCTAAAATGGAATTGCACAATGCACAAATGTCGAGAACTATAATTGAAAAGAGTGTCTGTAATTTTTAGGGATTGTAAACTCCTTTTAGTTATTATATATTAGGTTTTGCAATCATCAGGAAACAGGGGAGGTGGGGGATTTTTAACAGAGCGTTGACTCCCAATCCATAAGTCATTTCTTAAAAAAATATTGCCCGTTACGCATGATAAATAACTTTACAATCATATATGGTTGCTAGGTCAGCTTTTTTTAAATGGTAAAAATAATGGCTTGTTTGACTTAGGTAAATATCCCACCGCACGTTCACTTGAAAATTTAATGAGCGTTTGTTATTCTCTTTAAAAGGTTTGGATCCATAGGTCATTTGCATCTTTAACATGTGTATCCATTTTTAAAACATGTGTAGAAGAAATCTCTTTCTTATAAAATTCCAAGCTATTAGGGTTAAACTCGTGGAATTTCCCAAACTTGGTGTGTGAATAAATTTTCTTTACTTACATTTGTTATTTTTTTTTTTTTGTTGTGAGCAATTTACGTTTTTTGTTTTCTGGATGAAGGGAGAGCGAAAACTCAAAATTTTGATTTAAGAAAAAAATAAACATCTAAAATGGAAATGCACAATACACAAATGTAAAGAGAGATAATTCCAAAGAGTGCCTGTAATTTTTAGGGATTGTAAACTTCTTTTAGTTTTATTATTTTAGGTTTTGCAACGGGGAAAGGGGAGGCGGGGTTTTTTTAACTGAATGTTGACTCCCAATCTGTAAGTAATTTCTTAGTAAAATATAGCCAGTTACGCATGATAAATCACTTTACAATCTACTATGGTTGTTTAGTCAACTTTTTTTAAATGGGCAAAATAATGGCTTGTATGACTCATGTAAATATCCCACCGCAAATTCACTCGAGGATTTAATGAGCATTTGCAATTCTTTTTTGGATCCATAGGTTATTTGCTTCTTTAACATGTATCAAGCATGCATATCCATTTTTAAAACATGGGTAGAAAAAATCACTTTCTTATAAAATTCTAAGCTATTAGGGTTGAACTAGTGGAATTTACCAAACATGGATAACAAAAGTTTTGTGTTCATTTGTGGTGTATAAATAAATTTTCTTTACTTACATTTGTTATTGTTTTAAATTTTTTCTACACATAAATCTAAAATTTTCATTTTTTTGTGATCTATTTGCCTTTTTGTTTACGGGATGAAGGGAGAGAAAAAACTCAAAATTTTGATTTTAAAAAAAAGTATATATCTGAAATGGAAATGCACAATGCACATATGTAGAGGGCGATAATTCCAAAGAGTGTCTTAATTTTTAGGGATTGTAAACTCCTTTTAGTTTTTATATGTTTGGTTTTGCAATCATCGGGAAAAGGCGGAGGACGGGGATTTTTAAGTGAGTGTTGACTCCCATTCCGTAAGTCATTTCTTACAAAAATATAGCCCGTTACGCATGATAAATCACTTTACAATCATCTATGGTTGTTAGGTCAACTTTTTGTAAATGGGCAAAACAATGGCTGGTTTGATTCGGGTAAATATCCCACCACACATTCACTTGAGAATTTAATGAGGGTTTGTTATTCTCTTAAAAAAGTTTGGATCCATAGGTCATTTTCATCTTTAACATGTTTCAAGCATGCATATCTATTTTTAAAACATGTCTAGAAAAAATCTCTTTCTTATAAAATTCCAAGCTATTAGGGTTGAACTAGCGGAATTTCCAAAACATGGATAATATGACATTTGTGTTCATTCATGGTGTGTGAATAAAATTTATTTACTTACATTTGTTATTGTTTTAAAGTTTTTCCATACAAAAACTCTAAAATATTAATTTTGTAGTGATCTATTTGCCTTTGTTGTTTTTAGGATGAAGGGAGAGACAAAACTCAAATTTTTTATTTAAGAAAAAAATATACATCTAAAATGGAAGTCCTCAATGAACATATGTAGAGAGACATAATTCTAAAGAGTTTCTATAATTTTTAGTGATTTTAAACTACTTTTAGTTTTATTATTTTAGGTTTTGCAATAGTTGGGGCAAGGGGGAGGTGGGGGATTTTTAACTGAGTGTTGACTCCCAATCTGTAAGTCATTTCTTAGAAAAATATACCCCGTTATGCATTATAGATCACTTTACAATCAACTATGGTTGTTATGTCTAGTTTTTGATAATGGGCAAAATATGGCTTGGTTGACTCAGGTAAATATCCCACCGCAAATTCACTTGAGGATTTAAAGAGCATTTGTAATTCTCTTTAAAAGATTTGGATCCATAGGTCATTGGCATCTTTATCATGTATCAAGCATGCATATCCATTTTTAAAACAAGGGACGAACAAATCTCTTTCATATAAAATTCCAAGCTATTAGGTTTGAACTAGTGGAATTTCCCAAACATGGATAACAAAATTTTTGTGTTCATTTGTGGTGTGTGAATAAATTTTCTTTACTTACATTTGTTATTGTTTTAAATTTTTTCCACACATAAACTCTAAAATTTTCATTTAGGTGTGATCTATTTGCCTTTTTGTTTACAGGATGAAGGGAGAGCAAAAACTCAAAGTTTTGATTTAAGAAAAAATTATACATCTAAAATTGAAATGCACATTGCACAAATGTAGAGAGCAATAATTCCAAAGAGTGCCTTAATTTTTAGGGATTGTAAACTCCTTTTAGTTTTTATATATTAGGTTTTCCAATCGTCGGCAAAAGGGGGATTTAGGGATTTTTAACTGAGTGTTGATTCCCATTCCATAAGTCATTTCTTACAAAAATATAGCCCGTTACGCATGATAAATAACTTTACAATAATCTATGGTTGTTAGGTCAGCTTTTTGTAATTGGGAAAAATAATGGCTTGTTTAACTCGCGTAAATATCCCACCATGCGTTCACTTGAGAGTTTAATGAGCATTTGTTATTCTCTTTAAAGGGTTTGGATCCATAGGTCATTTGCATCTTTAACATATTTCACACATGCATATCCATTTTTAAAACATGTGTAAAAGAAATCTCTTTCTTATAAAATTCCAAGCTAAGAGGGTTGAACTAGTGGAATTTCCCAAACTTGGATAACAAAACTTTTGTGTTCATTTGTGGTTAAAGAATAAAATTTCTTTACTTACATTTGTTATTGTTTTAATTTTTTTCATACATAAACTCTAAAATTTTCATTTAGTTATGATCTATTTGCCTTTTTGTTTATGAGATGAAGGGAGAGCGAACACACGAAGATTTGATTTAAGAAAAAAGTATACATCGAAAATGGAAATGCACAATGCACAAATATGGAGAGAGATAATTCCAAAGATTGTCTGTAATTTTTAGAGATCTTAAACTCCATTTAGTTTTCATATATTAGATTTTGCAATTGTCGGGAAATGGGGGAGGCGGGAGATTTTTAACTGTGTTGACCCACAATCCATAAGTCATTTCTTACAAAAATATAGGCCGTTATGTATGATAAATCACTTTACAATCAACTATGGTTGATAGGTCAGCTTTTTGTAAATGGGCAAAATAATGGCTTGTTTGACTCGGGTAAATATCCCACCGCACGTTCACAGAAGAATTTAATGAGGGTTTGTTATTCTCTTTAAAAAGTTTGGATCCAAAGGACATTTGCATCTTAAACATCTTTCAAGCATGCATATCCATTTTTAAAGCAAGGGTCGAAGAAATGTCTTTCATATAAAATTCCAAGCTATTAGGGTTGAACTAGTGGAATTTCCCAAACATGGAAACAAAAATTTTGTGTTCATTTGTTGAATGTGAATAAATTTTATTTTGTTACATTTGTTTTTGTTTTAAATTTTTTCCACACATAAGCTCTAAAATTCTGATTTTGTTGTGATCTATTTTCCTTTATGTTTACGGGAAGAAGGGAGAGCGAAAATTCAAAGTTTTGATTTAAGAAAAAAGTATACATCTAAAAGGAAAATGCACAATGCACAAATGTACAGAGAGATAATTCCAAAGAGTGTCTAATACTATTAGGGATTGTAAACTACTTTCAGTTTTTATATTTGAGGTTTTACAATCGTCAGGAAAAGAGGGACGCGGTGGATTTTCAACTGAGTGTTGACTCCCAATCCGTATGACATGTCTTACAATAATATAGTCCGTTATGCATGAAATATCACTTTACAATCAACTATGGTTGTTAGGTCAGGTTTTTGTAAATGGGCAAAATAATGGCTTGTTTGACTTGGGTAAATATCCCACAGCAAATTCACTTGAGGATTTAATGAGTTTTTGTTATTATCTTTAAAAGGTTTGGATCCATAGGTCATTTTTATCTTTAAAATGTTTCAAGCATGGATACCCATTTTTAAAACATGGGTAGAAGAAATCTCATTCTTATAAAATTCCAAGCTATTAGTGTTGAACTAGTGAAATTTCCCAAACTTGGATAATAAAATTTTTGTGTTCATTTGTGGTGTATGAATAAATTTTCTTTACTTTCATTTGTTATTGTTTTAAATTTTTTTCCTACATAAACTCTAAAATTTCATTTTGTTTAGATCTATTTGCCTTTTTTGTTTACAGGATGAAGGGAGTGGGAAAACTCATAGTTTTGATTTAAGAAAAAATTGTACATCTAAAATGGAAATGTACAATGCACAAATGTAGAGAGAGATAATTCCAAAGATTGTCTGTAATTTTTAGGGATTGTAAACTACATTTAGTTTTTATACATTAGGTTTTGCAATTGTCGGGAAAAGGGGGAGGCGACGGATTTTTTACTAAGTGTTGACTCCCAATCCATTTGAAATTTCTTACAAAAATATAGCCCGTTATGTATGATGAATCACTTTTCAATCATCTATGGTTATTAGGTCAGCTTTTTGTAAATGGACAAAATAATGGCTTGTTTGACTTGGGTAAATATCCCACCGCACATTCACTTAAAAATTAAATTAGGGTTATTTATTCTCTTTAAAAAGTTTGGATCCATAGGTCATTTTCATCTTTAACACAAGCTTGCATATCCATTTTTAAAATATGTGTAGAAAAAATCTCTTTCTTATAAAATTCCAAGCTATTAGGGTTGAACTAGTGGAATTTCCCAAACTTAGATAAAAAAACTTTTGCTTTCATTTGTGGAGTGTGAATAAATTTTCTTTACTTAAATTTTTTGATGTTTTAAAGTTTTTCCATGCTTAAACTCTAAATTTTTTATTTTGTTGCAATCTATTTTCCGTTTTTGTTTACACGATGAAGGGAGAGCGAAAACTCAAAATTTATATTTAAGAAAAAATATACATCTAAAATGGAAATGCACAATGCACAAATGTAGAGAGAGATAATTCCAAAGAGTGTGTTTATTTTTTATGAATTGTAAACTAGTTTTAGTTTTTATATTTTAGGTTTTGCATTCGTCGACAAAAAGGGGAGGCTGGGGATTTTTAACTGGGTGTTGGCTCCCAATCCGTAAGTCATTTCTAACAAAAATATAGCCCGTTACGCTTGATAAATCACTTTACAATCAACTATGGTTGTTAGGACAGCTTTTTTTAAATTGGCAAAATAATGGCTTGTTTGATTGAGTTAAATATCCCGTCACAAATTCGGTTGAGGTTTTAATGAACAATTGTTATTCTCTTTAAAAGGTTTTGATCTGTAGGTCATTCGCATCTTCATCATGTTTCATGCATGCATATCCATTTTTAAAACATGGGTAGAAGAAATCTCTTTCTTTTAAAATTCCAAGCTATTAGGGTTGAACTAGTGGAATTTCCAAAACTTGGATAACAAAACTTTTGTGTTAATTTGTGGTGTGTGAATAAATTTTCTTTACTTACATTGTTGTTGTTTTAAATTTTTTTCATACATAAACTCTAACATTTTCATTTTGTTGTGATCTATTTGCCTTTTTGTTTACGGGATGAAGGGAGAGCGAAAACATAAAGATTTCATTTAATAAAAAATTATACATCTAAAATGGATATGCACAATGCACAAATGTGGAGAGAGATAATTCCAAGATTGTCTGTAATTTTTAGGGATCATAAACTCCTTTTAGTTTTTATAAATTAGGTTTGGCAATTGTCGGGAAAAGGGGGAGGTGCGGGATTTTTAACTGTGTGTTGATTCCAAATCCATAAGTCATTACTTACAAAAATATAGCCCATTATGTATAATAAATTACTTTACAATCATCTATGGTTGTTAGGTCAGCTTTTTTTAAATGGGCAAAATAATGGCTTGTTTGGCACGGGTAAATATGCCACCTCACGTTCACTTGAGAATTTAATGAGGGTTTGTTATTCTCTTTAAAAAGTTTGGAACCATAGGTCATTTGCATCTTTATCATGTTTAATGCTTGCATATCCATTTTTAAAACATGTGTAGAAAAAATCTCTTTCTTATAAAATTCCAAGCTATTAGGGTTGAACAAGTGAAAATTCCCAAACTTGGATAACAAGACTTTTGTGTTCATTTTTGGTGTGTGAATAAATTTTCTTTACATAGACTTGTTTTTGTTTTAAATTTTTCCACATATAAACTCTAAAATTTTCATTGTGTTGTGATCTATTTTCCTTTTCTGTTTACGGGAAGAAGGGAGAGTGAAAACTCAAAGTTTTTATATAAGAAATAAGTACACATCTGAAATAAAAATGCACAATGCACAAATATAGAGAGAGATAATACCAAAGAGTGTCTGTATTTTTTAAGGATTGTAAACTACTTTTAGTTTTTATATTTTATGTTTTGCAATCGTCAGGAAAAAGGGGAGGCAGGCGATTTATAACTGAGTGTTGACTCCATATCCGTAAGTCATTTCTTAGAAAAATGTAGTCCATTATACATTATCAATCACTTTACAATCAACAATGGTTGTTAGGTCAGCTTTTTGTAAATGGGCAAAATAATGGTTTGTTTGACTCGGGGAAATATCCCATCGCAAATTCACTTCAGGATTTAATAAGTTTTTGTTATTCTCTATAAAAGGTTTGGATCCATAGATCATTTGTATATTTAACATGTTTCAAGCATGCATATCCATTTTTAAAACAGGGGTAGAAGAAATCTCTTTCTTATAAAATTCCAAGCTATTAGGGTTGAACTAGTGGAATTTCCCAAACTTGGATAACAAAACTTTTGTGTTCATTTGTGGTTGTGAAAAAATTTTCTTTACTTATATTTGTTATTGTTTTAAATTATTTTCATACATAAAATCTAAAAGTCATTTTGTTGTAATCTATCTGCCTTTTTTGTTTATGGGATGAAGGGACAACAAAAACTCAATGTTTTGATTTAAGAAAAATTGTATATCTAAAATGGAAATACACAATGCACAAATTTAGAGGGAGGTAATTTCTAAGATTGTCTGTAATTTTTAGGGATTTTAAACTTCTTTTAGTTTTTATATTTTAGGTTTTACAATCGTCGAGAAAAAAGGGAAGCCGGGGATATTTAACTAGGTGTTGACTCCCAATCGGTTAGTCATTTCTTACAAAAATATAGCCCGTGACACATGATAAATCACTTTACAATCAACTATGGTTGTTAGGTCAGTATTTTGTAAATTTTCAAAATAATGGCTTGTTTGACTCGGGTAAATATCCCACAACAAATTGGCTATAGTATTTAATGAGTGTTTGTTAATCTCTTTAAAAGGTTTTGATCCATAGGTCATTTGCATCTTTAACATGTTTGAAACATGCATATCCATTTTTAAAGTATGGGTAGAAGAAATCGCTTTCTTATAAAATTCCATGCTATTAGGGTTGAACTAGTGGAATTTCCCAAACTTGGATAACAAAACTTTTGTGTTAATTTATGGTGTGTGAATAAATTATTTTACTTAAATTTGTTATTGTTTTAAATTTTATTTATACATAAACTCTAACATTTTCATTTTGTTGTGATCTATTTGCCTTTTCGATTATGGGATGAAGGGAGAGCGAAACCACAAAGATTTGATTTAAGAAAAAAGTATACATCTAAAATGGATATGCACAATGTAAAAATGTGGAGAGAGATAATTCCAAAGATTTTCTGTAATTTTTAGGGATCATAAACTCCTTTTAGTTTTTATAAATTAGGTTTTGCAATTGTCTAGAAAAGGAGGAGGCAAGGTATTTTTAACTGTGTGTTGACTCCATATCCATAAGTCATTACTTAAAAAAATATAGCCTATTATGTATGAGAAATTACTTTACAATCATCTATGGTTGTTAGGTCAGCTTGTTGTAAATGGGCAAAATAACGGCTTGCTTGACTCGGGTAAATATCCCACCTCACATTCACTTGAGAATTTAATTAGGGTTTGTTATTCTCTTTCAAAAAATTTGGATCCATAGGTCATTTGCATCTTTAACATGTTTAAAGCTTGCATATCCATTTTTAAAACATGTGTAGAAAAATTCTCTTTCTTATAAAACTCCAAGCTATTTGGGTTGAACTAGTGGAATTTCCCAAACTTGGATAACAAGACTTTTGTGTTCATTTTGGGTGTGTGATTATATTTTCTTTACTTAAATTTGTTATAGTTTTAAATTTTTTCTGTACTTAAACTCTAAAATGTTCATTTTGTTGTAATCTATTTACCTTTTTTGTTTTCAGGATGAAGGGAGAGCGAAAACTCAAAATTTTGATTTAAGAAAAAAATATTCATCTAAAATGGAAAAGCACAATGCACAAATATAGAGAGAGATAATTCCAAAGAGTGTCTATAATTTTTAGGGATTGCTAACAACTTTTATTTTTAATATTTGAGGTTTTTCAATTGTCGGGGAAAGGGGGAGACAAGGGGATTTTTAACTGAGTGTTGACACCCAATCTGTAAGTCATTTCTTAGTAAAATGTAGCCCGTTACGCATGATAAATCACTTTACAACCAACTATGGTTGTTAGGTTTACTTTTTGTTAATGGGCAAAATAATGGCTTGTTTGACTCGGGTAAATATCCCACATTAAATTCACTTGAGGATTTAATGAGCATTTGTAATTCTCTTTAAAAGGTTTGGATCCATAGGTGATTTGAATCTTTAACATGTATCAAGCATGCATATCCATTTTTAAAATATGCGTAAAAAAAATCTCTTTCTTATCAAATTCCAAGCTATTAGTGATGAACTTGTGGAATTTCCCTAACATGGATAACAAAAGTCTTGTGTTCATTTGTGGTGTGTGAATAAATTTTCTTTACTTACACATAAATCTAAAATTTTCATTTTGTTGTGGTCTATTTGCCTTTTTGTTTACGGGATGAAGGGAGAACGAAAGCACAAAGATTTGATTTAAGAAAAAATTATACATCTAAAATTGATATGCACAATGCACAAATGTGGAGTGAGATAATTCCAAAGATTGTCTGTAATTTTTAGGGATCATAAACTCCTTTTAGTTTTTATAAATTAGGTTTTACAATTGTCGGGAAAAAGGGGAGACAGGGGATTTTTAACTCTGTGTTGACTCCAAATACATAAGTCATTACTTACAAAAATATAGCCCATTATGTATGATAAATTACTTTACAATCATCTATGGTTGTTACATCAGCTTTTTGTAAATGGGCAAAATAATGGTTTGTTTGACTCAGGTAAATATCCCACCTCACGTTCACTTGAGAATTTAATGAGGGTTTGTTATTCTCTTTAAAAAGTTTGGATCCATATGTCATTTGCATATTTAACATGTTTAAAGCATGCATATCCATTTTTAAAATATGTGTAGAAAAAATCTCTTTCTTATAAAATTCCAAGCAATAAGGGTTGAACTAGTGGAATTTTCCAAACATGGATTACAAGAAGTGTTCATTTTTGGTGTGTGAATATATTTTTTTTACTTAAATTTGTTATTGTTTTAAAGTTTTTCCATACTTAAACTCTAAAATGTTCATTTTGTTGTGAAATATTTGCCTTTTTTATTTTTAGGATGATAGGAGAGCCACAAGTCAAAGTTTTGATTTAAGAAAAAAATATACATCTAAAATGGAAATGAACAAAACACAAATGTAGAGAGAGATAATTCCAAAGATTTTCTACAATTTTTAGGGATTGTTAACTACTTTTAGTTTTAATATTTTAGGCTTTGCAATCGTCGGGGAAAGGGGGAGGTGGGGGATTTTTAACTGAGTTTAACTCCCAATCCGTAAGTCATTTATTTGAAAAATATAGCCCGTTATGCATGATAAATCACTTTACAATCAACTATGCTTGTTAGGTCTGCTTTTTGTTAATGGGCAAAATAATGGCCTATTTGATTCAGGTAAATATCCCACCGCAAATTCACTTGAGGTGTGAAAGAGCATTTCTAATTCTCTTTAAAATATTTGGATCCATAGGTCATTTTCATCTTTAACATGAATCAAGCATGCATATCCATTTTTAAAACATGGGTTGAAGAAATCTCTTTGATATAAAATTCCAAGCTATTTGGGTTGAACTAGTGGAATTTCCCAAACGTGGATAACAAAACTTTTGTGTTTATTTGTGGAGTGTGAATAAATTTTCTTTACTTATATTTTCTATTGTTTTAAAGTTTTTCCATACATAAACTCTAAAATTTTCATTTTTTTGTCATCTATATGCCTTTTTTGTTTACGAGATGAAGGGAAAGCGAAAACTCAATGTTTTGATACAAGAAAAAAGTATACATCTAGAAAGGAAATGCACAATGCTCAAATGTAGAGAGAGATAAATCCAAAGAGTGTCTGTAATTATTAGGGATTGTAAACTACTTTTATTTTTTATATTTTAGGTTTTCCAATCGTCAAGAAAAAGGGGAGGTGGGCGATTTTTAACTGAGTGTTGACACCATATCTATAAGTCATTTCTTAAAAAAATATAGTTCGTTAAGCATGATACATCACTTTACAATCAACTATGGTTGTTAGGTCAGCTTTTCGTAAATGGGTAAAATAATGATTTGTTTGACTCGGGTAAATATCCCACCGGAAATTCACTTGAGGATTTAATGAGTTTTTGTTATTCTCTATAAAAGGTTTGGATCCATAGGACATTTGCATCTTTAAAACGTTCAAGCATGCATATCCATTTTTAAAACATGGGTAAAAGAAACCTCTTTCTTATAAAATTCCAAGCTATTAGGGTTGAACTAGTGGAATTTTCCAAACTTGGATAACAAAAATTTTGTGTTCATTTTTGGTTGTGAATAAATTTTCTTTAGTTACATTTTTTATTGTTTTAAATTTTTTTCAGACATAAAATCTAAAATTTTCATTTTGTTGTGATCTATTTGCCTTTTTTCTTTACGGGATGAATGGAGAGCAAAAACTCAATGTTTTGATTTAAGAAAAAATTGTATATCTAAAATGGAAATGCACAATGCAAAAATGTAGAGAGAGGTAATTCTTAAAATTTTATGTAATTTTTAGGGATTTTGAACTCCTTTTAGTTTTTATATATTAGGTTTTGCAATCGTCGGGAAAAGGGGGAGGTGGGGGATTTTTAACAGAGTGTTGACTCCCATTCCATAAGTCATTTCTTACAAAGATATAGCCTATTACACTTGACAAATAACTTTACAATCATCTATGGTTGTTAGGTCAACCTTTTGTAAATGGGCAAAATAATGTCTTGTTTGACTCGAGTAAATATCCCACCGCACGTTCATTTGAGAACTTAATGAGGCTTTGTTATTCTCTTTAAAAAGTTTGTATCCATAGGTCATTTGCATCTTTAACATGTTTCAAGCATTCATATCCTTTTTTAAAACATGTGTGGAAAAAAATATCTTTCTTATAAAATTCCAAGCTATTAGGGTTGAACTAGTGGAATTTTCAAAACTTGGATAACAAGACTTTTGTGTTCATTTGTGGTGTGTGGATAAATTTTATTTACTGACATATGTTATTTTTTAAAAAAGTTTCCATACTTAAACTCTAAAATGTTCACTTTGTTGTGATCTATTTGCCTTTTTTGTTTTTAGGATGAAGGGAGAGCCCAACTAAAATTTTTGATTTAATAAAAAAATATACATCTAAAATGGAAATGCACAAAACACAAATGTAGAGAGATAATTCCAAAGATTGTCTGTAATTTTTAGTGATTCTAAAATACTTTTCCTTTTAATATTTTAGGCTTCGCAATTGTAGAGGAAATGGGGAGGTGGAGAATTTTTAACTGAGTGTTGACTCCCAATCTGTAAGTCATTATTAGAAAAATATAGCCCGTTATGCATGATAAATCACTATACAATCAACTATGCTTGTTAGGTTTGCTTTTTGTTAATGGGAAAAATAATGGCCGGTTTGACTCGGGTAAATATCCCACCACAAATTCAATTGTGGATTTAAAGAGCATTTGTAATTCTCTTTAAAAGGTTTGGATCCATAGGTCATTCGCATCTTTAACTTGTATCATGCATGCATATCCATTTTTAAAACATGGGTCGAAGAAATCTCTTTTATATAAAATTCCAACCTATTTGGGTTGAACTAGTGGAATTTCCCAAACGTGGATAACCCAACTTTTGTGTTTATTTGTGGAGTGTGAATAATTGTTTTTTACTTATATTTGTTATTTTAAAAAAAAAATTCCACACATAAGCTCTAAAATTTTCATTTTGTTGTGATCTATTTGCCTTTCTGTTTACGGTATGAAGGGAGAGCGAACACTCAAAGTTATGATTGAAGAAAACATTATACATCTAAAGGGGAAATACACCATGCACAAATGTAGAGAGCGGTAATTTCAAAGAGTGTCTTAGTTTTTAGGATTTGTAAACTCTTTTTAGTTTATATATATTAGGTTTTGCAATCGTCGGGAAAAGGGGGAGGTCGGGAATTTTTAACTGAGTGTTGACTCCCATTCCATAAGTCATTTCTTAATAAAATACAGTCCGTTATGCATGAAAAGTCTCTTTACAATGATCTATGGTTGTTAGGTCAGGTTCTTGTAAATGGGAAAATAATGGCTTGTTTGACAAGGGTAAATATCCCACCGCACGTTCACTTGAGAATTTAATGAGTGTTTGTTATTCTCTTTAAAGGGTTTGGATCCATAGGTCATTTGCATATTTAACATGTTTCACACATGTGTATCCATTTTTAAAATATGTGTAGAAGAAATCTCTTTCTGATAAAATTCAAAGCTATGAGGGTTGAACTAGAGGATTTTCCGAAACTTGGATAACAAAACTTTTGTGTTCATTTGTGGCGTATGAATAAATTTTATTCACTAGGATTTGTTATTGTTTTAAAATTTTTTCATACATAAAATCTAAAATTTTCATTTTTTTGTGATCTATTTGCCTTTTTCTTTCCTGGATGAAGGGAGAGTGAAAACCCAAAGACTTGACTGTAGAAAAAAGTATACATCTAAAATGGAAATGCACAATGCACAAATGTGGAGAGAGATAATTCCAATGATTGTTTGTAATTTTTAGGGATCATAAACTCCTTTTAGTTTTTTTATGTTATGTTTTGCAATAGTCAGGAAAAGGGGGAGGCGGAGGATTTTTAACTGTGTGTTGACTCCCAATCCATAAGTCATTTCTTACAAAAATATAGCCCGTTATGTATGATCAATCAATTTACAATCATCTATGGTTATTAGGTCAACTTTTTGTAAATGGGCAAAATAATGGTTTGTTTGCCTCGGGTAAATATCCCACCACACCTCCACTTGAGAATTTATAGAGGGTTTGTTATTCTCTTTAAAAAGTTTCGATCCAAAGGTCATTTGCATCTTTAACATGTTTCAAGCAAGCATATCCACTTTTAAAACATGTGTAGAAAAAATCTCTTTCTTATAAAATTCCAAGCTATTAGGGTTGGCCTAGTGGAATTTCCCAAACTTAGATAACAAGACTTTTGTGTTCATTTGTGGTGTGTGAATAAATTTTCTTTACTGACATTTTTTATTGTTTTAAATTTTTTCCATACTTAAACTCTAAAATGTTCATTTTGTTGTGATCTATTTGCCTTTTTTGTTTTTCGGGTGAAGGGAGAGCCACAACTCAAAGTTTTAATTTAAGAAAAAAATACTTCTATAATGGAAATGCACAAAGCACAAATGTAGAGAGAGATAATTCAAAAGAGTGTCTGTAAATTGTAGGGATTTGAAACTACTTTTAGTTTTAATATTTTAGGCTTTGCAATCGTCGGGGAAAGGGGGAGGTGGGGGATTTTTAACTGAGTGTTGACTCCCAATCCGAAAATCATTTATTGGAAAAATATAGCCCGTTATGCATGATAAATCACTATACAATCAACAATGCTTTTTAGGTCTACTTTTTGTTAATGGGCAAAATAATGGCCTGTTTGACTCGGGTAAATATGCCACCGCAAATTCCCTTGAGGATTTAAAGAGCATTTTTAATTCTCTTTAAAAGGTTTGGATCCATAGGTCATTTTCATCTTTAACATGTATCAAGCGTGCATATCCTTTTTTAAAACATAGGTCGAAGAAATCTCTTTCATATAAAATTCCAAGCTATTTGGGTTGAACTAGTGGAATTTCCCAAACATGGATAACAAAAATTTTGTGTTTATTTGTGGTGTGTGAATAAATTTTCATTACTTACATTTATTATTTTTTAAAAATTTTTCCACACATAAACTCTAAAATTTTCATTTTTTTGTGATCTATTTGCCTTTTTGTTTACGGGATGAAGGGAGAGCGAAAACTCAAAGTTTTTATTTAAGAAAACATTATACATCTAAAAGGGAAACACACCATGCACAAATGTAGATAGCAATATTTCCAAAGAATTTCTTAATTTTTAGGGATTTTAAACTTCTTTTAGTTTTTATATATTAGGTTTTTCAATCGTTGGGAAAAGGGAGAGGTCGGGGATTTTAACTGAGTATTGACTCCCATTCGATAAGTCCTTTCTTAGAAAAATATATCCCATTATGCATGATAAATCACTTTACAATCAACTATGGTTGTTAGGTCAACTTTTTGTAAATTTGCAAAATAATGGCTTGTTTGGTTCGGGTAAATATCCCACCGCAAATTCTCATGAGTATTTAATGAGCATTTGTTATTCTCTTTAAAAGGTTTTGATCCATATTTCATTTGTATCTTTAACATGTTTGAAACATGCATATCTATTTTTAAAATATGGGTAGAAGAAATCTCTTTGTTATAAAATTCCAAGCTATTATAGTTGAACTAGTGGAATTTCCCGAACTTGGATAACAAAACTTTTGTGATCATTTGTGGTGTGTGAATAATTTTTCTTTACGTACATTTTTTATTGTTTTAAATTTTTTTTTACATAAACTCTAACATTTTCATTTTGTTGTGATCTATTTGCCTTTTTTATTACGGGATGAAGGGAGAACGAAAGCACAAAGATTTGATTTAAGAAAAAAGTATACATCTAAAATTGATATGCACAATGCTCAAATGTGAAGAGAAATAATTCCAAAGATTGTCTGTAATTTTTAGGGATCATAAACTCCTTTTAGTTTTTATAAATTAGGGTTTGCAATTGTCGGGAAGAAGGGGAGACGGGGGATTTTTAACTCTGTCTTGACTCCAAATACATAAGTCTTTACTTACAAAAATATAACCCACAATGTATGATAAATTACTTTACAATCATCTATGGTTGTTACGTCAACTTTTTGTAAATGGGCAAAATAATGGCTTGTTTGACTCGGGTAAATATCCCACCTCACGTTCACCTGAGAATTTAATGAGGGTTTGTTATTCTCTTAAAAAAGTGTGGATCCATAAGTCATTTGCATCTTTAACATGTTTAAAGCATGCATATCCATTTTTAAAACATGTGTAGAAAAAATATCTTTCTTATAAAATTCCAAGCTATTGGGGTTGAACTAGTGGAATTCTCCAAACTTGGATAACAAGACTTTTGTGTTCATTTTTGGTGTGTGATTATATTTTGTTTACGTACATTTGTTATAGTTTTAAAGTTTTTCCATACGTAAACTCTAAAATGTTCATTTTTGGTTGAGAATAAATTTTCTTTAGTTACATTTGTTATTTTTTTCAATTTTTTTTCATACATATAATATAAAATTTTCATTTTGTTGTGATCTATTTGCCTTTTTTGTTTACGGGATGAATGGAGAGCAAAAATTCAATGTTTTTATTTTATAAAATATTGTATATCTAAAATAGAAATGCACAATGCACAAATGTAGAGAGAGGTAATTCCAAAGATTTTCTTTAATTTTTAGGGATTGTGAACTCCTTTTAGTTTTTATATATGAGGTTTTGCAATCATCGAAAAATGGGGGAGGTGGGGGATTTTTAATAGAGTGTTGACTCCCATTCCATAAGTCATTTCTAACAAAGATATAGCCTATTACACTTGATAAATCACTTTACAATCATCTATGGTTGTTAGGTCAACTTTTTTGTAAATGGGCAAAATAATGTCTTGTTTGACTCGAGTAAATATCCCACCGCACGTTCACTTGAGAACTTAATGAGGGTTTGTTATTCTATTTAAAAAGTTTGTATCCATAGGTCATTTGCATTTTTATCATGTTTCAAGCATTCATATCCGTTTTTAAAACATGTGTTGAAAAAATATCTTTCTTATTAAATTCCAAGCTATTAGGGTTGAACTAGTGGAATTTCCCAAACTTGGATAACAAGACTTTTGTGTTCATTTGTGGTGTGTGGATAAATTTTATTTACTGATATTTGTTATTGTTTTAAAATTTTTCCATACTTAAACTCTAAAATGTTCATTTTGTTGTGATCTATTTGCCTTTTTTGTTTTTAGGATGAAGGGAGAGCCCAACTCAAAGTTTTGATTGAAGAAAAAAATATACATCTAAAATGGAAATACACAAATGTAGAGAGATAATTCCAAAGATTGTCTGTAATTTTTAGGGATTCTAAATTACTTTTCCTTTTAATATTTTAAGCTTTGCAATTGTCGGGGAAAGGGGGTGGTGGGGGATTTTTAACTGAGTGTTGACTCCCAATCCGTAAGTCATTATTAGAAAAATATAGCCCATTATGCATGATAAATCACTTGACAATCAACTATGCTTGTTAGGTCTGCTTTTTGTTAATGGGCAAAATAATGGCCTGTTTGACTCGGGTAAATATCCCACCACAAATTCACTTGAGGATTTAAAGAGCATTTGTAATTCTATTTAAAAGGTTTGGATCCGTAGGTAATTTTCATCTTTAACTTGTATCATGCATGCATATCCATTTTTAAAACATGGGTCGAAGAAATCTCTATTATATAAAATTCCAAGCTATTTGGGTTGAACTAGTGGAATTTCCCAAACGTGGATAACAAAACTTTTGTGTTTATTTGTGGAGTGCAAATAAATTTTTTTTACTTGCATTTGTTATTTTTTAAAAAAATTTCCACACATAAACTCTAAAATTTTTATTTTGTTGTGATCTATTTGCCTTTCTGTTTATGGTACGAAGGGAGAGCGAAAACTCAAAGTTTTGATTTAAGAAAAAATTATACATCTAAAAGGGAAATGCACCATGCACAAATGTAGAGAACGATAATTCCACAGAGTGTCTTAATTTTTACGGTTTGTAAACTCTTTTTAGTTTCGATATATTAGGTTTTGCAATCGTCGGGAAAAGGGGGAGGTCGGGGATTTTTAACTGAGTGTTGACTCCCATTCCATAAGTCATTTCTTAATAAAATATAGTCCATTACACATGATAAGTCACTTTACAATGATCTATGGTTGTTAGGTCAACCTTTTGTAGATGGGAAAAATAATGGCTTGTGTGACAAGGGTAAATATCCCACCGCACGTTCACTAGAAAATTTAATGAGTGTTTGTTATTCTCTTTAAAGGGTTTGGATCCATAGGTCATTTGCATATTTAACATGTTTCACACATGCATATCCATTTTTAAAACATGTGTAGAAGAAATCTCTTTCTCATAAAATTCAAAGCTATGAGGTTGAACTAGTGGATTTTCCCAAACTTGGATAACTAAACTTTTGTGTTCATTTGTGGTGTGTGAATAAATTTTATTTACTCAGATTTGTTGTTGTTTTAAATTTTTTTCATACATAAAATCTAAAATTTTCATTTTTTTGTGATCTATTTGCCTTTTTCTTTACAGGATGAAGGGAGAGCGAAAACCCAAAGATTTGATTGAAGAAAAAAGTATACATCTAAAATGGAAATGCACAATGCACAAATGTGGAAAGAGATAATTCCAATGATTGTCTGTAATTTTTAGGGATCATAAACTCCTTTTAGTTTTTTTATGTTAGGTTTTGCAATAGTTAGGAAAAGGGGGAGGCGGGGGATTTTTAACTATGTGTTGACTCCCAATCCATAAGTCATTTCTTAAAAAAATATAGCCCGTTATGTATGATCAATCACTTTACAATTATCTATGGTTGTTAGGTCAACTTTTTGTAAATGGGCAAAATAATGGCTTGTTTGACTCGGGTAAATATCCCACCGCACGTTCACTTGAGAATTTATTGAGGGTTTTTTATTATCTTTAAAAAGTTTGGATCCAAAGGTCATTTGCATCTTTAACATGTTTCAAACAAGCATATCCATTTTTAAAACATATGTAGAAAAATTCTCTTTCTTATAAAATTCCAGCTATTAGGATTGACCTAGTGGAATTTCCCAAACTTAGATAACAAGACTTTTGTGTTCATTTGTGGTGTGTGAATAAATTTTCTTTACTGACATTTGTTATTTTTTTAATTTTTTTCCATACTTAAACTCTAAAAAGTTCATCTTGTTGTGATCTATTTGCCTTTTTTGTTTTTCGGGTGAAGGAAGAGCCACAATTCAATGTTTTGATTTAAGAAAAAAATATACATCTATAATGGAAATGCACCAAGCACAAATGTAGAGAGGGATAACTCCAAAGAGTGTCTATAAATTGTAGGGATTCTAAACTACTTTTAGTTTTAATATTTTAGGCTTTGCAATCGTCGGGGAAAGGGGGAGGTGGGGGATTTTTAACTGAGTGTTGACTCCCAATCCGAAAATCATTTATTAGAAAAATATAGCCCGTTATGCATGATAAATCACGTTACAATCAACAATGCTTTTTAGGTCTACTTTTTGTTAATGGGCAAAATAATGGCCTGTTTGACTCGGGTAAATATCCCACCGCAAATTCTCTAGAGGATTTAAAGAGCATTTTTAATTCCCTTTAAAAGGTTTGGATCCATAGGTCATTTGAATCTTTAACATGTATCAAGCATGCATATCCTTTTTTCAAACATGGGTTGAAGAAATCTCTTTCATATAAAATTTGAAGCTATTTGGGTTGAACTAGTGGAATTTCCCAAACGTGGATAACAAAAATTTTGTGTTTATTTGTGGTGTGTGAATAAATTTTCTTTACTTACATTTATTATTTTTTTAAATTTTTTCCACACATAAACTCTAAAATTTTCATTTTGTTGTGATCTATTTGCCTTTTTGTTTACGGGATGAAGGGAGAGCGAAAACTCAAAGTTTCTATTTAAGAAAAAATTATACATCTAAAAGGGAAACACACCATGCACAAATGTAGAGAGTAATATTTTCAAAGAGTGTCTTAATTTTTAGGGATTGTAAACTCCTTTTAGTTTTTATATATTAGGTTTTTCAATCATCGGGAAAAGGGAGAGGTCGGGGATTTTTAACTGAGTATCGACTCCCATTCCATAAGTCCTTTCTCAGAAAAATATAGCCCATTACGCATGATAAATCACTTTACAATCAACTATGGTTGTCAGGTCAGCCTTTTGTAAATTTCCAAAATAATGGCTTGTTTGATTCAGGTAAATATCCCACCGCAAATTCGCTTGAGTATTTAATGAGCATTTGTTATTCTCTTTAAAAGGTTTTGATCCATATTTCATTTGTATCTTTAACATGTTTGAAACATGCATATCCATTTTTAAAATATGGGTAGAAGAAATCTCTTTATTATAAAATTCCAAGCTGTTATGGTTAAACTAGTGGAATTTCCCAAACTTGCATAACAAAACTTTTGTGATCATTTGTGGTGTGTTAATAATTTTTATTTACTTACATTTGTTATTGTTTTAAAAAATTTTTTATACATAAACTCTAACATTTTCATTTTGTTGTGATCTATTTGCCTTTTTGATTACGGGATGAAGAGAGAACGAAAGCACAAAGATTTGATTTAAGAAAAAAGTATACATCTAAAATTGATATGCACAATGCACAAATGTGGAGAGAGATAATTCCAAAGATTGTCTGTAATTTTTAGGGATCATAAACTCCTTTTAGTTTTTATAAATTAGGTTTTGCAATTGTCGGGAAAAGGGGGAGATGGGGGATTTTTAACTCTGTGTTGACTCCAAATACATAAGTCATTACTTACAAAAATATAGCCCATTATGTATGATATATTACTTTACAATCATCTATGGTTGTTACGTCAGCTTTTTGTAAATGGGCAAAATAATGGCTTGTTTGACTGGGGTAAATATCCCACCTAACGTTCACCTGAGAATTTAGTGAGGGTTCGTTATTCTCTTTAAAAAGTTTGGATCCATATGTCCTTTGCATCTTTAACATGTTTAAAGCTTGCATATCCATTTTTAAAACATGTGTAGAAAAAATCTCTTTCTTATAAAATTCCAATCTTAGGGTTGAACTAGTGAAATTTTCCAAACTTGGATAACAAGACTTTTGTGTTCATTTTTGGTGTGTGAATATATTATCTTTACTTAAATTTGTTATTGTTTTAAAGTTTTTCCATACTTAAACTCTAAAATGTTCATTTTTTTGTGATCTATTTGCCTTTTTTTTTTCAGGATGAAAGGAGAGCGAGAACTCAAAGTTTTGATTTAATAAAAAAATATATATCTAAAATGGAAATGCACAATGCACAAATTTAGAGAGATATAATTCCAAAGAATGTTTGCAATTTTTAGGGATAGTCAGCTTTAATATTTGAGGTTTTCCAATCGTCGGGGAAAGGGGGAGACAGGGGGATTTTTCACTGAGTGTTGACACCCAATCCGTGAGTCATTTCTTAGTAAAATATAGCCTGTTACGCATGATAAATTACTTTACAACCAACTATGGTTGTTAGGTTAGCTTTTTGTTAATGGGCAAAATAATGGTTTGTTTGACTCGGGTAAATATCCCACTGCAAATTCACTTGAGGATTTAATGAGCATTTGTAATTCTCTTGAAAAGGTTTGGATCCATAGGTCATTTGAATCTTTAACATGTGTCCAACATGCATATCCCTTTTTAAAACATGGGTGGAAAACATCTCTTTCTCATACAATTCCAAGCTATTAGTGTTGAACTTGTGGAATTTCCCTAACATGGATAACAAAAGTTGTGTTCATTTGTGGTGTGTGAAAAAAATTTATTTACTTACATTTTTTATTGAATTAAATTTTTTCCACACATAAATCTGAAATTTTCATTTTGTTGAGGTCTATTTGCCTTTTTGTTTAAGGGATTAAGGGAGAGCGAAAACTCAAAGTTTTGATACAAGAAATAAGTTTACATCTAAAATGAAAATGCATAATGCACAAATGTAAAGAGCGATAATTCCAAAGAGTATCTTAATTTTTAGGGATTATAAACTCTTTTTAGTTTTTATATGTTTGGTTTTGCAATCGTTGGGAAAAGGGGAGGTCAGGGATTTTTAACTGAGTGTTGACTCCCATTCCATAAGTAATATCTTACAAAAATATAGTATGTTATGCATGATAAATCACTTTACAATCATCTATGGTTGTAGGTCACCTTTTTGTAAATAGGCAAAATAATGGCTTGTTTGACTCGGGTAAATATCCCACCGCACGTTCACTTGAGAATTGAAGGAGGGTTTGCTATTCTCTTTAAAAAGTTTGTATCCTTAGGTCATTTGCATCTTTAACATGTTTCAAGCATGCATATCCATTTTTAAAACATATGTAGAAAAAATATCTTTCTTATAAAATTCCAAGCTACTAGGGTTGAACTAGTGGAATTTACCAAACTTGGATAACAAGACTTTTGTGTTCATTTGTGGTGTGTGAATAAATTTTCTTTACTGACATTTTTTATTATTTTAAAGCTTTTCCATACTTAAACTCTAAAATATTCCTTTTGTTGTGATCTATTTGCCTTTTTTGTTTTTAGGATGAAGGGTATGCCACAACTCAAATTTTTGATTTAAGAAAAAAATATACATCTAAAATTGAAATGCACAAAGAACAAATGTAGAGAGAGATAATTCCAAAGAGTGTCTGTAATTTTAAGGGATTGTAAACTACTTTTAGTTTTAATATTTTAGGCTTTGCAATCGTCGGGGAAAAGGGGAGGTGGGGGATTTTTAACTGAGTGTTGACTCCCAATCCGTAAGTCATTTATAAGAAAAATACTGGAGGTTATGAATGATAAATCACTTTACAATCAACTATGCTTGTTAGGTCTGCTTTTTGTTAATGGGAAAATGAATGGCCTGTTTGACTCGGGTAAATATCCCACCGCAAATTCACTTGAGGATTTAAAGAGAATTTGTAATTCTCTTTAAAAGGTTTGGATCCATAGGTCATTTTCATCTCTAACATGTATCAAGCATGCATATCCATTTTTAGAACATAGTTCAAAGAAATATTTTTCATATAAAATTCCAAGCTATTTGGGTTGAACTAGTGGAATTTCCCAAATGTGGATAACAAAACTTTTTTGTTTATTTGTGGAGTGTGAATAAATTTTATTTACTTACATTTGTTATTGTTTTAAATTCTTTCCACACATAAAATCTAAAATTTTCATTTTTTTGTGATCTATGTGCCTTTTTGTTTACGGGATGAAGGGAGAGCGAAAACTCAAAGTTTTGATTTAAGAAAAAATTATACATCTAAAATGGAAATGCACAATGCACAAATGTGGAGAGAGATAATTTAGAAGATTGTCTACAATTTTTAGGGATCGTAAACTTCTTTTAGTTTTTTTATGTTAGGTCTTGTAATATTTGGGAAAAGAGGGAGGCGGGGGATTTTTAACTGTGTGTTGACTCCCAATCCATAAGTCATTTCTTACAAAAATATAGCCCGTTATGTATGATCATTCACTTTACAATCATCTATGGTTGTTAGGTCAACTTTTTTTCAATGGGCATAATATTGGCTTGTTTGACTCGGGTAAATATCCCACCGCACATTCACTTGCGAATGTATTGAGGGTTTGTTATTCTCTTTAAAAAGTTTGGATCCAAAGGTCATTTGCATCTTTAACATGTTTCAAGCATGCATATCCATTTTTAAAACATGGGTAGAAAAAATCTCTTTCTTATAAAATTCCAAGCTATTAGGGTTGAACTAGTGGAATTTCCCGAACTTGGATAACAACACTCTTGTGTTCATTTGTGGTGTGTGAATAAGTTTTCTTTACTTAAATTTGTTATTGTTTTAAAGTTTTTCCATACATAAACACTAAAATTTTCTTTTTTTTTTGTCATCTTTACTCCTTTTTTGTTTATGGGATGAAGGGAGAGCGAAAACTCAAAGTTTTAATATTAGAAAAAAGTATACATCTAAAATGGAAATGAACAATGCACAAATGTAGAGATATAATTCCAAAGAGTGTCTATAATTTTTAGGGATTGTAAACTACTTTTAGATTTTATATTTTAGGTTTTGCAATAGTCAGGAAAAAGGGGAGGCGGGTGATTTTTGAATGAGTGTTGACTCCATATCTGTAAGTCATTTCTTAAAAAAAATATAGTCCGTTATGCATGATAAATTACTTTACAATCAACTATGGTTGTTAGGTCAGCTTTTGAAAATGGGCAAAATAATGGTTCGTTTGACTCGGGTAAATATTCCACAGCAAATTCATTTGAGGATTTAATGAGTTTTTGGTTATTCTCTATAAAAGGTTTGGATCCATAGGTCATTTGCATCTTTAACATGTTTCAAGCATGCATATCCATTTTTAAAACATGGGTAGAAGAAATCTCTTTCTTCTAAAATTCCACGCTATTAGGGTTGAACTAGTGGAATTTCCCAAACTTGGATAACAAAACTTTTGTGTTCATTTGTGGTTGTGCATAAATTTTCTTTACTTATATTTTTTATTGTTTTAAATTTTTTTTCATACATAAAATCTAAAATTTTCATTTTGTTGTGATCTATTTGCCTTTTTTGTTTACGTGATGAAGGGAGAGCAAAAACTCAATGTTTTGATTTAAGAAAAAATTGTATATCTAAAATGGAAATTGACAATGCACAAATGTATAGAGAGGTAATTCTTAAGATTGTCTATAATTTTTAGGGATTGTAAACTACTTATAGTTTTTATATATTAGGTTTTGCAATTGTAGGGTAAAGGGGGAGGTGGGGGAGTCTTAACTGTGTGTTGACTCCCAATCCATAAGTCATTTCTTACAAAAATATAGCCCATTATGTATGATATATCTATGGTTATTAGGTTAGCTTTTTGTAAAAGGGCAAAATAATGGCTTTTTTGACTCGGGTAAATATCCCACCGCACGTTCACTTTAGAATTTAATTAGGGTTTGTTATTCTCTTTAAAAATTTTGGATCCATAGGTCATTTGCATCTTTAACATGTTTCAAGCATGCATATCCATTTTTAAAATATGTGTAGAAAAAATGTCTTTCTTCTAAAATTCCAAGCTATTAGGGTTGAACTAGTGGAATTTACCAAACTTGGATAACAAAACTTTTGCGTTCATTTGTGGAGTGTGAATAAATTTTCTTTACTTACATTTTTTATTGTTTTAAAGTTTTTCCATACTTAAACTCAAAAATTTTCATTTTGTTGGGATCTATTTGATTTTCTTGTTTACAGAATGAAGGGAGAGAGAAAACTCAAAGTTTTGATTTAAGAAAATATATACATCTAAATTGGAAATGCTCAATTCGAAAATGTAGAGAGAGATAATTCCAAAGCGTGTGTTTAATTTTTAGGGATTGTAAACTACTTTTATTTTTTATATTTTTGGTTTAGCAATCGTCGGGAAAAAGGGGAGGCCGGGGATTTTTAACTGGGTGTTGACTCCCAATCCGTAAGTCATTTCTTACAAAAATATAGGTCGTTACGCATGATAAATCACTTTACAAGCAACTACGGTTGTTAGGTGAATTTTTTTGTAAATTTTCAAAATAATGGCTTGTTTGACTCGGCTAAATATCCCACCACAAATTAGCTTGAGTATTTAATGAGCGTTTGTTATTCTCTTTAAAAGGTTTTGATCCATAGGTCATTCGCATTTTTAACTTGTTTGAAACATGCATATCCATTTTTAAAATATGGGTTGAAGAAATACCTTTCTTATAAAATTCCAAGCTATTAGGGTTGAACTAGTGAAATTTCCCAAACTTGGATAACAAGACTTTTGTGTTCATTTGTGGTGTGTGAATAAATTTTCTTTACTTACATTTTTTATTGTTTTAAAGCTTTTCCATACTTAAACTTTAAAATGTTCATTTTGTTGTGATCTATTTGCTTTTTTTGTTTTTAGGATGAAGGGAGAGCGAAAACTCTAAGTTTTGATTTAAGAAAAAAATATACATTTAAAATGGAAACGCACAATGCACAAATGTGGACAGAGATAATTCCACATTCTGTAATTTTTCGGGATTGTAAACTAGTTTTAGTTTTATTTTTTGAGGCTTTGCAATCGTCAGGGAAAGGGGGAGATGGGGTAATTTTAACTAAGCGTTGACACCTAGTCTGTAAGTCATTTCTTAGCAAAATATAGCCCGTTACGCATGATAAATCAATTTACAACCAACTATAGTTGTTAGGCCTGCTTTTTGTTATTGGGCAAAATAATGGGTTGTTTGACTCCGGTAAATATCCCACTGGAAATTCACTTGAGGATTCAATGAGCATTTGTAATTCTCTTTAAAAAGTTTGGATCCATAGGTCATTTTCATCTTTAACATGTATAAAGCATGCATATCCATTTTAAAACATGGGTAGAACAAATCTCTTTCTTATAAAATTCAAAGCTATTAGGGTTGAACTACTGGAATTTCCCAAACCTGGATAACCAAACTTTTGTGTTCATTTGTGGAGTTTTAATAAATTTTCTTTAATTACATTTGTTATTGTTTAAAATTTTTTCGACACATAAACTCTAAAATTTTTATTTTGTTGTGATCTATTTGCCTTTTTGTTTACGGGATGAAGGGAGAGCGAAAACTCAAAATTTTGATTTTAGAAAAAAGCATTCATCTAAAATGGAAATGAACAATGCACAAATGTAGAGAGTGATAATTCCAAAGAGTGTCTTAATTTTTAGGGATTGTAAACTCCTTTTAGTTTTTATATATTAGGTTTTGCAATCGTCGGGAAAAGGGGGAGGTCGGGGATTTTTAACTGAGTGTTGACACCCATTCCATATGTCATTCGTTACAAAAATATAGCCCGTTATGCATGATAAATCAATTTATAGTCATCTATGGTTGTTAGGCCAGCTTTTTGTAAATGGGCAAAATAATGGCTTGTTTGACTTGGGTAAATATCCCAGCGCACGTTCACTTGAGAATTTACTGAGGGTTTGTTATTCTCTTTAAAAAGTTTGGATCCATAGGTCTTTTGAATCTTTAACACATTTCAAGCATGCATATCCATTTTTAAAACATATGTAGAAAAAATCTCTTTCTTATAAAATTCCAAGCTATTAGGGTTGAACTAGTGGAATTTCCCAAACATAGATAACAAGACTTTTGTGTTCATTTGTGGTGTGTGAATAAATTTTCATTACTTACATTTGTTATTGTTTTAAAGTTTTTCCATACTTAAACTCTACAATGTTCATTTTGTTGTGATCTATTTGCCTTTTTTGTTTCATGAAGAACGGAGACTGAAAACTCAATTTTTTTATTTAAGAAAAAAATGTACATCTAAAATGGAAATGCACAGTACACAAATGAAGAGAGCGATAATTCCAAAGAGTGTCTGTTATTTTTAGGGGTTGTATACTACTTTAATTTTTAATATTTTAGGTTTTGCTCTCGTTGGGGAAAGGGGGTGGTGGGGTATTTTTAACTGAGTGTTGACTCCCCAATCGTAAGTAATTTCTTAGAAAAATATAGCCTGTTAGACATGGTAAATCACTTTACAATCAACTATGGTTGTTAGGTCTGCTTTTTGTTAATGCACAAAATAATGGCTTGTTTGACTCGGGTAAATATCTCTCCGCAAATTCACTTAAGGATTTAATGAGCTTTTGTAATTCTCTTTAAAAGGTTTGGATCCATAGGTTATTTGCATCATTAAAATTTATAGAGCATGCATATCGTTCTTTCAAACATGGGTAGAAGAAATCTTTTTCTGATCAAATTCCAAGCTATTAGGGTTGAACTAGTGGAATTTCCCAAACTTGGATAACACAATGTTTGTGCTCATTTGTGGTGCATGAATAAATTTTCTTTACTTACATTTGTTACTCTTGTGATCTTTTTGCCTTTTTGTTTTGGGATGAAGGGAGAGCGAAAACTCAAAGTTTTGATTTTAGAAAAAAGCATACATCTAAAATGGAAATGGACAAAGCACAAATGTAGAGAGAGATAATTCCAAAGATTTTCTGTAATTTTTAGGGATTGTAAATTCCTTTTAGTTTTTATATATTAGGTTTGTAATCGTCGGGAAAAGGGGAGGTCGGGGATTTTTAACAGAGGTTGACTCCCATTCCATAAGTCATTTCTTACAAAAATATATCCTGTTACGCATGATAAATCACTTTACAATCATCTATTGTTGTTACGTCAGCTTTTTGTAAATGGGAAAAATAATGGCTTATTTGACTCGGGTAAATATCCAATCGTACGTTCACTTGAAAATTTAATGAGCGTTTGTTATTCTCTTTAACGGGTTTGGATCCACTGGTCATTTGCATCTTTAACATGTTTCAAGCATCTATATCCATTTTTAAACATTGTGTAGAAGAAATATATTTCTTATAAAATTCCATGCCATGAGGGTTGAACTAGTGGAATTTCCCAAACTTGGATTACAAAACTTTTGTGTTCATTTGTGGTGTGTGCATAAATTTTCTGTATTTACATTTGTTATTGTTTTTAATTTTTTTAATACATAAACTCTAAAATTTTCATTTTGTTGTGATCTATTTGCCTTTTTTGTTTACGGGATGAAGGGAGGGCGAAAACTCAAATTTATGATTTAAGGAAAAATTATACATCTAAAATGAAAATGCACAATGCACAAATGTAGAGAGAGATAATTCCAAAGATTGTCTGCAATTTTTAGGGATTGTAAACTCCTTTTAGTTTTTATATATTAGGTTTTGCAATAGTCAGGAAAAAGGGGAGGCAGGGGATTTTTAACTGAGTGTTGAGTCCCAATCCATAAGTCATTTTTTACAAAAATATAACCCGTTATGTTTCAAAAATCAATTCACAATCATCTACAGTTGTTTGGTCAGCTTTTTATAAATGGGCAAAAAAATGGCTTGTTTGACTCGGTAAATATCCCACCGCACATTCACTAGAGAATTTAATGAAGGTTTTTTATTCTCTTTCAAAAGTTTGGATCCATAGGTCATTTGCATCTTTAACATGTGTAGAAAAATCTATTTCCTATAAAATTCTAAACTATTGGGTTGAACTAGTGGAATTTCCCAAACTTGGATAACAAAACTTTTGTGTTCATTTGTGGTGTATGAATAAATTTTCTTTACTTACATTTGTTATTTTTTAAAAAATTTTCCACGCATAAACTCTTAAATTTTTATTTTTTTATGATCTATTTGCCTTTTTGTTTACGAGATGAAAAGAGAGCGAAAACTCAAAGTTTTAATTTTAGAAAAAAGAAATATAGAGAGTGATAATTCCAAAGAGTGTCCATAATTTTTAGGGATTGTTAACTCTTTTTGGTTTTTATATATTAGGTTTTGCAATCGTCAGGTAAAGGAGGAGGTGGGGGATCTTTACTTGAGTATTGACTCCCAATCCATAAGTCATTTCTTACAAAAATATAGCCCTTTATGCATGATAAATCACTTTACAATCATCTATGGTTGATAGGTCAGCTTTTTTGTAAATAGGAAAAAAATTGCTTGTTTCACTCGGGTAAATATCCAACCGCACGTTCACTTGAGAATTTAATGAGCATTTGTTATTCTCTTTAAAGGGTTTGGATCCATAGGTCATTTGCATCTTCAACATGTTTCAAGCATGCATATCCCTTTTTAAAATATGTGTAGAAGAAATCTCTTTCTTATAAAATTCCAAGCAATGAGGGTTGAACTAGTGGAATTTCCCAAACTTGGATAACAAAACTTTTGTGTTTATTTTTGGTGTGTCAATAAATTTTCTTTACTTACATTTGTTATTTTTTTCAATTTGTTTCATACGTAAACTCTAAAATTTTCATTTTTTCGTGATCTATTTGTCTTTTTTTTTTACGAGATGAAGGGAAAACGAAAACTCAAAGTTTTGATTTAATAAAAAAGTATACATCTAGAATGGAAATTGACAATTCAATAATGTAGTGAGAGATAATTCCAAAGATTTTCTATAAATTTTAGGATTGTAAACTCCTTTTAGTTTTTATATATTAGGTTTTTCAATCGTCGGGAAAAGGGGGAGGCGGGGGATTTTCAACTGAGTGTTGAATCCCAATCCATAAGTCATTTATTACCAAAATTTAGCCCATTATGTATGATAAATCACTTTATAATCATCTATGGTTGTTAGGTCAGCTTTTTGTAAATGGGCAAAATAATGGCTTCTTTGACTCAGGTAAATATCCCAACGCACATTCACATGAGAAGTTAATGAGGGTTTTTTATTCTCTTGAAAAATTATGGATCCATAGGTCATTTGCAATTTCTAACAGGTTTCAAGCTTGCATTTACATTTTTAAAACATGTGTAGGAAAAATCTCTTTCTTATAAAGTTCCTAGCTATTAGGGTAGAACTAGTGAAATTTCCCAAACTTGGATAACAAAACATTTGTGTTCATTTGTGTTGGGTGAAAAAAATTTCTTTACTTACATTTTTTATTGTTTTAAAGTTTTTCTATACATAAACTCTAAAATTTTCATTTTTTTTGTGATCTATTTGCCTATATTCTTTACAGGATGAAGGGAGAGCGAAAACTCAAAGTTTTGTTTTAAGAAAAAATATACATCTAAAATGGAAATGTACAATGCACAAATGTAGAGAGAGATAATTCCAAAGAGTGTCTATAATTTTTAAGGATTGTAAACTACTTTAGTTTTTATATTTTAGGTTTTGCAATGGTCGGGAATAGGGAGAGGCGGGGGATTTTTAATTGAGTATTGACTCCAAATCCGTAATTCGTTTCTTACAAAAAAATAGCCTGTTACGCATGAATAATCACTTTACAATCAACTATGGTTGTTAGGTCAGCTTTTTATAAATGGGCAAAATAATGGCTTGTTTGACTCGGGTAAATATCCCACCGCAAATTCACTTGAGGATTTAATGAGCATTTGATATTCTATTTAAAAGGTTTGGATCCATAGGTCATTTGAATCTTTAACATGTTTCAAGCATGCATATCCATTTTTAAAACAAGGGTAGAAGAAGTCTCTTTCTTATACAATTCCAAGATCTTAGGGTTGAATTAGTGGAATTTCCCAAACTAGGATAACAAAACTTTTGTGTTCATTTGTGGTGTGCGAATCAATTTTATTTACTTACATTTGTTATTGTTTTGAATTTTTTCCACACATAAACTCCTAAAATTTTCATTTTGTTGTGATCTATTTGCCGTTTTGTTTACGTGTTGAAGGGAGAGCGATCACTCAAAGTTTTGATTTAAGAAAAAATTATACATCTAAAATGGAAATGCACAATGCACAAATGTAGAGAGCGTTAATTCCAAAGAGTGTCTGTAATTTTTAGGGATTGTAAACTCCTTTTAATTTTTATATATCAGCTTTTGCAATCGAAGGGAAAAGGGGTAGGTGGAGAATCTTTAACTGAGTGTTGACTCCCAATCCATAAGTCATTCCTTACAAAAATATAGCCAGTTACACATTATAAATCACTTTACAATCATTTATGGTTGTTAGGTCAGCTTTTTGTAAATGGGAAAAATATTGCCTTGTTTGACTCGGGTAAATATTCCGCCGCATGTTCACTTGAGAATTTAAAGAGCGTTTGTTATTCTTTTTAAAGGGTTTGGATCCATAGGTCATTTGCATCTTTAACATGTTTCAAGTGTGCATATCCATTTTTAGAACATGTATAGTAGAAATCACTTTCTTATAAAATTCCAAGCAATGAGGGTTGAACTTATGGAATTTCCCAAACACAAAACTTTTATGTTCATTTGTGGTGTGTGAATAAATTTTCTTTACTTACATTTGTTATTGTTTAAAATTTTTTTTCAAACATAAACTCTAAAATTTTAATGTCTTTTGTGATCTTTTGCCTTTTTTGTTTACGGGATGAAGGGAGAGCGAAAACTCAAAGTTTTCATTTAGGAAAAAATTTTACATCTAAAATGGAAATGCACAATGCACAAATGTAGAGAGAGATAATTCCAAAGAGTGTCTTTAATTTTTAGGGATTTTAAACCCCTTTTAGTTTTTATATATTAGGTTTTACAATAGTCGAGAAAAGGGGGAGGTAGGGAATTTTTAACTGAGTGTTGACTCCCAATCCACAAGTCATTTCTTACAAAAAATAGCCCGTTATGTATGATAAATCACTTTACAATCATCTACTATTGTTATGTCTTCTTTTTGTAAATGGGCAAAATATTTGCTTGTTTGACTTGGGTAAATATCCCACCACAAGTTCACTTGAGAATTTAATGAGGGTTTGTTATTCTCTTTAAAAAGTTTGGATCCATAGGTCATTTTGCATCTTTAACAGGTTTCATGCATGCATATCCATTTTTAAAACATGTGTAGAGAAAATCTCTTCCATATAAAATTCCAAGCTATTAGGGTTGAACTAGTGGAATTTCCCAAACATGAATAACAATACTTTTGTGTTCAGTTGTGGTGTGTAAATAAAATTTCTTTACTTAGATTTGTTATTGTTTAAAATGTTTTCCACACATAAACTCTAAAATTTTCATTTTGTTGTGATCTATTTGCCTTTATGTTTACGAGATGAAGGGAGAACGAAAACATAAAGTTTTGATTTTAAAAAGAAACTATACCTCTAAAATGGAAATACACAAAGCACAAATGTAGAGAGCGATAATTCCAAAGAGTCTCTGTATTTTTTTAGGGATTGTAAACTCCTTTTTATTTTTTATAGATCAGGTTTTGCAATCGTCGGGAAAAAGGGGAGGTGGGGGATCTTTAACTAAGTGTTGACTCCCAATCCGTAAGTCATTTCTTACAAAAATATAGCCCGTTACGCATGATAAATCACTTTACAATCATCTATGGTTTTTAGGTCAGCTTTTTGTAAATGGGAAAAATAATGGCTTGTTTGACTTGGGTAAATATCCCACCGCACGTTCACTTGAGAATTTAATGAGCATTTGTTATTCTCCTTAAAGGGTTTTGATCCATAGGTCATATGCATCTTTAACATATTTCAAGCATGCATTTCCGTTTTCAAAACATGTGTAGAAGAAATCTCTTTCTTATAAAATTCCTAACAATGAGGGTTCAACTACTAGAATTTCCCAAACTTGAATACCAAAATTTTTGTGTTCATTTGTGGTGCGTGAATGAATTTTCTTTACTTACATTTGTTATTATTTTAAATTTTTTTCATACATAAACTCTTAAATTTTCAATTTTTTGTGATCTCTTTGCCTTTTTTGTTTACGGGATGAAGGGAGAGCGAAAACACAAAGTTTTGATTTAAGAAAAAAGTATACATCTAAAAAGGAAATGCAAAATGCACAAATGTAGCGAGAGATAATTCCAAAGAGTGTCTATAATTATTAGGGATTGTAAACCCCTTTTCGTTTTTATATATTAGGTTTTGCAATCGTCGGGAAATGGGGGAGGCGGGTGATTTTTAACTGAGTGTTGACTCCCAATCCATAAGTCATTTCATACAAAAATATAGCCTGTTATGTATGATAAATCACTTTACAATATTCTATGGTTCTTAGGTCAACTTTTTGTAAATGGGCAAAATATTGGCTTGTTTGACTCAGGTAAATATCCCACCGCACATTCACTTGAGAATTTAATGAGGGTTTGTTATTTTCTTTCAAAAGTTTGGATCCATAGGTCAATTGCTTCTTTAACAGGTTTCAAGCATTCATATCCATTTTTAAAACATGTGTAGAAAAAATATCTTGCTTATAAAATTCCAAGCTATTAGGGTTGAACTAGTGGCATTTCCCAAACTTGGATAACAAAACTTTTGTGTCCATTTGTGGTGTGTAAATAAATTTTCTTTACTTACATTGGTTATTGTTTTATACTTTTTCCGCACATAAACTTTAAAATTTTCATTTTGTTGTGATCTATTTGCCTTTTTGTGTAGAAGATGAAGGGAGAGCAAAAAAAAAAAATTTTGATTTAAGAAAGAACTATACATCTAAAAAGGAAATGCACATTGCACAAACGTAGAGAGCAATAATTCCAAAGAGTGTCGGTAATTTTTAGGGATTGTAAACTCCTTTTAGTTTTTATATATTAGGTTTTGCAATCGTAGGGAAAAGGGGGAGGTGGGGGATCTTTAACTGAGTGTTGAGTCCCAATCTATAAGTCATTTCTTACAAAAATATAGCCCGGTACGCCTGATAAATCACTTTACAATCATCTACAGTTGTTAGGTCAGCTTTTTGTAAATGGGAAAAATAATGGCTTGTTTGACTCGGGTAAATATCCCACCACAAGTTCACTTGAGAATTTAATGAGGGTTTGTTATTCTCTTTAAAAGGTTTCGATCCATAGGTCATTTCCATCTTTAACATCTTTCAAGCATGCATATCCATTTTAAAAACATGTGTAGAAGAGGTATGAGGGTTGAACTAGTGGAACTTCCCAAACTTAGATAACTAAACTTTTGAGTTCATTTTCATTTTAGATAACTAAAATTTTCATTTTGTTGTGATCTATTTGACTGTTTTGTTTCTGGGATGAAGGGAGAGCGAAAACTCAAAGTTTTGGTTGAAGAAAAAAGTATATATCTAAAATGGAAATGCATAATGAACAAATGTAGAGAGAGATAATTTCAAAGATTGTTTGTAAGTTTTAGGGATTGTAAACTCCTTTTAGTTTTTATATCTTAGGTTTTGCAATGGTAAGGAAAAGGGGGAGGAAAGGTATTTTTAACTGAGTGTTGACTCCCAATCCGTAAGTCATTACTTACAAAAATATAGCCCGTTATGTATGATAAATCACTTTACAATCATCTACGGTTGTTAGGTCAGCTTTTTGTAAATGGACAAAATAATGGCTTGTTTGACTCGGGTAAATATCCCACCGCACGTTCACTTGAGAATTTAATGAGGGTTTATTATTCTCTTTAAAAAGTTTGGATCCATTGGTCATTTGCATCTTTAACAGGTTTCAAGCATGCATATCCATTTTTAAAACATATGTAGAAAAAATCTCTTTCTTATAAAATACCAACTTATTAGGGTTGAACTAGTGGAATTTCCCAAACTTGGATAACAAAACTTTTCTGTTCATTTGTGGTGTGTGAAGAAATTTTCTTTACTTTAATTTTATATTGTGCTAAATTTTTTTCGTTCTTGAACTTTAAAATTTTCATTTTGTTGTGATCTATTTGCCTTAATTGTTTACAGGAAGAAAGAAGAGCGAAAAACTTACTCTTTTTATTTAAGAAAAAAATATACATAAAAAATAGAAATGCCCAATGCACAAATGTAGAGAGAGATAATTCCAATGAGTGTCTGTAATTTTTAGGGATTGTAAACTACTTTTAGTTTTTATATTTAGGTTTTGCAATCATCAGGAGAAGGGGGAGGCAGGGGATATTTAACTGAGTGTTGACTCCCAATCCGTAAGTCATCTCTTACAATAATATGGCCAGTTACGCATGAGAAATAACTTTACAATCAACTATGGTTGTTTGGTCAGTTTTTTTTAAATGGGCAAAATAATGGCTTGTTTGACTCAGGTAAATATCCCACCGCACATTTACTTGAGGATTTAATGAGTATTTGTTATTCTATTGAAAATTTTTGGTTCCATAGGTCATTTGCATCTTTAAGATTTTTCTAGCATGCATGTCCATTTTTAAAACATGGGTAGAAGAAGTCTCTTTCTTCTAAAATTCCAAGCTCTAAGGGTTGAATTAGTGGAATTTCCAAAACTTGGATAACAAAATTTTTGTGTTCATTTGTGGTGTGTGAATAAATTTTCTTTACTTACATTTGTTTTTGTTTTAAATTTTTCTCAAAGATAAACTCTAAAATTTCTATTTTTTTTGAGATCTATTTGCCTTTTTTGTTTACAGGATGAAGGGAGAGCAAAAACTCAAAGTTTTGATTTAGGAAAAATGTATACATCTAAAATGGAAATGCACATTCCATAAATGAAGAAAGAGATAATTCCAAAGAGTGTCTGTAATTTTTAGGCATTGTAAACCCCTTTCAGTTTTGATATATTAGGTTTTGCAATCGTTGGGAAATGGGGGAGGTGGGGGATTTTTAACTGAGTGCGGACTCCCAATCCATTAGTCATATCTTACGAATATATAGCCCGTTATGTATGATAAAGCACATTACAATCATCTATGGTTGTTAGGTCAGCTTTTTGTAAATGGACAAATATTGGCTTGTTTGATTTAGGCAAATGTCCCACCTCACGTTCACTTGAGAATTTAATGAGAATTTATTATTCTCTTTCAGAAGTTTGGATCCATAGGTCATTTGCTTCTTTAACAGGTTTCAAGCATGCATATCCATTTTTAAAACATGTGTAGAAAAATTTCTTTGTTATAAAATTCAAAACTATTAGGGTTCAACTATTGGAATTTCCAAAACTTGGATAACAAAACTTTTGTGTTCATTTGTGGTGTGTTAATAAATTTTCTTTACTTACATTTGTTATTGTTTTAAATTTTTTCCACACATAAACTCCAAAAGTTTCATTTTGTTGTGATCTATTAGCCTTTTTGTTTACGGGATGAAGGGAGAGCGAAAACTCAAAGTTTTGATTTAAGAAAAAAGTATACATCTAAAAAGGAAATACACAATGCACAAATCTTGAGAGAGATAATTCCAAAGAGTGTCTATAATTTTTAGGGATTGTAAAGCCCTTTTAGTTTTTATATATTATGTTTTGCAATCATCGGGAAAAGGCGGAGGCGGGGCACTTTTAACTGAGTGTTGACTCCCAATCCATAAGTCATTTCTTACAAAAATATAGCTCGTTATGTATGATAAATTACTTTTCAATCATCTATGGTTGTTAGATCAACTTTTTGTAAATGGGCAAAATATTGGCTTGTTTGACTCAGGTAAATATCCCACTGTACGTTGACTTGAGAATTTAATGAGGGTTTGTTATTCTCTTTCAAAAGTTTGGATCCATAGGTCATTTGCTTCTTTAACAGGTTTCAAGCATTCATATCCATTTTTAAAACATGTGTAGACAAAATCTCTTTCTTATAAAATTCCAAGCTATTAGGGTTGAATATTAGGGTTGAACTAGTGGAATTTCCCAAACTTGGATAACAAAACTTTTGTATTCATTTTTGGTGTGTGAATAAATTTTCTTTACTTACATTTGTTATTGTTTTATATTTTTTCCATAGACAAACTATAAAATTTTCATTTTGTTGTGATCTATTTGCCTTTTTGTTTACAAGATGAAGGGAGAGCGAAAACAAAAAGTTTTGATTTAAGAAAAAAGTATACGTCTAAGATGGGTATGCACAATGCATAAATATAGTGTTATAATTCCAAAGAGTGTCTGTAATTTTTAGGGATTGTAAACTTCTTTTAGTTTTTATATATTAGGTTTTTTAATTGTCGGGGAAAGGGGGAGGTGGGGACTTTTTAACTGAGTGTTGACTCCCAATCCATAAGTCATTTCTTAAAAAAATATTGCCCGTTATGTATGATGAATCACTTTACAATCATTTATGGTTGTTAGGTCAGCTTTTTGTAAATGGCAAAATATTGGCTTGTTTGACTCAGATAAATATCCCACCGTACGTTCACTTGAGAAATTAATGAGCGTTTGTTATTTTCTTAAAAGGGTTTGGATCGATAGGTCATTTGTATTTTTAACATATTTGAAGCATGCATATCCTTTTCTAAAACATGTGTAGAAGAAATCTCTTTCTTATAAAATTCCAAGCAATGAGTATTGAACAAGTGAAATTTCCCAAACTTGGAGAACAAAACATTTGTGTTCATTTGTGGTGTGTGAATAAATTTTATTTAATTACATTTTTTATTATTTTAAATTTTTTTCATACTTAAACTCTCAAATTTTAATTTTTTTTTATCTATTTGCCTTTTTTGTATACGGGATGAAGGGAGAGCGAAAACTCAAAGTTTGGATTTAAGAAAAAAATATACGTCTAAAATGGAAATCCACAATGCACAAATGTAGAGAGAGACAATTCAGAAGAGTGTCTGTAATTTTTAAGGATTATAAGCCCCTTTTAGTTTTTATATATCAGGTTTTCCAATCGTCGGGAAAAGGGGGAGGTGGGAGATTTTTAACTGAGTGTTGACTCCCAATCAATAAGTCATTTCTAGAAAAAACATAGCCCGTTACGCATGATAAATCACTTTACAAACAACTATGGTTGTTAGTAAAGCTTTTTGTAAATGGGCAAAATAATAGCTTGTTTGACTCTGGTAAATATCTCATCGCACGTTCACTTAAGAATTTAATGAGGGTTTGTTATTCTCTTTAAAAAGTTTGGATCCATAGGTCATTTGCATCTTTAGCATGTTTCAAGCATGCATATCCTTTTTTAAAATATGTGTAGAAAAAATATCTTTCTTATAAAATTCCAAGCTTAATATTAGGGTTGAACTAGTGTAATTTCCAAAACTTGGATAACAAAATTTTTTGTGTTCATTTGTGGTGTGTGATAAATTTTCTTTACTTTCATTTGTAATTGTTTTAAATTTTTTTGGTACTTAAACTCTAAAATTTTCTTTTTTTGTGATCTATTTGCCTTAATTGTTTATAGGATGACGGGGGAACGAAAAACTCAAAGTTTACATTTAAGAAAAAAATATACATCTAAAATATAAATGCCCAATGCACCAATGTAGAGAAAGATAATTCCAAATAATGTTTGTAATTTTTACGGATTGTAAACTTCTTTTAGTTTTTATATTTTAGGTATTGCAATCGTCGAGAAAAGGAGGAGGTGAGGGATTTTTAACTGAGTGTTGACTCCCAATCCGTAAGTAATTTCTTACAAAAATATTGCCCGTTATGCATGAGAAATAACTTTACAATCAACTATGGTTGTTAGGTCAGCTTTTTTTAAATGGGCAAAATAATAGGTTGTTTGACTCGGGTAAATATCCCACCGCAAATTTACTAGAGGATTTAATGAGCATTTGTTATTCTATTTGAAAAGGTTTGGATCCATAGGGAATTTGCATCTTTAACATGTTTCAAGCATGCATATGCATTTTTAAAACATGGGTAGAAGAAATCTCTTTCTTTTAAAATTCGAAGCTCTTAGGGTTGAACTAGTGGAATTTCCCAAACTTGGATAAAGAAACTTTTCTGTTCATTTGTGGTGTGTGAAGAAATTTTCTTTACTTACATTAATTATTTTTTAAAATATTTTCCATACATAAACTCTAAAATTTTCAATTTGTTGTGATCTACTTGCCTTTTTGTTTACGAGATGAAGGGAGAACAAAAACTCTAAGTTATGATTTAATAAAAAAAGTATATATCTAAAATGGAAATCCACAATGCACAAATGTAGAGAGCGATAATTCCAAGGAGTTTCTGTAATTTTTAGGGAGTCTAAACTCCTTTTAGTTTTTATATATTAGGGTTTGTAATCATCAGGAAAAGGGGGAGGTGGGGATCTTTAACTGAGTGTTGAGTCCCAATCCTTAAGTCATTTCTTACAATAATATAGCCCGTTACGCATGACAAATCACTTTACAATCATCTATGGTTTTTTGGTCAAGTTTTTTTGTAAATGGGAAAAATATTGGCTTGTTCGACTTGGGTAAGTATCCCACCGCACTTTCACTTGAGAATTTAATGAGTGTTTGTTATTTTGTTTAAAGGGTTTCGATCCATAGGTCATTTGCATCTTTAACATGTTTCAAACTTGCATATCCATTTTTAAAACATGTGCAAAAGAAATCTCTTTCTTATAAAATTCCAAGCAATCAGGGTTGAACTATTGGAATCTCCCATACTTGGAGAACAAAACTTTTGTGTTCATATGTGGTGTGTGAATAAATTTTCTATACTTACATTTGTTATTGTTTTAAAATTTTTTCATACATAAACTCTAACATTTTCATTTTTTTGTGATCTATTTGCCTTTTTTGTTTACAGGATGAAGGGAGAACGAAAACACAAAGTGTTGATTTAGGAAAAAAGTATACATACAAAATTGAAATGCACAATGAACAAATGTAGAGAGAGATAATACCAAAGAGTGTTTGTAATTTTTTGAGATTATAAACCCCTATCAGTTTTTATATATTACGTTTTGAAATTTTTGGGAAAAGGGGGAGGTGGGGAATTTTTAACTGAGTGTTGACTCCCAATCCAAAAGTCATTTCTTACAAAAACATAGCCTTACAATCATCTATGATTGTTACGTCAGCTTGTTGTAAATGGGCAAAATAGTAGCTTGTTTGACTCAGGTAAATATCCCATCACAAGTTAATTTCTTTACTTACATTTATTAGTGGAATTTCCAAAACTTGGATAACAAAACTTTTCTGTTCATTTGTGGTGTGTGAAGAAATTTTCTTTACTTACATTTATTATTTTTTAAAATTTTTTCCATACATAAACTCTAAAATTTTCAATTTGTTGTGATATACTTGCCTTTTTGTTTACGAGATGAAGGGAGAGCAAAAACTCAAAGTTATGATTTAGGAAAAAATTATACATCTAAAATGGAAATCCACAATGCACAAATGTTGAAACCGAGAATTCCAAGGAGTGTCTGTAATTTTTAGGGATTGTAAACTCCTTTTAGTTTTTATATATTAGGTTTTGAAATCGTCGAAAAAAGGGGCAGGTGGGGGATCTTTAACTGAGTGTTGACTCTCAATCCAAAAGTCATTTCTTACCAAAACATAGCCCGTTACGCATGATTAATCACATTACAGTCATCTATGGTTGTTAGGTCAGCTTTTTGTAAATGGACAAAATAGTGGCTTGTTTGACGCGGGTAAATATCCCACCGCAAGTTAATTTGAGGATTTATTGAGTGTTGGTTATTCTCTTTAAAAGGTTTTGATCCATAGGTCATTTGCATCTTTAACATGTTTCAAGCATGCATATCCATTTTTAAAACATTGGTAGAAAAATCTCTTTCTTATAAAAATCCAAGCTATTAGGGTTGAACTAGTGGAATTTCCCAAACTAGGATAACAAAACTTTTGTGTTCATTTGTAGTGTGTAAATAAATTTTCTTTACTTACATTTGTAATTGTTTTAATTTTTTTCCGTACTTAAACTCTAAAATTTTCTTTTTGTTGTGATCTATTTGCCTTAATTGTTTACAAGATGAAGGGAGAATGAAAAACTCAAAGTTTTGATTTAAGAAAAAAATATACATCAAAAATAAAAATTCCCAATGCACAAATGTAGAGAGAGATAATTCCAAAGAGTGTCTTTAATTTTTAGGTATTGTAAACTACTTTTAGTTTTTAATATTTTAGGTTTTGCAATCGTTGGGGAAAAAAGGAGGCGGGGGATTTTTAACTGAGTGTTGACTCCCAATCCGTAAGGCATTTCATAAAAAAATATTGCGTGTTATGTATGATAAATCACTTTACAATCATCTATGGTTGTTAGGTCAGCTTTTTATAAATGGGTAAAATATTGGCTTGTTTGACTCAGATAAATATCCCACCGCACGTTCACTTGAAAATTTAAAGAGGGTTTGTTATTCTCTTTAAAAAGTTTGGATCCATAGGTCATTTGCATCTTTAACAGGTTTCAAGCATGCATATCCATTTTTAAAACATGAGTAGAAAAAATCTCTTTCTTATAATATTCCAAGCTATTAGGGTTGAACTAGTGGAATTTCCCAAACTTGGATTACAAAACTTTTGTGTTCATTTGTGTTGTCTGAATAAATTTTCTTTACTTACATTTGTAATTGTTTTAAATTTTTTCCATACTTAAACTCTAAAATTTTCTTTTTGTTGTGATTTATTTGCCTTAATTGTTTACAGGATGAAGGGAGAGCAAAAAACTCAAAGTTTTGATTTAAGAAAAAAATATACATTAAAAATAGAAATTCCCAACGCACAATGTAGAGAGAGATAATTGCAAAGAGTGTCTGTAATTTTTAGGGATTATAAACTACTTTTAGTTTTATCTATTAGGTTTTGCAATCGTCTGGAAAAGGGGGAGGAAGAGGATTTAGAACTGAGTGTTGACTCCCAATCCGTCAGTCACTTCTTACAAAAATATATCCCGTTGTGCATGATAAATCACTTTACAATCAACTATGGTTGTTAGGTCAACTTTTAGTAAATGGGCAAAATAATGGCTTGTTTGACTCGGGTAAATATCCTACCGCATGTTCACTTGAGAATTTAATGAGGGTTGATTATTCTCTTTAAAAAGTTTGGATCCATAGGTCATTTTCGTCTTTAACAGGTTTGAAACATACATATCCATATTTAAAACATGTGTAGAAGAAATCTCTTTCTTATAAAATTCCATGCTATTTGGGTTGAACTAGTGGAATTTCCAAAACTTGGATAACAAAACTTTTGTGTTCATTTGTGGTGTGTGTATAAATTTTCTTTACTTACATTTTTTATTGTTTTAATTTTTTTCCGTACTTAAACTCTAAAATTATTATTTTGTTGTGATCCATTTGCCGTAATTGTTTACGGGATGAAGGGAGAGTGAAAAACTCAAAGGTTTGATTTAAGAAAAAAATATACATAAAAAATAGAAATTCTAAATGCAAAAACGAAGAGAGAGTTAATTTCAAAGAGTGTCTATAATTTTTAGGGATTGTAAACTACTTTTAGTTTTTATATTTTCGGTTTTACATTCGTCGGGAAAAGGCAGAGGCGGGGGATTTTTAACTGAGTGTTGACTCCCAATCCGTAAGTCATTTCATACAAAAAAATTGACCGTTATGTATGATAAATCTCTTTACAATCATCTATGGTTGTTCGGTCAGCTTTTTGTAAATGGGCAAAATATTGGCTTGTTTGACTCAGATAAATATCCCACCACACGTTCACTTGAGAATTTAATGAGGGTTTGTTATTCTCTTTAAAAAGTTTGGATCCATAGGTCTTTTGCATCTTTAACATGTTTCAAGCATGCATATGCATTTTTAAAACATGGGTAGAAGAAATCTCTTTCTTTTAAAATTCCATGCTCTTAGGGTTGAACTAGTGGAATTTCCAATACTTGATAACAAAACCTTTTTATTCTTTTGTGGTGTGTGAAGAAATTTTCTTTACTTACATTTATTATTTTTTAAAAATTTTTCCATACATAAACTCTAAAATTTTCATTTTGTTGTGATCTATTTGCCTTTTTGCTTATGAGATGAAGGCAGAGCAAAAACTCAAAGTTATGATTGAAAAAAAAACGTATACATCTAAAATGGAAATCCACAATGCACAAATGTAGAGAGCGATAATTCCTTGGAGTGTCTTTAATTTTTAGGGATTTTAAACTCCTTTTAGTTTTTATATATTAGGTTTTGGAATCATCGGGAAAAAGGGGAGGTGGGGGATCTTTAACTGAGTGTTGAGCCCCAATCCATAAGTCATTTCTTAAAAAAATATAGCCCATAACGCATGATAAATCACTTTACAATCATCTATGGTTGTTTGGTCAGCTTTTTGTAAATGGGAAATATATTGGCTTGTTTGACTCGGGTAGGTATCCCACCGCACGTTCACTTAAGAATTTAATGAACGTTTGTTATTCTCCTTAAATGATTTGGATCCATAGGTCATTTACATTTTTAACAAGTTTCAAGCATGCATATACATTTTTAAAACATATGTAGAAGAAAACTCGTTTTTATAAAATTCCAAGCAATGAGGGTTGAACTAGTGGAATTTCCAAAAACTTGGATAACAAAACTTTTGTGTTCATTTGTGGTGTGAGAATAAATTTTCTATACTTACATTTGTTATTGTTTTAAATTTTTTGCATACATAAACTCTAAAATTTTCATTTTTTTTGTGATCTATTTGCCTTTTTTGTTTACAGGATGAAGGGAGAACGAAAACTCAAAGTGTTGATTTAGGAAAAAAATATACATCTAAAATAGAAATTCCCAATGCACAAATGTAGAGAGAGATAATTCCAAAGAGTGTCTATAATTTTTAGGAATTATAAACCCCTTTTAGTTTTTATATATTAGGTTTTGCAATTGTCGGGAAATGGGGAGGCGGGGGATTTTTAACTGAGTGTAGACTCCCAATCCATTAGTCATTTCTTAGAAAAATATAGCCCATTATGTATGATAAATCACTTTACAATCATCTATGGTTGTTAGGTCAGCTTTTTGTAAATGGGCAAAATATTGGCTTTTTTGACTCACTTAAATATCCCACCGCAGATTCACTTGAGAATTTAATGAGGCTTTGTTATTCTCTTTCAAAAGTTTGGATCCATAGGTCATTTGCTTCTTTAACAGGTTTCAAGCATGCATACCTATTTTTAAAACATGTGTAGAAAAAAATTCTTTGTTATAAAATTCCAAGCTATTAGGGTGGAACTATTGGAAGTTCCCAAACTTGGATAACAAAATTTTTGTGTTCATTTGTGTGTATTAGTAATTTTTTTTTACTTACATTTTTTTTTGTTTAAAATTTTTTCCACACATAAACTCCAAATTTTTCATTTTGTTGTGATCTATTTGCCTTTTTGTTTATGGGATGAAGGGAGAGAGAAAACTCAAAGTTTTGATTTAAGAAAAAAGTATTCATCTAAAATGCAAATGCACAATATACAAATGTAGAGAGCGATAATTCCAAAGAGTGTTTGTAATTTTTTGGGCTTGTAAACTACTTTTAGTTTATATATTTTAGATTTTTCTATCGTCGGGAAAAGGGGTAGGGGATTTTTAACTGAGTGTTGGCTCCCAATCGGCAAGTCATTTCTTGAAAAAATACAGCCTTTATCACATGATAAATCACTTTACAATCATCTATGGTTGTTAGGTCAGATTTTTGTAAATGGGCAAAATAATGGCTTGTTTGACTCGGGTAAATATCCCACCGCACATTGACTTGAGAATTTAATGACCGTTCGTTATTCTCTTTAAAAGGTTTGGATCCATAGGTCATTTGCATCTTTAACATGTTTCAAGCTTGCATATCCAATTTTAAAACATGGGTAGAAGAAATCTCATTCTTATAAAATTCCAAGCTATTAGGGTTGAACTAGTGAAATTTCCCAAACATAGAAAACTAAACTTTTTTTTTCATTTGTGGTGTGTGAATAAATTTTCTTTACTTACATTTGTTATTGTTTTCAATTTTTTCCACACATAAACACCAAAATTTTCATTTTGTTGTGATATATTTTCCTTTTTGTTTAAGGGATGAAGGGAGAGTAAAAAACTCAAAGTTTTGATTTAAGAAAAAAGTATACATATTAAAAGTAAACGCACAATGAAAAATTGTCGAGAGCGATAATCCAAAGAGTGTCTGTAATTTTTAGGGCTTGTAAACTCCTTTTAGTTATTATATATTAGGTTTTGCAATTGTCTGGAAAAGGGGGAGGTGGGAATTTTTAACTGAGTATTGACTCCCAATCCACAAGCCATTTCTTAAAAAAATATTTCCCCTTACTCATGATAAATCACTTTACAATCATCTACGGTTGTTAGGTCAGGTTTTTGTAAATGGGAAAAATAAAGGCTTATTTGACTCAGGTAAATATCCCACCGCACGTTCACTTGAGAATTTAATGAGAGTTTGTTATTCTCTTTAAAAGGATTGGATCCATAGGTCATTTGCATCTTTAACATGTTTCAAGTCTCCATATCGATTCTTAAAACATGTGTAGAAGAAATCTCTTACTTATAAAATTCCTAGCTATTAGGGTTGAACTAGTGGAATTTCCCAATCTTGGATAACAAAACTTTTGCGTTCATTTTTGGAGTGTGAATAAACTTTCTTTACTTATATTTGTTATTGTTCTAAATTTTTTGCATACATAAACCCTAAAATTTTTATTTTGTTGTGATCTATTTTACTTTTTTGTTTACGGGATGAAGAGATAATGAAAACTCAAAGGTTTTATTTAAGAAAAAGTTTACATCCAAAAAAGAAAATTCCCATGCACAAATGTAGAGAGAGATAATTCCAAAGAGTCTTTGTAATTTTTAGGGATTATAAAACCCTTTTAGTTTTTATATATTAGGTTTTGCAATCGTCGGGAAATAGGGGAGGTGGGGGATTTTTAACAGAGTATAGACTCCCAAGCCATTAGTCATTTCTTAGAAAAATATAGCTCATTATGTATGAGAAATCACTTTACAATCATCTATGGTTGTTAGGTCAGCTTTTTGTAAATGGGAAAAATATTGGCATTTTTGACTCAGTTAAATATCCCACCGCACATTCACTTGAGAATTTAATGAGGGTTTGTTATTCTCTTTCAAAAGTTTGGATCCATAGGTCATTTGCTTCTTTAACAGGTTTCAAGCATGCATATCCATTTTTAAAACATGTGTACAAAAAATTTCTTTTTTATAAAATTCCAAGCTATTAGGGTTGAACTATTGGAATTTCCCAAACTTGGATAACAAAATTTTTGTGTTCATTTGTGGTGTGTTAGTAATTTTTTTTTACTTATATTTGTTATTTTTAAAATTTTTTCCACACATAAACTCCAAAATTTTCATTTTGTTGTGATCTATTTGCCTTATTGTTTGCGGGATGAAGGGAGACAGAAAACTCAAAATTTTGATTTAAGTAAAAAGTATTCATCTAAAATGCAAATGCACAATGCACAAATGTAGAGAGCGATAATTCCAAAGAGTGTCTGTAATTTTTACGGCTTGTAAACTACTTTTAGTTTATATATTTTAGGTTTTGCTATGATCGGGAAAAGGGGTGGGGGGTTTTTAACTGAGTATTGGTTCCCAATCGGCAAGTCATTTCTTGAAAAAATACAGCATTTTACACATGATAAATCACTTTACAATCATCTATGGTTGTTAGGTAAGATTTTTTTAAATGGGCAAAATAATGGCTTGTTTGACTCGGGTAAATATCCCATCGCACATTGACCTGAGAATTTAATGACCATTTGTTATACTCTTTAAAAGGTTTGGATCCATAGGTCATTTGCATCTTTATGTTTCAAGCTTGCATATCCAATTTTAAAACATGGGTAGAAGAAATCTCATTCTTATAAAATTCCAAGCTATTAGGGTTGAACTAGTGGAATTTCCCAAACTTAGCTAACAAAACTGTTGTTTTCATTTGTGGTGTATGAATAAATTTTTATTACTTACATTTGTTATTGTTTTAAATTTTTTCCACACATAAACTCTAAAATTTTCATTTTGTTGTGATCTATTTGCCTTTCTGTTTAAGGGATGAAGGGAGAACGAAAACTCAAAGTTTTGATTTAAGAAAAATGTATACATATAAAAAGTAAATGCACAATGCACAAATGTCGAGGTCGATAATTCCAAAAAGTTTTTGTAATTTCTAGGGGTTGTAAACTCCTTTTAGTAATATATATTAGGTTTTTCAATTGTCGGGAAAAGGGGGAGGTGAGAATTTTTAACTGAGTGTTGACTCCCAATCCATAAATAATTTCTTAATAAAATTAAGAATATTACGCATGATAAATCACTTTAAAATCATCTATGGTTGTTACATCAGCTTTTTGAAAATGGGAAAATAAACGCTTGTTTGACTCAGGTAAATATCCCACCGCACGTTGACTTGAGAATTTGTTATTCTCTTTAGATGGATTGGATCCATAGGTCATTTTTATCTTTAACATGTTTCAAGCATGCATATCCATTTTAAAACATGTGTAGAAGAAATCTCTTATTTATAAAATTTCAAGCTATGAGGGTTGAACAAGTGGAATTTATCAAACTTGGATAAAAAAACTTTTGTTTTCATTTGGGTGTGTGAATAAATTTTATTTACTTACATTTTTTATTGTTTTAAATTTTTTCCAGACATAAACCCTTAAATTTTCATTTTGTTGTGATCTACTTGACTTTTTTGTTTACGGGATGAAGGGAGAGCGAAAAATCAAATGTTTGGTTTAAGAAAAAAACATATACATCTAAAATGGAAATGCACAATGCAGCAATGTAGAGAGAGATAATTCAAAGGATTTTCTGTAATTTTAGGGATTGTAAACTCCTTTTAGTTTTTATATATTAGGTATTATATATTAGGTTTTGCAATCGTCGGGAAAAGGGGGAGGTGGGGGATTTTTAACTGAGTGTTGACTCCCAATCCAAAAGTCAATTTTTAAAAAATATAGCCTGTTACACATGATAAGTTACTTTACAATCATCTATGGTTGTTAGGTCAGCTTTTTTTAAATGAGCAAAATAATAGCTTGTTTGACTCGGGTAAATATTCCACCGCAGGTTCACTTTAGAATTTAATGAGGGTTTGTTATTCTCTTTAAAATGTTTAGATCCATAGGTCATTTGCATCTTTAACTTGTTTCAAGCATGCATATCCATTTTTAAAACATGGGTAGAATAAATCTCTTACTTATAAAATTCCATGCTATGAGGGTTGAACAAGTGGAATTTCCCAAACTTGGATAATAAAAATTTTGTGTTAATTTAGGGTGTGTGAATAAATTTTTTTACTTACATTTGTTATTTTTTTAAAAAATTTTCACACATAAACTCTAAAATTTTCATTTTGTTTTGATCTACTTGCCTTTTTGTTTACAGGATGAAAGGAGAGCGAAAACTCAAATTTTTTATTTTAAAAAAAATATACATCTAAAATGGAAATGCACAATACAAATGTAGAGAGAGATAATTCCAAAGAGTGTCTATAATTTTTAGGGATTGTAAACTACTTTTAGTTTATATTTTAGGTTTTGCAATCATCGGGAAAAGGTGCGGGGGATTTTTAACTGAGTGTTGACTCCAAATCCGCAAATCATTTCTTAAAAAAATATAGCCCGTTACGTATGATAAATGACTTTACAATCACCTATGGTTGTTAGGTCAGCTTTTTTTAAATGGGCAAAATAATGGCTTGTTTGACTCGAGTAAATGTCCCACCGCAAATTCACTTGAGGATTTAGTGAGTGTTTGTTATTCTCTTTAAAAGGTTTGGATCCATAGGTCATTTGCATCTTTAACATGTTTCAAGCATGCATATCCATTTTAAAACATGGGTAGAAAAAATCTCTTTCTTATAAAATTCCAAGCTATTAGGGAAGAACTAGTGGAATTTCCGAAACGTGGATAACAAAACTTTGGTGTTCATTTGTGGTATGTGAATAAATTGTTTTAAAGATATTCCATACTTTAACTCTAAAATTTTCATTTAGTTTTGATCTATTTGCCTTTATTGTTTATAGGATGAAGGGAGAGCGAAAACTCAAAGTTTTGATTTTTAAAAAAATATACATCTAAAATGGAAAAACCCAATGAACAAATTTAGGGAGAGATAATTCCAAACGGTGTCTGTAATTTTTAGGAATTGTAAACTACTTTTGCTTTTTATATTTTAGGTTTTGCAATCGTCGGGAAAAGTGAGGAGGCAGATTTTTAACTGAGTGTTGACTCCCAATCTGTAAGTCATTTCTTACAAAAATATAGCCCGTTACACATGATAAATTACTTTACAATCAACTATGGTTGTTAAGTGAGCTTTTTGTAAATGGGAAAAATAATGGTTTGTTTGACTCAGGTAAATATCTCACCGCAAATACACTTGAGGATTTAAAGAGCGTTTGTTATTCTCTTTAAAAGGTTTGGATCCGTAGGTCCTTTGCAACTTTAACATGTTTCGAGCATGCATATCCATTTTTAAAACATGGACAGAAGAAATCTCTATCTTATAAAAATCCAAGCTATTAGGGTTGAACTAGTGGAATTTCCCAAACTTGGATGACAAAAAATTTATGTTGATTTGTGGTGTGTAAATAAATTTTCTTTACTTACATTTATTAGTGTCTAATATTTTTCCACACATAAAATCTAAAATTTTCATTGTGTTGTGATCTATTTGCCTTTTTTTTTTACCGGGATGAAGGGAGAGCGAAAACTGAAAGTTTTGAATTAAGAAAAAAGTATACATATAAAATGGTAATGCACAATGCACAGATGAAGAGAGCGATAATTTCAAAGAGTGTCTATAAATTTTAGGGATTGTAAATTCCTTTTAGTTGTTATATATTAGGTTTTGCAATCGTCGGAAAAAGGGGAAGGTGGGGGATTTTTAACTGAGTGTTGACTCCCATTCCAAAAGTCATTTCTTACAAACATATAGCCGTTACGCATGATAAATCACTTTACAATCATCTATGGTTGTTAGGTCAACTTTTTGAAAATGGGAAAATATTGGATTTTTTGACTCCGGTAAATATCCCACCGCATGTTCAGGTTAGAATTGAATGAGCGTTTGTTATTCTCGTTAAAGGACTTGGATACATAGGTCATTTGCATCTTTAACCTGTTTCAAGCATGCATATTCATTTTTAAGACATGTGTAGAAGAAATCTCTTTCTTATAAAATTCTAAGCTATAAGGGTTGAACTAGTTGAATTTCCCAAACTTGGATAACAAAATTTTTTGTGTTCGTTTGTGGTGTGTGAATAAATTTTCATTCTTGCATTTGATATTTTTTCAAACTTGTTTTCATACATAAGCTCTAAAATTTTTATTTTGTTGTGATCTATTTGCCTTTGTTTGTTTACGGAATGAAGGGAGAGCGAAAAGTCATAGTTTTGATTTAAGAATAAAGTATACATCTAAAATGGAAATGCACAATGCACAAATTTTAAGAGAGATAATTCCATAGAATGTCTGTAATTTTTAGGGATTGTAAACTCCTTTTAGTTTTTATATATTAGGTTTTGCAAACGTCGGGAATAGGGGGAGGCCAAGGATTTTTAACTGAGTGTTGACTCCTAATCCATAAGTCATTTCTTTCATAAATATAGCCCTTTAAGTATGATAAATCACTTTAAAATCATCTATGGTTGTTAGGTCAGCTTTTTGTAAATGGGCAAAATAATGGTTTGTTCAACTTGGGTAAATATCCCACCGCATGTTCACTTGAGAATTGAATGACGGTTTCTTATTCTCTTTAAAAATTTTGGATTCATATGTCATTTTCATCTTTAACATGTTTCAATCATGCATATCCATTTTTAAAACATGTGTAGAAAAAATCTCTTTCTTAAAAAATTCCATCCTATTAGGGTTGAACTAGTGGAATTTCCAAAATTTGGATAACAAAAATTTTGTGTTCATTTGTGGTGAGTGAATAAATTTTCTTTACTTTAATTTTTTATTGTTTTAAATTTTTTCCATACTTAAACTCTAAAATTTTCATTTTGTTGTGATATATTTGCCATTTTTGTTTTACAAGATGAAGGGAGAGGGAAAACACAAAAATTTTGATTTAAGAAAAAAATATAAATAAAAAATAGAAATTCACAATGCACAAATGTAGAGAGAGATAGTTCCAATGACTGAATGTAATTTTTAGCGGTTGTAAACTAATTTTATATTTTAGGTTTTGCAATCGTAGGGAGAAAAGGGAGGCGGGGGATTTTTAATTGAGTGTTGACTCCCAATCCGTAAGTCATTTCTTAAAAAAATATAGTTCGTTACGCATGATAAATTACTTTACAATCAACTATGGTTGTTAGGTCAGCTTTTTGTAAATGGGTAAAATAATGGCATGTTTGACTCGGGTAAATATCACACTACAAATTCACTTGAGGATTTAATGAGCGTTTGTTATTATCTTTAAAAGGTTTGGATCCATAGGTCATTTGCATCTTTAACATGTTTCAAGCATGCATATCCATTTTTAAAACATGGGTATAGGAAATCTCATTCTTATAAAATTACAAGCAATTAGGTTTGAACTAGTGGAATTTTCCAAACATTGATAACAAAACTTTTGTGTTCATTTGTGCTATGTGAATAAATTTCGTTTACTAACATTAGTAATTGTTTTAAATATTTTCCACACATAAACCCTAAAATTTTCATTTTGTTGTGATCAATTTGCCTTGTTGTTTACGAGATGAAGGGAGAGAAAAAACTCAAAGTATTAAAGTATACATCTAAAAAAGAAATGCACAATGCACAAATGTAGAGACCAATAATTCCAAAGAGTGTTTGTAATTTTAAAGGAGTGTAAACTCTTTTTAGTTTTTATATATTTGGTTTTCCAATTGTCGGGAAAAGAGGGAGGTGGGGTATTTTAACTGAGCGTTGAGTCCCAATCCATAAGTCATTTCTTACAAAAATATAGTCTGTTATGCATGATAAATCACTTTACAATCATTTATGGTTGTTAGGTCAGTTTTAGTAAATGGGAAAACTAATTGCTAGTTTAACTCGGGTAAATATTCCACCTCATATTCACTTTAGAATTTAATGAGCGTTCGTTATTCTCTTTAAAGGGTTTGGATCCATAGGTCATTTGCATTTTAACATGTTTCAAACATGCATATCCATTTTTAAAACATGGGTAGAAGAAATCTCTTTCTTATAAAATTCCAAGCGATGTTGGTTGAACTTGTGGAATTTCCAAAACTTGGATAACAAAACTTTTGTGTTCATTTGTGGTGTGTGAATAAATTTTCTTTACTTACATTTGTTATTGTTTAAAATTTATTTCGAACATAAACTCTAAAATTTTCTTTTTTTGTGATCTATTTGGCTTTCTTGTTTACGGGATGAAGGGAGAGCGAAAACTCAATGTTTTGATTCAAGAAAAAAGTATACATCAAAAATGGCAATGCACAATGCACAAATGTAGAGAGAGATAATTCCAAAGATTGTCTGTAATTTTTAGGGATTGTAAAATCCTTTTAGTTTTTATGTATTAAGTTTCGCAATCGTCAGGAAAAGGGGGAGGCGGGGAGTTTTAAACTGAGTGTTGACTCCCATTCCATAAATAATTTCTTACTAAAATATAGCCCGTTATGTATGATAAATGACTTTACAATCATCTATTTAGGTAAGCTTTTTTTAAATCGGCAAAATAATGGCTTGTTTGACTCGGTTAAATATCTCACCGCACGTTCACTTGAGAATTTAATGAGGGTTTGTTATTCTCTTGAAAAGTTTGGATCCATAGGTCATTAGTATATTCAACAAGTTTCAAGCATGCGTATCCAGTTTTAAAACATGAGTATAAGAAATCTGTTTCTATTAAAATTCCAATCTATTAGGGTTGAACTAGTGGAATTTCCCAAACATGGATAACAAAACTTTTGTGTTCATTTGTGGTGTGTGCGTAAATTTTCTTTACTTACATTTGTAATTTTTAAAAAATTTCAATACAAAACTCTAAATTTTCATTTTGTTGTGATCTATTTGCCATTTTTGTTTACAGGATGAAGGGAGACCGAAAACTCAATGTTTTGATTTAAGAAAAAAGTATACATCTAAAATGGAAATGCACAAAGTACAAATGTAGAGAGAGATAATTCAAAAGATTGTATGTAATTTTTAGGGATTGTAAACTTCTTTTAGTTTATATATTAGGTTTTACAATTGTCGGGAAATGGGGGAGGCAAGGGATTATTAACTGAGTGTTGTCTCTCAATCCATAAGTCATTTATTACAAAAATATAGCCCCTATGTATGATAAATCACTTTACAATCATCTATGGTTGTTAGGTAAACTTTTTTTAAATGGGCAAAATGATGGCTTGTGTTGACTCGAGTAAATATCCCACGCACGTTCACTTGAGAGTTTAATGAGGGTTTTTTATTCTCTTTAAAAAGTTTGTATCCATAGGTCATTTGCATCTTTAACATGTTTCAAGCATGCATATCCACTTTTAAAACATGTGTAGAAAAAATCTGTCTTATAAAATTCCAAGCTATTAGGGCAGAACTAGTGGTATTTCCCAAACTTGGATAACAAAACTTTTGTGTTCATTTGTGGTGAGTGAATAAATTTTCTTTTCTAAATTTTTTATTGTTTTAAATTTTTTTAAATCTTAAACTCTAATTTTTTTTTGTTGTTGTGATCTATTTGCCTTTTTTGATTACATGATGAAGGGAGAGAGAAAAGTCAAAGTTTTGATTAAAGAAAAAAATATACATCTAAAATGGAAATGCACAATGTACAAATGTAGAGAGAGATAATTCCAAAGGGTATCTATAATTTTTAGAGATTGTAAACAACTTTCAGTTTTTATGGGAAAAGGGAGAGAAGGAGGATCTTTAACTGAGTGTTGACTCCCAATTCATAAGTCATTTCTTACAAAAATATTGCCCGTTACGCACGATAAATCACTTTACAATCATCGATGGTTGTTAGATCAGCTTTTTGTAAATGGGAAAAATAATGGCTTGTTTGACTCGTGTAAATATCACACCGCAAGTTCACTTGAGAATTTAATGAGTGTTTGTTATTCTATTTAAAATGTTTGGATCCATAGGTCATTTGCATCTTTAACATGTTTCAAGCATGCATATCCATTTTAAAAACAAGTGTAGAAAAAATCTTTTTCTTATAAAATTACAAGCTATTAGGGTTGAACTAGTGGAATTTGCCAAACATGGATAACAAAAATTTTGTGTTCATTTGTGGTGTGTTAAACTATTTCCTTTACTTACATTTGTTATTGTTTTAAATTTTTTCCATAAATAAACTCATAAATTTTTATTTAGTTGTCAATCATTTGCGTTTTTTTTACAGGATGAAGGGAGAGCGAAAACTCAAAGTTTGATTTATAAACAAAATACAGCTTAAATTGAAATGCACAATGCACAAATTTTGAGAGAGATAATTCCAAAGAGTGTCTGTAATTTTTAGGGATTGTAAACTACTTTTAGTTTTTATATTTTAGCTTTTGCAATAGTTAGGAAAAGAGGGAGGCGAGGGATTTTTAACTGAGTGTTGAATCCCAATCCATACGTCATTTCTTACAAAAATATAGCCCGTTGCGCATGATAAATCACTTAACAATCAACAATGGTTGTTAGGTCAGCTTTTTGTAAATGGGCAAATTCACTTAAGGAATTAATGAGTGTTTGTTATTCTCTTTAAAAGGTTTGGATCCATTGGACATTTTAATCATTAACATGTTTCAAGCATGCATATCCATTTTTAAAACATGGGTAGAAGAAATCTCTTTCTTATAAAATTCCAAGCTGTTAGGGTTGAACTAGTGGAATTTCAAAAACTTCGATATCATAACTTTTGTGTTCATTTGTGTTATGTGAATAAATTTTCTTTACTTACATTTGTTATTGTTTTAAATTTTTCCCGTACATAAACTCTAAAATTTTTATTTTGTTGTGATCTATTGGCCTTTTTGTTTATGGGATGGAAGGATAGCGAAAACTCAAAGTTTTGACTTAAGAAAAAATGGAAATGCACAATGCACAAACGTAGAGAGCGATAATTCGAATGAGTGTCTGTAATTTTTAGGGATTGTAAAATCCTTTTAGTTTTTAAATATTTGGTTTTGCAATCATCGGGAAAAGGGGAAGGCGGGGGATTTTTAACTGAGAGTTGACTCCCAATCCATAAATCATTTATTTCAAAAATATAGCCCGTTATGTACGGTAAATCACTTTAAAATCATCAATGGTTGTTAGGTCAGCTTTTTGTAAATGGGCAAAAAAATGGCTTGTTTGACTCGGGTAAATATCCCACTGCACGTTCACTTGAGAATTTAATGAGCGTTTGCTTTAAAGGGTTTGGATGCATAGGTCATTTGCATCTTTAACATGTTTCAAGCATTCATATCCATTTTTAAACCATGTGTAGAAGAAATCTCTTTCTTATAAAATTCAAAGCTATTAGGGTTGAACTAGTGGAATGTCCCAAACTTGGATAACAAAACTTTTGTGTTCATTTGGGGTGTGTGAATAAATTTCATTTTCTTAAATTTGTTATTGTTTTAATTTTTTTCCATCCATAAACACTAAAAGTTTCATTTTTATTGTGATCTGTTTGCCTTTTTTGTTTACGGGACAAAGCGAGAGCGAAAAGTCAAAGTTTTGATTTAAGAAAAAAGTATACATTTAAAATGGAATTGCACAATGCAAAAATGTTGAGATGGATAATTCCACAGATTGCCTAGAACTTTTAGGGCTTGTAAACTCCTTTTAGTTTTTTTATATTAGGTTTTGCAATCGTCGGGAAAAGGGGGAGGCAGAGGATGTTTAACTGAGTGTTAACTCCCAATCCATAAGTCATTTCGTACAAAAATATAGCCCATTATGTATAATAAATCACTTTACAAACATCTATGGTTGTTAGGTCAGCCCTTTGTAAATGGGTAAAATGATGACTTGTTTGACTCGGGTAAATAAACCATTGGACGTTCATTTGAGAATTTAATGAGTGTTTGTTATTCTTCTTAAAATTTTGCATCCATTGGTCATTTGTATCTTTAACATGTTACAAACATGCATATCCATTTTTAAAACATGGGTAGAAGAAATCTCTTTCTTATAAAATTCCTAGCAATTAATGTTGAACTAGTGGAATTTCAAAAATATAATAACAAAACTTTTATGTTCATTTTTGGTATGTGAATAAATTTTCTTTACTTACATTTGTTATTTTTTGTTATGTTTTCCACACATAAAATCTAAAATTTTCATTTCGTTGTGATCTAATTGCCTTTTTTTTTTATGGGATGAAGGGAGAGCGAAAACTCGAAGTTTTGATTTAAGAAAAAATTATACATCTAAAAATGAAATGCACAATGCAAAAATGTAGAGAGCAATAATTCCAAAGAGTGTCAGTAATTTTTAAGGATTTTAAAATAATTTTAGTTTTTATATTTTAGGTTTTGCAATCGTCGAGAAATGGGGGAGGCAGGGGATTTTTATCTGAGTGTGACTCCCAATCCATAAGTCATTTATTAAAAAAATATAGCCCTTTATATATGATAAATCACTTTACAATCATCTGTGGTTGTTATTCAGCTTTTTGTAAATGGGCAAAAAAATGGCTTGTTTTAGTCAAGTAAACATCCCACCGCACATTCACTTGAGAATTTAATGAGGCTATCTTATTGTCTTAAAAAAGTTTGGATTCATAGGTCATTGGCATCTTTAACATGTTTCAAGCATGCATATCCATTTTTAAAACATGTGTACAAAAAATCTCTTTCTTATAAAATTCCAAGCTATTAGGGTTGCACAAGTGGAATTTTCCAAACATGGATAACAAAATTTTTTGTGTTCATTTGTGGTGTGTGAATAAATTTTATTTACATACATTTTTTATTGTTTTAAATTTTTTCCATACTTAAACTCTGAAAATTTCAATTTGTAGTGATCCATTTGCCTTTTTTTATTATAGGATGGAGGGAGAGCGAAAACTCAAAGTTTTGATTTAACAAAAAAATATACATCTAAAATGGAAATGCACAATGCACAAAAGTAGAGAGAGATAATTCCAAAAGTGTCTATAATTTTTAGGGATTGTAAACAACTTTTAGTTTTTATATTTTTTGTTTTGATATCGTCAGGAAAAGGGGGACAAGGGGGATTTTTAACTGAGTGTTGACTCCCAATTCATAAGTCATTTCTTACAAAAATATTGCTTTGGTACGCATGGTAAATCACTTTAAAGTCATGTATGGCTGTTAGATCAGCTTTTTATAAATAGTAAAAATAATGGCTTGTTTGACTCGTGTAAATATCCCACCACACAGTCACTTGAGAATTTAATGAGCGTTTGTTATTTTCATCAAAAGATTTGGATCCATAGGTCATTTGGATCTTTAACATGTTTCAAGCATGCATATCCGTTTTTAAAACATCGGTAGAAGAAATCTCTTTCTTATAAAATTCCAAGCTATTAAGGTTGAACTAGTAGAATTTTCCAAACTTGGATAACAAAACTTTTGTGTTCTTTTGTGGTGTGTGAATATATTTTCTTTACTTACATTTGTGATTTTTTTAAATTTTTTCAGTGCATAAACTCTAAATTTTCATTTTGTTGTGATCTATATGCCTTTTTTGTTTACGGGATGAAGGGAGAGGGAAAACTCAAAGTTTTGAATTAATAAAAAATTATATATCTAAAATGGAAATGCACAATGCACAAATGTAGAGAGAGATAATTCCAAAGATTTTTTGTAATTTTTAGGCATTGTAAAATCCATTTAATTTTTATATATTAGGTTTTGCAATCGCCGGGAAAAGGGGGAGGCAGGGGATTTTTAGCTGAGAGTTGACTCCAAATCAATAAGTCATTTCTTACAAAAATATATCCCATTATGTATGATAAATCACTTTACAATCATCTATGGTTGTTAGTTCAGTTTTTGTAAATGGAAAAAATATTGGCTTGTTTGACTCGGGTCCATATCCCACTGCACGTTCTCTTGAGAATTTAATGAGGGTTTGTTATTCTCTTTAAAAATTTTTGATCCATAGGTCATTTGCTTATTTAACATGTTTCATGTATGCATATCCATTTTAAAAACATGTGTAGAAGAAATCTCTTTCATATAAAATTCCAAGCTATTAGGGTTAATCTAGTGGGATTTCCCAAACTTGGATAAAAAAACTTTTGTGTGTTAATTTGTGGTGTGTGAATAAATTTTGTTTACTTACATTTTTTATTGTTTGAAATTTTTTCCATACATAAACTCTAAAATTTTCTTTTTTTTTTGTGATCTATTTGCCTTTTTTGTTTATGGGATGAAGGGAGAGCGAAAACTAAAAGTTTTGATTTAAGAAAAAAGTATACATCTAAAAGGGAAATGCACAATGAAAAAATGTAGAGAAAGATAATTGCAAAGAGTGTCTGTAATTTTTAGGGATTGTAAACTACTTTTAGTTTTTATATTTTAGGTTTTGCAGTCGGCGGGTAAAGGGGGAGGCAGGGGATTTTTAACTGAGTGTGACTCCGAATCCATAAGTCATTTCTAACAAAAATATAGTCTGTTAGGTATGATCAATCACTTTACAATCATCTATTTTTGTTATGTCACCTTTTTGTCAATGGGCAAAAAAAATGGCTTGTTTGACTCGGGTAAATATCCCACCGCACGTTCACTTGAGAATTTCAAGAGGTTTTGTTATTCTATTTAAAAAGTTTGGATCCATAGGTCATTTGCATCTTAAACATGTTCCAAGCAGGCATATGCATTTTTAAAACATGTGTAGAAAAAATTTCTTTCTTATAAAATTCAAAGCTATTAGGATTGAACTAGTGGAATTTCCCAAACTTGGATAACAAAAATTTTGTCTTCATTTGTGGTGTGTGAATAAATTTTTTGACGTAAAATTTTTCCATACATACACTCTAAAATTTTCATTTTGTTGTGATCTATTTGCCTTTTTTGATTATAGGATGAAGGGAGAACGAAAACTCAAAGTTTTGATTTAAGAAACAAATATTCATCTAAAATGGAAATGCACAATGCACAAATGTAGAGGGAGATAATTCCAAAGAGTGTCTATATATTTTAAAGATTGTAAACAACTTTTAGTTTTTATATTTTTTGTTTTCCAATCGACTGGAAAAGGGGACAAGGGGCATTTTTAACATAGTGTTGACTCCCTATTCATAAGTCATTCCTTACAAATATATTGCCCGTTACGCATGATAAATCACTTTACAATCATCTATGGTTGTTAGGTCAGCTTTTCATCAATTGGAAAAATAATGGCTTGTTTGACTCATGTAAATATCCCACCGCACGTTCACTTGAGAAATTAATGAGCGTTTGTTATTATGTATAAAAGGTTTGGATCCATAGGTCATTTGCATCTTTAACATGTTTCAAGCATGCATATCCATTTTTAAAACATAGGTAGAAGAAATCTCTTTCTTATTAAATTCCAAGCCACTAGGGTTGAACTAGTATAATTTCCAAAACTAGGATTAAAAAAATTTTGTGTTCATTGTGGTGTGTGAATATATATTTTTTTACTTTCATTTGTTATTGTTTAATATTTTTTTCAATACATAAACTCTAAAATTTTCGTTTTTTTGTGATCTATTTGCCTTTTTTGTTTACAAGATGAAGGGAGAGCGAAAACTCAAAGTTTTGATTTAAGAAAAAAGTATACATCTAAAATGGAAATGCACCATGCACAAATGTAGAGAGAGATAATTCAAAAGATTGTCTGTAATTTTTAGGCATTGTAAACTCCTTTTAATTTTTATATTTTAGGTTCGTTAATCGTCGAGAATAGGGGGAGGCAGGGGAATTTCAACTGAGTGTTGACTCCCAAACCGTAAGTCATTTCTTACCAAAATATATACCTTTATGTATGATAAATCACTGTACAATCATCTATGGTTGTTAGGTCAGCTTTTTGTAAATGGGCAAAATAATGGCTTGTTTGACTCGGGTAAATATCCTACCGCACGTTCACTTGTGAAATTAATGAGGGTTTGTTGTTCTCTTTAAAAAGTTTGGATCCATAGGTCATTTGCATCTTTAACATGTTTCAAGCATGCATATCCATTTTTTAAAACATGTGTAGAAAAAATCTCTTTCTTATAAAATTCCAAGCTATTAGAGTTGAACTACTGGAATTTCCCAAACTTGGATAAAAAAACTTTGGTGTTCATTTGTGGTGTGTGAATAAATTTTCTTTACATATATTTTTTGGTTTAAAATTTTTTCCAAACTTAAACTGTAAAATTTTCATTTTTTTGTGATCTGTTCGCCTTTTTTGTTTACAGGATGAAGGGAGAGTGAAAACTCAAAGTTTTTATTAGAAAAAAAAATCTATCATCTAAAACGGAAATGCACAATGCACAAATTTAGAGAGAGATAATTCCAACGAGTGTCTATAATTTTTAGGGATTGTAAACTACATCTAGTTTTATATTTTAGGTGTTACAATCGTCGGGAAAATGGGGAGGCGGGGGTTTTTAACTGAGTGTTGACTCCCAATCTGTAAGTCATTTCTTACAACAATATAGCCCGTTGCGCAAGATAAATCACTTTACAATCAACTATGGTTGTTAGGTCAGTATTTAGTAAATGGGAAAAATAATGGCTTGTTTGACTCGGGTAAATATCCCGCCACAAATTCACTTGAGGATTTAACGAGCATTTGTTATTCTCTTTAAAAGTTTTGGATCCATACGTCATTTGCATCTTTTACATGTTTCAAGCATGAATATCCCTTTTTAAAACATGGGTAGAAGAAATCTCTTTCTTATAAAATTTCCCAAACTTGGATAAAAAAACTTTAGTGTTCATTTGTGGTAGGAATAAATTTTCATTACTTACATTTGCTATTGTTTTAAATTTTTTCTACACATAAACTTTAAAATTTTCGTTTTGTTGTGATCTATTTGCCTTTTTGTTTACGGTAAGAAGGGAGAGAGAAAACTCAAAGTTTTGATTTAAGAAATAATTATACACCTAAAATAGAAATGCACAATCCACAAATTTAGAGAGCGATAATTCAAAAGAGTCTCTGTAATTTCTAGGGGTTGTAAACTCCTTTTAGTTTTTAAATATTTGGTTTTGTAAACGTCGGGAAAAGGGAAAGGCGGGGGATTTTTAACTGAGAGTTGACTTCCAATCCATAAGTCATTTCTTACAAAAATATAGCCCGTTTTGTATGATAAATCACTTTAAAATCATCTATGGTTGTAAGTCAGCTTTTTGTAAATGGACAAAATAATGGCTTGTTTGACTCGGGTAAATATCCCACCGCACGTTCACTTGAGAATTTAATGTGAGTTTGTTGTCTTTAAAGGGTTTGGATCCGTAGGTCATTTCCATCTTTAACATGTTTCAAGCATGCATATCCATTTTTAAAACATGTGTAGAAGAAATCTCTTTCTTATAAAATTCAAAGCTATTAGGGTTGAACTAGTGGAATTTCCCAAACTTGGATAACAAAACTTTTTTGTTCATTTGTGTTGTGTGAATAAATTTTCTTTTCTTACATTTGTTATTGTTTTAATTTTTTTCCATACCTAAACGCTAAAATTTTCATTTTGTAGTGATCTGTTTGCCTTTTTTGTTTACGGGACAAAGGGAGAGCAAAAACTCAAAGTTTTGATTTAAGAAAAAAGTATACATCTATAATGGGAATGCACAATGCAAAAATGTAGAGAGAGATAATTCCATAGATTGCCTGTAATTTTTAAGGATTGTAAACTCTTTTTAGATTTTAAATATTTGGTTTTGCAATCGTCGGGAAAATGGGGAGGCGGGGATTTTTAACTGAGTGTTGACTCCCAATCCATAGGTAATTTCTTACAAAAATATTGCCCGTTATGTATGATAATTCACTTTAAAATCATCTATGGTTGTTAGGTCAGGTTTTTTGTAAATGGGCAAAATGATGGCTTGTTTGGCTCGGGTAAATATCCCACCCCACGTTCACTTGAGAATTTAATGACCGTTTGTTATTCTCTTTAAAAAGTTTGGATCCATATGTCATTTTCATCTTTAACATGTTTCAAGCATGCATATCCATTTTTAAAACATGTGTAGAAGAAATCTTTTTCTTATAAAATTCCAAGCTATTAGGGTTGAACTAGTGGAATTTCCAAAATTTGGATAACAAAACTTTTGTGTTCATTTGTGGTCTGTGAATATATTTTATTTACTTACATTTTTTATTCTTTTCAATTTTTTCCATACATAAACTCTAAAATTTTCCTTTTTTGTGATCAATTTACTTTTTTTGTTTACAGGATGAAGGGAGAGTGAAAACTAAAAGTTTTGATTGAAGAAAAAAGTATACATCTAAAATGGAAATGCACAATGCAAAAATTTAGAGAAAGATAATTGCACGGAGTGTGTGTAATTTTTAGGGATTGTAAATTACTTTTAGTTTTTATATTTTAGGTTTTGCAATCGACGAGAAAAGGGGGAGGCGGGGGATTTTTAACTGAGTGTGGCTCCCAATCCATAAGTCATTTCTTATAAAAATATAGTCCGTTATGTATGATAAATCACTTTACAATCATCTATTTTTGTTATGTCACCTATTTGTAAATGGGAAAAAAAATGGCTTGTTTGATTCGGGTAAATATCCCACCTCACGTTCACTTGAGAATTTAATGAGCGCTTGTTATTTTCTTAAAAAGGTTTGGATCCATAGGTCATTTGCATCTTTAACATGTTTCAAGCAGGCATATCCATTTTTAAAACATCGGTAGAAGAAATCTCTTTCTTATAAAATTCCAAGCAATTAGGGTTGAACTAGTGGAATTTCCCAAACTTCAATAACAAAACTTTTGTGTTTAGTTGTGTTGTGTGAATATATTTTCTCTACTTACATTTGTTATTGTTTAAAATTTTTTCAATACATAAACTATAAAATTTTCATTTTGTTGTGATCTATTTGCCATTTTTTGTTTACGGGATGAAGGAGAGCGAAAACTCAAAGTTTTGATTTAAGAAAAACTGATACATCTAAAATTGAAATGCACAATGCACAAACGTAGAGAGAGATAATTCAAAACATTGTTTTTATTTTTTAGGCATTGTAAACTCCTTTTAATTTTTATATATTAGGTTTTGCAATCGTCGTGAAAGGGGGAGGTAGGAGATTTTTAGCTTAGTGTTGACTCCCAATCCATAATTCATTACTTACAAAAATATATCCCTTTATGTATGATAAATCACTTTACAATCATCTATGGTTGTTAGGTCAGCTTTTTGAAAATGGGTAAAATAATGTCTTGTTTGACTCGTGTAAATATCCCACCGCACGTTCACTTGAGAATTTAGTGAGGGCTTGTTATTCTCTTTAAAAGTTTGGATCCATAGGTCATTTGCATATTTAACATGTTTCAAGCATGCATATCCATTTTTAAAACGTGTAGAAGAAATATCTTTCTTATAAAATTCCAAGCTATTAGGGTTGAACTAGTGGAATTTCCCAAACTTGGATAACAAAACTTTTGTGTTCATTTTTGGTGTGTGAATAAATTTTCTTTCTTACATTTGTTATTGTTTTAAATTTTTTCCATACATAAACTCTAAAATTTCCATTTTTTTGTGATCTTTTAGCCTTGTTTGTTTACGGAATAAAGGGAGAGCAAAAACTAAAAGTTTTGATTTAAGAAAAAAGTATGCATAAAAAATAGAAATGCACAATGCGAAAATGTAGAGAAAGATAATTGAAAGGAGTGCCTATAATTTTTAGGGAATGTAAACTACTTTTAGTTTTTATATTTTAGGTTTTACAATCGACGGGAAAAGGGGGAGGCGGCAGATTTTTAACTGTGTGTGACTCCCAATCCATAAGTTGTTTCTTACAAAAATATAGTCCGTTATGTATGATAAATTACTTTACAATCATCTATTTTTGTTATGTCACCTTTTTGTAAATGGGCAAAAAAATGGCTTGTTATACTCGGGTAAAAATCCCAACGCACGTTCACTTGAGAATTTAATGAGGCTTTGTTATTCTCTTTAAAAAGTTTGGATCCATAGGTCATTAGCATCTTTAACATGTTTCAAGCTTGTATTTCCATTTTTAAAACATGAGTTGAAAAAACCTTTTTCTTATAAAATTCCAAGCTATTAGGGTTGAACTTGTGGAATTTCCCAAACTTGGATAACAAAAATTTTGTCTTCATTTATGGTGTGTGAATAAATTTTACTTACTAACATTTTTTATGGTTTTATATTTTTTCCATACTTAAACTCTAATATTTTCATTTTGTAGTACTCTATTTGCCTTTTTTGATCATAGGATGAAGGGAGAGCGAAAACTCAAGGTTTTGATTTAAGAAAAAAATATACATCTAAAATGGAAATGCACAATGCACAAATGTGGAGAGAGAAAATTCCAAAGAGTGTATGTAATTTTTAGGGATTGTAAACAACTTTTAGTTTTTATATTTATTGTTTTACAATCAACGTGAAAAGGGGGACATGGGGGATTTTGAATTGAGTGTGGACTCCCAATTCATCAGTCATTTCTTACAAAAATATTGCCCATTATGCATGATAAATCACTTGACAATCATCTATGGTTGTTAGGTCAGCTTTTTCTAAATGGGAAAAATAATGGCTCGTTGGACTTGTGTAAATATCCCACCGCACATTCACTTGAGAAATTAATCAGCGTTTGTTATTCTCTTTAAATTTTTTGGATCCATAGGTCATTTGCATCTTTAACATGTTTCAAGCATGCATATCCATTTTTAAAGCATAGGTAGAGGAAATCGCTTTGTTATTAAATTCCAAGCAATTGGGGTTGAACTAATGGAATTTTCAAAACTTGGATAACAAAACTTTTGTGTTCATTTGTAGTGTGTGAATAAATTTTCTTTACTTACATTTATTATTGTTTTAAATTTTTTCAATTCATAAACTCTAAAAGTTTCATTTAGTTGTGATCTATTTGCCTTTTTTGTTTACAGGATGAAGGGAAAGCAAAAACTCAAAGTTTTTATTGAAGAAAAAAGTGTACATCTAAAATAGAAATGCACAATGCACAAATGTAGAGAGAGATAATTCCAAAGATTGTCTGTAATTTTTAGGCATTGTAAACTCCTTTTAATTTTTATATATTAGGTTTTGCAATCGTCGGGAATAGGGGGAGGGAGGGGAATTTTAACTGAGTGTTGACTCCCAATCCATAAGTCATTTCTTATAAAAATATATACCGTTATGTGTGATAAATTACTTTATAATCATCTATGGTTGTTAGGTCAGCTTTTTGTAAATGAGCAAAATAATGGCTTGTTTGACTCAGGTAAATATCCCACCGTACGTTCACTTGAGAATTTAATGAGGTTGGTTATTCTTTTTAAAATTTTGGATCCATAGGTCATTTTCATCTTTAACAAGTTTCAAGCATGCATATCCATTTTTAAAACATGTGTAGAAAAAATCTCTTTCGTATAAAATTTCAAGCTATAAGGGTTGAACTACTGGAATTTCCCACATTTGGATAAGAAAACTTTTGTGTTCATTTGTGGTGTGTGAATAAAAGTTTTTTACATACTTTAGTTATTGTTTTAAATTTTTTCCATTTTTAAACTCTAAAATTTTCATTTTCCTATGATCTATTCACCTTTTTTATTTACAAGATGCATGGAGTGCGAAATCTCAAAGTTTCGATTTAAAAAAAATATATACATCTAAAATGAAAATACGCCATGTACAAATTTAGGGAGAGGTAATTCCAAAGACTTTTTGTAATTTTTAGGGATTTCAAATTACTTCTAGTTTTTATATTTTAGGTTTTGCAATCGTCGGGAAAAGGGGGAGGCAGGGGATTTTTAACTGAGTGTTGAGTCCCAATCCATAAGTCATTTCTTACAAAAATAAAACCGTTGCGCATGATACATCACTTTACAGTTAACTATGGTTGTTAGGTCATCTTTTTGTAAATGGGCAAAATAATGGTTTCTTTGACTGGGGTAAATATCCCACAACAAATTCACTTCAGGATTTAATGAGCATTTGTTATTCTCTTTAAAAGGTTTGGATTCATAGGTCATTTGCATCTCTTACATGTTTCAAGTATGCATATTCAATTTTAAAACATGAGTAGAAGAAATCTCTTTCTTATAAAACTTCTAGCTATTTGGGTTGAACTAGTGGAATTTCCCAAACTTTAGTGTTCATTTGTGGTATATGAATCAATTTTCTTTACTTACATTTTTTATTGTTTTAAATTTTTTCCACATATTAACTCTAAAATTTTCTTTTTGTTGTGATCTATTTGCCTTTTTCTTTACGGGATGAAGGGAGAGTGAAAACTCAAAGTTTTGATTTAAGAAAAAATTATATACCTAAAAAAGAAATGCACAATGCACAAATGTAGATAGAGATAATTCCAAAGAGTGTTTGTAATTTTTAGGAATTGTAAACTCCTTTTATTTTTTAAATATTTGGTTTTCCAATAGTCAAGAAAAGGGGGAGGCGGGAGATTTTTAACTGAGAGTTGACTCCCAATCCAAAAGTCATTTCTTACAAAAAAAATAGCCCATTATGTATGATAAATTAGTTTAAAATCATCTATGGTTTGTTTGGTCAGCTTTTTGTAAATGAGCAAAATAATGGCTTGTTTGAATTGGGTAATTATCCCACCCTACGTTCACTTGAGAATTTAATGAGTGTTTGTTATTCTCTTTAAAGGGTTTAGATCCTTAGGTCATTTGCATCTTTAACATTTTTCTAGCATGCATATCCATTTTAAAACATGTGTAGAAAAAATCTCTTTCTTATAAAATTCCAAGCTATTAGGGTTGAACTAGTGGAATTTCCAAAACATGGACAACAAAACTTTTGTGTTCATTTGTGGTGAGTGAATAAATTTTATTGACTTACATTTGTTATTTTTGTAAATTTTTTCCATACGTAAACTCTAAAATTTTGATTTTTTTGTGATCTATTTGCCTTTTTTTAATTACATGATGAAGGGAGAGCGAAAACTCAATTTTTTTAGTTAAGAAAAAAATATATATCTAAAATGGAAATGCACAGTGCAAAAATGTAGAGGGAGATAATTCCAAAGAGTGTCTGTAATTTTTAAGGATTTTAAACTACTATTAGTTTTTATATTTTTGGTTTTGCAATTGTCGAGAAAAGGGGGAGGCGGGGGATTTTTAACTGAGTGTTGACTCTCAATCCGAAAGTCATTTCTTACAAAAATATAGCTCACTACGCTTGCTAAATCACTTTACAATCAACTATGGTTGTTAGGTTAGCTTTTTGAAAATTGGCAAAATAATGGCTTGTTTGACTCAGGTAAATATCCCATCACAATTTCACTTGAGGATTTAATGAGTTTTTTTTATTCTCTTTAAAAGGTTAGGATCCATACGTAATTTGAATCTTTAACATGTTTCATGCATGCATATCCATTTTTAAAACATGGGTAGAAGAAATCACATTCTTATAAAATTCCATGCTATTAGGGTTGAAATAGTGGAATTTCCCACACTTGGATAACAAAAATTTTGTGTTCATTTGTGGTGTGTGACTAAATTTTCTTTACTTAAATTTGTTATTGTTTTAAATTATTTCCAATCATAAACTCTAAAATTTTCATTTTGTTGTGATCTATTTTCCTTTTTGTTTACGGGATGAAGAGTGAGCAAAAACTCAAAGTTTTGATTTAAGAGAAAAGTGTACATCAAAACTAGAAGTGCACAATACACAAATGTAGAGATAGATAATTCCAAAGAATGTTTGTAATTTCTAGGGATTGTCAACTCCTTTTAGTATTTATATATTAGGTTTTGCAATCGTCGGTAAAAGGGGGAGGTGGGGGATTTTTAACTGAGTGTTGACTCCCAATCAATATGTCTTTTCTTACAAATATATAGCCCTTTACGCATGATAAATCACTTTACAATCATCTATGGTTGTTAGGTCAACTTTTTGTTAATGGGAAAAATAATGGCTTGTTTGACTCGGGTAAATATCCCACCATACGTTCAGTTGAGAATTTAATGAGCGTTTGTTATTCTATTTAAAGGGTTTGGATCCATAGGTCATTTGCATCTTTAACATGTTTCAAGCACGCATATCCATTTTTAAATCATGTTTAGAAGAAATCTCTTTCTTATAAAATTCCAAGCTATGAGGGTTGAACCAGTGGAATTTCCCAAACTCTGGTAAAAAAACTTTTGTGTTCATTTTTGGTGTGTGAATAAATTTTCTTTACTTACATTTGTTATTTGTTTAAATTTTTTTCATACATAAACTCAAAAATTTTCATTTTGTTGTGATCAATTTGCCTTTTTTGTTTACGGAATGAAGGGAGAGCGAAAACTCAAAGTTTTAACTTAAGAAAAAAGTTTACATCTAAAATTGAAATGCACAATGCACAAATGTAGTGAGAGATAATTCCAAAGATTCTCTGTAATTTTTAGAGATAGTAAACTCATTTTACTTTTTCTATATTAGGTTTCACAATCGTCGGAAAAAGGGGGAGGCGGGGGATTTTAAACTGAGTGTGACTCCCAATCCATAAGCCATTTATCACAAAAATACAGCCCGTTATGTATGATCAATCACTTTACAATCATCAATGGTTGTTAGGTCACCTTTTTTTAAATGGGCAAAAAAAATTGCTATTTTGACTCGGGTCAATACCCCACCGCACAGTCAGTTGTGAATTTAATGAGGGTTTGTTATTCTCTTTAAAAAGTTTTGATCCATAGGTCATTTGCATCTTTGACATGTATCAAGCATGCATATCCTTTTTTAAAACATATGTAGAAAAAATCTCTTTCTTATAAAATTCCTAGCTATTAGAGTAGAACTAGTCGAATTTTCCAAACTTGGATAACAAAACTTTTGTGTTCATTTGGGGTGTGTGAATAAATTTTCTTTGCTTACATTTTTTATTGTTTTAAATTTTTTCCATACTTAAACTCTAAAATTTTCACTTTGTTGTGATCTATTCGCCTTTGTTTAGTACAGGATGAAGGGAGAGCAAAAAATCAAAGTTTTGATTTAAGAAAAAAATATAAATCTAAAATGGAAATGCAAAATTATCAAATGTAGAGAGAGATAATTCCAAAGAGTGTTTGTAATTTTTAGGGATTGTAAACTACTTTTAGTTTTTATATTTTTTGTTTTGCAATCATCGGGAAAAGGGGGAGAAGGGGTATTTTTAACTAAGTGTTGACTCCCAATTCATAAGTCATTTCTTACAAAAATATTTCTCGTCACGCCTGTTAAATCATCTTACAATAATCTATGGTTGTTAGGTCAGATTTTTCTAAATGGGAAAAATATTGGGTGGTTTGACTCGTGTAAATATCCCACCTCACTTCACTTGAGAATTTAATGAGCGTTTTTTATTCTCTTTCAAAGGTTTAGATCCATAGGTCATTTGCATGTTTAACATGTTTCAAGCCTGCATATCCATTTTTAAAACATAGGTAGAAGAAATCTCTTTCTTATTAAATTCCAAACTATTAGGGTTGAACTAGTGGAATTTCCAAAACTTGGATAACAAAACTTTTGTGATCATTTGTGGTGTGTGAATATATTTTCTTTACTCACATTTGTTATTATTTTAAATTTTTTCAATATATAAATTCTAAAATTTTCATTTTGTTGCGATCTATTTGCCTTTTTTGTTTACGGGATGAAGGGAGAGAAAAAACTCAAAGTTTTGATTTAAGAAAAAAGTATACATCTAAAATGGAAATGCACAAATGTAGAGAGTAATTTGAAAGATTGTCTGTAAATTTTAGGCATTGTAAACTCCTTTTAATTTTTATATCATAGGTTTTGCATTCGTTAGGAAAAGGGGTAGGTGGGGGATTTTTAACTAAGTGTTGAGTCCCAATCCATAAGACATTTCTTACAAAAATATTGCCCGTTACGCATGACAAATCACTTTTCAATCATCTATGGTTGTTAGGTCAGCTTTTTTTAAATGAGAAAAATAATGGCTTGTTTGACTCATGTAAATATCCCACCACATGTTCACTTGAGAATTTAATGAGCATTTGATATTCTTTTTGAAAGGTTTAGATCCATAGGTCATTTTCATCTTTAACATGTTTCAAGCAGGCATATCCATTTTTAAAACATAGGTTGAAGAAATATCTTTCTTATAAAATTCTAAGCTCTTAGGGTAGAACTAGTGGAATTTCCCGAACTTGGATAAAAAAACTTTTGTGTTCATTTGTAGTGTGTGAATAAATTTTTCTTTACTTAAATTTTTTATTGTTTTAAATGTTTTCCATACTTAAACCCTAAATTTTTCATTTTTTGTGATCTATTCGCCGTTTTTGATTACAGGATGAAGGGGGAGAGAAAACTCAAAGTTTTGATTTAAGAAAAAAATATACATCTAAAATGGAAATGCACAGTGCACAAATGTAGAGAGAGATAATTCCAAAGAGTCTCTATAATTTTTAGGGATTGTAAACTACTTTTAGTTTTTATATTTTTGGTTTTGCAATCGTCAGGAAAAGGGGGAGAAGGGGGATTTTTAACTGAGTGTTGACTCCCAATTCATAAGTCATTTCTTACAAAAACATTTCCCATGACGCCTGATAAATCACTTTCTAATCATCTATTGTTGTTACGCCAGCTTTTCGTAAATGGGCAAAAAAATGGCTTGTTTTACTCGGGTAAAGATTTTATCACACGTTCACTTGAGAATTTAATGAGATTTTGTTATTCTCTTTAAAATTTTGGATCCATAGGTCATTTGCATCTTTAACATGTTTCAAGCATGCAAATCCATTTTTAAAACATGAGTAGAAAAAATCTCTTTCTTATAAAATTCCAAGCTATTAGGGTTGAACCAGTGGAATTTCTCAAACTTGGATAACAAAACTTTTGTGTTCATTTGTGGTGTGTGAATAAATTTTCTTTACTTACATTTTTTATTGTTTTAAAGTTTTTCCATTCTTAAACTCTAAAATTTTCATTTCGTTGTGATCTATTTGCCTTTTTTTATTATCGGATGAATGGAGAGCGAAAACTCAAAGTTTTGATTTATGAAAAAAATATACATCTATAATGGAAATGCACAACGCACAAATGTAGAGAGAGATAATTCCAAAGAGTGTCTGTTATTTTTAGGGATTGTGAACAACTTTTAGTTTTTATATTTTTGGTTTTGGAATCATCGGGAAAAGGGGGACAAGGGGGATTTTTAACTGAGTGTTGACTCCCAATTCATAAGTCATTTCTTACAAAAATGTTGCCCGTTACGCATGATAAAACACTTTACAATCATCTATGGTTCTTAGGACAGATTTTTGTAAATGGATATGTTGCCCGTTACGCATGATAAAACACTTTATAATTATCCCACCACATGTTCACTTGAGAAATTAACGAGCGTTTGTTATTCTGTTTAAAAGGTTTAGTTCCATAGGTCATTTGAATCTTTAACATGTTTCAAGCATTCATATCCATTTTTAATACATAGGTAGAAGAAATCTCTTTCTTATAAAATTCCAAGCTATTAGGGTTGAACTAGTGGAATTTCCCAAACTTGGATAACAAGACTTTTGTGTTCATTAGTAGTGTGTGAATATATTTTGTTTACTTACGTTTGTTATTGTTTTAAATTTTTTCAATACATAAACTCTAAAATTTTCTTTTTCTTGTGATCTATTTACCTTTTTTGTTTACAGAATGAAGGGTGAGCGAAAACTCAAATTTTTGATTTAAGAAAAAAGTATACATCTAAAATGGAAATGTACATTGCACAAAATTAGAGAGAGATAATTCCAAAGATTGTTTGTAAGTTTTAGGCATTATAAACTCCTTTTAATATTTATATATTAGGCTTTACAATCGTCAGGAAAAGGGGGAGGCGGGGGATTTTTAACTGAGTGTTGACTCCCAATCCATATGACATTTCTTACAAAAATATTTCCCATTACGCATGATAAATCTCTTTACAATCATCTATGGTAGTTAGGTCAGTTTTTTCTAAATGGGAAAAATAATGGCTTGTTTAACTCGTGTAAATATCCCACCGCACGTTCACTTGAGAATTTAATGATCGTTTGTTATTCTCTTTAAAAGGATTTGATCCAGAGGTCAATTGCATATTTAACATGTTTCAAGCATTCATATCCATTTCTAAAACATAGGTAGAAGAAACCTCTTTCTTATATAGTTCCAAGCTATTAGGGTAAAACTAGTGGAATTTGCCAAACTTGGATAACAAAACTTTTGTGTTCATTTGTGGTGTGTGAATAAATTTTCTTTACTTACATTTTTTAATGTTTTAAATTTTTCCACACTTAAACTCTAAAATTTTCTTTTTGTTGTGATCTATTTTTTTTTTATTACAAGATGAAGGGAGAGTGAAAACTCAAAGTTTTGATTTAAGAAAAAAATATACATCTAAAATGGGAATGCACAATGCACAAATATAGAGATAGATAATTCCAAAGTGTGTCTATAATTTTTAGGGATTATAAACTCCTTTTAGTTTTTATATATTAGGTTTTGCAATCGTCAGGAAAAAGGGGAGGCAGGGTATTTTTAACTGAGTATTGACTCCCAATCAATATGTAATTTCTTAAAAAAATATAGCCCGTTATGTATGTTAAATCACTTTAAAATCATCTGTGGTTGTTAAGTCAGCTTTTTGTAAATGGGCAAAATAATGGCTTGCTAGACTCGGGTAAATATCCCACTGCAGGTTCACTTGAGAATTTAATGAAGATCTATTACTCTCTTTAAAAAGTTTGGATCCATAGGTCATTTGGTTTTTTAACATGTTTCAAGAATGCATATCCATTTTTAAAACAACTGTAGAAGAAATCTGATTCTTATAAAATTCCAAGCTATTAGGGTTGAACTAGTGGAATTTCCCAAACTTGGATAACAAAATATTTGTGTTCACTTGTGGTGTGTGAATATATTTTCTTTACTTACATTTGTTATGGTTTTAAATTTTTTCCATACATGAACTATAAAATTTTAATTTTGTTGTGATCAATTTGCCTTTTTTGTTCACATGATGAAGGGTGAGTGTAAACTAAAATTTTTGATTTAAGGAAAAAGTATACATCTAAAATTGAAATGCACAATGCAAAAATTCAGAGAAAGATAATTGCAAACAGTGTTTGTAATTTTAGGGATTGTAAACTACTTTTAGTTTTTATATTTTAGGTTTTGCAATTGTCAGAAAAAGGGGGAGGCGGGGGATTTTTAACTGAGTGTGACTCCCAATCCATATGTCATTTCTTACAAAAATATAGCCCATTATGTATGCTAAATCACTTTACAATCATCTATGGTTGTTAGGTCAACTTTTTGTAAATGGGCAAAATAATGGCTTGTTTGACTCGGGTAAATATCCCACCGCACGTTCACTTGAGAATTTAATGAGGTTTGGTTATTCTCTTTAAAAAGTTTGGATCCATAGGTCATTTGCATCTTTAACTTGTTTCAAGCATGCATATCCATTTTTAAAACATGTGAAGAAAAAATTCTTTCTTATAAAATTCCAAGCGATTAGGGTTGAACTTATGGAATTTCCCAAACTTGGATAACGAAACTTTTGTGTTCATTTGTGGTGTGTCAATAAATTTTCATTACTTACATTTTTTATTTTTTTATTTTTTTTCCATACTTATACTCTAATATTGCCATTTTGTTATGATCTATTTGCCTTTTTTTATTATAGGAAGAAAGGAGAGCGAAAACTTAATTTTTTTTTTTAGTAAAAAATATACATCTAAATTGGAAATGTTGAGAGAGATAATTCCAAAGAGTGTCTGTAATTTTTAGGGATTGTAAACAACTTTTAGTTTTTATATTTTTGGTTTTGCAATCGTCGGGAAAAGGGGGACAAGAGGGATTTTTAACTGTGTGTTGACTCCGAATTCATAAGTCATTCGTTACAAAAATATTTCCCATTATGCATGATAAATCACTTTACAATCATCTATGGTTGTTAGGTCAGCTTTTTGTAAATGGGAAAAATAATGGCTTATTTGACTCGTGTAAATATTCTACCGCACGTTCACTTGAGAAATTAACTAGCGTTTGCTATTCTATTTAAAAGGATTCGATCCATAGGTCATTTGTATCTTTGACATGTTTCAAGCATAAATATCCATTTTTAAAACATAGGTAGAAGAAATTTCTTTCTTATTAAATTCCAAGCTATTAGGGTTGAACTAGTGGAATTTCCCAAACTTGGATAACAAAACTTTTGTGTCATTTTTAGTGTATGAATTAATTTCTTTACTTAAATTTTTTATTGTTTTAATATTTTTTATACATAAACTCTAAAATTTTTATTTGTTGTGATCTATTTACCTACTTTTTTACGGGATAAAAGGAGAGCGAAAAATAAATTTTTTGATTTAAGAAGAAAGTATACATCTAAAATGGAAATGCACAATGCACAAATGTAGAGAGAGATAATTCCAAGGGTTGTTTGTAATTTTTTGGCATTGTAAACTCCTTTTAATTTTTATATATTAGGTTTTGCAATCATCGGGAAAAAGGGGAGGCAGGGGAATTTTAACTGAGTGTTGACTACCAATCCATAAGTCATTTCTTACCAAAATATATATTGTTATGTATGATAAATCACTTTACAATCATCAATGGTTGTTAGTTCAGCTTTTTGTAAATGGGCAAAACAATGGCTTGTTTGACTCTGGTAAATATCCCACCGCCCATTCACTTGAGAACTTAATGAGGGTTTGTTATTCTCTTTAAAAATTTTGGATCCATAGGTCATTTGCATATTTAACATGTTTCAAGCATACATATCCATTTTTAAAACATGTGTTGAAGAAATCTCTTTCTAATAAAATTCCAAAAAATTTGGGTTCAACTAGTGGAATTTCCAAAACTTGGATAACAAAACTTTTGTGTTCATTTGTGCTATGTGAATAAATTTTCTTTATTTAATTTTTTTATTTTTTTATTTTTTTTCCATACTTAAACTCTAATATTGTCTTTTTGTTGTGATGTATTTGCCTTTTTCTATTATAGGATGAAAGGAGAGCGAAAACTCAAATTTTTTTTTTAAGAAAAAAATATACATCTAAAATGGAAATGCACTACACACAAATGTTGAGAGATAATTCCAAAGAGTGTCTATAATTTTTAGGGATTTTAAACAACTTTTAGTTTTTATATTTTTGGTTTTGCAATCATCGGGAAAAGGGGGACAAGAGGGATTTTTAACTGAGTGTTGACTCCGAATTCATAAGTCATTCGTTACAAAAATGTTGCCCAATACGCATGATAAATCACTTTACAATCATCTATGGTTGTTAGGTCAGCTTTTTGTAAATGGGAAAAATAATGGCTTGTTTGACTCGTGTAAATATCCCACCGCACAATCACTTGAGAAATTAACTAGCATTTGTTATTCTATTTAAAAGGATTGGATCCATAGGTCATTTGCATATTTAACATGTTTCAAGCATGCATATCCATTTTTAAAACATGTGTTGAAGAAATCTCTTTCTAATAAAATTCCTAGCTATTAGGGTTGAACTCGTGGAATTTCAGAAACGTGGAAAACAAAACTTTTGTGTTGATTTGTGTTGTGTGAATAAATTTTATTTACTTACATTTTTAATTTTTTTATTATTTTCCATACTTTACAAAGTTTGGATCCATAGGTCATTTGCATCTTTAACATGTTTCAAGCATACATTTGCATTTTTAAAACATAGGTAGAAGAAATCTCTTTCTTATTAAATTCCAAGCTATTAGGGTTGAACTAGTGGAATTTCCCACACTTGGATAACAAAACTTTTGTGTTAATTTGTAGGGTATGAATATATTTTCTTTACTTACATTTGTTATTTTTTTCAATTTTTCAATACATAAACTCTAAAATTTTCATTTGTTGTGATCTTTTTGCCTATTTTGTTTACAGGATAAATGGAGAGCGAAAAATCAAAGTTTTGATTTAATAAAAAAGTATACACCTAAAATGAAAATGCACAATCCTCAAATGTAAAGGGAGATAATTTCAAAGATTGTCTGTAATTTTTTGATATTGTAAACTCCTTTTAATTTTTATATATTAAGTTTTGCAATCATCGGGAAAAGGGGGAGGTGGGGGGATTTTTACTAAGTGTTGACTCCCAATCCATAAATCATTTCTTACCAAAATATATACCGTTACGTATGATAAATCACTTTAAAATCATCAATGGTTGTTAGTTCAGCTTTTTGTAAATGGGCAAAACAATGGATTGTTTGACTCGGGTTAATATCCCACCGCTCGTTCACTAGAAAATTTAATGAGGGTTTGTTATTCTCTATAAAAGGTTTGGATCCATAGGTCATTTGCATATTTAACATGTTTCAAGCATGCATATCCATTTTTAAAACTTGTGTAGAAGAAATCTCTTTCTAATAAAATTCCAAGCTGTTAGGGTTGAACTAGTGGAATTTCCCAAACTTGGATAAAAAAACTTTTGTGCTGATTTTTGGTGTGTAAATAAATTTTATTTATTTACATTTTTTATTATTTTATTTTTTCCATACTTAAACTCTAATATGTTTATTTTGTTGTGATCTATTTGCCATTTTTTTTATTATAGAATGAAAGGTGAGCGAAAACTCAAAAAAAAATTTAAGAAAAAAATTTACATCTAAAATGGAATTACACTACGCACAAATGTTGAGAGAGATAATTTCAAAGAGTGTCTGTAATTTTTAGGGATTGTAAACAACTTTTAGTTTTTATATTTTTGGTTTTGCAATCGTCGGGAAAAGGGGGACAAGAAGGAGTTTTAACTGAGTGTTGACTCCGATTTCATAAGTCATTTGTTACAAAAATATTGCCTGTTACGCATGATAAATCACTTTACAATCATCTATGGTTGTTAGGTCAGCTTTTTGTAAATGGGAAAAATAATGGCTTGTTTGACTCGTGTACATATCCCACCGCATGTTCACTTGAGAAATTAACTAGCGTTTGTGATTCTATTTAAAAGATTGGATCCATAGGTCATTTGCATCTTTAACATGTTCCAAGCATACATATCCATTTTTAAAACATAGGTAGAAGAAATCTTTTTCTTATTAAATTCCAAGCTATTAGGGTTGAACTAGTGGAATTTCCCAAACTTTGATAACAAAACTTTTGTGCTCATTTGTAGTGTATGAATATATTTTTTTTACTAACATTTGTTATTGTTTTAAATTTTTTTTAATACATAAACTCTAAAATTTTCATTTGATGTGATCTATTTGCCTTTTTTGTTTACGGGATAAAGGGAGAGAGAAAAATTAAAGTTTTGATTTAAGAAAAAAGTAACATCTAAAATGGACATGCACAATGTACAAATGTAGAGAGAGATAATTCCAAAGATTGTCTCTAATTTTTTGGCATTGTAAAATTAATTTATATGTATTAGGTTTTGCAATCATCGGGAAAAGAGGGAGGCAGGGGAGTGTTGACTCCCAATCCATTAGTCATTTCTTACCAAAATATATACCATTACGTATGATAAATCACTTTACAATCATCAATGGTTGTTAATTCAGCGTTTTGTAAATGGGCAAAACAATGGCTTGTTTGACTCGGGTAAATATCCCACCGCCCGTTCACTTGAGAATTTAATGGGGGTTTGTTATTCTCTTTAAAAAGTTTGGATCCATAGGTCATTTGCATATTTAACTTGTTTCAAGCATGCATATCCATTTTTAAAACATGTGTAGAAGAAATCTCTTTCAAATAAAACTCCAAGCTATTAGGGTTGAACTAGTGGAATTTCCCAAACTTGGATAAAAAAACTTTTGTGTTCATTTGTGGTGTGTGAACTAATTTTCTTTACTTAAATTTTTAATTTTTTAATTTTTTTCCATACTTAAACTCTAATATTGTCATTTTGTTGTGATCTATTTGCCTTTTTTTTTATTATAGGATGATAGGAGAGCGAAAACTAAATTTTTTTTTTTAAGAAAAAAATCTACATCTAAAATGGAAATGCACCACGCACAAATGTTGATAGAGATAATTCCAAATAGTGTCTTTAATTTTTAAGGATTGTAAATACCTTTTAGTTTTTATATTTTTGGTTTTGCAATCGTCGAGAAAATGGGGAGAAGAATGATTTTTAACTGAGTGTTGACTCTGAATTCATAAGTCATTCATTACAAAAACATTGCCTGTTACGCATGATAAATCACTTTACAATCATCTATGGTTGTTTGGTCAGCTTTTTGTAAAAGAGAAAAATAATGGATTGTTTGACTCGTGTAAATATCCCACCCCACGTTCACTTGAGAAATTAACTAGCGTTTGTTATTCTATTTAAAAGGATTGGATCCATAGGTCATTTGCATCTTTAACATGGTTCAAGCATACATTTCCATTTTTAAAACATAGGTAGAAGAAATCTCTTTCTTATTAAATTCCAAGCTATTAGGGTTGAACTAGTGGAATTTCCCTAACTTGGATAACAAAACTTTTGTGTTCATTTGTAGTGTATGAATATATTTTCTTTACTTACATTTGTTATTGTTTTAATTTTTTTCAATACATAAACTCTAAAATTTTCATTTGTTGTGATCTATTTGCCTTTTTAATTTACGGGATAAAGGGAGAGTGAAAAATCAAAGTTTTGATTTAAGAAAAAAGTATACTTGTAAAATGGAAATGCACAATGCAGAAATGTAGAGAGAGATAATTCCAAAGATTGTCTGTAATTTTTTGGCATTGTAAACTCTTTTTAATTTTTATATATTTGGTTTTGCAGTCATTGGGAAAAGGGGGAGGCATGGGAATTTTAACTGAGTGTTGACTCCCAATCCATAAGTCATTTCTTACCATAATATATACCGTTATGTATGATAAATCACTTTATAATCATCAATGGTTGTTAGTTCAGCTTTTTGTAAATGGGCAAATCAATGGCTTGTTTGACTCGGGTAAATATCGCACCGCCTGTTCACTAGAGAATTTAATGAGGGTTTGTTATTCTCTTTAAAAAGTTTGGATCCATAGGTCATTTGCATATTTAACATAATTCAAGTATGCATATCCATTTTTAAAACATGTATAGAAGAAATCTCTTTCTTATAAAATTCCAAGCTAATAGTGTTGAACTAGTGGAATTTCCCAAAATTTGATAAAAAAACTTTTGTGTTCATTTGTGGGTGTGTGAATAAATTTTATTTACTTACATTTTTTATTTTTTTAAATTTTTTCCATACATGAACTCTAAAATTTTCATTTGTTTGTGATTTATTTGCCTTTTTTTCTACGGATGAAGGGAGAGCGAAAACTAAATGTTTTGATTTAAGAAAAAAGTATACATCTAAAATTTAAATTGACAATGCAAATATGTAGAGAATGATAATTTCAAAGAGTGTTCGTAATTTTTAGGGATTGTAAACTACTTTTAGTTTATATTTTAGGTTTTGCAATCGTCGGGAAGAGGGGGGGTGGGGGATTTTTAACTGAGAGTTGACTCCCAATCCGTAAGTCATTTCTTACAAAAATATAGCCTGCTACGTACGCTAAATCAATTTACAATCAACTATGGTTGTTAGGTTAGCTTTTTGAAAATGGGCAAAATAATGGCTTGTTTGACTCAGGTAAATATCCCACCGCAATTTAACTTGAGGCTTTAATGAGTGTTTGTTATTCTCTTTAAAAGGTTTGGATCCATAGGTAATTGGCATCTTTAATATGTTTCAAGCATGCATATCCATTTTTAAAACATGGGTAGAAGAAATCTCTTTCTTTAAAATTCCAAGCTATTAGGGTTGAACTAAGTGGAATTTCCCACACTTGGATAACAAAACTTTTGTGTTCATTTTTGGCATGTGAATAAAATTTCTTTACTTATATTTGTTATTGTTTTAAATTTTTTCCATACTTGAACTCTAAAAGTTTCATTTTGTTGTGATCTATTTGTAGTTTTTGTTTACGGGAAGAAAGGAGAGCGTAAACTAAAATTTTTGATTTAAGAAAAAAGTATATATCTAAAAGGGAAATGCTCAATGCAAAAATGAAGAGAGAGATAATTCCAAAGATTGTCTGTAATTTGTAGGGATTGTAAACTCTTTTTAGTTTTTATAGATTAGGTTTTGCAATCGTCGGGAAAAGGGGGAGGCAGAGGATTTTTAACTGAGTGTTGACTCCCTAACCATAAGTCATTTCATAAAAAAATATAGCCTGTTATGTATGATAAATCACTTTGCAATCATCTATGGTTGTTAGGTCAACTTTTTATAAATGCGAAGAATAATGGCTTGTTTGACTCGGGTAAATATCCCACCGCACGTTCAGTTGAGAATTTAATGAGCATTTGTTATTCTCTTTAAAAGGTTTGGGTCCATAGGTCATTTACATCTTTCACATGTTTCAAGCATGCATAGAAATTTTTAAAACATGTGTAGAAGAAATCTCTTACTTATATAATTCCAAGCAATTAGGGTTGAACTAGTAGAATTTCAAAAACTTGGATAACAAAACTTTTGTGTTCATTTTTGGTATGTGAATAAATTTTCTTTACTTAAGTTTGTTATTGTTTTAAATTTTTTCCATACATAATCTCTAAAATTTTCATTTTGTTGTGATCTATTTGGCTTTTTGTTTACGGGATGAAGGAGAGCGAACGCTCAAAGTTTTGATTTAAGAAAAAAGTATATATCTAAAATGGAAATGCACAATGCACAAATGTAGAGAACCATAATTCCGAAGAGTGTCAGTGATTTTTAGGTATTGTAAACTCCTTTTAGTTTTTAAATATTAGGTTTTGCAATCGTCAGGAAAAGGGGGAGGCATGGGATTTTAAACTGAGTGTTGACTCCCAATCCATAAGTCATTTCTTACAAAAATATAGCCCGTTATGTACGATAAATCACTTTACATTCATCTATGGTTGTTTGGTCAGGTTTTTGTAAATGGGAAAAATAAAGGCTTGTTTGACATGAATAAATATCCCACTGCACGTTCACATGATAATTTAATGAGGGTTTGTTTTTCACTTTAAAATTTTTGGATCCATAGATCATTTGCATCTTTAACATGTTTCAAACATGCATATCCATTTTTAAAACATGTGTAGAAAACATATCTTTCTTATAAAATTGCAAGCTATTAGGGTTGAACTAGTGGAAATTCCCAAACTTGGATAACAAAAATTTTGGCTTCATTTGTGGTGTGTGAATAAATTTTCTTTACTTACATTTGTTATTGTTTTAAAATTTTTCCATACTTAAACTCTAATATTTTCATTTTGTTGTGATCTATTTGCCATTTTTTTATATAGGATGAAGGGAGAGAGCGAAAACTCAAAGTTTTGATTTTAAAAAAAATATATACATCTAAAATTGAAGCAAAAATGTGGAGAGCAATAATTCCAAAGAGTGTCAGTAATTTTTAGGGAATGTAAACTCCTTTTAGTTTTTATATATTTGGTTTTGCATTCATCGGGAAAAGGGGGAGGTGGGGGATTTTTAACCAAGTGTTGACTCTCAATCCATAGGTCATTTCTTACACAATTATAACCCGTTACACATGATAAATCACTTTACAATCATCTATGGTTGTTAGGTCAGCTTTTTGTAAAAAGAAAAAATAATAGCTTGTTTGACTCGGGTAAATATCCCACCGCACATTCACCTGAGAATTTAATGAGCATTTGTTATTCTCTTTAAAAGGTTTGGATCCATAGGTCATATGCATCTTTAACATGTTTCAAGCTTCCATATCAATTTTTAAAACATGTGTAGAAGGAATCTCTTTCTTATAAAATTCCAAGCTATGAGGGTTGAACTAGTGGAATTTCTCAAACTTGGATAACAAAACTTTTGTGTTCATTTGTGGTGTGTGAATAAATTTTCTTTACTTTTATTTTTTATTGTTTTAAATTTTTTTTAGACATAAACTCTAACATTTTCAATTTCTTGTGATCTATTTGCCTTTTTTGCTTACGGGATGAAGGGAGAGCGAAAACTCAAAGTTTTGATTTAAGAAAAAAGTATACATCTAAAATGGAAATGCACAATTCACAAATGTAGAGAGATATAATTCCAAAGATTGTCTTTAATTTTTAGGGAATGTAAACTCCTTTTAGTTTTTATATATTAGGTTTTGCAATCGTTGGGAAAAGAGGGAGGCGGGGGATTTTTAATATAGTGTTAACTCCCAATCCATAAGTCATTTCTTACAAAAATATAACCCTTTACGTATAATAAATCACTTTACAATCACCTATACTTTTTAGTTCAACTTTTTGTAAAAGGGAAAAATAATGGTTTGTTTGACTCCTGTAAATATCCCACCGCACGTTCACTTGAGAATTTATTGTGGGTTTGTTATTCTCTTTATAATTTTTTGATCCATAGGTCATTTGCATCTTTAACATGTTTCAAGCATGCAAATCCATTTTTAAAACATGTGTAGTAGAAATCTCTTTCTTTAAAAATTTCAAGCTATTAGTGTTGAACTAGTGGAATTTCCCAAACTTCGGTAGCAAAACTTTTGTATTCATTTGTGGTGTGTGAATAAATTTTCTTTACTTACATTTGTTGATGTTTTAAAATTTTTCCATTCTTATATTCTTAGATTTTCATTTTGTTGTGATCTATTTGCCATTTTTGTTTACAAGATAAAGGGAGAGCGAAAACTCAAAGTTTTTATTTAAGAAAAAATATACATCTAAAATGGAAATGCACAATGCAAAAATGTAGAGAGAGATAATTCCAAATAGTGTATATGATTTTTTGGGATTGTAAACTAGTTTTAGTTTTTATATTTTGGGTTTTGCAATCGTTGGGAAAAGGGGGAGGAGGGGATTTTTGACTGAGTGTTGACTCCCAATTCTTAAGTCATTTCTTACAAAAATATAGCCCGTTACGCATGATAAATCACTTTTCAATCAACTATGGTTGTTAGGTCAGCTTTTTGTAAATGGGCAAAATAATGGCTTGTTTGACTCGGGTAAATATCCCACCGCAAATTCACTTGAGGATTTAATGAACTTTTGTTATTCTCTTTAAAAGGTTTGGATCCATAGGTCATTTGCATCTTTAACATGTTTCAAGCATGCATATCCAATTTTAAAACATGTGTAGAAAAAATCTCTTTCTTATAAAATTCCAAGCTATTAGGGTTGAACTAGTGGAATTTCCCAAACTTGGATAACAAAACTTTTGTGTTCATTTGCAGGTCAATTTATTTTCTTTACTTACATTTGTTATTTTTTAAAATTTTTTCCATACTTACACTCTAAAATTTTCGTTTTGTTGCGATCTATTTGGGTTTTTTGTTTACAAGATGAAGGGAGAGCGAAAACTCATAGTATTCATTTAAGAAAAAATATACATCTAAAATGGAAACGCACAATGCACAAATGTAGAGAGAGATAATTCCAAAGAGTGTTTGTATTTTTAAGAGATTGTAAACTACTTTTATTTTATATATTTTAAAGTTTGCAATCGTCAGGAAAAGGGGGAGGAGGGGGGATTTTAACCAAGTGGTTACTCCCAATCCGTAAGTCTTTTCGTACAAAAATGTAGCCCGTTATGCATGATAAATCAGTTTACAATCAACTATGGTTGTTAGGTCAGCTTTTTGTAAATGGGTAGAATAATGGCTTGATTGACTCAGGTAAATATCCCACCGCACGTTCACTTGAGAATTTAATGAGCATTTGTTATACTCTTTAAAAGGTTTGGATCCATTGGTTATTTGCATCTTTAACATGTTTCAAGCATGCATATCCATTTTTAAAACATGTGTAGAAGAGATCTCTTTCTTATAAAATTCTAAGATATGAGGGTTGAACTACAGGAATTTCCCAAACTTGGATAACAAAACTTTTGTGGTCATTTGTGGTGTATGAATAAATTTTCTTTACTTACTTTTGTAATTTTTTAAAAAAATTTCCTTACTTATACTCTAAAATTTACATTTTGTTGTGATCTATTTGCCTTTTTTGTTTACAAGATGAAGGGAGAGCGGAAACTCAAAGTTTTGATTTAAGAAAAAAGTATACATCTAAAGTAGCAGTGCACAATGCACAAATGTAGATAGCGATAATTCCAAAGACTGTCTATAATTTTTATGGATTGTAAACTCCTTTTAGTTTTTATATATTTGGTTTTGCAATCGTGGGGAAAAGGGGGTGGTGGCGGATTTTTAACTGAGTGTTTACTCCCAATCCATAAGTCATTTCTTACAAAAATATAGCCCGTTACGCATGATAAATCACTTTACAATCATCTATGGTATTTAAGTCAGTTTTTTTAAATGGGAAAAATAATGGCTTGTTTGACAAGGGTAAATATCCTACCGCACGTTCACTTGAGAATTTAATGAACCTTTGTTATTCTCTTTAAAAGGTTTGGATCCATAGGTCATTTGCATCTTTAACATGTTTCAAGGATGCATCTCCATTTCTAAAGCATGTCTAGAAAAAATATCTTCCTTATAAAATTCCAAGCTGTTAGGGGTTAAATAGTGGAAATTCCCAAACTTGGATAACAAAACTTTAGTGTTCATTTGTGGTGTGTGAATAAATTTTCTTTACTTACATTTGTTATTATTTTTAATTTTTTCAGTACTTAATCTCTAAAAGTTTCATTTTGTTGTGATCTATTTGCCTTTTTGCCTTTTTGCCTTACAAGATGAAGGGAGAGCGAAAACTCAAAGTTTTGATTTAAGAAAAAAATATACAAATAAAATGGAAATGCACAATGCACAAAGGTAGAGCGCAATAATTCCGAAGACTATCTACAATTTTTATGGATTGTAAACTCCTTTTAGTTTTTATATATTTGGTTTTGCAATCATGGGGAAAAGGGGGTGGTGGGGGATTTTAAAATGAGTGTTGACTCCCAATCCATAAGTCATTTCGTACAAAAATATAGCCCGTTACGCATGATAAATCACTTTTCAATCAACTATGGTTGTTAGGTCAGCTTTTTGTAAATGGGCAAAATAATGGCTTGTTTGACTCGGGTAAATATCCCACCGCAAATTCACTTGAGAATTTAATGAACTTTTGTTATTCTCTTTAAAAGGTTTGGATCCATAGGTCATTTGCAACTTTAACATGTTTCAAGCATGCATATCCAATTTTAAAACATGTGTAGAAAAAATCTCTTTCTTATAAAATTCCAAGCTATTAGGGTTGAACTAGTGGAATTTCCCAAACTTGGATAACAAAACTTTTGTGTTCATTTGCGGGTTAATATATTTTATTTACTTACATTTGTTATTTTTTAAAATTTTTTCCATACTTACACTCTAAAATTTTCGTTTTGTTGCGATCTATTTGGGTTTTTTGTTTACAAGATGAAGGGAGAGCGAAAACTCATAGTATTCATTTAAGAAAAAATATACATCTAAAATGGAAACGCACAATGTACAAATGTAGAGAGAGATAATTCCAAAGAGTGTTTGTATTTTTAAGAGATTGTAAACTACTTTTATTTTATATATTTTAAAGTTTGCAATCGTCAGGAAAAGGGGGAGGAGGGGGGATTTTAACCAGGTGGTTACTCCCAATCCATAAGTCTTTTCGTACAAAAATATAGCCCGTTATGCATGATAAATCAGTTTACAATCAACTATGGTTGTTAGGTCAGCTTTTTGTAAATGGGCAGAATAATGGCTTGATTGACTCAGGTAAATATCCCACCGCACGTTCACTTCAGAATTTAATGAGCATTTGTTATACTCTTTAAAAGGTTTGGATCCATTGGTTATTTGCATCTTTAACATGTTTCAAGCATGCATATCCATTTTTAAAACATGTGTAGAAGAGATCTCTTTCTTATAAAATTCTAAGATATGAGGGTTGAACTAGAGGAATTTCCCAAACTTGGATAACAAAACTTTTGTGGTCATTTGTGGTTTATGAATAAATTTTCTTTACTTACTTTTGTAATTTTTTAAAAAAATTTCCTTACTTACACTCTAAAATTTACATTTTGTTGTGATCTATTTGCCTTTTTTGTTTACAAGATGAAGGGAGAGCGAAAACTCAAAGTTTTGATTTAAGAAAAAAGTATACATCTAAAGTAGCAGTGCACAATGCACAAATGTAGATAGCGATAATTCCAAAGACTGTCTATAATTTTTATGGATTGTAAACTCCTTTTAGTTTTTATATATTTGGTTTTGCAATCGTGGGGAAAAGGGGGTGGTGGCGGATTTTTAACTGAGTGTTTACTCCCAATCCATAAGTCATTTCTTACAAAAATATAGCCCGTTACGCATGATAAATCACTTTACAATCATCTATGGTGTTTAAGTCAGTTTTTTTAAATGGGAAAAATAATGGCTTGTTTGACAAGCGTAAATATCCTACCGCACGTTCACTTCAGAATTTAATGAACCTTTGTTATTCTCTTTAAAAGGTTTGGATCCATAGGTCATTTGCATCTTTAACATGGTTCAAGGATGCATCTCCATTTCTAAAGCATGTCTAGAAAAAATATCTTCCTTATAAAATTCCAAGCTATTAGGGGTTAAATAGTGGAAATTCCCAAACTTGGATAACAAAACTTTAGTGTTCATTTGTGGTGTGTGAATAAATTTTCTTTACTTACATTTGTTATTATTTTTAATTTTTTCAGTACTTAATCTCTAAAAGTTTCATTTTGTTGTGATCTATTTGCCTTTTTGCCTTTTTGCCTTACAAGATGAAGGGAGAGCGAAAACTCAAAGTTTTGATTTAAGAAAAAAATATACAAATAAAATGGAAATGCACAATGCACAAAGGTAGAGCGCAATAATTCCAAAGACTGTCTACAATTTTTATGGATTGTAAACTCCTTTTAGTTTTTATATATTTGGTTTTGCAATCATGGGGAAAAGGGGGTGGTGGGGTATTTTAAAATGAGTGTTGACTCCCAATCCATAAGTCATTTCTTACAAAAATATAGCCCGTTACGCATGATAAATCACTTTTGAATCAACTATGGCTGTTAGGTCAGCTTTTTGTAAATGGGCAAAATAATGGCTTGTTTGACTCGGGTAAATATCCCACAGCAAATTCACTTGAGAATTTAATGAACTTTTGTTATTCTCTTTAAAAGGTTTGGATCCATAGGTCATTTGCATCTTTAACATGTTTCAAGCATGCATATCCAATTTTAAAACATGTGTAGAAAAAATCTCTTTCTTATAAAATTCCAAGCTATTAGGGTTGAACTAGTGGAATTTCCCAAACTTGGATAACAAAACTTTTGTGTTCATTTGTGGGTTAATATATTTTCTTTACTTACATTTGTTATTTTTTAAAATTTTTTCCATACTTTCACTCTAAAATTTTCGTTTTGTTGCGATCTATTTGGGTTTTTTGTTTACAAGATGAAGGGAGAGTGAAAACTCATAGTATTAATTTAAGAAAAAATATACATCTAAAATGGGAACGCACAATGCACAAATGTAGAGAGAGATAATTCCAAAGAGAGTTTGTATTTTTAAGAGATTGTAAACTACTTTTATTTGATATATATTTTAAAGTTTGCATTCGTCAGGAAAAGGGGGAGGAGGGGGAATTTTAACCAAGTGGTTACTCCCAATCCGTAAGTCTTTTCGTACAAAAATATAGCCCGTTATGCATGATAAATCAGTTTACAATCAACTATGGTTGTTAGGTCAGCTGTTTGTAAATGGGCAGAATAATGGCTTGATTGACTCAGGTAAATATCCCACCGCATGTTCACTTGAGAATTTAATGAGCATTTGTTATACTCTTTAAAAGGTTTGGATCCATTGGTTATTTGCATCTTTAACATGTTTCAAGCATGCATATCCATTTTTAAAACATGTGTAGAAGAGATCTCTTTCTTATAAAATTCTAAGATATGTGGGTTGAACTAGAGGAACTTCCCAAACTTGGATAACAAAACTTTTGTGGTCATTTGTGGTGTATGAATAAATTTTCTTTACTTACTTTTGTAATTTTTTAAAAAAATTTCCTTACTTATACTCTAAAATTTACATTTTGTTGTGATCTATTTGCCTTTTTTGTTTACAAGATGAAGGGAGAGCGGAAACTCAAAGTTTTGATTTAAGAAAAAAGTATACATCTAAAGTAGCAGTGCACAATGCACAAATATAGATAGCGATAATTCCAAAGACTGTCTATAATTTTTATGGATTGTAAACTCCTTTTAGTTTTTATATATTTGGTTTTGAAATCGTGGGGAAAAGGGGGTGGTGGCGGATTTTTAACTGAGTGTTTACTCCCAATCCATAAGTCATTTCTTACAAAAATATAGCCCGTTACGCATGATAAATCACTTTACAATCATCTATGGTGTTTAAGTCAGTTTTTTTAAATGGGAAAAATAATGGCTTGTTTGACAAGGGTAAATATCCTACCGCACGTTCACTTGAGAATTTAATGAATCTTTGTTATTCTCTTTAAAAGGTTTGGATCCATAAGTCATTTGCATCTTTAACATGTTTCAAGGATGCATCTCCATTTCTAAAGCATGTCTAGAAAAAATATCTTCCTTATAAAATTCCAAGCTATTAGGGGTTAAATAGTGGAAATTCCCAAACTTGGATAACAAAACTTTAGTGTTCATTTGTGGTGTGTGAATAAATTTTCTTTACTTACATTTGTTATTATTTTTAATTTTTTCAGTACTTAATCTCTAAAAGTTTCATTTTGTTGTGATCTATTTGCCTTTTTGCCTTTTTGCCTTACAAGATGAAGGGAGAGCGAAAACTCAAAGTTTTGATTTAAGAAAAAAATATACAAATAAAATGGAAATGCACAATGCACAAAGGTAGAGCGCAATAATTCCAAAGACTGTCTACAATTTTTATGGATTGTAAACTCCTTTTAGTTTTTATATATTTGGTTTTGCAATCATGGGGAAAAGGGGGTGGTGGGGGATTTTAAAATGAGTGTTGACTCCCAATCCATAAGTCATTTCTTACAAAAAATATAGCCCGTTACGCATGATAAATCACTTTTCAATCAACTATGGTTGTTAGGTCAGCTTTTTGTAAATGGGCAAAATAATGGCTTGTTTGACTCGGGTAAATATCCCACCGCAAATTCACTTGAGAATTTAATGAACTTTTGTTATTCTCTTTAAAAGGTTTGGATCCATAGGTCATTTGCATCTTTAACATGTTTCAAGCATGCATATCCAATTTTAAAACATGTGTAGAAAAAATCTCTTTCTTATAAAATTCCAAGCTATTAGGGTTGAACTAGTGGAATTTCCCAAACTTGGATAACAAAACTTTTGTGTTCATTTGCGGGTTAATATATTTTATTTACTTACATTTGTTATTTTTTAAAATTTTTTCCATACTTACACTCTAAAATTTTCGTTTTGTTGCGATCTATTTGGGTTTTTTGTTTACAAGATGAAGGGAGAGCGAAAACTCATAGTATTAATTTAAGAAAAAATATACATCTAAAATGGAAACGCACAATGCACAAATGTAGAGAGAGATAATTCCAAAGAGTGCTTGTATTTTTAAGAGATTGTAAACTACTTTTATTTTATATATTTTAAAGTTTGCAATCGTCGGGAAAAGGGGGAGGAGGGGGGATTTTAACCAAGTGGTTACTCCCAATCCGTAAGTCTTTTCGTACAAAAATATAGCCCGTTATGCATGATAAATCAGTTTACAATCAACTATGGTTGTTAGGTCAGCTTTTTGTAAATGGGCAGAATAATGGCTTGATTGACTCAGGTAAATATCCCACCGCATGTTCACTTGAGAATTTAATGAGCATTTGTTATACTCTTTAAAAGGTTTGGATCCATTGGTTATTTGCATCTTTAACATGTTTCAAGCATGCATATCCATTTTTAAAACATGTGTAGAAGAGATCTCTTTCTTATAAAATTCTAAGATATGAGGGTTGAACTACAGGAATTTCCCAAACTTGGATAACAAAACTTTTGTGGTCATTTGTGGTGTATGAATAAATTTTCTATACTTACTTTTGTAATTTTTTAAAAAAATTTCCTTACTTATACTCTAAAATTTACATTTTGTTGTGATCTATTTGCCTTTTTTGTTTACAAGATGAAGGGAGAGCGGAAACTCAAAGTTTTGATTTAAGAAAAAAGTATACATCTAAAGTAGCAGTGCACAATGCACAAATGTAGATAGCGATAATTCCAAAGACTGTCTATAATTTTTATGGATTGTAAACTCCTTTTAGTTTTTATATATTTGGTTTTGCAATCGTGGGGAAAAGGGGGTGGTGGCGGATTTTTAACTGAGTGTTTACTCCCAATCCATAAGTCATTTCTTACAAAAATATAGCCCGTTACGCATGATAAATCACTTTACAATCTTTTATGGGTGTGAGGTCAGTTTTTTAGAATGTGAAAAAAAATGGCTTGTTTGACAAGGGTAAATATCCCACCGCACGTTCACTTGAGAATTTAATGAGCGTTTGTTATTCTCTTTAAAAGGTTTGGATCCATAGGTCATTTTCATCTTTAACATGTTTCAAGCATGCATATCCATATTTAAAACATGTGTAGAAAAAGTATCTTTCTTATAAAATTCCAAGCTATTGGGGTTGAACTAGTGGAAATTCAAAAACTTGGATAACAAAACTTTTGTGTTCATTTGTGGTGTGTGAATAAATTTTATTTATTTATATTTGTTATTGTTTTAAATTTTTTCCATATACTCTAAAAGTTTCATTTTGTTGTGAGCTATTTGCCTTTTTTGTTTACAAGATGAAGACAGAGTGAAAAATCCAAGTTTTCATTTAAGAAAAAAATAAACAACTAAAATGGAAATGCACAATGCTCAAATGTAGAGAGCAATAATTCCATAGGGTGTCTGTAATTTTTAGGGATTGTAAACTCCTTTTAGTTTTTATATATTAGGTTTTGCAATCATTGGGAAAAGGAGGAGGTGGGGGATTTTTAACTAAGTGTTGACTTCAATTGCATAAGTCATTTCTTACAAAAATATAGCCCATTACGCATGATAAATCACTTTACAATCATCTATGGTTGTTAGGTCAGCTTTTTTAAAAGGAAAAAATAATGGCTTGTTTGAATCGGGTAAGTATCCCATCGCACGTTCACTTGAAATTTAATGAGCGTTTGTTATTCTCTTTCAAAGGTCTGGATCCATAGGTCATTTGCATCTTAAACATGTTTCAAGCATGCATATCCATTTTTAAAACAAGTGTAGAAAAAATCTCTTTCTTATAAAATTCCAAGTATTAGGGTTGAACTAGTGGAATTTCCCAAACTTGGATAACAAAACTTTTTTGTTCATTTGTGGGTGAATAAATGTTCTTTACTTACATTTTTTATTGTTTTAAATGTTTTCCATACTTAAACGTGAAAATTTTCATTTTTTTGTGATCTATTTGCCCTTTTTGATTATAGGATGAAGGGAGAGCAAAAACTCAAAGTTTTGATTTAAGAAAAATATATACGTCTAAAATGGAAATGCACAATGAACAAATGTAGAGAGAGATAATTCCAAAGAGTGTATGTAAGTTTTAGGGATTGTAAACTAATTTTAGTTTTTAAATTTTTAGTTTTGAAATCGTCGGGAAAAGGGGGAGAAGGGGGATTTTTAACTGAGTGTTGACTCCCAATTGATAAGTTATTTCTTACAAAAATATTTCCCGTTACGCCTGATAAATCACTTTACAATCATCTATAGTTGTTAGGTATGTTTTTTGAAAATGGGAAAAATAATGGCTTGTTTGGCTCGTGTAAATATCCCACCGCATGTTCACTTGAGAATTTAATGAGTGTTTGTTATTCTCTTTAAAAAGTTTAGATCCATAGGTCATTTGCATGTTTAACATGTTTCACAACTGCATATCCATTTTTAAAACATAGGTTGAAGAAATGTATTTCTTATAAAATTTCAAGCTATTAGGGTTGAACTAGTCGAATTTCCCAAACTTGGATAACAAAACTTAGGGTTCATTTGTGGTGTGTGAATAAATTTTATTTACTTACATTAGTTATTGTTTTAAATGTTTTCCACACATAAACTCTAAAATTTTCATTTTGTTGTGAACCATTAGCCTTTTTTGTTTACGGGAAGAAGGGAGACCGAAAACTCAAAGTTTTGTTTTTAGAAAAAAGTATACATCTAAAATGAAAATGCACACTGCACAAATGTACATAGAGATAATTCCAAAAATTGTCTGTAATTTTTAGGGATTGTAAAGTCCTTTTAGTTTTTTTATATTAGCTTTTGCAATTTTCGGGAAAAGTGGGAGGTTGGGGATTTTTAACTGAGTGTTGAATCCCAATCCGTAAATCATTTCTTAGTAAAATATTGCCTGTTACGCACAATAAATTACTTTATAATCAACTATGGTTGTTAGGTCAGCTTTTTGTTAATGGGCAAAATAATGGCTTGTTTGACTCGAGTAAATATCCCACCGCAAATTCACTTGAGGATTTATTGAGCGTTTGTTATTCTCTGTAAAAGGTTTGGATCCATAGGTCATTTGCATCTTTAACATGTTTCAAGCATGCATAACAATTTTTAAAACACTGGTAAAAGAAATCTCTTTCTTATAAATTTCCAAGCTATTAGGGTTTAACTTGTGGAATTTCCCAAACTTGGATTACAAAACTTTTGTGTTCAATTGTGGTGTGTGAATTAATTTTCTTTACTTACATTTGTTTTTTTTTAAAATTTTTTCCACAAATAAACTCTAAAATTTTCATTTTGTAGTGATCAATTTTCCTTTTTTTTTACGGGATGAAGGGAGAGCGAAAACTACAAGTTTTGATTTAAGAAAAAAGTATACATCTAAAATGGAATTGCACAATGCACAAAAGTAGAACGCCATAATTCCAAAGAGTGTCTATAATTTTTAGGGATAGTAAACTCCTTTTTTTTTTATGTATTAGGTGTTACAATCGTCGGGAAAAGAGGGAGGTGAAGCATTTTTACCTAAGTTTTGACTCCCCATCCATAAGTCATTTCTTACAAAAATATAGCCCGCTACGCATGATAAATCACTTTACAATCATCTATGGTTGTTAGGTCACCTTTTTGTAAATTGGAAAATTAATGGCTTCTTTGATAGGGTAAATATCCCACCGCATGTTCACTTGAGAATTTAATGAGCGTTTGTTATTCTCTTTAAAAGTTTGGATCCATAGGTCATTTGCATCTTTGACATGTTTCAAGTATGAACATCCAATTTTAAAACAAGTGTAGAAGAAATCTCTTTCCTATAAAATTCCAAGCTATGAGGGTTGAATTAGTGGAATTTCCCAAATTTGGATAACAAAACTTTTGTGTTCATTTGTGGTGTGTGAATAAATTTTCTTTACTTACATTTGTTATTGTTTTAAATTTTTTCAATACATGAACTATAAAATTTTCATTTTTTTGAGGTCTATTTGCCATTTTTCTATATAGGATGAAGGGAGAGCGAAAACTCAAAGTTTTGTTTTAAGAAAAAAATATAGATCTAAAATGAAAAAGCACAACGAACAAATGTGGAGAGAGATAATTCCAAAGAGTGTCTGTTATTTTTAGGGATTGTAAACAACTTTTAGTTTTTATTTTTTTGGTTTTGCAATCATAGGGAAAAGCGGGACAAGGGTATTTTTAACTAAGTGTTGACTCCCAATTCATAAGTAATTTCTAACAAAAAATTTTCCCGTTACGCATGATAATTCACTTTACAATCATCTATGGTTGTAGGGTCAGGTTTTTGTAAATGGGAAAAATAATGGCTTGTTTGACACGTGTAAATATCCCACCGCACGTTCACTTGAGAAATTATCGAGCGTTTGTTATTCTACTTAAAAGGTTTGGATCGATAGGTCATTTGCATCTTTAACATGTTTCATGCTTGTATATCCATCCATTTTTAAAACATAGGTAGAAGAAGTCTCTTTCTTATTAAATTCCAAGCTATTAGGGTTGAACTAGTGGAATTTTCCAAACTTGGATAACAAAACTTTTTTGTTCATTTGTAGTGTGTGAATATATTTTCTTTACTTCAATTTGTTATTGTTTTAAATTTTTTCAATACATAAACTCTAAAATTTTCATTTTGTTGTGATCTATTTATTTTATTTTTTACGGGATGAAGGGAGAGCGAAAACTCAAAGTTTTAATTTAAGAAAAAAGTATACATCTAAAATGGAAATGCACAATGTACAAATGTAGAGAGAGATAATTCAAAAGTTGTCTGTAATTTTTTGGCATTGTAAACTTCTTATAATATTTATTTATTAGGTTTTGCAATTATCGGGAAAAGGGGGAGGCGGGGGATTTTTAACTGAGTGTTGACTCCCAATCCATAAGACATTTCTTACAAAAAAAATTGCCTGTTACGCATGATAAGTCACTTTACAATGATCTATGGTGTTTAGGTCAGCTTTTTGTAAATGGGAAAAATATTGGTTTGTTTGACTGGTGTAAATATCCCACCCCACGTTCACTCGATAATTTAATGAGTGTTTGTTATTCTCTTTAAAAGATTTGATTAATAGGTCATTTTCATCTTTAACATGTTTCAAGCATGCAAATCCATTTTTAAAACAGAGGTAGAAGAAATCTCTTTCTTATAAAATTCCAACCAATTAGGTAGAACTAGTGAAATTTCCAAAACATGGATAACAAAACTTTTGTGTTCATTTTTAGTGTGTGAATAAAATTTCTTTACTTAGATTTTTTTTTAAATGTTTTCCATACTTAAACTCTAAAATTTTTATTTCGTTGTGATCTATTTGCCTTTTTTTTATTACAGGATGAAGGGAGAGCGAAAACTAAAAGTTTTGATTTAATAAAAAAATATACATCTAAAATGGAAATGCACGATGCAAAAATTTAGAGAGAGATAATTCCAAAGAGTGTTAGTAATTTTTAGGGATTTCAAACTACTTTTTGTTTCTATATTTTTGGTTTTGCAATCGTCGGGAAAAGGGGGAAAAGGGAGATTTTTAACTGAGTGTTGACTCCCAATTAATAAGTAATTTCTTAAAAAATTATTTCCCGTTACACCTGATAAATCACTTTAAAACCATCTATGGTTGTTAGGTCAGCTTTTTGTAAATGGGCAAAATAATGGCTAGTTTGAATCGGGCAAATATCCCACCGCATGTTCACCTGAGAATTTAATGAGGGTTTGTTATTCACTTTAAAAAGTTTGGATCCATAGGTCATTTGCATATTTAAAATGTATCATCCATGCATATCCATTTTTAAAACATGTGTAGAAGAAATCACTTTCTTATAAAATTCCAAGCTATTAGGGTTGAACTAGTGGAATTTCCCAAACTTGGATAACAAAACTTTTGTGTTCATTTGTGGTGTGTGAATAAATTTTCTTTACTTACATTTGTTATTGTTTTAAATTTTTTCTATACTTGAACTCTAAAATTTTCATTTTGTTTTGATCTATTTGCCTTTTTTGTTTACTGCATGAAGGGAAAGCGTAAACTAAAAGTTTTGATTTGGGAAAAAATATTCATATAAAATTGAAATGTAAAATGCTAAAATATAGTGAAAGATGCTTGGAAAGAGTGTCTGTAATTTTTAGGGATTGTATACTACTTTTAGTTTTTATATTTTAGGTTTGCAAACGTCGGGAAAAGGGGGAGGCAGGGGATTTTTGACTGAGTGCGACGCCCAATCCATAAGTCATTTCTTACAAAAATATAGTCCGTTATGTATGATAAATCACTTTACAATCATCTATTGTTGTTATGTCAGCTTTTTGTAAATGGGCAAAAAATGGGTTGTTTGACTCGGGTAAATATCCCACCGCAAGTTCACCTGAAAATTTAATGAGGGTTTGTTATTTTCTTTAAAAATTTTGGATCCATAGGTCAATTGCATCTTTAAAATGTTTAAAGCATGCATATCCATGTTAAAACATGTGTAGAAAAAATCTCTTTCTTATAAACTCCAAGCTATTAAGGTTTAACTAGTGGAATTTCCCAAACTTGGAGAACAAAACTTTTGTGTTCATTTGTGGTGTGTGAATAAATTTTCTTTATTTAAATTTTTATTGTTTTAAATTTTTTCCATACTTAAACTCTAAAATTTTCATTGTGTTTTGATTTTTTTGCCTATTTTTTATTATAGGATGTAGGGAGAGCGAAAACTCAAACTTTTATTTAAGAAAAAAATATACAAAAAGAGGGACAAGGGGGATTGTAAACAACTTTTAGTTTTTATATTTTGGGTTTTGCAATCATCGAAAAAAGGGAGAGAAGGGGGATCTTTAACTGAGTGTTGACTCCCAATTGATAAGTCTTTTCTTACAAAAATATTGCCTGTTACATATGATAAATCACTTTACATTCATCTATGGTTGTTAGGTGAGCTTTTTGTAAATGGGAAAAATAATGGCTTGTTTGACTCGTGTAAATATCCCACCGCACATTCACTTGAAAAAAGTATACATCTAAAATGGAAATGCACAATGCACAAATGTAGAGAGAGATAATTCCAAAGATTGTTTGTAATTTTTAGGCATTGTAAACTCCTTTTAATTTTATATATTAGGTTTTTCATTCGTCGAGAAAAGGGGGAAGCAGGGGAATTTTAACTGAGTGTTGACTCCCAATCCATAAGTCATTTCTTACAAAACTTTATACCATTATGTATGTTAAATCACTTTACAATCATCTATGGTTGTTAGGTCAGCTTTTTGAAAATGGGAAAAACAATGGCTTGTTCGACTCGGGTAAATATCCCACCGCCCGTTCGTTTGAGAATTTAATGAGGGTTTGTCATTATCTTTAAAATTTTTGGATCCATAGGTCCTTTGCATATTTAACATGTTTCAAACATGCATATCCATTTTAAAAACATGTTTATAAAAAATCTCTTTCTTATAATATTCTAAGCTATTAAGGTTGAACTAATAGAATTTCCCAAACTAGGATAACAAAACTTTTGGTTTCATTTGTGGGGAGTGAATAATTTTTTTTACTTATATTTTTAATTGTTGTAAATTTTGTCCGTACTTAATCTCTAAAATTTTCATTTTGTTGTGATCTATTTGCCTTTTTTGTTTACAGGATGAAGGGAGAGCGAAAACTCAAAGTTTTGATTTAAGAAAAAAATATACATCTAAAAAGGAAATGCACAATGCACAAATTTAGAGAGAGATAATTCCAAAGATTTTTTGTAATTTTTAAGCATTGTAAACTCCTTTTAGTTTTTATATATTAGGTTTTACATTCGTCGAGAAAAGGGGGAAAATGGAGATTTTTAAATGAGTGTTGACTCCCAAATAATAAGTCATTTCTTAAAAAAATATTTCCCTTTACGCCATATAAATCACTTTAAAATCATTTATGGTTGTTAGGTCAGCCTTTTGTAAATGGGCAAAATAATGGCTTGTTTGACTCGGGTAGATATCCCACCGCACGTTCACTTGAGAATTTAATGAGGGTTTGTTATTCACTTTAAAAAGTTTGGATCCATAGGTCATTTGCTTATTTAACACGTTTCATCCATGCATATCCATTTTTAACACATGTGTAGAAGAAATGTCTTTCTTATAAAATTCCAAGCTATTAGGGTTGAACTAGTGGAATTTCCCAAACTAGTATATCAAAACTTTTGTGTTGATTTGTGGTGTGTGAATAAATTTTTTTTACTTACATTGGTTATTGTTTTATACTTTTTCCGCACATAAACTCTAATATTTTCATTTTGTTGTGATCTATTTGCCTTTTTTGTTTACTGCATGAAGGGAAAGCGTAAACTAAAAGTTTTGATTTGAGAAAAAAGTATACATCTAAAATTGAAATGCAAAATGAAAAAATGTAGTGAAAGATAGTTGCAAAGAGTGTCTGTAATTTTTACGGATTGTATACTACTTTTAGTTTTTATATTTTAGGTTTTGCAATCGTTGGGAAAAGGGGGAGGCAGGGGATTTTTGATTGAGTGCGACGCCCAATCCATAAGTCATTTCTTACAAAAATATAGTCCATTATGTATGATAAATCACTTTACAATCATCTATTGTTGTTATGTCAGCTTTTTGTAAATGGGCAAAAAATGGATTGTTTGACTCGGGTAAATATCCCACCGCACGTTTACCTTGGAATTTAATGAGGGTTTGTTATTCTCTTTAAAAAGTTTGGATCCATAGGTCAATTGCATCTATAAAATGTTTAAAGCCTGCATATCCATTTTAAAATATGTATAGAAAAAATCTCTTTCTTATAAAATTCCAAGCTATTAGGGTTTAACTAGTGGAATTTCCCAAACTTGGATAACAAAACTTTTGTGTTCATTGGTGGTGTGTGAAGAAATTTTCATTATTCACATTTTTTTGTCTTAAATTTTTACCATACTTAAACTCTAATATTTTCATTTTTTTGTGATTTATTTGCCTTTTTTTAATTATAGGATGAAGGGAGAGCGAAAACTCAAATTTTTATTTAAGAAAAAAAATATAAAAAGGGGGACAAGGGGGATTGTAAACAACTTTTAGTTTTTATATTTTTGGTTTTGCAATCATCGAAAAAAGGGAGACAAGGGGGATCTTTAACTGAGTGTTGACTCCCAATTAATAAGTCATTTCTTACAAAAATATTGCTTGTTACATATGATAAATCACTTTACAATCATCTATGGTTGTTAGGTCAGTTTTTTGTAAATGGGAAAAATAATGGCTTGTTTGACTCGTGTAAATATCCCACCGCACGTTCACTTGAGAAATTAACGAGAGTTTTTATTCTGTTTAAAAGGTTTGGATCCATAGGTCATTTGCATTTTTAACATGTTTCAAGCAGACATATCCATTTTTAAAACATAAGTAGAAGAAATCTGTTTCTTATTAAATTCCAAGTTATTAGGGTTGAACTAGTGAAATTTCCTAAACTCCGATAACAAAACTTTTGAGTTCATTGGTAGTGTGTGAATATATTTTGTTTACTTAAATTTGTTATTGTTTTAAAAAATTTCAATACATAAACTCTAAAATTTTCATTTTTTTGTGATCTATTAGCCTTTCTTTTTACGGGATGAAGGGAGAGAGAAAACTCAAATTTTTGTTTGAAGAAAAAAGTATACATCTAAAATGGAAATGCACAATGCACAAATGTAGAGAGAGATAATTCCAAAGATTGTTTGTAATTTTTAGGCATTGTAAACTCCTTTTAATTTTTATATATTAGGTTTTGCATTCGTCGGGAAAAAGGGGGAAGCAGGGGAATTTTAACTGAGTGTTGACTCCCAATCCATAAGTCATTTATTACAAAAATTTATACCGTTATGTATGATAAATCACTTTACATTCATCTATGGTTGTGAGGTCAACTTTTTGAAAATGGGAAAAACAATGGCTTGTTTGACTCGGGTAAATATCCCACCGCCCGTTCGCTTGGGAATTTAATGAGGGTTTGTCATTATCTTTAAAAATTTTGGATCCATAGGTCATTTGCATATTTAACATGTTTCAAGCATGCATATCCATTTTTAAAACATGTTTATAAAAAATCTCTTTCTTATAATATTCTAAGCTATTAGGGTTGAACTAGTAGAATTTCCCAAACTAGGATAACAAAACTTTTGTGTTCATTTTTTTTTACTTACATTTTTTATTGTTGTAAATTTTTTCCATACTTAAACTCTAAAATTTTAATTTTGTTGTGATCTATTTGACTTTTTTGTTTACATGATGAAGGGAGAGCGAAAACTCAAAGTTTTGATTTAAGAAAAAATTATACATCTAAAATGGAAATGCACAATGGACAAATATAGAGAGAGATAATTCCAAAGAGTGTCTGTAATTTTTAAGGATTGTAAACTCCTTTTAGTTTTTATATTAAAGGTTTTGCAATCGTGGGGAAAAGGGGAGGCAGGGGATTTTTAAATGAGTGTTGACTCCCAATCCGTAAGACATTTCTTACAAAAATATAGCCCGCTACACATGCTAAATCACTTTACAATCAACAATGGTTGTTAGGTTAGCTTTTGAAAATGGACAAAATAATGGCTTGTTCGAATCTGGTAAATATCCCACTCCAATTTCACTTGAGGCTTTATTGAGTGTTTGTTATTCTCTTTAAAAGACTTGGATCCTTAGGTAATTTGGATCTTTAACATGTTTCAAGCATGCATAACCATTTTTAAAACATGGATAGAAGAAATCTATTTCTTTAAAATTCCAAGCTATTAGGGTTGAACTACTGGAATTTCCCACACTTAGATAACAAAACTTTTGTGTTCATTTGTGGTGTATGAATAAATTTTCATTACTTACATTAGTTATTGTTTTAAATTTTTTCCACACATAAACTCTAAAAGTTTCATTTTGTTGTGATCTATTTGCCTTTTTAGTTTTTTGGGATGAAGGGAGAGGGAAAACTCAAAGTTTTCATTTAAGAAAAAAGTATACATCTTAAATGGAAATGCAGAATGCACAAATGTAGAGAGCGATAATTCAAAAGAGTTTGTAATTTTTAGAGACTCTAAACTTTTTTTAGTTTTTATATATTAGGTTTTTCAATCGTGGATTAAAGGGGGAGGCGGGGGATTTTTAACTGATTGTGACTCCCAATCCATAAGTCATTTCTTACAAAAATATAGCCCATTCTGTATGATAAATCACTTTACAATCATATATGGTTGTTAGGTCACCTTTTAGTAAATGGGAAAAAAATGGCTTGTTTGATTCTGGTAAATATCCCACCGCACGTTCACTTGAGAATTTAATGAGGGTTTATTATTCTCTTTAAAAAGTTTGGATCCATAAGTCATTTGCATATTTAACATTTTTCAAGCATGCATATCCATTTTTATAACATCTGTTGAAAAAATCTCTTTTTTATAAAACTCCAAGCTATTGCAGTAGATCTAGTGGAATTTCCCAAACTTTGACAACAAAACTTTTGTGTTCATTTGTGGTGTGTGAATAAATTTTCTTTACTTACATTTTTTATTGTTTAAAATGTTTTCCATACTTAAACTCTAACATTTTCATTTTTTTGTGATCTATTTGCCTTTTTTTTATTATAGGAAGAAGGGAGAACGAAAAAACTCAAAGTTTTGATTTAAGAAAAAAATATAAATCTAAAATGGAGATGCACAATGCACAAATGTAGAGAGAGATAATTCCAAAGAATCTTTGTAATTTTTAGGGATGGTAAACTACTTTTAGTTTTTATATTTTTGTGTTTTGCAATCGTTGGGAAAAGGGGGAGAAGGGGGATTTTTAACTGAGTGTTGACTACCAATTCATAAGTCATTTATTACAAAAATATTTCCCGTTACACTTGATAAATCACTTTACAATCATCTATGGTTATTAGGTCAGCTTTTTGTAAAAGGAAAAAGTAAAGGTTTGTTTGACTCGTGTAAATATCCCACTGCATGTTCACTTGAGAATTTAATGAGTGTTTGTTATTCTCTTTAAAAAGTTTAGATCCAAAGGTCATTTGCATGTTTAACATGTTTCATGCCTGCATATCCATTTTTATAACATAGGTAGAAGAAATCTCTTTCTTATAAAATTCGAAGCTATTAGGGTTGAACTAGTAGAATTTCCCAAACTTGGATAACAAAACTTTTGTGTTTATTTGTGGTGTGTGAATATATTTTCTTTACTTACATTAGTTATTGTTTTAAATTTTTTCAATACATAAACTTTAAATTTGTTATTTTGTTGTGGTCTTTTTGCCTTTTTTGTTTACGGGATGAAGGGAGAGTGAAAACTCAAAGTTTTCATTTAAGAAAAAGTATACATCTAAAATGGAAATGCACAATGCACAAATTTTGAGAGAGATAATTCCAAAGAGTGTCTGTAATTTTTAGGGATTGTAAACTATTTTTAGTTTTTATATTTTAGGTTTTGCAATCGTCGGGAAAAGGGGGAGGTAGGGGATATTTAATTGAGTATTGTATCCCAATCCGTAAGTCTTTTCTTACAAAAATATAGCCCTCTGCGCTTGATAAATCACATCACAATCAACTATGGTTGTTAGGTCAACTTTTTGTAACAGGCTAAAAAATTGGCTTGCTTGACTCGGGTAAATATCCCATCGTAAATTCACTTGAGGATTCAATGAGCGTTTGTTATTCTCTTTAAAAGGTTTGGATACATAGGTCATTTGCATCTTTAACATGCATTTTTAAACATGGGTAGAAGTAATATCTTTCTTAAAAAATTCCTAACAATTAATGTTGAACTAGTGGAATTTCCCAAACTTGGATAACAAAACTTTAGTGTTCATTTGTGGTATGTGAATAAATTTTCTTTACTTACATTTGTTATTGTTTTAAATTTTTTCCTCACATAAACACTAAAATTTTTATTTTGTTGTGATCTATTTGCCTTTTTGTTTACAGGATGAAAGGTGAGCGAAAACTCAAAGTTTTAATTGAAGAAAAAATTATACACCTAAAATGGAAATGCACAATGCACAAATGTAGAGAGCGATAATTACAAAGAGTGTCTATAATTTTTAAGGATTGTAAAATCCTTTTAGTTTTTAAATATTAGGTTTTGCAATAGTCGGGAAAAGGGGGAGGTGGGGGATTTTTAACTGAGTGTTGACTCCGAATTCATAAGTCATTTCGAACAAAAATGTATCCCGTTATGTATGATAAATCAATTTACAATCATCTATGGTTGTTAGGTCAGCTTTTTGTAAATGGGCAAAATAATGGCTTATATAACTTGGGTAAATATCCCACCGCATGTTCACTTGAGAATTTAATGAGCGTTTGTTATTCTCTTGAAAGGGTTTGGATCCATAGGTCATTTGCGTCTTTAACAAGTTTCAAGCATGCATATCCATTTTTAAAACATTTGTAGAAGTAATCTCTTTCTTATAAAATTCCATGCCATTAATGTTGAACTAGTGGAATTTCCCAAACTAGGATAACAAAAATTTTGTGTTCATTTGTGGAGTGTGAATAAAATTTTATTACTTAAATTTTTTATTGTTTTAAAATTTTTCCATACATAAACTCTAAAATTTTCATTTTTTTGTGATGTATTTGCCTTTTTTGCTTACGGAGTGAAGGGAGAGCGAAAACTCAAAGCTTTTATTTAAGAAAAAAATATACATCTAAAATGGAAATGGACAATGAAAAAATGAAGGGAGAGATAATTCCAAAGATTGTCTGTAATTTTTAGGTATTGTAAACTCCTTTTAATTATTACCTATTAGGTTTTGCAATCGTCGGGAAAAGGGGGAGGCGGAGGATTTTTAACTGAGTGTTGACTCCCTATCCATAAGTCATATCTTAGAAAAATATAGCCCGTTCTTTCTGATAAATCACTTTATAATAATCTATGGTTGTTAAGTCATCTTTTTGTAAAAGGGCAATAAAATGGCTTGTTTGATTCTGGTAAATATCCCACCACACGTTCACTTGAGAATTTAATGAGGGTTTGTTATTCTCTTTAAAAAGTTTGGATCCACAAGTCATTTGCATCTTTAACATGTTTCAAGCATGCATATCCATTTTTATAACATCTTTTGATAAAATCTCTTTTTTTATAAAATTCCAAGCTTTTGTGTTCATTTGTGGTGTGTGAATAAATTTTCTTTACTTACATTTTTTATTGTTTAAAATGTTTTCCATACTTAAACTCTAACATTTTCATTTTGTTGTGATCTATTTGAGTTTTTTGTTTACGAGATGAAGGAAGAGTGAAAACTCAAAGTTTTGATTTAAGAAAAAAGTATACATCTAAAATGAAAATTCACAATGCCTAAATGTAGAGAAAGACAATTCCAAAGATTGTCTATAATTTTTAGGCATTGTAAACTTCTTTTTATTTTTATATATTAGGTTTTGCAGTCGTCGGGAAAAGGGGGAGGCGGAGGATTTTTAACAGAGTGTTGACTCCCAATCCATAAGACATTTCTTACAAAAATATAGCTCGTTATGTATGATAAATCACTTTACAGTCATCTATGGTTGTTAGGTCAGCTTTTTGTAAATGGGAAAAATAATGGCTTGTTTTACTCATGTAAATATCCCACCGCATGTTCCCTTGAGAATTTAATGAGCGTTTGTTATTATCTTTAGAAGGTTTAGATCCATTGGTCATTTTCAACTTTAACATGTTTCAATCCTGCATATCCATTTTTAAAACATAAGTAGAACAAATCACTTTCTTATAAAATTCCAAGCTATTAGGGTTGAACTAGTGGAATTTCCCAAACTTGGATAACAAAACTTTTGTGTTCATTTGTGGTGTGTGAATATATTTTCTTTACTTAAATTTCTTATTATTTTAAAATTTTTTAATACATAAACTCTGAAATGTTCATTTTGTTGGGATCTATTTGCCTTTTTTGTTTACAAGATCAAGGGAGAGCGAAAACTCAGAGTTTTGATTTAAGAAAAAATTATACATCTAAAATGGAAATGCACAACGCCCAAATTTTGAGAGAGATAATTCCAAAGAGTGTCTATAATTTTTAGGGATTTTAAACTATTTTTAGTTTTTATATTTTTGGTTTTGCAATCATGGGGAAAAGGGGAGGTAGGGGATATTTAACTGAGTGTTGTATCCCAATCCGTAAGTCTTTTCTTACAAAAATATAGTCCGTTGCGCTTGATATTCACAATCAACGATGGTTGTTAGGTCAGCTTTTTGTAAAAGGCTAAAAAATTGGCTTGCTTGACTCGAGTAAATATCCCACCGTAAATTCACTTGAGGATTCAATGTGCGTTTGTTATTCTCTTTAAAAGGTTTGGATCCATAGGTCATTTGCATCTTTAACATGTTTCAGGCATGCATATCCATTTTTAAAACATGGATAGAAGTAATATCTTTCTTAAAAAATTCCTAACTATTAAGGTTGAACAAGTGGAATTTCCCAAACTTGGATAACAAAACTTTAGTGTTCATTTGTGGTATGTGAATAAATTTTCTTTAATTACATTTTTTATTGTTTTAAATTTTTTCCACACATAAACACTTAAATTTTCATTTTGTTGTGATCTATTCGCCTTTTTGTTTACGGGATGAAAGGAGAGTGAAAACTCAAAGTTTTGATTTAAGAAAAAATTATACACCCAAAATGGAAATGCACAATGCAAAAATGTAGAGAGCAACAATTAAAAAGAGTGTCTTTAATTTTTAAGGATTGTAAAATTCTTTTAGTTTTTAAATATTAGTTTTTGCAATAGTCGAGAAAAAGGGGAGGTGGGTCATTTTTAACTGAGTGTTGACTCCCAATCCATAATTCATTTCTAACAAAAATAGAGCCCGTTATGTTTGATAAATCACTTTACAATCATCTATGCTTGTTAGGTCAGCTTTTTATAAATGGGCAAAATAATGGCTTGTTTGACTCAGGTAAATATCCCACCGCATGTTCACTTGAGAATTTAATGAGTGTATGTTATTCTCTTTAAAGGGTTTGGATCCATTGGTCATTTGATTCTTTAACATGTTTCAAGCACGGATATCCATTTTTAAAACATGTGTGGAAGAAATCTCTTTCTTATAAAATTCCAAGCCATTAGTGTTGAACTAATGGAATTTCCCAAACTTGGATAATAAATTTTTTTTGTTCATTTGTGGAGTGTGAATAAAATTTTATTACTTAAATTTTTTATTTTTTTAAATTTTTTCCATACATAAACTCTAAAATTTTCATTTTGTTGTGATGTATTGCCTTTTTTTTTACGGGGTGAAGGGAGAGCGAAAACTGAAAGCTTTTATTCAAGAAAAAAGTATACATCTAAAATGAAAATGCACAATGCAAAAATGAAGAGAGAGATAATTCCAAAGATTGTCTATAATTTTTAGGGATTGTAAACTCCTTTTAATTATTATATATTAGGTTTTGCAATCGTCGGGAAAAGAGGGAGGCGGAGGATTTTTAACTGAGTGTTGACTCCCTATCCATATGTCATTTCTAAGAAAAATATAGCCCATTTTGTATGATAAACCACTTTACAATCATCTATGGTTGTTAGGTCAGTTTTTTGTAAATGGGCCAAATGATGGCTTGTTTGACTAGAGTAAATATCCCACCGCTCGTTCATCTGAGAATTCAATGAGCGTTTGTTATTCTCTTTAAAAGGTTTGGATCCATATGTCATTTTCATTTTTAACATGTTTCAAGTATGCATATCCATTTTTAAAACATGGGTAGAAGAAATCTCTTTCTGATAAAATTCCTAGCTATTAATGTTGAACTAGTAGAATTTTCCAAATTGGATAACAAAACTTTTGTGTTTATTTGTGTTATGTGAATAAATTTTTTTTAATTACATGTGTTATTGTTTTAAATTTTTCGCACACATAAACACTAAAATTTTCATTTTGTTGTGATCTATTTCCCTTTTTGTTTATGGGATGAAGGGAGAGAGTAAACTCAAAGTTTTTATTTAAGAAAAAAGTATACATCTAAAATGGAAATGCACAATGGCCAAATGTAGATAATGATAATTCCAAAAGTGATTGTAATTTTTAGGGATTGTAAACTCCTTTGAGTTTTTAAATATTAGGTTTTGCCATCGTCAGGAAAATGAGGAGGTGAGGGATTTTTAACTGAGTGTTGACTCCCTATCCATAAGTCATTTCTTAAAAAAATATAGCCTGTTCTCTATGATAAATCACTTTACAATCATCTATGTTTGTTAGATCAGCTTTTTGTAATTGGACAAAATGATGGCTTGTTTGACTAGAGTAAATTTCCCACCGCTTGTTCAATTGAGAATTTAATGAGCGTTTGTTATTCAATTTAAAGGGTTTGGATCCATAGGTCATTTTCTTCTTTAACATGTTTCAGGTATGCTTATCCATTTTTAAAACATGTGTAGAAGAAATCTTTATCTTATAAAATTTCAAGCTATGTGGGTTGAACCAGTGGAATTTCCCAAACTTGGATAACAAAACTTCTGTGTTCGTTTTTGGTGTGTGAATAAATTTTTTTTACTTAAAATTGTTATTGTTTTAAATTTTTTTCATACATAAACTCTAAAATTTTCATTTTGTTGTGATCAATTTGCCTTTTTTGGTTACGGGATGAATTGTGAGCGAAAACTCAAAGTTTTGATTTAAGAAAAAAGTATACATCAAAAATAGAAATGCACAATGCACAAATGTAGTGAGAGATAATTCCAAAGGTTCTCTGTAACTTTAAGGGATAGTAAACTTCTTTTAGTTTTTATATATTAGGTTTCGCAATAATCAGGAAAAGGGGGACGCGAGGGATTTTTAACTGAGTGTGACTCCCAATCCATAAGTCATTTCTTACAAAAATATAGCCCGTTACATATGATAAATCACTTTACAATCATCTATGGTTGTTAGGTCACCTTTTCGTAAATGGGCAAAAAATGCTGGTTTGATTCTGGTAAATATCCCACCGCACGGTCATTTGAGAATTTAATTATGGTTTGTTATTCTCTTTAAAAAGTTTGGATCCATAGGTCATTTGCATCTTTAACATGTTTCAAGCATGCATCTTCATTTTTAAAACATCTATAGAAAAAATCACTTTCTTATAAAATTCCAAGCTATTAGGATAGAACTAGTGGAATTTCCCGAAATTGGATAACAAAACTTTTGTGTTCATTTGTGGTGTGTGAATAAATTTTCTTTACTTACATTTTTTATTGTTTTAAATTTTTTCCATACTTAAACACGAAAATTTTAATTTTTTGTGATCTATTGGCCTTTTTTGATTATAGGATGAGGGGAGTGCAAAAACTCTAAGTTTTGATTTAAGAAAAAAATGTACATCTAAAATGGAAATGCACAATGCACAAATGTAGATAGAGATAATTCCAAAGAGTGTCTGTAAGTTTTAGGGATTGTAAACTACTTTTAGTTTTTACAGTTTTGGTTTTGGAATCGTCGGGAAAAGGGGGAGAAGGGGATTTTTGACTGAGTGTTGACTCCCAATTCATAAGTCATTTCTTACAAAAATATTTCCCGTTATGCCTGATAAATCACTTTACAATCATATATGGTTGTTAGGTCAGCTTTTATTAAATGGGAAAAATAATGGCTTGTTTGACAAGTGTAAATAGCCTACCGCATGTTCACTTGAGAATTTAATGAGCGTTTGTTATTCTCTTTAGAAGGTTTAGATCCATAGGTCATTTGCATATTTACCATGTTTCAAGCCTGCATATCCAATTTTAAAACATAGGTTGAAGAAATCTCTTTCTTATAAAATTCCAAGCAATTAGGGTTGAACTAGTGGAACTAGAATTTCCAAAACATGCCTAACAAAAGTTTTGTGTTCATTTGTGGTGTGTGAATATATTTTCTTCACTTACATTTGTTATTGTTTTAAATTTTTTAATACATAAAATCCAAGATTTTTAATTTGTTCTGATCTATTTGACATTTTCTTTTTTACGGGAAGAAGGGCGAGCGAAAACTTAAAGTTTTGATTTAAGAAAAAATTATACATCTTAAAAGGAAATGCAAAAAGCACAAATTTGGAGAGAGATAATTCCAAAGAGTTTCTGTAATTTTTAGGGATTGTAAACTATTTTTAGTTTTTACATTTTAGGTTTATCTATCGTCGGGAAAAGGGGGAGGTAGGGGATTTTTAACTGAGTGTTGTCTCCCAATCCGTAATTCATGACTTACAAAAATATAGCCCATTGCGCATGATAAATCACTTTACAATCAGCTATGGTTGTTAGGTAAGCTTTTTGTAAATGGCCAACATAAAGGCTTGTTTAACTTGGGTAAATATCCCACAATAAATTCACTTGAGGATTCAATGAGCGTTTGTTATTCTCTTTAAAAGGTTTGGATCCATAGGTCATTTGCATCTTTAACATGTTTCAAGCATGCATATCCATTTTTAAAACATGGGTAGAAGTAATCTCTTTCTTAAAAAATTCCTAGTTATTAGGGTTGAACTAGTGGAATTTCCAAAACTTGGATAACAAAACTTTAGTGTTCATTTGTGGTATGTGAGTAAATTTTCTTTATTTACATTTTTTATTGTTTTAAATTTTTTCCACACATAAATTCTAAAATTTTCATTTTGTTGTGATCTATTTGCCTTTTTGTTTACAGGATGAAAGGAGAATGAAAACTCAAAGTTTGTATTTAAGATAAAATTATACACCAAAAATTGAAGTGTACAATGCACAAATGTAGAGAGCGATAATTACAAAGAGTGACTGTAATTTTTAGGGATTTTAAAATCCTTTTATTTTTTAAATATTAAGTTTTGCAATAGTAAGGAAAAGGGGGAGGCGGGGATTTTTAACTGAGTATTGACTCCCAATCCATAAGTCATTTCTTGCAAAAATATAGCCCGTTATGTAAGAAAAATCACATTACAATCATCTATGGTTGTTTGGTCAGCTTTTTGTAAATTGGCAAAATAATGGCTTGTTTGACTCGGGTAAGTATCCCACCACATGTTCACTTGAGAATTTAATGAGGGTTTTTTATTCTCTTTAAAGAGTTTGGATCCATAGGTCATTTGCATCTTTAACATGTTTCAAGCATGCATATCCATTTTTAAAACATGTGTAGAAGAAATATCTTTCTTATAAAATTCCAAGCCATTAGTGTTGAACTAGTGGAATTTCCCATACTTGGATAACAAAAAAATTGTGTTCATTTGTGGTGTGTGAAAAAAATTTCTTTACTTACATTTGTTATTGTTTTAAATTTTTTCCATAAATAAATTCTACAATTTTCATTTTGTTGTGACTTATTTGCCTTATTTTGTTACGGGGTTAAGGGAGAGCGAAAACTCAAAGTTTTAATTTAAGAAAAAAGTATACATCTAAAATGGAAATGCACAATGCAAAAATGAAGAGAGAGATAATTCCAAATATTGTCTGTAATTTTCAGGGATTGTAAACTCCTTTCAGATTTTATATATTAGGTTTTAAAATCGTCGACAAAAGGGGGAGGCGGAGGATTTTTAACTGAGTGCTGACTCTCTATCCATAAGTCATTTCTTACAAAAATATAGCCCGTTATGTATGATAAATCACCTTACAATCATCTATGGTTGTTAGGTCAGCTTTTTGTAAACGGGCAAAAAGATGGCTTGTTTGAGTAGAGTAAATATCCAATCGCTCGTTCACATGAGAATTTAATTTGCGTTTGTTATTCTCTTTAAAAGGTTTGGATCCATATGTCATTTGCATCTTTAACATGTTTCAAGCATGCATATCCATTTTTAAAACATGGGTAGAAGTAATCGTTTCTTAAAAAATTCCTACTTATTGGTTGAACTAGTGGAATTTCCCAAACTTGGATAACAAAACTTTAGTGTTCATTTGTGGTATGTGAATAAATTTTCTTTCTTTATATTTTTTCTTGTTTTAAATTTTTTTCCACACAAATTCTAAAATTTTCATTTTGTTGTGATCTATTTGCCTTTTTGTTTACAGGATGAAAGGAGAACGAAAACTAAAAGTTTGTATTTAAGATAAAATTATACACCAAAAATTGAAGTGTACAATGCACAAATGTTGAGAGCGATAATTGCAAAGAGTGACTGTAACTTTTAGGGATTGTAAAATCCTTTTAGTTTTTAAATATTAGCTTTTGCATTAGTCAGGAAAAGGGGGAGGCGGGGGATTTTTAACTGAGTATTGACTCCCAATCCATAAGGCATTTCTTAAAAAATATAGCCCGTTATGTATGAAAATCACATTACAATCATCTATGGTTGTTTGGTCAGTTTTTTGTAAATTGGCAAAATAATAGATTGTTTGACTCGGGTTAGTATCCCACCACATGTTCACTTGAGAATTTAATGAGCGTTTGTTATTCTCTTTAAAGAGTTTGGATCCTTAGGTCATTCGCATCTTTAACATGTTTCAAGCATGCATATCCATTTTTAAAACATGTATAGAAGAAATATCTTTCTTATAAAATTCCAAGCCATTAGTGTTGAACTAGTGGAATTTCCTATACTTGGATAAAAAAAATTTTGTGTTCATTTGTGGTGTGTGAAAAAAGTTTCTTTACTTACATTTGTTATTGTTTTTATTTTTTCCATAAATAAATGCTAAAATTTTTATTTTGTTGTGACTTATTTGCCTTCTTTGGTTATGGGGTGAAGGGAGAGCGAAAACTCAAAGTTTTTATTTAAGAAAAAAGTATACATCTAAAATGGAAATGCACAATGCAAAAATGAAGAGAGAGATAATTCTAAATATTGTCTGTAATTTTTAGGGTTTGTAAACTCCTTTCAGATTTTATATATTAGGTTTTAAAATCGTCAGGAAAAGGGGGAGGCGGAGGATTTTTAACTGAGTGTTGACTCCCTATCCATAAGTCATTTCTTACAAAAATATCGCCCGTTATGCATGATAAATCACTTTACAATCAGCTATGGTTGTTAGGTCAGCTTTTTGTAAATGGCCAACATAAAGGCTTGTTTAACTCGGGTAAATATCCCACAGTAAATTCACTTGAGGATTCAATGAGCGTTTGTTATTCTCTTTAAAAGGTTTGGATCCATAGGTCATTTGCATCTTTAACATGTTTCAAGCATGCATATCCATTTTTAAAACATAGGTAGAAGAAATCTCTTTCTTAAAAAATTCCTAGTTATTAGGGTTGAACTAGGGGAATTTTCCAAAATTGGATAACAAAACTTTAGTGTTCATTTGTGGTATGTGAATAAATTTTATTTACTTACATTTTTTATTGTTTTAAATTTTTTCCACACATAAATTCTAAAATTTTCATTTTTTTGTGATCTATTTGCCTTTTTGTTTACAAGATGAAAGGAGAATGAAAACTCAAAGTTTGTATTTAAGATAAAATTATACACCCAAAATTGTAGTGTACAATACACAAATGTGGAGAGCGATAATTACAAAGAGGGACTGTAATTTTTAGGGATTTTAAAATCCTTTTATTTTTTAAATATTAGGTTTTGGAATAATAAGGAAAAGGGGGAGGCGGGGATTTTTAACTGAGTGTTGACTCCCAATCCATAAGTCAATTCTTACAAAAATATAGCCCGTTATGTAAGAAAAAATCACATTACAATCATCTATGGTTGTTTGGTCAGCTTTTTGTAAATTGGCAAAATAATGGCTTGTTTGACTCTGGTAAGTACCCCACCACATGTTCACTTGAGAATTTAATGAGCGTTTGTTATTCTCTTGAAAGAGTTTGGATCCATAGGTCATTTGCATCTTTAACATGTTTCAAGCATGCATATCCATTTTTAAAACATGCGTAGAAGAAATATCTTTCTTATAAAATTCCAAGCCATTAGTGTTGAACTAGTGGAATTTCCCATACTTGTATAACAAAAATTTTGTGTTCATTTGTGGTGTGTGAAAAAAATTTCTTTACTAACATTTGTTATTGATTTAAATTTTTTCCATAAATAAACTCTAAAATTTTCATTTTGTTGTGACTTATTTGCCTTTTTTGGTAACGGGGTGAAGGGAGACCGAAAACTCAAAGGTTTTATTTAAGAAAAATGTATACATCTATAATGGAAATGCACAATGCAAAAATGAAGAGAGTGATAATTCCAAAAATTGTCTATAATTTTTAGGGATTGTAAAATCATTTTAGATTTTATATATTAAGTTTTAAAATCATCGGGAAAAGGGCGAGGCGGAGAATTTTTAACTGAGTGTTGACTCCCTATCCATAAGTCATTTCTTACAAAAATATAGCCCGTTATGTATGATAAATCACCTTACAATCATCTATGGTTGTTAGGTCAGCTTTTTGTAAATGGGCAAATTGATGGCTTGTTTGACTAGAGTAAATATCCCCCCGCACGTTCACATGAGAATTTAATGAGCGTTTGTTATTCTCTTTAAAAGGTTTGGATCCATATGTCATTTGCATCTTTAACATGTTTCAAGCATGCATATCCATTTTTAAAACATGGGTAGAAGTAATCTCTTTCTTAAAAAATTCCTAGTTATTAGGGTTGAACTAGTGGAATTTCCCAAACTTGGATAAAAAAACTTTAGTGTTCATTTGTGGTATGTGAATAAATTTTCTTTACTTATATTTTTTATTGTTTTAAATTTTTTCCACACATAAATTCTAAAATTTTCATTTTGTTGTGATCTTTTTGCCTTTTTGTTTACAGGATGAAAGGAGAACGAAAACTCAAAGTTCTTATTTAAGATAAAATTATACACCAAAAATTGAAGTGTACAATGCACAAATGTAGAGAGCGATAATTACAAAGAGTGACTGTAATTTTTAGGGATTGTAAAATCCTTTTAGTTTTTAAATATTAGGTTTTGCAATAGTCGGGAAAAGAGGGAGGCGGGGGATTTTTAACTGAGTGTTGACTCCCAATCCATAAGTCAATTCTTACAAAAGTATAGGTCGTTATGTAAGAAAAATCACATTACAATCATCTATGGTTGTTTGGTCAGCTTTTTGTAAATATGCAAAATAATGGCTTGTTTGACTTGGGTAAGTATCCCACCACATGTTCACTTGAGAATTTAATGAGCGTTTCTTATTCTCTTTAAAGAGTTTGGATCCATTGGTCATTTGCATTTTTCAAATGTTTCAAGCATGCATATCCATTTTTAAAACATGTGTAGAAGAAATATCTTTCTTATAAAATTCCATGCCATTAGTGTTGAACTAGTGGAATTTCCCATACTCTGATAATAAAATTTTTTTGTTCATTTGTGGTGTGTGAAAAAAATTTCTTTACTTACATTTGTTATTGTTTTAAATTTTTTCCATAAATAAACTCTAAAATTTTCATTTTATTGTGACTTATTTGCCTTTTTTGATTACGGGGTGAATCGAGAGCAAAAACTCAAAGTTTTTATTTAAGAAAAAAGTATACATCTAAAATGGAAATGCACAATGCAAAAATGAAGAGAGAGATAATTCCAAATATTGTCTGTAATATTTAGGGATTGTAAACTCATTTCAGATTTTATATATTAGGTTTTAAAATCGTCGGGAAAAGGGGGAGGCGGAGGATTTTTAACTGAGTTTTGACTGCCTATCCATAAGTCATTTCTTACAAAAATATAGCCCGTTATGTATGATAAATCACCTTACAATCATCTATGGTTGTTAGGTCAGCTTTTTGTAAATGCGCAAAATGATGTCTTGTTTGACTAGAGTAAATATCCCCCCGCTCGTTCACATGAGAATTTAATGAGCGTTTGTTATTCTCTTTAAAAGGTTTGGATCCATATGTCATTTGCATATTTAACATGTTTCAAGCATGCATATCCATTTTTAAAACATGGGTAGAAGTAATCTCTTTCTTAAAAAATTCCAAGTTATGAGGGTTAAACTAGTGGAATTTCCCAAACTTGGATAACAAAACTTTAGTGTTCATTTGTGGTATGTGAATAAATTTTCTTTACTTACAATTTTTATTGTTTTAAATTTTTTCCACACATAAATTGTAAAATTTTCATTTTGTTGTGTTCTATTTGCCTTTTTGTTTACAGGATGAAAGGAGAACGAAAACTCAAAGTTTGTATTTAAGATAAAATTATACAGCAAAAATTGAAGTGTACAATGCACAAATGTAGAGAGCGATAATTACAAAGAGTGACTGTAATTTTTAGGGATTGTAAAATCCTTTTAGTTTTTAAATATTAGGTTTTGCAATAGTCGGGAAAAGGGGGAGGCGGGGGATTTTTAACTAAGTGTTGACTCCGAATCCATAAGTCATTTCTTACAAAAATATAGCCCGTTATGTAAGAAAAATCACATTACAATCATGTAAGGTTGTTTGGTCAGCTTTTTGTAAATTGGCAAAATAATGGCTTGTTTGACTCGGGTAAGTATCGCACCACATGTTCACTTGAGAATTTAATGTGCATTTTTTATTCTCTTTAAAGAGTTTGGATCCATAAGCCATTTGCATCTTTAACATGTTTCAAGCATGCATATCCATTTTTAAAACATGTGTAGAAGAAATATCTTTCTTATAAAATTCCATGCCATTAGTGTTGAACTAGTGGAATTTCCCATACTTGGATAACACAAATTTTGTGTTCATTTGTGGTGTGTGAAAAAAATTTCTTTAATTACATTTGTTTTTGTTTTAAATTTTTTCCATCAATAAACTCTGAAATTTTCATTTTGTTGTGACTTATTTGCCTTTTTTGGTTACGGGGTGAAGGGAGAGTGAAAACTCAAAGTTTTTATTTAAGAAAAAAGTATACATCTAAAATGGAAATGCACAATGCAAAAATGAAGAGAGAGATTATTCCAAGTATTGTCTGTAATTTTTACGGATTGTAAACTCCTTTGAGATTTTATATATTAGGTTTTAAAATAATCGGGAAAAGGGGGAGGCAGAGGATTTTTAACTGAGTGTTGACTCCCTGTCCATAAGTCATTTCTTACAAAAATATAGCCCGTTATGTATGATAAATCACCTTACAATCATCTATGGTTGTGAGGTCAGCTTTTTGTAAATGGGCAAAATGATGGCTTGTTTGACTAGAGTAAATATCCCACCGCTCTTTCACATGAGAATTTAAAGAGCGTTTGTTATTCTCTGTAAAAGGTTTGGATCCATATGTCATTTGCATCTTTAACATGTTCCAAGCATGCATATCCATTTTTAAAACATGGGTAGAAGTAATCTCTTTCGTAAACAATTCCTAGCTATTAGGGTTGAACTAGTGGAATTTCCCAAACTTGGATAAAAAAATTTTAGTGTTTATTTGTGGTATGTGAATAAATTTTCTTTACTTACATTTGTTATTGTTTTAAATTTTTTCCACACATAAACTCTAAAATTTTCATTTTGTTGTGATCTATTTGCCTTTTTGTTTACGAGATGGAGGGAGAAGGAAAACTTAAAGTTTTGATTTAAGAAAAAAAGTATACATCTAAAATGGAAATGCACAATGCACAAATGTAGAGAGAGATAATTCCAAAGAGTGTCTGTAATTTGTAGGGATTGTAAACTGCTTTTAGTTTTTAAATTTTAGGTTTTGCAGTCGTCAAAAAAAGGGGGCGGTGGGTATTTTTAACTGAGTGTTGACTCCCAATCTATAAGTAATTTCTTACAAACATATAGCCCGTTACGCATGATAAATCACTTTACAATCATCTATGGTTGTTAGGTGAGCTTTTTGTAAATGGGAAAAATAAAGGCTTGTTTGACTCGAGTAAATATCCCACCACACGTTCACTTGAAAATTTAATGAGGTCCTTTTATTCTCTTTAAAAAGTTTGGATCCATAGGTCATTTGCATCTTTAACATGTTTCAAGCACGCATATCCACTTTTAAAACATGAGTAGAAAAAAATCTCTTTATTATAAAATTTCAAGCTATTAGGGTTGGACAAGTCGAATTTCCCAAACTTCGATAACAAAACTTTTGTCTTCATTTGTGGTGTGTGAATAAAATTTTTTTACTTACATTTTCTATTGCTTTAAATTTTTTCCATACTTAAACTCTACTATTTTCATTTTGTTGTGATCTATTTACTTTTTTTGTATGTAGGATGAAGGGAGAGCGAAAAGTTAAAGTTTTGATTTAAAAAAAAATACATCTGAAAATTCGCAATGCACAAATGTGGAGAGCGATAATTCCAAACAATGTCTGCAATTTTTATGGATTGCAAACTCCTTTAGTTTTTATATATTAGGTTTTGCAATCGTCGAGAAAAGGGGAAGGTGGGGGATTTTTAACTGAGTGTTGACTCCCAATCCAAAAGTCATTTCTTACAAAATATATTGCCCGTTACGCATGATAAATCACTTTACAATCATCTATGGTTGTCAAGTCAGCTTTTTTTAAATGGGCAAAATAATAGCTTGTTTGACTCGAGTAAATATCCCACCGCAAATTCACTTGAAGATTTAATGAAGGTTTGTTATTCTCTTGAAAGGTTTGGATATATAGATTATTTGCATCTTTAACATGTTTCAAGCATGCATATCCATTTTTAAAACATGTGTAGAAAAAGTATCTTTCTTATAAAATTCCAAGCTATTAGGGTTGAACTAGTGGAAATTCCAAAACTTGGATAACAAAACTTTTGTGTTCATTTGTGGTGTGTGAATAAATTTTCTTTACTTACATTTGTTATTGTTTTAAATTTTTTCCATACTTATACTCTAAAAGTTTCATTTTGATGTGATGATTTGCCTTTTTTCTTTACAAGATGAAGGCAGACTGAAAACTCAAAGTTTTGATTTAAGAAAAAAGTATACAACTTAAATGGAAATTCACAATGCACAAATGTAGAGAGTGATAATTCCATAGGGTGTCTATAATATTTAGGGATTTTAAACTCATTTTAGTTGTTATATATTAGGTTTTGCAATCATCGGGAAAAGGGGGAGGTGGGGGATTTTTAACTAAGTGTTGACTCCCAATTCATAAGTCATTTCTAATAAAAATATAGCCCATTACTCATGATAAATCACTTTACAATCATCTATGGTTATTAGTTCAACTTTTTGTAAAAGGAAAAAGTAATGGCTTGTTTGACTCGGGTAAATACTCCAATGCACGTTCACTTGAGAATTTAATTAGCATTTGTTATTCTCTTTAAAAGGTTTTGATCCATAGGTCATTTGCATCTTTAACAAGTTTCAAGCATGCAAATCCATTTTTAAAACATGTGTAGAAGAAATCTCTTTCTTATAAAATTCCAAGCTATGAGGGTTGAACTAGTGGAATTTCCCAAACTTGGATAACAAAACTTTTATGTTCGTTTGTGGTGTGCGAATAAATTTTCTTTACTTATATTTGTTATTGTTTTAATTTTTCAGACATAAACTCTAAAATTTTCAATTTCTTGTGATCTATTTGCCTTTTTTGTTTACGGGATGAAGGGAGAGCGAAAACTCAAAGTTTTGAGTTAAGAAAATAGTATACATCTAAAATGGAAATGCACAATTTACAAATGTAGAGAGAGATAATTCCAATGATTGTCTTTAATTTTTAGGGTTTGTAAACTCCTTTTAGTTTTTATATATTAGGTTTTGCAATCGTCGGGAAAAGAGGGAGGTGGGGGATTTTTAACTGAGTGTTGACTCACAATCCAGAAGTCATTTCTGACAAAAATATAACCCTTTATGTATGATAAATCACTTCACAATCATCTATGGTTTTTAGGACAAGTTTTTGTAAATTGGAAAAATAATGGCTTGTTTGACTCAGATAAATATCCCAACGCACTTTCACTTGCGAATTTAATGAGGGTTTGTTATTCTCTTTAAAAAGTTTGGATCCATAGGTCATTTTCATCTTTAACATGTTTCAAGAATGGATATCCATTTTTAAAACATGTGTAGAAAAAATCACTTTCTTATAAAATTCCAAGATATTAGTGTAGAACTAGTGGAATTTCCCAAACTTCGTTAAAAAAACTTTTGTGTTCATTTGTTGTGTGTGAATAAATTTTCTTTATTGACAGTTGTTATTGTTTTTAATTTTTTTCATACTTATATTCTTAAATTTTTATTTTGTTGTGATCTATTTGCCTTTTTTGTTTACAAGATCAAAGGATAGTGAAAACTCAAAGTTTTGATTTAAGAAAAAATATACATCTAAAATAGAAATGCACATTGCAAAAATGTAGAGAGACATAATTCCAAAGAGTGTCTGTAATTTTTAGGGATTGTAAACTACGTTTAATTTTTATATTTTATGCTTTGCAATCGTCGGGAAAAGGGGGCGGAGGGGATTTTTAACTGAGTGTTGACTCCCAATCCGTAAGTCATTTCTTAAAAAATATAACCCATTACGCATGATACATCACTTTTCAATCAACTATGGTTGTTAGGTCAGCTTTTTTTAAATGGGCAAAATAATGACTTGTTTGACTCGGGTACATATCCCACCGTAAATTCACATGAGGATTTAATGAACGTTTGTTATTTTCTTTAAAAGGTTTGAATCCATAGGTCATTTGCATTTTTAACATGTTTCAAGCATGCATATCCAATTTTAAAACATGTGTAGAAAAAATCTCTTTCTTATAAAATTCCAAGCTCTTAGGTTTGAACTAGTGGAATTTCCCAAACTTGGATAACAAAACTTTTGTGTTCATTTGTGGGTGAATAAATTTTCTTTACTTACATTTGTTATTGTTTTAAATTTTTTCCATACTTATACTCTAAAATTTTCATTTTGTTGTGATCTATTTGCTTTTTTTGTTTACAAGATGAGGGGAGAGCGAAAACTCAGAGTTTTGATTTAATAAAAAATATACATCTAAAATGGAAATGCATAATGTGCAAATGTAGAGAGAGATAATTCCAAAGAGCGTCTGTAATTTTTAGGGATTGTAAACTAATTTTAGTTTTTATATTTTAGGGTTTGCAATCGTATGGAAAAGGGGCAGGCAAGGAATTTTAAGTGAGTGTTGACTCCCAATCCGTAAGTAATTTCTTACAAAAATATAGCCCATTATGCATGATAAATCACTTTACAATCAACTATGGTTGTTAGGTCTACTTTTTGTAAATGGGCAAAATAATGGATTGTTTGATTCGGGTAAATATCCCACTGCACATTCACTTGAGAATATAATGAGTGTTTGTTATACTCCTTAAAAGGTTTGGATCCATAGGTCATTTGCATCTTTAACATGTTTCAAGCATGCATATCCATTTTTAAAACATGTGTAGAAGAGATGTCTTTCTTATAAAATTCCAAGATATGAGGGTTGAACTAGAAGAATTTCCCAAACTTGGATAACAAAAATTTTGTGGTCATTTGTGGTGTGTGAATAAATTTTCTTTACTTACATTTGTTATTGTTTTAAATTTTTTCCATACTTATACTCTAAAATTTTCATTTTGTTGTGATCTATTTGGCTTTTTTGTTTACAAGATGAAGGGAGAGCGAAAACTCAATGTTTTGATTTAAGAGAAAAGTATACATCTAAAATGGAAATGCACAATGCACAAATGTAGAGAGCGATAATTCCAAAGAATGTCTATAATTTTTATGGATTGTAAACTCCTTTTAGTTTTTATATATTTGGTTTTGCAATCGTGGGGAAAAGAGGGAGGTGGGGGATTTTTAACTGAGTGTTGACTTCCAATCCATAAGTCATTTCTTATAAAAATATAGCCCGTTACACATGATAAATCACTTTACAATCATCTATGGTTGTTAGGTCAGTTGTTTTTCAATAGGAAAAATAATGGCTTGTTTTACTAGGGTAAATATCCCACTGCCCGTTCACTTGAGAATTTGATGAGTGTTCGTTATTCTCTATAAAAGGTTTGAATCCATAGGTCATTTGCATCTTTAACATGTTTCAAGCATACATATCCATTGTTAAAACATGTGTAGAAGATATCTCTTTCTTATAAAATTCCAAAATATGAGGGTTGAACTAATGGAATTTCCCAAACTTGGATAAAAAAACTTTTTTGGTCATTTGTGGTGTGTGAATAAATTTTCTTTACTTAAATTTGTTTTTTTTAATTTTTTCCATACATAAACTCTAAAATTTTCATTTTTTTGTGATCTATTTGCCTTTTTTATTTACCGGATGAAGGGAGAGCGAAAACTCAAAGTTTTGATTAAAGAAAAAAGTATACATCTAAATTGGAAATGCACAATGCACAATGCACAAATGTAGAGAGAGATAATTCAATGATTTTCTGTAATTTTTAGAGATATGAAACTCCTTTTAGTTTTTATATATTAGGTTTTGCAATCGTCGGTAAAGGGGAGCGGGGGATTTTTAACTTAGTGTGGACTCCCAATCCATAAGTCATTTATTACAAAAATATAGCCTGTTATGTAAGATAAATCACTTTACATATGCTTATTTTTTCAGCTTCTTGTAAATGGGCAAAATAATGGTTTGTTTGACTCAGGTAAATATCCCACCGCACATTCCTTTGAGAATTTAATGAGGGTTTGTCATTCTCTTTAAAAAGTTTGGATCCATAGGTCATTAGCATCTTTAACATGTTTCAAGAATGCATATCCATTTTTAAAACATGTGTAAAAAAAATCTCTTTCTTATAAAATTCTAAGCTATTAGGGTTGAACTAGTGGAATTTCCCAAACATGGATAAGAAAACTTTTGTGTTCGTTTGTGGTGTAGGAATAAATTTTCATTACTTACATTTGTTACTGTTTTAAATTTTTTCCATACATAAACTCTAAAATTTTCTTTTTGTTGTGATCTATTTACCTTTTCTGTTTACAAGATGAAGGCAGAGCAAAAACTCAAATTTTTTTATTTAACAAAAAAGTATACAAGTAAAATTGAAATGTACAATGCACAAATGTAGAGAGAGATAATTCCAAAGATTGTCTGTAATTTTTAGGTATTGGAAACTCCTTTTAGTTTTTATATATTAGGTTTTGCAATCGTCATGAAAAGGGGGAGGCGGGGGATTTTTAACTGAGTGTTGACCCCCAATCCATAAGTCATTTCTTAAAAAAGTAGCCCTTATGCATGATAAATTACTTTACAATCATTTATGGTTGTTAGGTAAGCTTTTTGTAAAAACAAAAAAAATTGGTTTGTTTGACTTTGATAAATATCCCACCGCACGTTCACTTGAGAATTTAATGACCGTTTGTTATTCTCTTTAAAAGGTTTGGATCCATAGGTCATATGCATCTTTAACACGTTACAAGCATGCATATCCATTTTTAAAACATGTGTAGAAGAAATCTCTTTCTTACAAAATTCCAAGCTAAGAGCGTTGAACTAGTGGAATTTCCCAAACTTGGATAGAAAAACTTTTGTGTTCATTTGTGGTGTGTGAATAAATTTTCTTTACTTACATTTGTTATTATTTTAAATGATTTCACTACATATACTCTTAAATTTTCATTTTGTTGTGATCCATTTCCCTTTTTTGTTTACGGGATGAAGAGAGAGCGAAAACTCAAAGTTTTGATTTTAGAAAAAAATATACATCTAAAATGGAAATGCACAGTGCACAAATGTAAAGAGAGATAATTCCAAACATTTTCTGTAATTTTTAGGGATTGTAAACACCTTTTAGTTTTTATATATTAGGTTTTGCAATCGTTGGGAAAAGGGGGAGGTTGGGGATTTTTAGCTGAGTGTTGAATCCCAATCTGTAAATCATTTCTTAAAAAACTATAGCCCGTTACACATGATAAATCACTTTATAATCAACTATGGTTGTTAGGTCAGCTTTATGGTAATGGGCAAAATAAAGGATTGTTGGACTCTAGTAAATATCCTACTGCAAATTTACTTGAGGATTTAATGAGAATTTGTTATTCTCTTTAAATGGTTTGGATCCATAGGTCATTTGCATCTTTAACATGTTACAAGCATGCATATCAATTTTTAAAACATGGGTAGAAGAAATCTCTATCTTATAAAATTCCAAGCTATTAGTTTTGAACTAGTGAAATTTCCCAAAATTGGATAAGAAAACTTTTGTGTCCGTTTGTGGTGTGCGAATAAATTTTTATTACTGATATTTTTTATTGTTTTAAATTTTTTCCACACATAAACTCTATAATTTTCATTTTGTAGTGATCTATTTTCCTTTTTGTTTACGGGATGAAGGGCGAGCAAAAACTACAAGTTTTGATTTAAGAAAAAAGTATACATCTAAAATGGAATTGCACAATGCACAAATGTAGAGAGCCATAATTCCAAAGAGTTTCTATAATTTATAGGGATAGTAAACTCCTTTTTTTTTTTTTATATATTAGGTTTTGCAATCGTCGGGATAAGGGGAGGTGGAGGAATTTTACCTAAGAGTGGACTCCCCACCCATAAGTCATTTCTTAAAAAAATATAGCCCAATATGCATGATAAATCACTTTACAATCATCTATGGTTTTTAGGTGAACTTTTTGTAAATGGGAAAAATAATGGCTTGTTTAACAGGGTAAATATCCCACTGCATGTTCACTTTAGAATTTAATGAGTGTTTGTTATTCTCTTTAAAAGGTTTGGATACATAGGTCATTTGCATCTTTGACATGTTTCAAGAATGCATATCCATTTCTAAAACAAGTGTAGAAGAAATCTCTTTCCTATAAAATTCCAAGCTATGAGGATTGAATTAGTGGAATTTCCCAAACTTGGATAACAAAAATTTTATGTGCATTTGTGGTGTGTGAATAAATTTTCTTTACTTACATTTGTTATTGTTTTAAATTTTTTCCATACATAAACTCTAAATTTTTTATTTTGTTGTGTTCTATATGCCTTTTTTGTTTAAGAAGAGAAGAGAGAGCGAAAACTCATAGTTTTTTTTTAAGAAAAAGAAGACATCAAAAATGGAAATGCACAATGCATAAATGTAGAGAGAGATAATTCCAAAGAGTGTCTGTAATTTTTATGGATTTTAAACTCCTTTAGTTTTTATATATAAGGTTTTTCTATTGCCAGGAAAAGAGGGAGGCAGGGGATTTTTAACCGAGTGTTGACTCTAAATCCGTAAGTCATTTCTTACAAAAAATATAGCACGTTATGTATGATAAATCAATTTACAATCATCTATGGTTGTTAGGTCAGCTTTTTATAAATGGGCAAAGAAATGGCTTGTTTGACTCGGGTAAATATCCCTCCGCATGTTCACTTGAGAATTTAATGAGAGTTTGTTGTTCACTTTAAAAATTTTGGATCCATAGGTCATTTGCATCTTTAACATGTTTCAAGCATGCATATCCATTTTTAAAACATGTGTAGAAAATATCTCTTTCGTATAAAAGTCCAAGCTATTAGGGTTGAACTAGTGGAAATTCCCAAACTTGGATAACAAAACTTTTGTTTTCATTTGTGGTGTGTGAATAAATTTTCTTTACTTACATTTGTTATTGCTTTAAATTTTTCCTTACATAAACTCTAAAATTTTCATTTTCTTGTGATCTATTTGCCTTTTTTATTAACGTAATGAAGGGAGACCAAAAACTCAAAGTTTTGATTTAAGAAAAATGTATACATCTAAAATGGAAATGCACAATGCAAAAATGTAGAGAGAGATAACTCCAAAGATTGTCTGCAACTTTTATGAAAGTAAACTCCTTTTAGTTTTATATATTAAGGTTTTCCGATCGTCAGGAAAAGGGGGAGGAGGGGGATTTTTATCTTAGTGTTGACTCCCAATCCATAAGCCATTTCATACAAAATTTTAGCCCGTTATGTATGATAAAACACTTTTAGCCCTCATTTGCATCTTTAACATGTTTCAAGCATGCATATCCATTTTTAAAACTTGTGTAGAAGAAATCTCTTTCTTGTAGAATTCCAAGCAATGAGGGTTGAACTAATGGAATTTCCCAAACTTGGATAACAAAACTTTTGTGGTGTGTGAATAAATTTTCTTTACTTACATTTCTTTTTGTTTTAAATTTTTTCCATACATAAAGTCTATAATTTTCATGTTGTTGTGATCTATTTGGCTTTTATGTTCACGGGATGAAGGGAAAGTGAAAACTGAAAGTTTTGATTTAAGAACAAGGTATACATCTAAAATGGAAATGTACAATGCACAAATGTAGAGAGCGATAATTCCAAAGATTGTCCGTAATTTTTAGGGATTGTAAACTCCTTTCTGTTTTTATATATTAGGGTTTGCAATCTTCAGGAAAAGGGGGAGGTGCGGGATTTTTATCAAAGTGTTGACTCCAAATCCATAATTCATTTCTTACAAAAATATTGCCCGTTATGTATGACAAATCACTTTACAATCATCTATGGTTGTTAGGTCATCTTCTTGTAAATGGGCCAAAAAATGGCTTGTTTGACTCGGGTAAATATCCCACTGCACGTTCACTTGAAAATTTAGTGAGGGTTTGTTATTCTCTTTAAAAAGTTTGGATCCATAGGTCATTTGCATTTTTAACATGTTTCAAGCATGCAAATCCATTTTTAAAACATGTAGAAAAAATCTCTTTCTTTTAAAATTTCAAGCTATTAGGGGTTTAACTAGTGGAATTTCCCGAACTTGGATAACCAAACTTTTGTATTCAATTGTGGTATGTGAATTAAACTTTCTTTACTTACATTTGTTATTGTTCGAAATTTTTTTCATACATAAACTCTAAATTTTTCATTTTGTTGTTGTGATCTATTATCCTATTTTGTTTATAGGAGGAAGGGAGAGCGAAAACTCAAAGTCTTCATTTAGAAAAAAATATACATCTAAAATTGAAATGAACAATGCGCAAATGTAGAGAGAGATAATTCCAAAGAGTGTTTGTAATTTTTAGGGATTTTAAACTACTTTTAGTTTTTATATTTTACGTTTTGCAATCGTCGGGAAAAGGGGGAGGCAAGGGATTTTTAAATGAGTGTTGACACCCAATCCGTAAGTCATTTCTTACGAAAATATAGCCCGTTGAGCATGATAAATCACTTTACAATCAACTATAGTAGTTAGGTCATCTTTTTGTAAATGGGCAAAATAATGGCTTGTTTGACTAGGGTAAATACCCAACCACAAATTCACTTGAGGATTTAATGTGCGTTTTTTATTCTGTTTAAAAGGTTTGGATCCCAAGGTCATTTGCATCTTTAAAATGTTTCAAGCATGCCTATCCATTTTTAAAACCTGGGTAGAAGAAATCTCTTTCTTATAAAATTCCAAGCAATGAGGGTTGAACTAGTAGAATTTCCCAAACTGGGATAACCAAACTTTTGTGTTCATTTGTGGTGTGTGAATAAATTTTCTTTACTTAAATTTGTTGTTGTTTTAAATTTTTTCCACACATAAACTCTAAAATTTTCATTTTGTTGTGATCTATTTGTCATTTTTGTTTACGGGAAGAAGGAAGTGCGCAAACTCAAAGTTTTGATTTAAGAAAAAAGTATACATCTGAAATGGAAAGGCACAATTCACAAATGTAGAGAGAGATAATTCCAAAGATTGACTGTAATTTTTAAGGATTGTAAACTCTTTTCAGTTTTTATATATTAGGTTTTGCAATCATCAGGAAAAGGGGGAGGCGGTGGATTTTTAACAGAGTGTTGACTCTCAATCCATTAGTCATTTCTTACAAAAATATAGCCTGTTAGGCATGATAAATCACTTTACAATCAACTACTGTTGTTAGGTCAGCTTTTTGTAAAGAGGCAAAATAATGGCTAGTTTGACTCGGGTAAGTATCCCACCGCATATTCGGTTGAGGATTTAATAAGTGTTTGTTATTCTCTTTAAAAGGTTTCGATCCATAGGTCTTTTTCATCTTTAACATGTTTCAAGCATGCATATCCATTTTTAAAACATGGGTAGAAGAAATCTCTTTCTTCTAAAATTCCAAGCTATGATGGTTGAACTAGAGGAATTTCCCAAACTTTGACAACAAAACTTTGGTGTTCATTTGTGGTATGTGAATAAATATTCTTGACTTAATATGTTATTTTTTTTAAAAAAATTCATACCTAAACTCTAAAATTTTCATTTTTTTGTGATCTATTTGCCTTTGTTGTTTACGGGATGAAGGGAGAGCGAAAACTCAAAGTATTGATTAAAGAAAAAAGTATACATCTAAAATAGAAATGCACAATTCACAAATGTAGAGGGAGATAATTCCAAAGATTGGCTTCAATTTTTAGGGATTGTAAACTCTTTTTCGTTTTTATATATTAGGTTTTGCAATCGTCAGGAAAAGGGGGAGGCGGGGGATTTTTAACTGAGTGTTGACTCCCAATCCATGAGTCATTGCTTACAAAAATATAGCACGTTATGTATGATAAATCACTTTACAATCATCTATGGTTGTTAGGCAGCTTCTTGTAAAAGGGCAAAAAAATGGCTTGTTTGACTCGGGTAAATATCCCACTGCACGTTCACTTGAGAATTTAGTGAGGGTTTATTATTCTCTTTAAAAAATTTAGATCCATAGGTCATTTGCATCTTTAACATGTTTCAAGCATGCATATCCATTTTTAAAACATGTGTAGAAAAAATCTCTTTCTTATAAAATTCATAGCTATTAGGGTTGAACTAGTGGAATTTCCTGAACTTGGATAACCAAACTTTTGTATTAAATTGTGGTGTGTGAATTAAATTTTCTTCACTAACATTTGTTATTTTTCTAAATTTTTTCCATACTTAAACTCTAAATTTTTCATTTTGTTGTGATCTATTTTCCTATTTTGTCTACAAAAGAAAGGGAAAGTGAAAACTCAAAGTTTTGATTGAAGAAAAAAAATATACATCTAAAATGGAAATGCACAATGCAAAAATGTAGAGAAAGATTATTCCAATGAGTGTCTGTAAATTTTAGGGATTGTAAACTACTTTTAGTTTTTATATTTTACATTTTGCAATCGTCGGGAAAAGGGGGAGGCGAGGGATTTTTAACTGAGTGTTGACTCCCAATCCATCAGTCATTTATTACGAAAATATAGCCCGTTCGGCAAGATAAATCACTTTACAATCAACTATGGTAGTTAGGTCATCTTTTTGTAAATGGGCAAAATAATCGCTTGTTTGACTCGGGTAAATCTCCCACCACAAATTCACTTGAGGATTTTTTGAGCATATTTAATTTTGTTTCAAAGCTTTGAATCCATAGGTCATTTGCATCTTTAAAATGTTTAAAGCATGCATATCCATTTTTAAACCATGGGTAGAAGAAATCGCTTTCTTATAAAATTCCAAGCAATGAGGGTTGAACTAGTGGAATTTCCCAAACTTGGATAACAAAACTTTTGTGTTCATTTTTGGTGTGTGAATAAATTTTATTTACCTACATTTTTTGTTGTTTTAAATTTTTTCCACACATAAAGTCTATTATTTTCATTTTGTTGTGATCGATTTACCTTTTTCGTTTACGGGAAGAAGGGAGAGCGAAAACTCAAAGTTTTGATTTAAGAAAAAAGTATAAATCTAAAATGGAAATGCAAAATGCACAAATGTACAGAGAGATAATTCAAAAGATTGTCTGTAATTTTTTGGAATTGTAAACTCCTTTTAGTTTTTATATATTAGGTTGTGCAATCGTCGGGAAAAGGGGGAGGCGAAGGATTTTTAACTGAGTGTTGACTCCAAATCTAGCCTGTTATGTATGACAAATAACTTTACAATCATCTATAGTTTTTAGGTCAGCTTTTTGTAAATGGGCAAAATGATGACTTGTTAGACTAGAATAAATATCCCACCGCTCGTTCACTTGAGAATTTAATGAGCATTTGTTATTCTCTTTAAAATTTTGGATCCATAGGTCATTTGCATCTTTAACATGTTTCAAGCATGCATATCCATTTTTAAAACATGGGTAGAAGTATTCTCTTTCTTAAAAAATTCATAGCTATTAGGGTTGAACTATTGGAATTTCCCAAACTTGGATAACAAAACTTTAGTGTTCATTTGTGGTATGTGAATAAATTTTCTTTACTTACATTTGTTATTGTTTTCAATGTTTTCCACACATAAACTCATAAATTTTCATTTTGTTGTGATCTATTTGCCTTTTTTGTTTACGGGATGTGTAGAAGAAATCTCTTTCTTATAAAATTCCAGGCTATTAGGGTTGAACTAGAGGAATTTCCCAAACTTTGATAACAAAACTTTTGTCTTCATTTGTCGTGTGTGAATAAATATTCTTTATTAATTTGTTATTTTTTTAAATTTTTTCATACTTGAACTCTAAAATTTTCATTTTGTTGTGATCTATTTGCCTTTGTTGTCTACAGGATGAAGGGAGAGCAAAAACTCAAAGTTTTGATTAAAGATAAAAGTATACATCTAAAATGGAAATGCACAATTCACAAATGTAGAGAGATAATTCCAAAGATTGACTTTAATTTTTAGTGATTGTAAACTCCTTTTCGTTTTAAATATTAAGTTTTGCAATCGTCGGGAAAAGGGGGAGGCTGGGGATTTTTACCTGAGTGTTGACTCCTAATCCATAAGTCGATTCTTACAAAAATATAGCCCGTTATGTATGAAAAATCACTTTACAATTATCTATGGGTGTTAGGTCTGCTTTTTTTAAATGGGAAAAATAATGGCTTGTTTGACTCAAGTAAATATCCCACCGCACGTTCATTTGAGAATTTAATGGGAGTTTGTTATTCTCTTTAAAATGTTTGGATCCATAGGTCATTTGCATCTTTAACATATTTCAAGCATGCATATCCATTTTTAAATCATGTGTAGAATAAATCTCTTTCTTATAAAATTCCAAAGTATTAGGGTTGAACTTGTGGAATTTCCAAAACTTGGATAACAAAACTTTTGTGTGGTGTGTAAATATATTTTCTTTACTTACATTTGTTATTGTTTTAAATTTTTTCAATACATAAACTCTAAAATTTTCATTTTGTTGTAATCTATTTAACTTTTTTGTTTATAGAATGAAGGGTGAGCGAAAACTCAATGTTTCAATTTAAGAAATAAGTATACATCTAAAATGGAATTGTACATAACACAAAATTAGAGAGAGATAATTCCAAAGATTGTTTGTAATTTTTAGGCATTATAAACTCCTTTTAATATTTATATATTAGGTTTTGCAATCGTCGGGAAACGGGGGAGGCGGGGGATTTTTAACTGAGTGTTGACTCCCAATCCATAAGACATTTCTTACAAAAATATTGCCCGTTACGCATGATAAATCACTTTACCATCATCTATGGTAGTTAGGTCAGCTTTTTCTAAATGGGAAAAATAATGGCCTGTTTGACTCATGTAAATATCCTACCGCACGTTCACTTGAGAATTTAGTGAGCGTTTGTTATCAGAGGTCATTTGCATCTTTAGCATGTTTCTAGAATTCATATCCCTTTTTAAAACATAGGTAGAAGAAATCTCTTTCATATATAGTTCCAAGCTATTAGGGTAGAAATAGTGGAATTTGCCAAACTTGGATAACAAAACTTTTGTGTTCATTTGTGGTGTGTGAATAAATTTTCTTTACTTATATTTTTTAATGTTTTAAATGTTTCCACACTTTAACTCTAAAATTTTCATTTTGTTGTGATCTATTTTTTTTTAATTACTGGATGAAGGGAGAGTGAAAACTCAAAGTTTTGATTTAAGAAAAAAATATACATCTAAAATGGGAATGCACAGTGCACAAATGTAGAGAGAGATAATTCCAAAGAGTGTCTGTAATTTTTAGGGATTGTAAACTCCTTTTAGTTTTTATATATTAGGTTTTACAATCGTCGGGAAAAGGGGGAGGCGGGGTATTTTTAACTAAGTGTTGACTTCCAATTAATATATAATTTCTTAAAAAAATTTAGCCCGTTGTGTATGTTAAATCACTTTAAAATCATATGTGGTTGTTAGTCAGCTTTTTGTAAATGGGCAAAATAATGGCTTGCTTGACTCGAGTAAATATACAATTGCAGGTTCACTTGATAATTTAATGAAGGTATGTTACTCTCTTTAAAAAGTTTGGATCCATAGGTCATTTGCATTTTTAACATGTTTCAAGAATGCATATCCATTTTTAAAACATGTGTAGAAGAAATCTCATTCATAAAAAATTCCAAGCTATTAGCGTTGAACTAGTGGAATTTCCCAAACCTGGATAACAAAACTTTTGTTTTCACTTGTGTTGTGTGAATAAATTTTCTTTTCTTACATTTGTTATGTTTTTTAATTTTTTCCATACATGAACTATAAAATTTTTATTTTGTTGTGATCTATTTGCCTTTTTTGTTTACGTGATGAAGGGTGAGCGTAAACTAAAATTTTTGATTTAAAAAAAAAGTATACATCTAAAATTGAAATGTACAATGCAAAAATGCCAAGAAAGATAATTGCAAAGTGTGTCTGTAATTTTAGGGATTGTAAACCACTTTTAGTTTTTATCTTTTAGGTTTTGCAATTGTCGGGAGAAGGGGGAGGCGGGGGATTTTTAACTGAGTGTGACTCCCAATCCATATGTCATTTCTTACAAAAAATTTTAAAAATCACTTTACAAATGCATGCATGATAAATCACTTTACAATCATCTATGGTCATTCGGTAAAATATTTGTAAATGGGCAAAATAATGGCTTGTTTGACTCGGGAAAATATCCCACCGCACGTTCACTTGAGAATTTAATGAGGTTTGGTTATTCTCTTTAAAAAGTTTGGATCCATTGGTCATTTGCATCTTTAACTTGTTTCAAGCATGCATATTCATTTTTAAAACATGTGTAGAAAAAATTTCTTTCTTATAAAATTCCAAGCAATTAGGGTTGAACTTGTGGAATTTCCCAAACTTGGATAACAAAACTTTTGTGTTGATTTGTGGTGTGAATAAATTTTCTTTACTTACATTTTTTATTTTTTTATCTTTTTTCCATACTCTAATATTGCCATTTTGTTGTGATCTAATTGCCTTTTTTTATTATAGGAAGAAAGGAGAGCGAAAAACTCAAAATTATTTTTTAGAAAAAAATATACATATAAAATGGAAATGCACTACGGTCAAATGTTGAGAGAGATAATTCCAAAGAGTGTCTGTAATTTGAGGGATTGTAAAAAACTTTAAGATTTTATATTTTTGGTTTTACAATCATCGGGAAAAGGGGGACAAGTGGGATTTTTAACTGAGTGTTGACTCCGAATTCATAAGTCATTCGTTACAAAAATATTTCCCGTTACACATGATAAATCACTTTACAATCATCTATGGTTGTTAGGTCAGCACTTTGTAAATGGGAAAAATAATGGTTTGTTTGACTCGGGTAAATATCCATCGCACGTTCACTTGAAAATTTAATGAGCATTTGTTATTTTCTTTAAAAGATTTGGATCCATAGGTCATTTGCATCTTTAACGTGTTTCAAGCATGCATATCCATTTTTAAAACATGTGTAGAAGAAATCTCTTTCTGATAAAATTCCAAGCAATGAGGGTTGAACTAGTGGAATTTCCAAAACTTGGATAACAAAACTTATGTGTTCATTTGTAGTGTATGAATATATTTACTTTACTTACATTTGTTATTGTTTTAAATTTTTTCAATACATAAACTCTAAAATTTTCATTTGTTGTGATCTATTTGCCTTTTTTTTTTAAAGGAAAAAGGGAGAGCGAAAAATTAAAATTTTGATTTAAGAAAAAAGTATACATCTAAAATGGAAATGCACATTGCAAAAATGTAGAGAGAGATAATTCCAAACATTGTTTGTAATTTTTTGGCATTGTAAACTCCTTTTAATTTTTATATATTAGGTTTTGCAATCATTGGGAAAAGGGGGAGGTAGAAGAATTTTAACTGAGTGTTGACTCCCAATCCATAAGTCATTTCTTACCAAAATATATACAGTTATGTATGATAAATTACTTTACAATCATCAATAGTTGTTAGCTCAGGTTTTTGTAAATGGTCAAAACAAGGGCTTGTTTGACTCAGGTAAATATCCCACCGCCCGTTCACTTGAGAATTTAATGAGGGTTTGTTATTCTCTTTAAAATGTTTGGATCCATAGGTCATTTGTATATTTAACATGTTTCAAGCATGCATATCCAAATTTAAAACATGTGTAGAAAAAATCTCTTTCTTATAAAATTCCAAGCTATTAGGGTTGAACTAGTGGAATTTCCTGAACTTGGATAACCAAACTTTTGTATTCAATTGTGGTGTGTGAATTAAATTTTCTTCACTAACATTTTTTATTTTTCTAAATTTTTTCCATACTTAAACTCTAAATTTTTCATTTTGTTCTGATCTATTTTCCTATTTTGTCTACAAAAGGAAGGGAAAGTGAAAACTCAAAGTTTTGATTGAAGAAAAAAATATACATCTAAAATGGAAATGCACAATGCACAAATGTAGAGAGAGATAATTCCAAAGAGTGTCTGTAAATTTTAGGGATTGTAAACTACTTTTAGTTTTTATATTTTACGTTTTGCAATCGTCGGGAAAAGGGGGAGGCGGCGGATTTTTAACTGAGTGTTGACTCCCAATCCGTAAGTCATTTATTACGAAAATATAGCCCGTTCGGCAAGATAAATCACTTTACAATCAACTATGGTAGTTAGGTCATCTTTTTGTAAATGGGCAAAATAATCGCTTGTTTGACTCGGGTAAATCTCCCACCACAAATTCACTTGAGGATTTTTTGAGCATATTTAATTTTGTTTAAAAGCTTTGAATCCATAGGTCATTTGCATCTTTAAAATGTTTAAAGCATGCATATCCATTTTTAAAACATGGGTAGATGCAATCGCTTTCTTATAAAATTCCAAGCAATGAGGGCTGAACTAGTGGAATTTCCCAAACTTGGATACCAAAACTTTTGTGTTCATTTGTGGAGCGTGAATAAATTTTATTTATTTAAATGATTTATTTTTTAATTTTTTTCCATATTTAAACTCTAATATTGTCTTTTTGTTGTGATGTATTTGCCTTTGTTTATTATACGATGAAAGGAGAGCGAAAACTCAAATTTTTTTTTAAGAAAAAAATATACATCTAAAATGGAAATGCACTACACACAAATGTTGAGAGAGATCATTCCAAAGAGTGTCTATAATTTTTAGGGATTGTAAACAACTTTTAGTTTTTATATTTTTGGTGTTGCAATCGTCGGGAAAAGGGGGACAAGAGGGATTTTTAACTGAGTGTTGACTCCGAATTCATAAGTCATTCTTTACAAAAATATTGCCCGTTACGCATGATAAATCACTTTACAATCATCTATGGTTGTTAGGTCAGCTTTTTGTAAATGGGAAAAATAATGGCTTGTTTGACTCGTGTAAATATCCCACCGTACGTTCACTTGAGAAATTAACTAGCATTTGTTATTCTATTTAAAAGGATTGGATCCATAGGTCATTTTCATCTTTAACATGTTTCAAGCTTACGTATCCATTTTTAAAACATAGGTAGAAGAAATCTCCTTCTTATTAAATTCCAAGCTATTAGGGTAGAACTAGTGGAATTTCCCAAACTTGGATAACAAAACTTTTGTGTCATTTGTAGTGTATGAATTTATTTTATTTACTTACATTTGTTATTGTTTTAATTTTTTTCAATACATAAACTCTAAAATTTTCATTTGTTGTGATCTATTTACATTTTTTTTTCGGGACAAAGGGACAGCGAAAAATCAATATTTTAATTTAAGAAAAAAGTATACATCTAAAATGGAATTGCAGAATTCACAAAGGTAGAGAGAGATAATTCCAAAGATTTTATGTAATTTTTTGGCATTGTAAACTCCTTTTAATTTTTATATATTAGGTTTTGCAATCATCGGGAAAAGGGGGAGGCAAGGGAATTTTAATTGAGTGTTGACTCCCAATCCATAAGACATTTCTTAGCAAAATATATACGGTTATTTATGATAAAGCACTTTACAATCATCAATGGTTGTTAGTTCGGCATTTTGTAAATGGGCAAAATAATGGCTTGTTTGACTCTGGTAAATATCCCACTGCTCGTTCACTTGAAAATTTAATGAGGGTTTGTTATTCTCTTTAAAAAGTTTGGATCCATAGGTCATTTACATTTTTAACATGTTTCAAGCAAGCATATCCATTTTTAAAACATATGTAGAAGAAATCTCTTTCAAATAAAATTCCTAGCTATAAGTGCTGAACTATTGGAATTTCCCAAACTTGGATAACAAAATTTTTGTGTTGATTTGTGGTGTGTGAATAAATTTTCTTTACTTACATTTTTTTCCATACTTAAACTCTAATATTGTCATTTTGTTGTGATCTCTTTGCCTATTTTTTTTATTATAGGATGAAAGGAGAGCAAAAACTCAATTTTTTTTTAAGAAAAAAATATACATCTAAAATGGAAATTCACTACACACAATTGTTGAGAGAGATAATTCCAAAGTGTGTCTATAATTTTTAGGGATTGTAAACAACTTTTAGTTTTTATATTTTTGGTTTTGCAATCGTCGGGAAAATGGGAACAAGAGGGATTTTTAACTGAGTGTTGCCTCCGAATTCATAAGTCATTCGTTACAAAATATTTCCCGTTACGCATGATAAATCACTTTACAATCATCTATGGTTGTTAGGTCAGCTTTTTGTAAAAGGGAAAAATAATGGCTTGTTTGACTCGTGTAAATATCCCACCCCACGTTCACTTGACAAATTAACTAGCGTTTGTTATTCTATTTAAAAGGATTAGATCCATAGGTCATTTGTATCTTTAACATGTTTCAAGCATACATATCCATTTTTAAAACATAGGTAGAAGAAATCTCTTTCTTATTAAATTCCAAGCTATTAGGGTTGAACTAGTGGAATTTCCCAAACTTGGATAACAAAACTTTTGTGTTAATTTTTCGTGTATGAATATATTTTCTTTACTTAAATTTGTTATTGTTTTAAATTTTTCAATACTTAAACTCAAAAATTTTCATTTGTTGTGATCTATTTGCCTTTTTTGTTTACAGGATAAAGGCAGAGCGAAAAATCAAAGTTTTGCTTTAAGAAAAAGTATACATCTAAAATTGAAATGCACAATGCAAAAATGTAGAGAGAGATAATTCTAAAGATTGTCTGTAATTTTTTGGCATTGTAAACTCATTTTAATTTTTAAATATTAGGTTTTACAATCATCGGGAAAAGGGGGAGGCAGGGGAATTTTAACTGAGTGTTGACTCCCAATCCATAAGTTATTTCTTACCAAAATATATACCGTTATGTATGATAAATCACTTTACAATCATCAATGGTTGTTAGTTGGGCTTTTTGTAAATGGGCAAAACAATGGCTTGTTTGACTCGGGTTAATATTCCACCACCCGTTCACTTGAGAATTTAATGAGGTTTTTTATTCTCTTTAAAAAGTTTGGATCCCTAGGTCATTTTCATATTGAACATGTTTCAAGCATGCATATCCATTTTTAAAACATGTGTAGAAGAAATCTCATTCTAATAAAATTCCAATCTATTAGGGTTGAACTAGTGGAATTTTCCAAACTTGGATAACAAAACTTTTGTGTTGATTTTTGGTGAGTGAATAAATTTTTATTAATTATATTTTTTATTTTTTTATTTTTTTCCATTCTTAAACTCTAATATTTTCATTTTGTTGTGTTCTATTTGCTTTTTTTTTTATTATAGAATGAAAGGAGAGCGAAAACTCAAAAAAAAATTTACATCTAAAATGAAAATGCACTATGCTCAAATGTTGTGAGAGATAATTCCAAAGAGTGTCTGTAATTTTTAGAGATTGTAAACAACTTTAAGTTTTTATATTTTTTGTTTTGTATCGTCGGCAAAAGGGGGACAAGAGGGATTTTTAACTGAGTGTTGACTCCGAATTCATAAGTCATTCGTTACAAAAATATTGCCCGTTACACATGATAAATCACTTTACAATCATCTATGGTTGTTAGGTCAGCTTTTTGTAAAAGGGAAAAATAATGGCTTGTTTGACTCGTGTAAATATCCCACCCCACGTTCACTTGAGAAATTTACTAGCGTTTCTTATTCTATTTAAAAGGATTGGATGCATAGGTCATTTGTATCTTTAACATGTTTCAAGCATGCATATCCATTTTTAAAACATAGGTAGAAGAAATCTCTTTCTTATTAAATTCCAAGCTATTAGGGTTGAACTAATGAAATTTCCCAAACTTGGATAACAAAACTTTTGTGCTAATTTGTAGTGTATGAATATATTTTCTTTACTTACATTTGTTATTGTTTTAAATTTTTTCAATACATAAACTCAAAATTTTTCATTTGTTGTGATCTATTTGCCTTTTTTGTTTACAGAATAAAGGGAGAGCGAAAAATCAAAGTTTTTATTTAAGAAAAAAGTATATATCAAAAATTGAAATTCACAATGCATAAATGTAGAGAGAGATAATTCCAAAGATTGTCTGTAATTTTTCGGCATTGTAAACTCCTTTTAATTTTTATATATTTGGTTTTGCAATCATCGGGAAAAGGGGGAGGTAGGGGAATTTTAACTGAGTGTTGACTCCCAATCCATAAGTCATTTCTTACCAAAATATATACCGTTATGTATGATAAATCACTTTACAATCATCCATGGTTGTTAGTTTAGCTTTTTGTAAATTGGCAAAACAATGGCTTGTTTGACTCGGGTTAATATCCCACCGCCCGTTCACTTGAGAATTTAAAGAGGGTTTGTTATTCTCTTTAAAAAGTTTGGATCCATAGGTGATTTGCATATCCATTTTTAAAACATGTGTAGAAGAAATCTATTTCTAATAAAAATTCCAAGCTAATAGGGTTGAACTAGTGGAATTTCCCAAACTTGGATAACAAAACTTTTGTGTTGATATGTGGTGTGTGAATAAATTTTCTTTAATTACATTTTTTATTTTTTTATTTTTTTCCATTCTTAAACTCTAATATTTTCATTTTGTTGTGATCTATTTGCTTTTTTTTATTATAGAATGAAAGGAGAGCGAAAACTCAAAATTTGTTTTAAGAGAAAAATATACATCTAAAATGGAAGTGCACTATGCACAAATGTTGAGAGAGATAATTTCAAAGAGTGTCTGTAATTTTACAGATTGTAAACAACTTTTATTTTTTATATTTTTGTTTTCGCAATCGTCGAGAAAAGGGGAACTAGATGGATTTTTAACTGAGTGTTGACTCCGAATTCATAAGTCATTCGTTACAAAAATATTGCCCGTTACGCATGATAAATAGCTTTACATTCATCTATGGTTGTTAGGTTAGCTTTTTGTAAAAGGGAAAAATAATGGCTTGTTTGACTCGTGTAAATATCCCACCCCATGTTCACTTGAGAAATTAACTAGCATTTCTTATTCTATTTAAAAGGATTGGATTCATAGGTCATTTGTATCTTTAACATGTTTCAAGCATACATATCCATTTTTAATACATAGGTAGATGAAATCTCTTTCTTATTAAATTCCAAGCTATTAGGGTTGAACTAGTGGAATTTCCCAAACTTGGATAACAAAACTTTTGTGCTATTTTGTAGTGTATGAATATATTTTCTTTACTTACATTTGTTATTGTTTTAAATTTTTTCAATACATAAACTCAAAAATTTTCATTTGTTGTGATCTATTTGCCTTTTTTGTTCACAGGATAAAGGGAGAGCGAAAATCAAAGTTTTGATTTAAGAAAAAAGTATACATCAAAAATTGAAATGCACAATGCACAAATGTAGAGAGATATAATTAAGAAGATTGTCTGTAAATTTTTGGCATTGTAAACTCCTTTTAATTTTTATATATTAGGTTTTGCAATCATCGGGAAAAGGGGGAGGCAGGGGAATTTTAACTGAGTGTTGACTCCCAATCCATAAGTCATTTCTTACCACAATATATACCGTTATGTATGATAAATCAATTTACAATCATCCATGGTTGTTAGTTCAACTTTTTGTAAATGGGCAAAACAATGGCTTGTTTGACTTGGTTAATATCCCAGCGCCCGCTCACTTGAGAATTTAATGAGGGTTTGTTATCCTCTTTAAAAAGTTTGGATCCATAGGTCATTTGCATATTTAACATGTTTCTAGCATGCATATCCATTTTTAAAACATGTGTAGAAGAAATCTCTTTCTAATAAAATTCCAAGCTATTAGGGTTGAACTTGTGGAATTTCCCAAACTTGGATAACAAAACTTTTGTGTTGATTTGTGGTGTGTGAATAAATTTTCTTTAATTTCATTTTTTATTTTTTTATTTTTTTCCTTTCTTAAAATCTAATAATTTCATTTTGTATTGATCTATTTGCTTTTTTTTTATTATAGAATGAAAGGAGTGCGAAAACTCAAATTTTGTTTTAAGAAAAAAATATACATCTAAAATGGAAATGTACTATGCACAAATGTTGAGAGAGATAATTCCAAAGAGTGTCTGTAACTTTTAGAGATTGTAAACAACTTTTAGTTTTTATATTTTTGGTTTTGCAATCGTCGGGAAAAGGGGCAGAAGAGGGATTTTTAACTGAGTGTTGACTCCGAATTCATAAGTCATTCGTTACAAAAATATTGCCCGTTACACATGATAAATCACTTTACAATCATCTATGGTTGTTAGGTCAGCTTTGTGTAAAAGGGAAAAATAATGGCTTGTTTGACTCGTGTAAATATCCCACCCCACGTTCACTTGAGAAATTTACTAGCGTTTCTTATTCTATTTAAAAGGATTGGATGCATAGGTCATTTGTATCTTTAACATGTTTCAAGCATGCATATCCATTTTTAAAACATAGGTAGAAGAAATCTCTTTCTTATTAAATTCCAAGCTATTAGGGTTGAACTAATGAAATTTCCCAAACTTGGATAACAAAACTTTTGTGCTAATTTGTAGTGTATGAATATATTTTCTTTACTTACATTTGTTATTGTTTTAAATTTTTTCAATACATAAACTCAAAATTTTTCATTTGTTGTGATCTATTTGCCTTTTTTGTTTACAGAATAAAGGGAGAGCGAAAAATCAAAGTTTTTATTTAAGAAAAAAGTATATATCAAAAATTGAAATTCACAATGCATAAATGTAGAGAGAGATAATTCCAAAGATTGTCTGTAATTTTTCGGCATTGTAAACTCCTTTTAATTTTTATATATTTGGTTTTGCAATCATCGGGAAAAGGGGGAGGTAGGGGAATTTTAACTGAGTGTTGACTCCCAATCCATAAGTCATTTCTTACCAAAATATATACCGTTATGTATGATAAATCACTTTACAATCATCCATGGTTGTTAGTTTAGCTTTTTGTAAATTGGCAAAACAATGGCTTGTTTGACTCGGGTTAATATCCCACCGCCCGTTCACTTGAGAATTTAAAGAGGGTTTGTTATTCTCTTTAAAAAGTTTGGATCCATAGGTGATTTGCATATCCATTTTTAAAACATGTGTAGAAGAAATCTATTTCTAATAAAAATTCCAAGCTAATAGGGTTGAACTAGTGGAATTTCCCAAACTTGGATAACAAAACTTTTGTGTTGATATGTGGTGTGTGAATAAATTTTCTTTAATTACATTTTTTATTTTTTTATTTTTTTCCATTCTTAAACTCTAATATTTTCATTTTGTTGTGATCTATTTGCTTTTTTTTATTATAGAATGAAAGGAGAGCGAAAACTCAAAATTTGTTTTAAGAGAAAAATATACATCTAAAATGGAAGTGCACTATGCACAAATGTTGAGAGAGATAATTTCAAAGAGTGTCTGTAATTTTACAGATTGTAAACAACTTTTATTTTTTATATTTTTGTTTTCGCAATCGTCGAGAAAAGGGGAACTAGATGGATTTTTAACTGAGTGTTGACTCCGAATTCATAAGTCATTCGTTACAAAAATATTGCCCGTTACGCATGATAAATAGCTTTACATTCATCTATGGTTGTTAGGTTAGCTTTTTGTAAAAGGGAAAAATAATGGCTTGTTTGACTCGTGTAAATATCCCACCCCATGTTCACTTGAGAAATTAACTAGCATTTCTTATTCTATTTAAAAGGATTGGATTCATAGGTCATTTGTATCTTTAACATGTTTCAAGCATACATATCCATTTTTAATACATAGGTAGATGAAATCTCTTTCTTATTAAATTCCAAGCTATTAGGGTTGAACTAGTGGAATTTCCCAAACTTGGATAACAAAACTTTTGTGCTATTTTGTAGTGTATGAATATATTTTCTTTACTTACATTTGTTATTGTTTTAAATTTTTTCAATACATAAACTCAAAAATTTTCATTTGTTGTGATCTATTTGCCTTTTTTGTTCACAGGATAAAGGGAGAGCGAAAATCAAAGTTTTGATTTAAGAAAAAAGTATACATCAAAAATTGAAATGCACAATGCACAAATGTAGAGAGATATAATTAAGAAGATTGTCTGTAAATTTTTGGCATTGTAAACTCCTTTTAATTTTTATATATTAGGTTTTGCAATCATCGGGAAAAGGGGGAGGCAGGGGAATTTTAACTGAGTGTTGACTCCCAATCCATAAGTCATTTCTTACCACAATATATACCGTTATGTATGATAAATCAATTTACAATCATCCATGGTTGTTAGTTCAACTTTTTGTAAATGGGCAAAACAATGGCTTGTTTGATTTGGTTAATATCCCAGCGCCCGCTCACTTGAGAATTTAATGAGGGTTTGTTATCCTCTTTAAAAAGTTTGGATCCATAGGTCATTTGCATATTTAACATGTTTCTAGCATGCATATCCATTTTTAAAACATGTGTAGAAGAAATCTCTTTCTAATAAAATTCCAAGCTATTAGGGTTGAACTTGTGGAATTTCCCAAACTTGGATAACAAAACTTTTGTGTTGATTTGTGGTGTGTGAATAAATTTTCTTTAATTTCATTTTTTATTTTTTTATTTTTTTCCTTTCTTAAAATCTAATAATTTCATTTTGTATTGATCTATTTGCTTTTTTTTTATTATAGAATGAAAGGAGTGCGAAAACTCAAATTTTGTTTTAAGAAAAAAATATACATCTAAAATGGAAATGTACTATGCACAAATGTTGAGAGAGATAATTCCAAAGAGTGTCTGTAACTTTTAGAGATTGTAAACAACTTTTAGTTTTTATATTTTTGGTTTTGCAATCGTCGGGAAAAGGGGCAGAAGAGGGATTTTTAACTGAGTGTTGACTCCGAATTCATAAGTCATTCGTTACAAAAATATTGCCCGTTATGCATGATAAATCACTTTAGAATCATCTATAGTTGTTAAGTCAGCTTTTTGTAAATGGGAAAAATAATGGCGCTTTTGACTCGTGTAAATATCCCACCGCACGTTCACTTGAGAAATTAACTAGCGTTTGTGATTCTATTTAAAAGATTGGATCCATAGGTCATTTGCATCTTTAACATGTTTCAAGCATACATATCCATTTTTAAAACATAGGTAGAAGAAGTCTCTTTCTTATTAAATTCCAAGCTATTAGGGTTGAACTAGTGGAATTTCCCAAACTTGGATAACAAAACTTTTGTGTTCATTTGTGGTGTATGAATATATTTTCTTTACTTACATTTGTTATTGTTTTATATTTTTTCAATACATAAACTCTAAAATTTTCATTTGTTGTGATCTATTTGCCTTTTTATTTTACGGGATAAAGGGAGAGGGAAAAATCAAAGTTTTGATTTTAGATAAAAGTATACATCTAAAATGGAAATGCACAATGCACAAATGTAGAGAGAGATAATTCCAAAGATTGCCTATAATTTTTTGGCATTGTAAACTTCTTTTAATTTTTATATATTAGGTTTTGTAATCATCGAGACAAGGGGGAGGCATGGGAATTTTAATTGAGTGTTGACTCCCAATCCATAAGTCATTCCTTACCATAATATATACGGTTATGTATGATAAATCACTTTACAATCATCAATGGTTGTTAGTTCAGCTTTTTGTAAATGGGCAAAACAATGGCTTGTTTGACTTAGGTAAATATCCCACCGCCCGTTCACTTGGGAATTTAATGAGGGTTTGTTATTCTCTTTAAAAAGTTTGGATCCATAGGTCATATTCATATTTAACATATTTCAAGCATGCATATCCATTTTTAAAACATGTGTAGAAGAAATCTCTTTCTAATAAAATTCCAACCTATTAGGGTCGAACCAGTGGAATTTCCCAAACATCGATAACAAAACTTTTGTGTTCATTTGTGGTGTGTGAATAATTTTTTTTTACTTAAATTTGTTATTGTTTTAAAGTTTTTCCTTACATGAACTCTAAAATTTTCATTTTGTTGTGATTTATTTGCAAAGGGAGAGTGTAAACTAAATGTTTTGATTTCAGAAAAAAGTATACATCTAAAATTGAAATGCACAATGCAAATATGTAGAGAAAGATAATTGCAAAGAGAGTCTATAATTTTTAGGGATTGTAAAATACTTTTAGTTTTTATATTTTAGGTTTTGCAATTGTTCGGAAAAGAGGGGGAGGGGGGGTGCGAGGGATTTTTAACTGAGTGTTGACTCCTAATCCTTAAGTCAATTATTACAATAAAATAGCCCGCTACGCATGCTAAATCAATTTACAATCAACTATGGTTGTTAGGTTAGCTTTTTGAAAATGGACAAAATAATGGCTTGTTTGACTCGGGTAAATATCCCACTGCAATTTAACTTGAGGCTTTAATGAGTGTTTGTTATTCTCTTTAAAAGGTTTGGATCCATAGGTAATTTGCATCTTTAATGTGTTTCAAGCATGCATATCCATTTTTAAAACATGGGTAGAAGAAATCTCTTTCTTTAAAATTCCAAGCAATTAGGGTTGAACTAAGTGGAATTTCCCACACTTGGATGACAAAAATTTTGTGTTTATTTGTGGTGTGTGAATAAAATTTCTTTACTTACATTTGTTATTGTTTTAAATTTTTTCCATACATGAACTCTAAAAGTTTCATTTTGTTGTGATCTATTTGCAGTTTTTGTTTACGGGAAGAAGGGAGAGCGTAAACTAGAAGTTTTGATTTAAGAAAAAAGTATACATCTAAAATGGAAATGCTCAATGTAAAAATGAAGAGAGAGATAATTCCAAAGATTGTCTGTAATTTTAAGGGATTGTAAACTCCTTTTAGTTTTTATAGATTAGGTTTAGCAATCGTCGGGAAAAGGGGGAGGCGGAGGATTTTTAACTAAGTGTTGACTCCCTAACCATAAGTCATTTCATAAAAAAATATTGCCCGTTATGTATGATAAATCACTTAACAATCATCTATGGTTGTTAGGTCAACTTTTTGTAAATGGGAAGAATAATGGCTTGTTTGACTCGGGTAAATATCCCGCCACACGTTCACTTGATAATTTAATGAGCGTTTGTTATTCTATTTAAAGGGTTTAGATCCATAGGTCATTTGCATCTTTAACATGTTTCACACACGCTTATCCATTTTTAAACCATGTGTAGAAGAAATCTTTTTCTTATAAAATTCCAAGCTATGATGGTTGAACCATTGGAATTTCCCAAACTTGGATAACAAAACTTTTGTGTTCGTTTTTGGTGTGTGAATAAATTTTCTTTACTTACATTTGTTATTGTTTTAAATTTTTTTCACACATAAACTCTAAAATTTTCATTTCGTTGTGATCAATTTGCCTTTTTTGTTTACGGGATGAAGGGAGAACAAAAAATCAAAGTTTGATTAAAGAAAAGTGTATACATCTAAAATGGAAATGCACAATGCACAAATGTAGTGAGAGATAATTCCAAAGATTCTCTATAATTATTAGGGATAGTAAACTCCTTTTAGTTTTTTTGTATTAGGTTTCGCAATTGTCGGGAATAGGGGGAGGCGGGGATTTTTAACTGAGTGACACTCCTAATCCATAAGTCATTTCTTACAAAAATATGGCCCATTATGTATGATCATTTTACAATCATCTACGGTTGTTAGGTCACCTTTTTGTAAATGGGCAAAAAAGTGGCTTGTTTGACTCTGGTAAATATCCCACCGCACGTTCACTTGAGAATTTAATGAGGGTCTATTATTCTCTTTAAAAAGTTTGGATCCTTAGGTCATTTCCATCTTTAACATGTTTCACGCCTGTGTATCTATTTTTAAAACATAGGTAGAAGAAATCTCTTTCTTATAAAATTCCAAGTTATTAGGGTTGAACTAGTGGAATTTCCCAAACTTGGATAACAAAACTTTTGTGTTCATTTGTGGTGTGTGAATAAATTTTATTTACTTACATTTGTTATTTTTTTAAATTTTTTCCATACATAAACTCTAAAAGTTTCATTTTGATGTGATCTATTTGCCTTTTTTTTTACGGGATGAAGGGAAAGCAAAAACTCAAAGTTTTGATTTAAGAAAAAAAAGTATACATCTAAAATGGAAATGCACAATGTACAAATGTAGAGAGAGATAATTCCAAAGATTGTCTGTAATATTTAGGGATTTTAAACTTCTTTTAATTTTTATATGTTAGGCTTTGCAATCGTCGGGAAAAGGGGGAGGCGGGGGATTTTTAAATTAGTGTTGACTCTCAATCAATATAATTTCTTACTAAAATATAACTCGTTATGTATGTTAAATCACTTTACAATCATCTGTGCTTGTTAGGTCAGCTTTGTGTAAATGGGCAAAATAATGGCTTGCTAGACTCGTGTAAATTTCCCACCGCAGGTTCACTTGAGACTTTAATGAGGGTCTGTTACTCTGTTTAAAAAGTTTGGATCCATAGATCATTTGCATTTTTAACATGTTTCAAGCATGCATATCATTTTTAAAACATGTGTAGAAAAAATCTCTTTCTTTTAAAATTCCAAGATTACGGTTGAACAAGTGGAATTTCCCAAACTTGGATAACAAAACTTTTGTTTGCATTTGTGGTGTGTGAATAATTTTTATTTACTTAAATTTTTTATTCCTTTAAATTTTTTCCATACTTAAACTCTAATATTTTCATTTTTTTGTGATCTATTTGCCATTTTTGTATATAGGATGAAGGGAGAGCGAAAACGCAAAGTTTTGATTTAAAAAAAAATATACATCTAAAATGGAAATACACGATGCACAAATGCTGAGAGCGATAATTCCAAAGAGTGTCTACAATTTTAAGGGATTGCAAACCCCTTTTAGTTTTTATATATTAGGTTTTTCAATCGTCGGGGAAAAGGGAAGGTAGGGGATTTTCAACTGAGTGTTGACTGCCAATCCAAAAGTCATTTCTTACAAAAAATATAGCTCATTACACATGATAAATCACTTTACAATCTTCTATGGTTGTTAGGTCAGCTTTTTGTAATTGGGCAAAATAATAGCTTGTTTGACTCGAGTAAGTTTCCCACCGCAAATTCACTTGAGGATTTAATGAACGTTTGTTATTCTCTTTAAAAGGTTTGGATCCATAGGTCATTTACATCTTTAACATGTTTCAAGCATGCATAGCCCTTTTTAAAACATGTGTAGAAGAAATCTCTTACTTATATAATTCCAAGCAATTAGGGTTGAACTAGTGGAATTTCCAAAACTTGGATAACAAAACTTTTGTGTTCATTTTTGGTATGTGAATAAATTTTCTTTACTTACATTTGATATTCTTTAAAATTTTTCCACACATAATCTCTAAAATTTTCATTTTGTTGTGATCTATTTGGCTTTTTGTTTACGGGATGAAGGGAGAGCGAATGCTCAAAGTTTTGATTTAACAAAAAAGTATACATCTATAATGGAAATGCACAATGCACAAATGTAGAGACCGATAATTCCGAAGAGTGTCAGTGATTTTTAGGGATTGTAAACACCTTTTAGTTTTTAAATATTAGGTTTTTCAATCGTGAAGAAAAGGGGGAAGAATGGGATTTTAAACTGAGTGTTGACTCCCAATCCATAAGTCATTTCTTACAAAAATATAGCTCGTTATGTACGAAAAATCACTTTACGATTTATGGTTGTATGGTTTGGTTTTTGTAAATGGGAAAAATAAGGGCTTGTTTGACTCGAATAAATATCCCACTGCACGTTCACTTGATAGTTTAATGAGGGTTTGTTATTCACTTTAAAAATTTTGGATCCATAGGTCATTTGCATCTTTAACATGTTTCAAACATGCATATCCATTTTTAAAACATGTTTAGAAAACATATCTTTCTTATAAAATTCCAAGCTATTACGGTTGAACAAGTGGAAATTCCCAAACTTGGATAACAAAAATTTTGGCTTCATTTGTGGTCTGCGAATAAATTTTCTTTACTTACATTTGTTATTGTTTTAAATTTTTTCCATACTTAAACTCTAATATTTTCATTTCGTTGTGATCTATTTGCCATTTTTTTATATAGGATGAAGGGAGAGCAAAAACTCAAAGTTTTGATTTAAAAAAAAAATATACATCTAAAATTGAAATGTACAATGCAAGAATGTGGAGAGCGATAATTCCAAAGAGTGTCAGTAATTTTTAGGGAATGTAAACTCCTTTTAGTATTTATATATTAGGTTTTGCAATCGTCGGGAAAAGGGGGAGGTGTGGGATTTTTAACTAAGTGTTGACTCCCAATCCATAAGTGATTTCTTACAAAATTATAGCCCGTTACGCATGATAAATCACTTTACAATCATCTATGTTTTTTCGGTCAGCCATTAGTAAATGGGAAAAATAATGGGTTGTTTGACTCCGGTAAATATCCCACCGCACGTTCACTTGAGATTTTAATGAGGGTTTGTTATTCTCTTTAAAAAGTTTGGATCCATAGGTCATTTGCATCTTTAACATGTTTCAAGCATGTAAATCCATTTTTAAAACATGTGTAGTAGAAATCTCTTTCTTTTAAAATTCGAAGCTATTAGTGTTGAACTAGTGGAATTTCCCAAACTTCGATAAAAACACTTTTGTGTTCATTTGTGGTGTGTGAATAAATTTTCTTTACTTACATTTGCTGTTGTTTTAAATTTTTTCCATTCTTATATTCTTAAATTTTCATTTTGTTGTGATCTATTTGTCTTTTTTGTTTACAAGATAAAGGGATAGCGAAAACTCAAAGTTTTTATTTAAGAAAAAATATACATCTATAATGGAAATGCTCAATTAAAAAATGTAGAGAGAGATAATTCCAGAGAGTGTCTGTAATTTTTAGGGATTGTAAACTAGTTTTAGTTTTTATATTTTTGGTTTTCCAATCGTTGGGAAAAGGGGGAGGAGGGGATTTTTAACTGAGTGTTGACTCCCAATCCGTAAGTCATTTCTTACAAAAATATAGCCCGTTACGCATGATAAATCACTTTTCAATCAACTATGGTTGTTAGGTCAGCTTTTTGTAAATGGGCAAAATAATGGCTAGTTTGACTCTGGTAAATATCCCACCGCAAATTCACTTGAGGATTTAATGAACTTTTATTATTCTCTTTAAAAGGTTTGGATCCATAGGTCATTTGCATCTTTAACATGTTTCAAGCATGCATATCCAATTTTAAAACATGTGTAGAAAAAATCTCTTTCTTATAAAATTCCAAGCCATTAGGGTTGAACTAGTGGAATTTCCCAAACTTGGATAACAAAACTTTTGTCTTCATTTGTGGGTCAATAAATTTTCTTTACTTATATTTGTTATTTTTAAAAAAAAATTCGTACATACACTCTAAAATTTTCGTTTTGTTGTGATCTATTTGCCTTTTTTGTTTACAAGATGAAGGGAGAGCGAAAACTCAAAGTTTTCATTTAAGAAAAAATATACATCTAAAATAGAAATGCACAATGCACAAATGTATAGAGAGATAATTCCAAAGAGTGTCTGTATTTTTAAGGGATTGTAAACTACTTTTTTTTTTATATTTTAAAGTTTGCAATTGTCGGGAAAAGAGGGAGGAGGGGGAATTTTAACTGAGTGGTTACTTCCAATCCGTAAGTCTTTTCGTACAAAAATATAGCCCGTTATGCATGATAAATCACTTTACAATTAACTATGGGTTTTTGGTAAGCTTTTTGTAAATGGACAAAATAATGGCTTGATTGACTCAGGTAAATATCCCACCGCACGTTCACTTGAGAATTTAATGAGCATTTGTTATACTCTTTAAAAGGTTTGGATCCATTGGTCATTTGCATCTTTAACATGTTTCAAGCATGCATATCCATATTTAAAACATGTGTAGAAAAATTATCTTTCTTATAAATTCCAAGCTATTAGGGTTGAACTAGTGGAAATTCCAAAACTTGGATAACAAAACTTTTGTGTTCATTTGTGGTGTGTGAATAAATTTTCTTTATTTACATTTGTTATTGTTTTAAATTTTTTCCATACTTATATTGTAAAAGTTTCATGTTGTTGTGATCTATTTGCCTTTTTTGTTTACAAGATGAAGACAGAGCGAAAACTCAAAGTTTTCATTTAAGAAAAAAGGAAAAACTAAAATGGAAATGTACAATGCAAAAATGTAGAGAGCGATAATTCCATAGGGTGTCTGTAATTTTTAGGGATTGTAAACTCCTATTAGTTTTTATATATTAGGTTTTGCAATCATCGGGAAAAGGGGGAGGTAGGGGATTTTTAACTAAGTGTTGACTCCAATTGCATAAGTCATTTCTTAAAAAAATATTGCCTGTTACGCATGATAAATCACTTTACAATCATCTATGGTTGTTAGGTCAGTTTTTTTTAAAAGGAAAAAATAATGGCTTGTTTGAATCGGGTAAATATCCCAGCGCACCTTCACTTGAAATTTAATGAGCACTTGTTATTCTCATTCAAAGGTTTGGATCCATAGGTCATTTGGATCTTTAACATGTTTCAAGCATGCATATCCATTTTTAAAACAAGTGTCTAAAAATCTCTTTCTTATAAAATTCCAAGTATTAGGGTTGAACAAGTGGAATTTCCCAAACTTGGATAAAAAACCTTTTGTGTTCATTTGTGGGTGAATAAATTTTCTTTACTTACATTTTTTATTTTTTTAAATGTTTTCCATACTTAAACGCGAAAAATTTCATTTTTTTGTGATCTATTTGCCCTTTTTGATTATAGGATGAAGGGAGAGCAAAAACTTAAAGTTTTGGTTTAAGAAACAAATATACGTCTAAAATGGAAATGAACAATGAACAAATGTAGAGAGAGATAATTCCAAAGAGTGTTTGTAAGTTTTAGGGATTGTAAACTACTTTTAGTTTTTAAATTTTTGGTTTTGCAGTCGTCGGGAAAAGGGGGAGAAGGGGGATTTTTAACTAAGTGTTGACTCCCAATTCATAAGTCATTTCTTACAAAAATATTTCCCATTACGCCTGATAAATCACTTTAAAATCATCTATGGTTGTTAGGTCAGCTTTTTGTAAATGGGAAAAATAATGGCTTGTTTGACTCGTGTAAATATCCCCCGCATGTTCACTTGAGAATTTAATGAGAGTTTTTTATTCTCTTTAAAAGGTTTAGATCCATAGGTCGTTTGCATGTTTAACATGTTTCACACCAATATATCCATTTTTAAAACATAGGTTGACGAAATCTATTTCTTATAAAATTTCAAGCTATTAGGGTTGAACTAGTGGAATTTCCCAAACTAGGATAACAAAACTTAGGGTTCATTTGTGGTGAGTGAATAAATTTTCTTTACTTACATTAGTTATTGTTTTAAATTTTTTCCACACATAAACTCTAAAATTTTCATTTTGTTGTGATCCATTAGCCTTTTTTGTTTACGGGAAGAAGGGAGAGCGAAAACTCAAAGTTTTGTTTTTAGAAAAAAGTATACATCTAAAATAAAAATGCACACTGCACAAATGTACAGAGAGATAATTCCAAAGATTGTCTATAATTTTTAGGGATTGTAAACTCCTTTTAGTTTTTTTATATTAGGTTTTGCAATCGTCGGGAAAAGGGGGAGGTTGGGGATTTTAACTGTGTGTTGAATCCTAATCCGTAAATCATTTCTTAGTAAAATATAGCCCGTTACGCATGATAAATCACTTTATAATCAACTATGGTTGTTAGGTCAGCTTTTTGTTAATGGGCAAAATAATGGCTTGTTTGATTCGAGTAAATATCCCACCGCAAATTCACTTGAGGATTTATTGAGCGTTTGTTGTTCTCTTTAAAAGTTTTGGATCCATAGGTCATTTGCATCTTTAACATGTTTCAAGCATGCATAACAATTTTTAAAACATGGGTAAAAGAAATCTCTTTCTTATAAATTTCCAAGCTATTAGGGTTTAACTAGTGGAATTTCCCAAACTTGGATTACAAAACTTTTGTGTTCATTTGTGTTGTGTGAATAAATTTTCTTTACTTATATTTGTTATTGTTTTAAATTTTTTCCACACATAAACTCTACAATTTTCATTTTGTAGTGATCGATTTTCCTTTTTGTTTACGGGATGAAGGGAGAACGAAAACTACAAGTTTTGATTTAAGAAAAAAGTATACATCTAAAATGGAATTTCACAATGCACAAAAGTAGAGTGCCAGAATTCCAAAGAGTGTCTATAACTTTTAGGGATAGTAAACTCCTTTTTGTTTTTATATATTAGGTGTTGCAATCGTCGGGAAAAGAGGGAGGTGGAGGATTTTTACCTAAGTTTTGACTCCCCATCCATAAGTCATTTCTTACAAAAATATAGCCCGCTACGCAGGATAAATCACTTTACAATTATCTATGGTTGTTAGGTCACCTTTTTGTAAATGGGAAAAATAATGGCTTCTTTGATAGGGTAAATATCCCATCACATGTTCACTTGAGAATTTAATGAGCGTTTGTTATTCTCTTTAAAAGGTTTGGATCCATAGTTAATTTGTATCTTTGACATGTTTCCAGCATGCATATCCATTTTTAAAACAAGTGTAGAAGAAATCTCTTTCCTATAAAATTCCAAGCTATGAGGGTTGAATTAGTGGAATTTCCCAAATTTGGATAACAAAACTTTTGTGTTCATTTGTGGTGTGTAAATAAATTTTCTTTACTTACATTTGTTATTGTTTTAAATTTTTTCAATACATGAACTGTAAAATTTTCATTTTTTTTGAGGTCTATTTGCCATTTTTCTATATAGGATGAAGGGAGAGAGAAAACTCAAAGTTTTGATTTAAGAAAAAAATATAAATCTAAAATGAAAATGCACAACGAACAAATGTGGAGAGAGATAATTCCAAAAAGTGTCTATTATTTTTAGGGATTGTAAACAAGTTTTAATTTTTATATTTTTGGTTTTGCAATCATAGGGAAAAGGGGGGCAAGGGTATTTTTAACTGAGTGTTGACTCCCAATTCATAAGTAATTTCTTCCAAAAAATTTGTCCGTTATGCATGATAATTCACTTTACAATCATCTATGTTTGCAGGGTCAGCTTTTTGTAAATGGGAAAAATAATGCCTTGTTTGACATGTGGAAATATCCCACCGCACGTTCACTTGAGAAATTAACGAGCGTTTGTTATTCTGTTTAAAAGGTTTGGATCCATAGGTCCTTTGCATCTTTAACATGTTTCAAGCATGTATATCCATCCATTTTTAAAACATAGGTAGAAGAAGTCTCTTTCTTATTAAATTCCAAGTTATTAGGGTTGAACTAGTGGAATTTTCCAAACTTGGAAAAAAAAACTTTTTTGTTCATTTGTAGTGTGTGAATATATTTTCTTTGCTTACATTTGTTATTTTTTTAAATTTTTTCAATACATAAACTCTAAAATTTTCATTTTGTTGTGATCTAATTATATATTTTTTTACGGGATGAAGGGAGAGCGAAAACTCAAAGTTTTGATTTAAGAAAAAAGTATACATCTAAAATGGAAATGCACAATGTACAAATGTAGAGAGAGATAATTCAAAAGTTCTCTGTAATTTTAAGGCATTGTAAACTTCTTTTAATATTTATATATTAGGTTTTGCAATCATTGGGAAAAGGGGGAGGCGGGGGATTTTTAACTGAGTGTTGACTCCCAATCCATAAGACATTTCTTACAAAACATTGCCCGTTATGCAATATAAGTCACTTTACAATGATCTATGGTGTTTAGGTCAGCTTTTTGTAAATGGGAAAATTTTTGGCTTGTTTGACTGGTGTAAATATCCCACCGCACGTTTACCAGACAATTTAATGCGCGTTTGTTATTCTCTTTAAAAGTTTTGATCCATAGGTCATTTTCATCTTTAACATGTTTCAAACATGCATATCCATTTTTAAAACAGAGGTAGAAGAAATTTTTTTCTTACAAAATTCCAACCAATTAGGGTAGAACTAGTGGGATTTCCAAAACATGGATAACAAAACTTTTGTGTTCATTTGTGGTGTGTGAATAAATTTTCTTTACTTATATTTTTTATTTTTTAAATGTTTTCCATACTTAAACTCTAAAATTTTTCATTTTGTTTTTATCTATTTGCCTTTTTTTTATTACAGGATGAAGGGAGAGTGAAAACTAACATTTTTGATTTAAGAAAAAAATATACAAATAAAATGGAAATGCACAAAGCACAAATTTAGAGAGAGATAATTCCAAAGAGTGTCAGTAATTTTAAGGGATTGTAAACTACTTTTAGTTTTTATATTTTTGGTTTTGCAATCATCGGGAAAAGGGGGATTTTTAACTGAGTGTTGACTCCCAATAAATAATTCATTTTTTAAAAAAATATTTCCCGTAACGCCTGATAAATCACTTTACAATCATCTACGGTTGTTAGTTCAGCTTTTTGAAAATGGGCAAAATAATGGCTTGTTTGTCTCGGGTAAATATCCCACTGCACGTTCACTTGAGAATTTAATGAGGGTTTGTTATTTACTTTAAAAAGTTTGGATCCATAGGTCATTTTCATATTTAACATTTTTCATCCATGCATATCCATTTTTTAAGCATGTGTAGAAGAAATCTCTTTCTTATAAAATTCCAAGCAATTAGGGTTGAACTAGTGGAATTTCCCAAACTTGGATAAGAAAACTTTTGTGTTCATTTGTGGTGTGTGAATAAATTTTCTTTACTTACATTTGTTATTTTTTTAAAACTTTTCTATACTAGAACTCTAAAATTTTCATTTTGTTGTGATCTACTTGCCTTTTTCGTTTACTGGATGAAGTGAAAGCGTAAACTAAAAGTTTTGATTTGAGAAAAAAGTATACATCTAAAATGGAAATGCACAATGCAAATATGTAGTGAAAGATAGTTGCAAAGAGTGTCTGTAATTTTTAGGGATTGTATACTACTTTTAGTTTTTATATTTTAGGTTTTGCAATCGTCGGGAAAAGGGGTAGGCAGCGATTTTTGACTGAGTGCGACGCCCAAGCCATAAGTCATTTCTTACAAAAATATAGTCCGTTATGTATGATAAATCAGTTTACAATCATCTATTGTTGCTATGTCAGCTTTTTGTAAATGGGCAAAAAAATGGCTTGTTTGAGTCGGGAAAATATCCCACCGCACGTTCACTTGAGAATTTAATGAGGGTTTGTTATTCTCTTTAAAAAGTTTGGATCTATAGGTCAATTGCATCTTTAAAATGTTTAAAGCATGCATATCCATTTTAAAACTTCTGTAGAAAAAATCTCTTTCTTATAAAATTCCAAGCTATTAGGGTTTAACTAGTGGAATTTCCCAAACTTGGATAACAAAACTTTTTTGTTCATTTGTGGTGTGTGAATAAATTTTCTTTACTTACATTTTTTATTGTTTTAAATTTTTTCCATAAACTCTAAAATTTTCATTTTTTTGTGATTTATCTGCCTTTTTTTTATTATAGGATGAAGGGAGAGCGAAAACTCAAATTTTTATTTAAGAAAAAATATTCAAAAAGGGGGACAAGGTTATTGTAAACAACTTTTGGTTTTTATATTTTTGGTTTTGCTATCATCGAAAAAACGGGGACAAGGGGGATTTTTAACTGAGTGTTGACTCCTAATTGATACGTCATTTCTTACAAAAATATTGCCTGTGACATATGATAAATCACTTTACAATCATCTATGGTTGTTAGGTCAGCTTTTTGTAAATGGGAAAAATAATGGCTTGTTTGACTTGTGTAAATATCCCACCGCACGTTCACTTGAGAAATTAACGAGTTTTTTTATTATGTTTAAAAGGTTTGGATCCATAGGTCATTAGCATCTTTAACATGTTTCAAGCATACATATCCATTTTTAAAACATAGGTAGAAGAAATCTCTTTCTTATTAAATTCCAAGTTATTAGGGTTGAACTAGTGGAATTTCCTAAACTCCGATAACAAAACTTTTGTGTTCATTGGTAGTGCGTGAATATATTTTGTTTACTTACATTTGTGATTGTTTTAAATTTTTTCAATACATAAACTCTAAAATTTTCATTTTGTTGTGATCTATTTGCCTTTTTTGTTTACGGGATGAAGGGAGAGAGAAAACTCAAAGTTTTGTTTTAAGAAAAAAGTATACATCTAAAATGGAAATGCACAATGCACAAATGTAGAGAGAGATAATTCCAAAGATTGTTTGTAATTTTTTGGCATTGTAAACTCCATTTAATTTTTATATATTAGGTTTTGCATTCGTCGGGAAAAGGGGGAGGCAGGGGAATTTTAACTGAGTGTTGACTCCCAATCCATAAGTCATTTCTTACAAAAATTTATACTCTTATGTATGATAAATCACTTTACAATCATCTATGGTTGTTAGGTCAGCTTTTTGAAAATGGGAAAAATAATGGCTTGTTTGACTCAGGTAAATACCCCACCGCCCGTTCACTTGAGAATTTAACGAGGGTTTGTCATTATCTTTAAAAAGTTTTGATCCATAGGTCATTTGCATATTTAACATGTTTCAAGCATGCATATCCATTTTTAAAAAATGTTTAGAAAAAATATCTTTCTTATAAAATTCTAAGCAATTAGGGTTGAACTAGTAGAATTTCCCAAACTAGGATAACAAAACTTTTGTGTTCATTTGTGGTGAATGCATAATTTTTTTTTACTATCATTTGTTATTATTGTAATTTTTTTTCATATTTAAACTCTAAAATTTTCATTTTGTTGTCATCTATTTGCCTTTTTTGTTTACAGTATGAAGGGAGAGCAAAAACTCAAAGTTTTGATTTAAGAAAAAATTATACATCTAAAATGGAAATGCACAATGGACTCCTTTTATAAAGAGTGTTTGTAATTTTGAAGGATTGTAAACTCCTTTTAGTTTTTATATTAAAGGTTTTGCAATCGTCGGGAAAAGGGGGACGCAGGGGATTTTTAAATGAGTGTTGACTCCCAATCCGTAAGTCATTTCTTACAAAAATATAGCCTGCTACACATGCTAAATCACTTTATAATCAACTATGGTTGTTAGGTTAGCTTTTTGAAAATGGACAAAATAATGGCTTGTTTGACTTGGGTAAATATCCCACTCCAATTTCACTTGAGGATTTATTGAGTGTTTGTTATTC